>NC_143144.1:15643000-16270000 GCF_059928025.1 Delphinapterus leucas
CCTCTGGAAATCCTCTCTGACCCTCCCTCTCTTCTAATGCCACGGGTCCCACTGCGCTGCTGCCCCGCTCACAGCACCCACCACACTGGGAAACACCAAAAGGGAAGGAAGTTGGTATCCATGTCCCCTCTCCCCCCGCCCCATCCCCCGAATTCCCAGCACCGCACACGACGGCTGGCGTGAGCAGTATTTTTAAAACAGCTGTAGAGTGAATGAAATGATACTAGAAGTAGTTAAGAAGCGACACTATGAAGACTCTTACGCTCCCATGTTTTAACAATGTTCACTGGATCCCAACCACCCCATTTGTAACAGAGAAGAACAAACGTGACGGCATATTAGATCTATTCCTTTAGCTCTAACCCCTGTGCTCTGTGGCCTGTACTCAGTTGTGCTGGCTCTGCACCTCTGGAAAAGAATGTTGCCCACAGCCCGAAATACACAGGAGGACTCTCAAGGCTCTGACCTTCAGAGATGCAAAGTTGCAGAACAGAGAATAACATCTGTCTGGTTGGAGGTGCACAGGGAACACAGTGGCCAGATCTATGTGGACCGCTGTAAGAACAAAGCATCCCAGCGCCACAAAGCCTGCACCAACCAACCTCCATTCCGCCCCACCCCCCGTCCCTTTTTAGTATAAAAGAAGCCTGAATTCTATCCCTGATAAGATGGTACTTTGGGACACTAGTCCACCATCTTCTCAGTTGGCTGGCTTTCCAAATAAAGTTGCTGTTCCGTGCTCCAACTCATCTCTCGATGTACCGGCCTGTCACCTGGTGAGCAGTACGAGCTTGGACTCGGTAACACATTCTCATTCTTATCTTGTAGGGGAGGAAACCAAAGCCCAGAAAACTGGACTTAGGCCAGACCTGAACCCACAGGACACTTCTACTGTACCTGGGTACCTTAAATCTGAGGCTTCGTGCCCAACATTAAAGTAACAAATAGCAGTAGTCAGTCAGGTTAATGATTTCCCAATAGCATTTCACCAGGACCCAGACAAAGCTATCCCTGGGGAGATGTGGTGGGAGAAAAGTAGGTTAAGGGGGCTTAAGTTGAATTTCAGCAGTTGCCTTTCAAAGGAACATTTAAAGAACACAGATACGAATCCACAAAAGACTTTTGTTGCTTTACGTATTTCATATACTGTATTTTTTGTCTCTAGAAGTTCAACTGGAGGCTTTTTTACGTTTCATTTTCCTTATGCTCATGTATTCTTCTGCCTTCTAGAATGCACGAAGAATGTTTATAATGGCTGTTTTCACATCCTTGTCTACTAATCCTATCATCTTGTTTCACTTCTGAGTCTGGCTTTTCCCCTTCTTGATTTTTAAGATGAAAAATTTTCAGGTTAATTACTAAGCTCTCTGGGATAATTAGTAATCTTGAAAGTTGCACTCAATCATGAGTAGGGTATCAGAAAATACGATCTTTAGAAAAAGATCTAAATACATTTAGTTCAAAAGGATTCAATGTAATATGGAAATGGGGGTGATGTGAAAGATAGAAAAAAAAAACTTTAAAGGACAGAAATTCAACGTCTCATGTTGACAGAAACATTTGGCACAAACCATATTTACCATGCGCTGGCGTCTTCCTGTTTCTAAAGAGAATGTTTAAAAGTTTGGGCCTGAATTAGACATTAGTGAATAGAACTGAATTTCCCCAAGTATTTTTTAACTTAAATAGTCCATACGTTAAAACAAGGACCCAGATTTACCTACAGAGTTTTACGTAAATACAAAAAAAGTTTCTAAACCAACCGTTTCAACCTTAGAAGCGCCACGTGCACACGCAGCCTCTAAAAGGTGTTAAAAGAGAAAAAGTGTACATATAGCTTAAACTTTATAACTTACATGTTGTTAAAGCACTTCGTTTTGAATCCCATTTTCTTCAAATTCTACATGAAATAAGAATGGCTATGTCCACTATATAGATTAGAAAACTGAAGCTGGCAGATGCAGCCAAGTCCTAAATTCAGAGGTCCTGCGTAATTTCTTGGTCAACATTTTCGTCAAGTTACAACTGAAACCTCGCTGCCATGAGAACAGAGGCATTTTGAGATTTTGGTCAACTCACCAAATGACAAATCAAATTAAAAACTCTTTTCATTAACGAATAGTTAATATGATATCTTGCTTAAGCCAGAGTGAGTCAAGACTCACTCAAGGTTTATTTAGCTCTTTAATATGGAAAAGGACCTAGGTTTAAACAGCTCGCACTCCTAAGACGATATCACAACTGTGTTCTTGAAGACCATGCTCCTAGGGCAGGGTCCTAAGTCTGTGCGTTTCCCCTACAGAACGTGGACTAACTGCTAGGGGCTTCCTAAAATGCAAGGTGTATAAAACATCACCCCAAATATTCACTCTACCTTTCTACCTAAAGGAATGGACACGGAAAGGACTTGTGTCTTATTGTATATGTGAAGGCCTGTACTAGAGGGTTTCATCTTGATTTTCTCATCTTAGCCAGGCACATAGTATTGTTATTTTACAGGTAAGAAACTTGAGTTCCAGAGAGGTTAAGTAACTGAGCCAGTGAAGGAACTGGTACTCAAACCTAGAACTCATTCTAAAGCCATGATTCTTATACGTAGGAAGAGAAAACCATACAAACAGACTTAAAAATTTAAGAATAAGCTAATATACTGAGTGCAATTTCCAAAGCCTGACAATATATGTGCGTGTATATACCTATATCTAATTGTTTATACATAACATTTTGGGAATGAGTGTGCTTTTCCTTTCCTTTTCATAATCCCCTAGGTGTATGGTTTTCAAGTGAAATACGACACAGATACGGGACAGTGCGCAGATCATAAACGCACAGCTCAATGAATTTTCAAAAACTCGATACATCCAGGTAACCGGGATCCTGATTAAGAAACAGAGCAGTACCAATCCCTTTTGTGTCCTCACCTTAAGATCACTTTCTAAGGCAGCCTTTAGTATTCAGAATCTAAGCTGGATATCCATCAGAAATCACAGGGACACAAGGTTCATTTTCCGACTCAAAGACCAGAGAGAAAGAGATAGGGTATAAAGCTCGAGAGATTCATTTTAAAAAATTATCTTTATTTAGGTTTCTGATTCAGCACATGTATCAAAGACTAATCAACATAAAGAAGTAAATAAGACATTAATTGGAAGTCTTACATCTCTCTAAACTCTGACCAAGAATGTCAAGATTGCCACTATTACCAGAACTCCAACCTAGTCAAGTTGTAGACAAGCTATCATGAACGACGTACAGTGTGCGCACATACACAGAGGCCAGAGACATGCTAGCACTTGGCTGTCCTCTCTTCCTTGTTGATGTCTTTCCATGGGACAGTCCACTTTTGCTGTCCATGCCTAGTTCCAAATAAAGTCCAAAGAAGGCTCAGGGTCAACCTGATCCAACACTCTGCTGGAGGAATGCACTCTCAAACTGTTGTACCTGCAACTTTGTTTTTGCCAGGATGAAGTTCAGATCGAGATGTACAATACAATCTAGATGACGGTGCAGACTAAGTGAAGAACTAAAGTTGAGCAGTAACCCGAGTTAAGGCATGAATGCACACACATGTGCACACACACAGCACCCACGCTATCATGAACATAGGATTCCTTCCATTGCCTAGCGAGAGGCAACCAGGGCTCGGCAGTTAACCACAACTGCTGAGCATACTGAAGCATGCCCCCCATAATTTTATGCTAACAGCTGTGTGTGTATGTTTTATCACAAAAAAAAAAAAAGAGAAAAAGGAAAAAAGAAATCTAAAAAAACAACAACAAGAGGGAAAAAAAAAAAAACCCAAAACCTAAAAACCCCTTAATCTCTTACAATGGCTCTTGAGCATGGAACTCACGTAGCAGCGTCGATGGCTGGATCTTTAGTAATTTGGAAATAAAAGGTTGTTTTACTATGTATTTCTTTGGTAGTCCTCACTACAAAGTTTTCAGTGTTGGTTACCTATAAGACAAGTACTAGATAGAAGATAAAGTTACGCAGAAATATTTCTTCTATACTGATAAGATAAAAATAGTGAGCTCTCCAAGCACAAGTTACTATGCTTTTTCTTGCCTTATTGGGCTTCCTCTACAAGCAAGGCTTCGTGCAGGAAAAGTTCATGTCTACCTAACAAAGGGCGATACATATTCTATCTTCCTACAATTGAACAGTTAACGAAAATTCACATTATCCGTTATTTCTGGTCAAATCAGTTAGAAGCCGATTACAAAGGGGCAGCAAGCACTTGGTGTCAAAGCCACATTCTGGTCACACATTCATTCCATGGTTGTGGTCAGTCTCTCAGGAGCTCAGAATTTAAAACTCCTTTCAATTAACAAAGGAGCAAGTTAAATCAAATCTGAAATACTTCCACCATCTGCCAAATCTCTAGAAGTCTGTCTAGAATGCCAGCATGCTGGATGAAAGAGAGAGCAGTTCAGAGCCCAGAGAGGCCTCAGGTGTTAGGGAAAGTAATTTGGTTTTGTATAAAAGGCATGGTCATCTGGCGAAGAGTACTTATCCTACTAGCAGCACAGTGGTAGCCAAGGGTCTCTGTCAGCAAGACAGGAAAATGAAGCTACTGAACCTGCTGTGGCTCCCACCTGCCTTCCAAGGCCTCTGGGGCCTCTGGGAGTCAGTCCGGGGTTGCCCTGGGCGGGTGGGCAACAGGAATAGCAGGAACCAAGTTCAGCCCCCCCGAGAAGTGCCCCAGATAAGTCAGCTTCTCGTGGCCTTGGGGTTGGAATCTTCGGGGTCCCTGGGGGCTAAACCATGGCCAAGGAGCTGCCCTAGCAGGTACTGCCCAAGCGTGACAGGCTCCACATGGGGTCATAAAACACTCGAACAGGACATGAAACAGCATCATTTCAAAAGAGTAGTGTTTGTTCTATCAATCCAGAATGTCCACCGGGAGAGGCAACTAGATTTATGGTGAGAAAGTGCTGTTTGAAGGAGCTGTGTTTTATTTTGCAGTGAAACGACTAGTCTAAGGAAACCGGCGCTACATTTCTGTAGAAGTCTGGATGTCAAGAACCTGTCTCCGAAAGGCATTTATCAGAACTGTCTGCTCGCTCCGAGTGCTTTTTTCAGTCACCACAGGGCAATGTACTGACTTCTGTGCTTTCAGGAGGTCACTAAATTGCTAGCAAGTGGAGGGAAGATGATTTTAGACTTCCTTGTTTGAGTGCAAGACACTACTCAACAGCGCTGAAATCTACAGTCTCGTAGAAGAGTCTTGCAAACATATACCATTTCTCCCATAAGAAAAACCGATAACTGTACGATGCAGCCTGCTCTCAGAATTCCTCAGAATGGCCAGGTGCCAGGAGGGACGGTGAGCCGTTGGTGAAATCCCCGGGCTGGACAGGACCCCATCTGGCTGAATTAAAAACCTCAAGCCTCAATAATGAAATGCCGAACTTCTTCCCCATATTTGAAGACTGTGCTATGATTATGTATATTACACATTATAAATAAAATTTACAGAGACCTACGATTTCTTTCAAATGACTGAGGAGTGACACTCGCAGTTTGGAGGTGGAAACTGAAAGAGTCAAAAAAAAGATCCTACTGTTGCTTTTACTCTCAAGTTCTTAAGATGCTCGTCAAACACTATTAGCCAGTGAGATGAGACCTTTTCTCATTCTGTAACTTGTAAATATGCATTCAAAGGCAAAAATCGAGGTTTCTCTACTGTACAATATTAAATATCTACAATGTCATGGTTCCTTATGGTTAGGAGTGTGTTCAATAAAGAGCTAGCTATTAGAGATGGCTGTCACAAAACATGGACTCTTAAAAATTACGGATAAATTAATTTTCAGTTCTCTGATTATATCCAACAGATACACATTCTCATCATAAAATATACATTCTCTAGTAAGTTATTTTTGTCCACAGCATATATAAATATGCAAACACAGGTGGTAAAAATCACTTTACTACCCAAGTACAAATCAGTAACTGCTGAAAAGCCAAAATAAAGGTGTTGCAAGTGTTAAGAAAAGACTGACTCACGGCGTTCCACTTTAGAGTGAAACCAGACGATTTATTTGTGCTAAATGAATGGAAATGACGCATTCAGGATATACTTCTTTGTACACTGCGCTTGCTTTTACTGGGCGAACTAAGCAGTCCTCAATGCTAATGTGCTACTTTCCTCTACGCCTCTTTCCTGCCAGCAATAAAGTATTTTGGCCATTGTGCCAAGATATTCCTATAATGTTCATTTCACATAGTATTTTCTCATAGTACTCTGCACCTTTAAAATATCTGTTCGAACTCTATTTTAGGGGAACGCGAGTAAAGAATGTAAAGGGAAATGAGCTGTTTCTGTCACCATCACATTGCCTTCTGCAGCAGAAATCACACAGCACATTCTAATCAGCCATCGCAACCACTGGCGGGTAGGACAACGGTTATCGACTCACGTGAGAGGGCCAGTTTGGGTAGGGTAACATCAAGGATAAAGAAAGACTCACACCCGGATATACGATAATTATCTATCCCATGTATGTGGAAAAGGTACAGCCATGTGATCCAATACTTCAGGAGACCTGTTTTACAAGAGACATGGATGTTGAGATATACTGAAAATAACCCATACAAAGTGTATCCGTAGAAAGCTCTATTAAACATTGTCTGGGGCACTGATGCATCCAACTTCCCATTCTATAGTGAGAGCTAGATTTTCAAAGGTCTGAATCGTAGTGCTGAATTACTGGTATGCTTGGTAAACACTATTCTAATGGGGGTTGGGGGAGAGGTGGGTAATAACAGCTCAGTAATTTTCTGCAAATTCATGGGAAAAAAAATATAAAAAAGATATCCCTTTTTATTTTACAAACCTAAAAGCCAGGAAAATGAAGCTCTGGGGCCAAGCAAAAAAACTGCACACCGCTGCTGAACTACCAAATAGTCGAATAGCTGACGTCCCAACCAGGGAATGGACGCACATGAAGATTCAAGTAAAACACCGATGGAGAAAGTCGTCTGTTTAGTGTTGTAGACCCACAACACTGGCTGCGTTTCCGACACACATTTACAACACAATGAATAGTGAAGCCTAGATAACCTCAGTGCAAAATAAGTCAGATCCGAATATGCCAGGGAAGGAAGCCTGTGGCGTCTTGAGTCGACGGCTCCACTGCACGAACGAGTCCCAACGTGAGGTTCGGACTGCGCACATGCATTAAGGCTGGGAGGAGGGGTGCACCGAATGTTGCGAGGGGGCGGGCTGCAAGGTGGCTGCCGAGGGGACCGCGGGCTGCATGGGTGGCGGAGGTGGAGGTGGCGGAGGCTGGACGGGGGTCTGTGTGTTGGGAGACGGAGGCGGCGTGGGCCGTTTGAATTTGTCAGGGCTGTTGCTCCTCCGCGGTGAAGGCCTCTGTAGACAGGACAGGAACAGCAGGTCAGAGCAGGCACAGACGGCTCATCCCTAACCCAGCGTGACTCGGAGCCCAGGATGCCCCAAAGCGGACCCACAGAGACCAAACACCAGCGAGGTCCTTGTCCATCCCTACTGGTTTCTGAACCCGTCAGGAAAACGTCAACAAGGTAGAGTTTACACCGACATCTATGAAAAAGCTATGCAAAATCACTATGAAACGTGCATCGACCGAACGACTGGACTTTCGCCCTTCGATGAGACGGTCCTAAAATTAATAAAACAGCTGTCACGTCCTCCCCTTAAATCTTTTCTGTTCGTTGTATGTCTCCAGCTCCTTCCATCCCTCAAACAAGTTGTCAATGTCATGAAAGCTACAGCTCAACCAAAAACGTTCCTGCTTTAATGTAAAGCTCATCAAACCAGCAAAATAGATTCAGAAATATCTTACATGCTTTTTTTAGAGAACGGGGTTCTTCTTTTCAAGATTCCCTCATTGGGAATACCCTCAGTTCTACCCTATTCTCAAACCCCTATTAGCGACATTTCTAACCGGTCTATTAGTCAACTAAACAGTCAGCTCTAATGAAAACACTCCCCTGAGTAGCGTCTGAACCGGATACACTTAAGGTTCCTTCTAATTCCAGGAAAGAAAATTCTGGATGAAACTAGAAACAAGTCTAATTCCAGGAAGAATACTGAGGGTCAGTGAACTGTGAAGGTGCGGACAATAAATATTTTAGACATTGTTAGCAACCAACAATAATTCGCTATGGCAAGGAGCTGGCTACAGTTCAAAGGAGGCATAGGCCGGAGGTCAAATTACGTTTCACAAAGGGCAATATTTCATAGAAAATGAAGGTGAAGTTTTGCCTCCTGGGAAGGATTTTAGTTTCAACACCAGAATGTAGCATCAAACTGTTGGGAGGTCTCTAGAAGTTTAAGGTGAACTGAAGGAAGGAAGGAAGGAAGGAAGAAGAAAGGTAAATGTCCAAGGACATCAACGTTGGCTCCCACGGAGGACCAGTCGCTACCACCACCAGGAGGAAAGCGCTGCTTCCTGCCCGCCCCATGGATACTTACTGTGATACCGTGGGAGGCTCCCATATGCTGCACATGAAGACCCGGGGAATTGTAATAAGACATTCCGGCTCTAGTCAGTGAAGTCGGTGGCGTGAAACCAACTGTGTGACTCGCATACGAGAGACCTGAAATATAACAACAACTTGTAAGTATTATTACAAACTCAACTATCTGGTGTCTTTAAGCATCTAGGAGGCTTTAAAATGCAGAAGCTCTTAGTCACCCACAAAAATGCAAACAGATGAGAGGAGTGGTGGGCTCACCAAGTGGCCTGCTGGATGGATAACAAGGGATATAAAAGTCAAGCCCTGGTACAGACTAGACAGCCCAGAAGTAAGTGCACACGTAAATGGTCAGATAATCTTCAGTGAACGTGCCAGGAATATGCAACGCGGAAAGGGTAGTCTCTTCAACAAACGGTGCTGGGAAAACTGGAGATTCATGGGCAAAAAGAATGAAAGTGGAGCCCTATCTTACACCATACACAAAAATCAACTCAAAAGGAATTAAAGACCTAAACATAAGACCTGAAACCATAAAACTCCTAGAAGGAAACACAGGGGGAAAGCTTTATGACATTGGTCTTAGGAATGATTTCTTAGATAGGACACCAAAATCCATCAGGGAAAAGCAAACCAAAACCATAATAGGATATCATGTTACACCTGTTGGGATGGCTATTATAAAAAATAAAAATAAAAAACATTTTTAAAGTGTTGGCAAGGATGTGGAGAAAAGGGAACTGCTAATGGGAATGTAAATTGGTAGAGCCACTATGGAAAGCAGTATGGAGCTACCTCAAAAAATTAACAATAGAACTACCATATGATCCAGCAATCCCACTTCTGGCTATTATCCAAAAGGATTGAAAACAGGATCTTGGAAAGAAATATGTACTCATGTGTTCATTACAACACTATTCACAGTAGCCAAGATGTAGAAACAACCTAAAAGTTCATCAACAGATGAGTGGATAAAGAAAACATGGTATATACATACAATGGAATATTATTTAGCCCTTAAAAAGAAGCAAATTACTTTATAAAAGAACATGGATGAACCTGCAGGACATTATGCTAATATAAGCCCACAACAGAAGGACAGATACTGCATGATACCACATACATGAGGGATCTAGGTCAGACTCACAGAAGCAGAGAGCTCAACAGTGGTTGCCAGGGGCTGGGGGGGTAGAGGAAACGGGGAACTGTTGTTCGATGGGCACAAAGTTTCAATTTTATAAAAAGAATACGTTCTAGAGATCTACTGCACAACACTGTGGTTTTTTATTTTATTTTCTTTTATTTTATTTTTGATTGCGTTGGGCTTGTGGGCTTTTTCTAGTTGCGGCAAGCGGGCTCTTCATTGTGGTGCATGACCTTCTCATTGCGGTGGCTTCTCTTGTCACTGAACACGGGCTTTAGGTGTGCAGGCTTCACTAGCTGTGGCATGTGGGCTCTAGAGCGCAGGCTCAGTAACTGAGGTGCACAGGCTTAGTTGCTCCGCGGCATGTGGGATCTTCCCAGAACAGGGCTCGAACCCATGTCCCCTGCATTGGCAGGTGGATTCTTAACCGCTGCGCCACCAGGGAAGCCCCACTGTGCTTTTTAAACAATACTGTGCTGTACAGTTAATAATGTGTTAAGAGGGTAGATCTCATGGAAAGTGTTCTTATGACAACTAAAAAAAACCAAAGTCCAGCCTTGACAGGAGTCCAACTGAGATGCACAAAAGTAGAAGACATGAGAAGAAACAAGAGTAAAGTGGAAAAAATAGAGCAAAGGGGTAAAAATCAGATGCAAGGAAAGGGTAAGTGTCAAAAGATATACCAATAATAACGAGACAAAACCAATGGGTGTGTATAGCAGCCACAAAGCAAACAAAAAATTCACCACTGAGAACTTGGCAACTTCAGGATATTCAATGAAGAAAACAAAAAGCCCTACATATGCCAATGTTCCCCCCAAAGAAACTGATATTTAAGGAAGAAACACCCCCAGCCCACTATAACCTTCTGCATAGTCTTCATCTAGGACCCCAGAATCAGCTCCAAAGTTTAATGCCCAGATCTTAGTTCCCTGACCAGGGATCGAACCCGTACCCCTGCAGTGCTCAAGCAGTCTTAACGACTGGACCATCAGGGAAGTCCTTAAAGACGCTCTTCTATAGTGTCTTTTGACTTCCACGGTTGAGACATGCAGCCACCACGCCTATCTTTAGTTGTCCTGTCCCAGAATTTGTCTGTGCCCTCAACACCTATTGTTAAGGATTTTATTTCTTGCTGTGACTATGAACTAGTGTGCTGCTTTCTATTTGACATATTTCCATTTCCAATTGTGGATTTGGTTCACATGTACAAAATGGAGGTCTGGGGTAAAGCACAAGTCGTTGGGAGCTCAGTGGTCATTTACTGTGACTTGTATTTGTATTGCAAGAACTTCGTTCAGCTTGGGGAGGGAAGAAGGGGTTTTCTTTAAACAACTTTGGGAAATACAACCCTAATTCCACTTCTTATGAAAGTGATGAAATTTAAGAGAAAAGCTTTGAATGTAGGTCCTTATCCCCAGATACAGAAGCTCAGGGGGTTCGATTCATAATACAAAATAAATGAATAAGATCAAGCCCATTGCCCAGTATGACAAGGTTAATAATGATGAGTATGTTAAACTGCTAATCACGAATCTTCAAAGACCGCCTATTGCCTGCCCAAGTTTAAAAAAAAAAAAAAAGTCCCTTCTCTGGCTATTAAAAAGGCCTGCATTTGGCTCCAAACTATCTCCTGATGTTCTAGGTCAGTGGTTCTCAATACCGAGAATCAAAGCCCTCGTCCGACCCCAAATCAAGTGAATCCGAATCTATGGGGAGCAGGGCCCCAGGGCAGCCGGTGATAAGAACCACAGTGACCTGATCACTCTTGATTCTGACCTCCACGTCTCAGTTCCCACCATGGCCTTTGCCTGGGATGTCTTCTCTTTACTGCAGGACTTGGTTTCTCCTTCTCCCCTTGTCAATCAGGACCTCACTCAGCCTTTGGAGGGGCAAAGAGCCCAGACTCCAGAGCCGACTGCCATATTATCTGGGGCTCTAGTTCTGCCACTTGGTGCTGAGCGACACTGGACTTGAGATCCCTCGACTGTGAAATGAGATTGTCACAGTGACTGCATAAGGCTGTTGTGAGGATGAAATGAGTGCCCGGCACAAAGGAAGGGCTCAGCATGTTTCAGCTCATTAACCTCTCCTGCAGGGCTCTTCTCAAAAGCTCTCTAAGCTGGTAGCTCTCTCTTCTTTGAAACTCTATTTAGTGCTTTTTTATTATTATTATACCTTTTAATTTTATCCTAACTTTTTATTTTGAAATAGTTTGTGATTCGTAAGAAGTTGCAAAAATACTACAGGGTCCCTGTCTACCCTTCACCCAGCTCCCCCCAGTGATACCTTACATAACCAGAGAACACTGTCAAAACCAGAAAATTGACACTGGTCCTATACAAGTGACTAAGGTACAGACTTTATTTGGATTTCATCAGTTTTTAATGCATTCTTCGTGTGTGTGTGGGTACAGGTGTAATTTTTATCACCTGTGTAGATCCAAGTAATTATCACCACAATCTGGATACAGAACTGTTACAAAACCACAAACAAGCTTCCTTGTGTTGTCCCTTTATAGTCACCCCTTCCCTCTAATCCTAACCCCTGGCAACGACTGATCTGTGCTCCACCACTGTAATTTTGTCACTTTGAGAATGTTATAGATATGAAATCATATAGTATATAACCCTTTGAGATTAGTTTTTCATTCATCACAATGCCCCTGTGATCCATACAAGTTATTGTGTGTATCAAGTTAATTCCTTTTTAGTTCTGGGTAGTATGTCATTGAGTGGGTGTACCACAACTTAACTTTTTAGGGGATATAAAATACATAAAATGCGGGCTTCCCTGGTGGCGCAGTGGTTAAGAATCCACCTGCCAATGCAGGGAACGTGGGTTCAAGCCCTGGTCCAGGAAGATCCCGCATGCCACGGAGCAACTAAGCCCATGTGCCACAACTACCGAGCCTGCATTCCAGAACTCATGAGCCACAACTACTGAGCCCGTGTGCCACAACTACTGAGCCTGCGCTCTACAGCCCGTGCTCCGCCAACAAGAGAAGCCACCGCAGTGAGAAGCCCGCGCACCGCAATGAAGAGTAACACCCACCTGCCGCAACTAGAGAAAGCCCACGTGCAGCAATGAAGACCCAACACAGCCAAAAATAAATTAAATTTTTTAAAAAACCTATAAAAAAGGCATTGCTTATTAAAAAACAAGCAAACAAAAAAAAATATAAAACTCATTATACTTGGCCTTGTATTAAGATTATCTTATTTCTTGTGTTTTGCCCCCTACTTCCCTAGGCCCTATATATAAGCTCTTAGAGGCCAGAGACCATGTCTTACTAGTTTTTGTTTTCCCTTAATCATCATGCATCTGACCCTCTTGCCCAGGAATACAATAAACAATAAGAATCCCAAAAAACCTAGGTAGAAAATATCTCCTAAACAGAATACTGTGGCTTTATAAAGCTACTCCTGGAATAAATTGCTCTTGCTGTGCTATACAAATGCATTAACTACAGTAAAAATTTTAAGATTTATTTCATTGTCCACAAGCTCAAGACAACAAATTTTAAAAATGACTCATGAAAAGCAATTCATGACCAAAAACCACTGAGCAAAATGAATCAAGATACCAAAGTGTATAATCCATAGAAAACCAACTACCTAAAGGAAAACTGTAAGAGGTCGGGGGGATAGGGAGAGGAGACACTTGAAAACACTAAAATATTAACACCGCCTTCGGATAAAAGGATTCTGGATGATTTTATTTCTGCTTCTTTATACCCTTCCGACTGCCCCCAAATTCCCTCTAATAAATCTTTGCTAAAGGAAGAAAAAAAAATAAGCATCGTCGAACCAAACTAAAGGCAGACATCTTCTGTTCCTTTGAAATTTATCTTAGTTCCATAAGTCAGACATGTCTCTGTTAACGTTCATACGCTAGAGATACAACTTCCTCTTTAACGCTCTCTGATCTGGCTCTGTCCCCATCACTCCATCAAGGCTGCTCTCGCCAAGGCCAGCAGTGTTTCCGTGCTGCCAGGTGCACTGCTACTCTCCACCTCTCATTGCACTTGACCTTGGGGCAACAACAGGCAAAGCTGACCCCTCCCTTCCTGCTGAAATGCTTTATCTTAACCTCAGTGACATCGGATACCAGTTTCCCTTCCCCTTCCCTGGCAGCAACTTCCCAATCTCCTTCACCAGGTTTCCTCCTGTACCTGACCTCTAAATATTACATCCTTCAGGATCAGATGGGAGGGTTTTCCTCTTCTCCCTCCATCTTCCACGACTAGGTGATTTCATCTATGTTAGTAGCTTTCTTTAAAATAAATTTTTTTATTTTAGAATAGTTTTAGGTTTACAGAAAAGTGGCAAAAATAGTACAGAGAGTTCCTGCATCTCACACACTCAGATTCCCCGTTATTATTATTATTATTATTATTGTTTTTTGGCCGTGCCCCGAGGCTTGTGGAATTTTAGTTCCCCAACCAGGATCGAACCCAGGCCCTCGGGAGTGAAAGTGCAGAGTCTTAACTACTGGACCACTGGGGAATTCTGAAAGATGCCCTATTATTAACTTCTTAAGCCAGTGTGGTACTTTCATCACAACTAATAAACCAATGTTGACACATTATTATTAACTCAGGTCCACACGTTATCTGGATTTCCTGAGGTTTTGCCTAAAGTCCTCTTCCTGTTTCAGGAACCCATTTAGGATACCACATGCTATTTGGTTTTCATGTCTCCTTAGGCACCTCTTGGCTGAGATAGTTCCTCAAACTTCCTTGTTTTTGATGACCTTGTCAGTCTTAAGGTGTGTTGATCAGGTATTTTATAGACAGACTGTCCCTCTACTGTCTGATGTTTTCCACGTGGTTAGACTGGGGTGATTCGTTTTGAGGAGGAAGACTACAGAGGTAAAGGGCCCTTCTCATCACATCGTATCAAGGGTACGTACTACTGACATGACTGACCACTGTCGATGCTGACCTTGATCTCCCAGAAGAGGCAGTGCCTGTCAAGTTTTTCCTCTGTAAAGGTACTTTCTTTTTTTAAATAGCTAAGAAGTTTTTTTTTTATTATTATTTATTTAGTTATTTTATTTATTTTTGGCTGTGTCGGGTCTTAGTTGCGGCACGCGAGATCTTCCTTGTGGTGCGCGGGCTTCTCTCTAGTTGTGGCACACAGGCCCCAGGGAGCCCGGGCTCTGTAGCTGTGGTGCACGGGTTCCAGAGGGCGTGGACTCTGTAGTTTGCAGCACGTGGGCTCTAGTTGAGGTGCGCGAGCTCAGTAGTTGTGGCGCGCAGGCTTGGCTGGCCCCCGGCGTGTGGGATCTTAGCTCCCTGACCAGGTATTGAACTCACGCCCCCTTCATTGTAAGGTGGATTTTTTTTTACCACTGGACCACCAGGGAAGTCCCAAGGTACTCTTTTTTTTCCCCCTCCCTTTTACACTGTATTCTTTGCAAGGAAGTCCCTATCTTTAGCCCACATTTGAAGAGCAGGGAGCTATTTCCACTTCCGTGAAGATGGAGTCTCTATGTCAATTATTTGGAATTCTTTTGTATAGGTGATTTATCTCTTCTCCCGTGTTTATTTACTCAGTCAGTCATTTCTTTATATCAGTGTGAACCAATGCATGTTTGTTTTATGTTTGGGTTATAACCTAATATTACATTATTTATTTCATTGCTCAAATTGTTCCAGTTTGGGCCTTTGGGAGCACTTTCAGTTTCCTCCTGCGTCTCTTGGACCTATCCTCATCTTTCAGTTTTCTGACCTTCTCCTAACTTTCTGGCATTACCAGACTGTCCACGTTCATCTTGTATGTTCCCTGCCCAAGGCCCTAGAAACATCCATTTCTTCCAGGAGCCCTAGTTCTCTTCATTGGAGAATGGAATTAGAAACCAAGATCTGGGTGGTGGGTGTGCCTGTTGCTAGTGGGATGGAGATCCTTTTTAAAACTTCAGTATTCCCCATGGCTGATGTAGGCATATGAAAATATGTTAACTGGGAATGTCTTTTTCTCAGGCTATATAAAATAGTGATCAACCTGAAAAAAATTGTTGAAAAAATAATACTGTCCCTCTATATAATCTACATATATAAATCCACATATAAGCAAGAAGAAGATTTTTCAGAAGTACTGGGAAATGTACCTTTCAATCAAATTGTGAGATAGCCCTCAAAATATTCCGAGTCAGTGAAAATGCAAGACTGCCAATGCCAATGTTAACCAGAAATGGTAAGGGAAGAAGAAAAGCCAAAATGCTTCAAATGGAAACGAAAACTATACAAACAGCATAATTCCACTAGAGAAGTGATTAGATATTCTTAATACTGAGAAGCACAAATTCTTCCAATAAAAAATAAAGTGAAAAGAAAACTTGAAAATTCAGATTTTGCTAATGTATTATGTATCCAATGGACTAGATCAGAATAGGAGTAATTCTACCGCCAAATAGGAGATTATAATCTACTTTGATGATATTATAAAACTTAAAATACGATACAAATGTCCTCACTAAGGCTGGCTGAGAGAAAAAAAAAAAATCTAGGTGTTACTTATTATGATGTAGTTTAAGGGAAAACCAACTAGCTTGTCTATACAAGCAAGCCCCACATTACAGGAACAGGGCCAGCGAAAGCCAAAATTCTGTGCATGGAATAAAATCTTCCTGCAGAGTATTTGTTACCATAGAAGTTAATATTCCCAACCAAGGCCTCACTTTTGTTTTTTTCTTTCTTCAATGACCACAACACTATATTTAATGAACTGGAAGTTACACGCCTGTAGGTTTAAATAAATCAAAGAGAACATGAATTTATATTAGCATGAATCAGCATCACGATCAACTATAAAAGCCTCCCTCCTTCTTGCTTCTTCCTAACACATGACTTCCTTTTACATCAATAAATCAGAAAGCAAAGACAACCTTTATCATGGTAACGAAATCCAAGTGCTATTTGGGGAAAACTGAGAGGCGGCTAGGGAGAGAAGCTTCTGGAGAGACCTCAAGGCCACTGCAGAGCAGGAGAAACAGATTCAGGAACATCCTCTGGGCAAGAACAGCTGAGGACTGTGCTGTGGATCCACAACATAAAGTCCTTTTGGTTCACACACAGCCCCTCTTCCCCCCGCCGTCACATGCCAGAGAGCATGCCGGCCCCAAGCGGACAAAAGCTGCCACACTTCGTGTTGGACTTTTTAAAAATCACCCCTCTTACAAAAACAACAAGTCACAGCAGCACAGTGCTTGGGCTGGATCCTAAACTCACAAAACCAAGCCCCTCCTGCCTGCCGCTATCCACAGCCACCTGCGAGGCTGCAGCATTTCCCCTTGGTCAACCCGAAGGGCGTCCCTGGTGTCTAATGATTACAAACAGACAAAATGAGATGTCACCCTAACCTGAAGCTGTTTTACTGTCTGAAGCCACAAAACCGTTATTGCTGCCACCCTTCTAAGCCGTCACCTCACTGTATTCTGTGTGAAAGTGCTCCGCCACCGTCCTTCCCCCCTCCCCACACACGTTTTTCCCCAACTCTGTTGAAAATCTGTTTACCAGCGCGCACAAGAACGTCAGCCTGGACACTTCAGTCACAAGACACGATCCCTTGGCCGACTACCTTTGCTTTCCTCCCTCCACCCCACTTGCCCACACACCCCCCCTCCGGCCCCCTGCTTCCTCTTTCTTCCCTGCTGGATCATTTACTTGCCCTCCTGGCCCGAAAGCCCCATGCTGTGCGGGTACCGAGCCAGAGACCCCGGGGAGAGAGTTTTTCAGGGTCAGATGAACACAAGCACGCCTTTGAGGGAAAGGCTTCTGAGGGGCAAAGCCAGAGGCAGAAGCGCAGCCAGTTCCTTCTTGCACGGCCTGCCTACTAGGGCCGAGGCCCACTCACCCATCAGTGGAAATAGCAGGACGCAGCTCGTGCTCGAAAGAACACAGGCTTTGTGCGAAGCAAGACACGCCCTGCCTGGCCACGGCCACTTCCTGGCCACGTGACCAGTAGCTACAGACCCACCAAATGACTGCTTCCTCAATTTTAACACGACGCCTGCGTTAATTATTCTGAGGATAAAAAGGAGATGAGGTATGTAGACCATAATGAGAGAACCCATAAAAGATATGCTATGGTGCATCTCAGAAATCTGCCCGAGGTTTTTGTCAAACCACCGGCACTTAAAATCATAGTCAAAGATAGTCTTTTTGAAAAGGTTTTTCAGAGTTAAGTTACTTTTTTGGTTCCAGAAAACCACCAGCTGACACTGTTTTAAAATTGCAAGCTAAGACTCACTTGTGATAGCACTGATCATTTCTGGTGTTTCTGGACAACACGTGACCACCCTCTGTTTACAAGCTTTTCATATGCTAGAAGGGAATGTATTCAGGGATACGTTAAATACAGCAGAAAGAGAGGTAGCTGAGAACACGTACTCACCAGGTGATATCGGCCGGCTAGAACTGGGAGAAGGTGTGTAAGGAATAGGGCTGGACACAGTGCGAGGTCTTAATCCTTGTGCAGACATCTCATTAAAATACCTAAGAGGAGTGAAGGAGACGGTTAGAGCCACCTGCGTTGCAGTAGTTCCTAAGAAAGCTCCTATGAGAAAATGTTTGGGGTTCACATCTTGAGGTCAAACTCCTGAATGTTTAGAAATCAATGCTGCAGTGAGGAGACATGTATAATATGGACCCCAGAGCCATGCTGTTCCACTGCTTGGCAAAGCTCTCTCCCCAGGGGCACAGGTGAGGGAATCCGGGGTGTTTTCGCTCAGGATGGAGGCCTGGTGACAGAGCTGTGTCATGCAACAGAGAGGACCAGGCTTTTCTCCATCACACTATAGCTATGTAGACATTCACCACCACTGTCCCAAGAATTAGACAAATCCACGTTCTAGTGGCTACCTGTAAACTGTTACTTGAAAGGCAAAACCAAACAAGCCCTCTGAGACGCATATCATCGAATTGGAGATAATGTGATCCCGTGAAATGGATGTCAATTGTCCACAAGGCAGGGCTTGCTTAACTAACAGTCACGTGTTCAAATGCAGAACGTGGAATATAATAAATGACACATGGGCTGAGCACCTCTGCAGGTCACGCCGTGCCGGGTCTGACTTATTACTGGATTCGGAAGTCACATCAGGCCGCACTTTGTGAACAAGCACAGAGAGCTGAGGAGGAGGAATTTCTGCTTGAGAGACTCCCTAATAAGCGATCCTTCCCAGGCCTTCTGGCCAAAGGAAGGAACGGCCACATGTGCAGGCGTTTCTATCCCAGGAAACATCTCAGCCCTGATATGCAACCAGTTCACGTGAGGAACTTTTAACACAGGTATTCCTATGCTAGTTTATTCAACTCGAAGAAAACCAGACTCCCAAGGTTTTTTTTTTTTTTTCTTTGCTGTACGCGGGCCTCTCACTGCTGCGGCCTCTCCCATTGCGGAGCACAGGCTCTGGACGCGCAGGCTCAGCGGCCATGGCTCACGGGCCCAGCTGCTCCGCGGCATGTGGGATCTTCCCGGACCGGGGCACGAACCCGTGTCCCCTGCATCAGCAGGCGGACTCTCAACCACTGCGCCACCAGGGAAGCCCTAGACTCCCAAGTTTGGCATGCACCTCTCAACGAGCTACCTACCACCAATTCTCCCTACTCTCTTTAGCACGGCCCACCACAGTGCCACCAGGCTGGACCTCTTGTATTCTACAGCCAGTGGGGTGGCTAAGACCGCCTCTTGGTCTTTAAGGAATTAAACACACTTGCAGATGTCTCAAGTGTCTGACTATTTTCTTCCTCCCAAATCTGACATCATCATTCCCAGTAGAGAGAGCAGATGTCTTTATTCAACAGCTGTACTCTACCTGCGATAATCTGACCTAAAAAGGTAAGGCAAACCTTCTGGAGTGAATACCAATCCTTGGAAAAAAAAAAAAATTTATCTGGAAAGCCTGAAGTAGCTTCAGTGTTGTCACCACAGTCAGAGAAACTGTCCCTCAGAGTATGTCGTAATCAAAATCAAGCACAGGGTACTGTGTGTGTTAATACATGCTCTGCTCCATGTCTTAAGGTAGTTAAAAAAGTAGTTAATAAGTTATCTACTATTGTAGCGTATGTTTTCAATGAAATGGTTTTCAGAGGATAAGAGTTTCAGAAAGAATGAGACACTGTCAGAAGCAGATCAGTGAAATTCAGAGTTAAGGTTGATAGTTTTATGATAGAAACTTCTGAGAAAGAATCCTCTTTATTCTTTTCAAATGAGGAAGATATTTTTTTAAAAAAACAGATCTAAGTCTGTTTTTTATAAAGTTTTTTAAATTATAAAAGTAGATCGGGAATTCCCTGGTGGTCCAATGGTTAGGACTCTGTGCTCTCACTGCTGAGGGCCTGGGTTCCATCCCTGGTCGGGGAACTAAGACCTTGCAAGCTGTGCAGTGCAGCCCAAAAAAAAGACTACATCTTCATTATAGAAAAATTTACATTTTTCATGAAACGATAATACCACAGCAAATACTGTCCATAGCAAATTAATCAAAAGCCCCTCCCTGGTGGCGCAGTGGTTGAGAGTCCGCCTGCCGATGCAGGGGACACAGGTTCATGTCCCGGTCCAGGAAGATCCCACATGCCGCGGAGCGTCTGGACCTGTGAGCCGCGTCTGCTGAGCCTGTGCGTCCGGAGACTGTGCTCCGCAACGGGAGAGGCCACAACAGTGAGAGGCCCGCGTACCGAAAAAAAAAAAAAAAGCCTTGTTAGCCCTCTGGATCTATTCAATAAGAGAAACAGAGTGCTGATCTGCTAACACTGCCCACATGCGTTCAAACAACATGCTCTGGCATCGACAGCCTGTACTAGTCCTCACAGCCGTTGGCAGACCCTGGTCTGAGGCGCTGGCTGCCCAGCACAGGTGGATGTTGCTTATCTTAACGATCACCTCACTCCCAAGCACAGAGGAGGAGGGCAGGTGGGGAAGGAAAGGAAAATCTGGGTGAGCAAGGAGAACTGAGCCGTGTCCTCTAGTTAACCAAAGGATGCCTCTCTTATGCCGGCCCATTTCCCAGAGGGCCAGTGAGGGGACTTGACATTGCTACCTGAGCAGATAAATGCACTGCGTGAGTTCTGTTTTTGAAAACCAGCTGCAAAAAGGTTGAAGTTACCAAGTGTGGTAAACCAAAGCCTCTGGCTTTCAACAACTTCCACCCACCCCGTCGTGGGCTCTTTCGCCCCCTGGATGTATTTGCTTCCTCAGGCTGTACCGCGCACCACCTGCTCACCTGTACCTAGGGATTAAGATATGCGCCCATGCTCCAGGATGGGACGATTCAACGACACCTGCAAACGCTGCCTCCCGACACAAAACCCGCCTCCATGTCTGTCCCACTGAGTAATTCGGGAAAGGCCATTTTTTGTGTGTCTTTTTGTGTTTAAGGAGGACAGTCAAACTTCTTCATTTACCCCATTCTCAGCATCCGCACCGAGGCCACGGTATTCATTATCACAATAAATAAGCGTCCCTGCCATCTCCTGCCTCATCTTACAGGACGTGAAGAGGGGCCGGGGCCTGGGCTGCTGTTTTCCCGAGGCTCGTGAGACACGCACGCACCTTTCGTCATCCATCTCTAAGCTGGACTCGCTCTCGGAGAGCTGCCGACAGAGGGCCTCTCTTCTCTCCATCTCCCTCTGCAGCTTCCTCTGCAGCCTCAGATTCTCTTCCCTCATGTGGCGTTCCTCCTCCAGATACTGCGCCATTTTCTCGGAATCTGAAAGGCCAGAGTTCTCAATTAAACCACAGTACACTCTTCAAAAAGACGGTGGTCCAGCTCCTGTGCCACAGACCAAGAAGTGCTGAAAGACAGCCATTCTCACTCTCCCGCACACAGATGAGATCTGGATTTCAAGTTTATCCCAGGTACCAAGGTTGACCCACGATGTGCATTTAGAAAAACATACGAAAAGCAGTGCTGTCAGGTTAGGCATCTTCCATCCTGCTTCCCTGCCTTCTAAAGTGCTTTATGTAGAGGAAGGAATGCTGGAGCTACGTGTGGCCCGAGCAGCTCCCAGAGCTCCCTCTACACTGCTGGAGCGGAGAGGGAACGGGATCCAGCTGGGGAAACAGACTCAGCCCACGGGGCTCCCCTCCAGGCACCAGTTCTGCTGTCTGTCAACTCCAGACACAGCGGGGTAGGTCACCTATGGGAGCACACCCATGGGTCACACTTGTTAGCACACGCCCCAGCGCACCGGGAGGTGGGGGGGGGAGCGGTTTGCACACGGAGAACCAGTGTACTCAGCGTGCTAGGTAACAGTTATAAATCTTCTTATAAAACTAGAAGCTGACATAACAAGCAACTTTAGATCAATACTTCAAATCAGTCTAGTTTTTGTTGTTTGTGTTACTGTTTCCTGACTTACGCACAGTCTTTCGGAGTCAAACAGCAGGTAAAGACATACATGCAGCCAGGATCTTGGGATGGCACCACGCTTATGACAAATACCCCTTCCTTGGGAGCTGCCCCGTATGCGGAGAGGTCTCTGTTACAGCGCCGGCCAGAGCTAACCAGCCCCAGGGCGAGACACTGGACCCAGGCTAAGCCGGCCAGATCATCCTTCCTGCGAATCTGAAATGTGGAACTGATACCTTCCTGGGGCTCTGGAATCTCGTTCTGCTGAGTTGCCTGGACCCACTATAACCCCTGCCCTTCTGGGTGACCCTGTGCAGGACTCTGTGGCGCCCTCTAGCGTCCTTCCAGGCAAAGGGAAAACATGACCCTCCCCGCTGTCCTGTGTTGTCACTAAGTATCTTGAATACTTATCTTGGTATCTTGAATATCCTTATTTCAGAAATTCAAATGGAAATACCAACATTATTAAACACTATATTCCTGGGCCGTTTTCAATCTAACCAGAAACCCTGCTGTCTAATCCAGATGCAAAAATCACTTTAATGGAAGGCATGCTGGGAAAATATTTACAAAGTACACTTTTAATATAAATGATTTAAGTTATTTCATCCCAAATATGTCAGCAGACGGAATTTTTCACTTGCTCTACAGGCATCGCTACATTGACCTCTTGGAGTATCTACTGTTTCTAGACGAGAGGGACAGTTGTCAGAGGACGTTGCCTTTCTTTTCCGCTTCGCAGAACTGAGGATTCATGAGGCTTTGAGAATAATTACTTAAGAGGAAACACTGTCTTTCAAAGAAAATGGCAATCCTCTAGCATTTGGGGAAACCAGCAGGGGGATCCTTCAACAATAAGCTACCGACAAGAACATCAGTCACCAGGGGTGATGGCTGAAAAGACCTCCTGGCAGTCTGGCAATTAACCCAGAAGCTGGAGGCACCGAGAAGGCACCAGGCCCACAGCCTCTGGGAGTGAGAGACCCAGGCACAGATGGTTGACGCCGTGGCATTCCTTGGGTGCCCTCTGCTGGCTACCGCACACCTGACTTCAAAGGACCATAGATTTACTCTCAGGAGTCTTCCTCTTTCTCCCACAAAGAGCTCCCTAGGACTCAGGGTCCAGAGGTTATGTTGCCCCCATCTTCAGCCATCTCACAGCAGTTAGTCAAAGATAGTGTCAACTGAGGGTGACTTACGGACAGTCTCCCAAGAGACGAGTCCTACCTCATCCCAAGGTGGTCTGTACCTTTTAAATTCCCTTTCAGGTTTATGGCTAGAAAATACTAGCCGTATTGGATGGGGTGCCCAGACCCCATCCAAACCACTTAAATCAGAATCCCCGAGGATGAAGCCTCTCCACTGGTCTACCAAAAACTCCCCAGGGGACTCTAATGTCAGTTGAGAGCTACTGGGAGAGCGGTTCAAGTTCAGACACAGCTGGACTTGGGGGAGAGGGACCAAGTGCCCCAGGAGCTTTCAAAGTGGACAAGGTTCTCCAACCTAAGGAGGCAGAGGCAGGTGGATGAGGAAAGCCATTAACTCATACTCTACACCCAACCCAAAGCTACTGTGTGCAGCTAAGTGCCACGGCCTTCCCCGTCCTCACAGAATCCAAACAGCACCTCGCAGAAGCCTCTGCTGACATCCGCAGTCTCTCCAGAGACCGGACAGTACAGTAGGAAGGAAGCAGAGGAAGCAAGATATTCTTCCCAAATTTCTTCTAAAAATGTTGTCTGGGGAACAACAAGGCAAGTCTATACAAGAAAGAAAAATACAAACTGACAGCAGTGGAAAGAGCTCAGAAAGGGGCTCACAAGACCCGTGTCTGTCCAACACGGCAAAAACTCAAAAAATATCCTAACCTAAAGCAACTATTTGAGAACCCTGTGATTTGTTTTCACGGAATACACATCCATTATGGTTCTCAAGCCAGGGTACATTCAGAATCACCTCTACTTAAAAAAATACAGAGGACCAGGCTCCACCCCTAGAGTAAAAAAGCCCAGAACCCTGGATGGGGTTAGACAGGACAGTGGACTTCCAAAGATGTCTGCATCCTAATCCCTGGAGCCCGTGTCCAGGTTGCCTTCCATGGCAAAAGAGACTTGCAGGTGTGATTAAATTAAGGACCTTGAGATGGGAACTCATCCTGGATTATCTGTCTGGGCCCGATGCAATCAAGAGTCCTTACACAGGGAAGGCAGGAGGGTCAGAGGGAAAAGATGTGACAAGAAGCAGAGGTGGGAGTGGTACCAATGCAAAGGAGTCATGAACCAGAGAATGCAGACAACCTCCAGAAGCTGGAACAAGCAAGGACACGGATTCTCCCTTAGAGCCTTTTACAAGGAACCAGCCCTGCTGACACCTTGATTTTAGCCCAGTGAGACCTGTTTTGAACCCAGGCCTCCAAAAAATGTGATATAATAAATTTGTGTTGTTTTAAATCACTAAGTTTGTGCTCATCTGTTAACAGCAGCAACAGGAAACCGACCACACTGTACTTCTTAAAGGCTCCCAGGAGAACCTTGATGCACCCATCCCAGATGCACTACTGCACTAGAACTTGAAATCAACTTCGGAGAAGAAAACATAAAGATAAGAAGCACTGAAATTTTAAATGCACATTTCATCTGACTCAGCAAATCCATGCCGTGGAATTTACCCTGAAGGTGTTCGTGCACAGGTATCAAATGTTTGTACAGAGATGTTCGCTATGGTTGTAGCATCACCACCCAAAGGGGTCTGTTGGTAAGGGATGAGTTAAATAAGTTACAGTGTATCCATACACTCAAATACTACAGAGCCTTTAACAGGGGGAGCGGACTCCCCTGGCGGTCCAGTGGTTAAGACTCCGTACTTCCAAAGCACAGGGCGTGGGTTCAATTCCTGGTCGAGGAACTAGGATCCCACGTGCCGCACGGTGCGGCCAAAAGATTCAAAAAAAAAGGGGCAGGGGGAGTAAGGCAGCTCTGTATATATTGGCAGGGAAAAAACTGTAAGACATAGTAAGTGAAAAGAAAAATGCAAAAGGGTATGTTCATTGTGCTACTACTTGTATAAAAGTCTATACAGGGCTTCCCTGGTGGCGCAGTGGTTGAGAGTCTGCCTGCCGATGCAGGGGACACGGGCTCGTGCTCCGGTCTGGGAAGATCCCACATGCCGCGGAGCGGCTGGGCCCGTGAGCCACGGCCGCTGAGCCTGTGCGTCTGGAGCTTGTGCTCCGCAATGGGAGAGGCCACAAGAATGAGAGGCCCGCGTACTGCAAAAAAAAAAAAAAAAAAAAAAAGAAGTCTCTATACATACATACACACACACACACACACACACACACACACCTGAAGAATATATTAAAAATGTGTTAATTGTGAGAACTGGGCGGCTGGGGATCAGGGGTGAAAGGGAGACATTTTCCCCCTGCATACCTTTCACTGTATTATCTATTCAAATAAGTTAAACGGCCTAAAAACCAAAACAGAAGAAACCCAAGTGAATGCAGAGTGACGTAATCAAGTGTCCAGAAATTAGTTCCTTTGATTTCCAAAAATAAAAAGGAGAAATTTCAAAAGCATTTATTCCTCAACCACCATGAACAATCGTTAGCTGAGGCCAAATTTCGGTAGTAAAGAAGATAAATACTATTCTCTGCCTAATGCCCCCAAAGTACACTGAGGTCTCCTGCATTGCTTCTGTTAGCACCATCCGAGAGGTGAACACCAGGGAGAAGGTTAGAAATAGTACCTCTGATATAAAATAGATAACTAATGGGGACCTACTGTATATAGCACAGGGAACTCTACTCAATATTATGTAACAACCTTATACAGGAAAAGAATCCAAAAAAAAAAAAGAGTGGATATATGTATATGAATAACTGATTCACTTTGCTGTACCACAGAAACTAACACAACACTGTACATCAACTATACTCCAATAAAAATTTATTAAAAAAAAAAAAAGAAAGAGTACCTCTGATTCTGGACCATCCTGAAATTATGTGATTTTCTAGAAGTATTCTAAACTATTTGCCCTGCCCTACTGTAATTTTTTTTAAAATAATCTATTCCAGGATGACAGACATATAAATATGTACTAGCAATGAAACACAATATGAATCTGATTTATACAAATTCAATAGTAAATATAGGTAAAACTCTATACTTGGTAAGTGGATTAATTCTGTGGACAGATGACCAGTGACACCAAGGCTACATACGCTGTAACTGGGCAGCTCTCAGTTGCTTCTTCAGCCTCTCCACTTCATTCTTTAAAAACCTGATGTGTCGCATCATGTTTTCTGGAGAGTCGATCTCCATGGAGATGTCTCTAGGCGATGGGGGAGCAGACACCGGCTGGTCTAATTTCTCCTGCAGGATTCTTCATTGAAAAGAAAATTCCAACAATGAAAAACAGTTTGCCTTTAGAACACAAAACGTTGATTTGATGCTCACCATCGTCTATTTAAAAAATACATGAATAAGTTCTCAGCAATCAGAAAAATAAATAAAAACAAAAACAACAAATTCTAGCCGGGAGGTTCATTAACAGCATGCCCATGTTAATCGCCAAAATTCACTGAATTGTTTGACTCCTGTGCCCATTTTCCATCAACTTCTGGTCGCCCTTACCTGACAGTCAAGTCAGAGGGCAGAGCTGAAGGAGCCACCTTCCTTTTTCTCCTTTCAAACGGCCACTGGTAATTAAGCCTTAATGAAAAACAAGTCTGTAACCCTGGCTTCTCATTATCATGCCAGAATACACTGGGCAATCAGAATGATCCGCTGACTAAATGGTCCACATGCTTGGGTTGGAGGGAACGGCGACACTGGAGGAATTTCCTCTCAAGGCTTTCAGTTGAAACTTACAGACTATGACTCTCCTTGGAGAGTGACATCATGTAAAGAGATTGACTTCTCAACTCCCCTCCTGAAAAACCAATCCTGAAGGTATGGCAAACTGGACTGAAGGCCCTTTGCTTCAGGCCACAGCCAAGGTAAAAAGGTAAAAACAAAAACAAAAACAAAAACAAAATGTACTGGGTTAATAACTGGTGGTGCCACCTTCTCTACCAATTATCATTATTTTGAAGCACATAAAACATGAATATTTTACAAAGTGACAATTTCATAATGTTCGATGCAATAATTTGGTACTTATATACATAAAACCTCCCACTGCTTTTTAAAAAGGAAGACAGACTGGCAACAGACCTCTCTGCCCCTTTTTATAAGCTGCTGGGAAGTTTCTGGTTTAGTTTGGCTTTCACCTTTTTACCTTTGAGTTTACCCAAGTGCAAACTGTGAACTACCTTCAGGCCTTGTTGAGAAAACTAGTAGGTTAAATATTGTAATGGTCCCTCAATCTATTATATGAAATAATTTTTCAAGCTTCAATTTATTAACACTACTGTAATAAGGCAAAACACAGCTGATTCGACTACTGCTTGCACAATTCCGTACAGATATACCTCAGATTGTCAGTTTTCTTAAGCCTGTGGTATGGCTCTATGTTGCAAATCTTGAGATGAACTCAATTTATGGATGTTTATCCAAACCAAGTACTTATGGCAAATGTCTCTGGTTAGCAAACAGAAGATCGTGGTGAAGTAGATGAATGAATATTTTCAAGGAGCTCCCTTTCTACACCCAGACACACGTCCCACCCACAGAACCTCCTGCCATTATTCAAGCTCCGCTCCACCCACCCCAAAGCACACGGTACTTAAATCTAAGGGCCCAACCGGATCTTGCACACAGGGGTTCAAGAAATATGTGCTGCTGGGTATTCCATATCCATGTATATACATTTAACACCAAGAACCCTAACCTTAAATATGTACCAGTATTTCTTTACAGCAAGTCTTAAAACACACAGATGATCATTTTTCTATCAAAATCCCAGCCTTCCTCATGAAGTACCTTCTAGAAATGTGTGATAATTCACAGTACCCAGCACATATCCGAAGCACTTCAGAAAATGAATGGGGAAGCCAGTTCAATTAGGTAAAAAGCTGGAACTGCAACCATCCTCTAGAACAACAGAGGTGAACAACGGCTCCTTAATGAATTTCTTCACAGGCTTTAATACCAAATGAAAAGAAATTCTACCGGGTCAGTGAGGGAGAGGTATAAAGAAGTGACCAACAGGAGGATAGGCTATCAACATTTTTTTCCACTTGTCAAATTAAAATGATGTGCATCAATCAAGGAATTAAAATGTCCCATTGTCATTCCTCGGTCACACCCAGCAAGCTACCCCACTCCTCCAACACACACATACGTACAGAACACCGAACAGCAAGACTAAACGAACCGCTTTTCAGCTTCAAGTTTATCCATCCTTTTCCAGAGACGATTCACTAGTGCTTCCTGTTCTTGTTCCAAAGTATTTTCAAGGTCAATCTTCTCTCGTCTCAGCTGAAAGAAGGAAAACAGTTTTGCTGAGAATTGTAGACCACTTAAACTTGGTTAATTAGATTCTTTTTGATTGGACCATTAGGACCCCTTTTCATGGAGAAAACTGCAAAGGAATGGCCAATTTTCTGGCACAGATACATTAAGCGCATCTAGTTCTTAAACTTTAATTGAGAACATCGAGACAGGTTCATTCTTTGATGTTAAAGCTTAATTGCTATCTGGTACGTGAATCACAGTGGTTGCTTCAGCATTTATTCAAGGCACATGGAAAGTCTTCCTTAAAGAGGGTTTGAGGAGTTCTGCTTACTAGTTGTCCCAGGACTTAACTGGGTTTGTCTCCCCAGTCCTGCATGTAGTTCAACATTAAACCAGAAAGGTTATATTACTATTTATATAAATAACTCAAATACCTGAAGACAATTCTACGTAGTGGTTAATTGGTACACATAAATATGTCCTAAGATATAAAAAGCATATGCAAAAAGGATAAACACCGAATTCACAATACAGGTTACCTATGGTGAGGTAGGGAAGAAGGAAAATTTGATTTGGGGGGGTGGGGTGGGCAGTTGCAGAGGGAACCCCGAACTGCATTCTACTTCATAAAAAGAAGCAATATGCGGAAGCAATTAATTTAATCCACTAATGTAAAGCAATATGCAAATACAGAGAACAATGTCAGACACTGGTTAATAGGGATGATATAACAGGGAACTAAGGAGTCAGAAATGTCTGCCCTCAGGGGCCTTACATTGTAGTGGGGGCCAAGACAGTAAACGAAACAAATTACAGACTTTGGTAGAGGGTGAGAGAGAGAGGAAGAAAAAGAGGGCTAGTGAGGGGGGTAGAAAGTGCCACGATGAACAGACTTCACAGAGCCGGGTAGAGGGAAGGTGTGATACCATTCTTTGTATTTGTCTATATGCTTGAGATGTTAAGTAATTTTAACAGGAATCTTTTTTAAAAGGGGGAAAAGGTTGTGTTACTGCCCCATGCTGTCTCTTCAACCAATAGCAATTTACCTTTTCAATCACAGGCTCAACAAATTATTTTTGACTGCACAGCTGTAAAGACGTCGGAGTAGCAGAGTTCGTATCTTTTTAGCAGGTTAGTTCTCTTTGATCAAAGATCCCTACATATACAGTAAAGTGAGACCAATTCCATGGACCAAAGGTAGTCTTTTAAAGCAACCAAAGCAGACAGACCTTACTGCACAAGCGAATGAGCCAAGATCACACAGAGTCAACTGGAAACATAGCCTCGGTACACTTTCTTTGCATGGGAAAAGGCAGAGGAGTCACACTGAGTCGGAAGCATTCTGCGCTGAAGCCTGGAGCCGCCTAATGCACGAATGCTCTTCAAGATATTAAACAGTTCCTACCCGCAGCGAGGAGGAGACACCCAGGAACACCTCGCAGAACTCCTAAGAACCTTGGTGATCCTCTGACCACATTCTGGGCCAAGCTTTGAAGTACAATTCACAGCCATTCATTTAAAGAAACAAAATGCCATGGCATTTACCCTTTAAGGACTCTATTCCCAGGTTTAACTAAAACATGATAGGAGGTACTTGGTAGGTGAGAAAAAAATTCAAATTTTTAGAGCCAGAAGCAGCAAGAGGAATCATCTAAATCCACCCTCTCATTTAAGAGCTGAGGAAACCACTGGCCTGGGAGATGGTGTGACTCAGGAAAAGTGATGGATGCTGCCAGGAGAGGAATGGGTATCAGTCACCATGGTGACCCAAAGAGCTGGGTCCCACCCAACCAGCGCGTTCAGAGTATCTTGAGGGGCAAGTAGGATTTGGGGTAAATTCTCCAATAATACTTGGGAGTAGCTGAGTAGGGGTAGCTTAGTGAGTCTGAGAGTATGCAGAAGCAAAAAAGAGAGCAGGAAAAACAGGAGTTGAAAACAAACATGAATCTCAGCTTCTTTTTGGTATCTATTGGTAGAGCTACCAGCTATCCATTCGCTGCCCACTTCAGTGAACCAAGGCCTCCTGGGGGTGCAACTTGGGTTTGCTGTACCAGTTTGCTCTACTAATTTGTTTCCATGAAGCAGGCAACACAGGAAGCCCAGCGCAGCAGCTTGGATTTGGGTGTTTCATTACACAGGCTGGCAGTGCTATGGGAGTCCATATTCTCTCTGGCCTTAGAAAGAACAGGGCTTCCAGTCTTGTCTTTTCAGCTAAAAAAATCTTAACTTTTCAGCATCGCTGAGGAGCTCTTACACTAAAGACCAGAGAAGTTAGAGGAAACGGTACTAATTATGATCATGATTAATTCCCCCTGAAGTTCTTTATCAGCGCTGCCCTTCCATCTCCTGTCCATCTAATCCCACAGCCTAAAAAGAGTCCACACCAGTACTGTCAATTCGGACAGAAGTAGATTTTCAGTGCTTGCACTGCCCTGAGATCAAACAACCCTCAAATCTGACAGTATACGTTAAATTTACAGCGTGCAAAGTCAGAAATTCTTGCTGGAATGGAAACAGCAGCCCAGCGCTGCATTCCTTGCCTGGGCAGATGATCTTTTCCATGCTGGTCTCCATCTGTAATACTCTCCCCCATCTCCTTCCTCATAATAGCTAATGGCCTTTTTAACTCAGTGTTCGCGCGACAGGCACCTACTCTCTTCCATTGCCAGACATCAAATTCTCAGGCTAACCCAAGCCCCTTCTGACTGCATAGTCTGTGAGCACGCGGCAGCAACGGATATAGCCGATTCGTAGAATATTTATTTGAAAGGCTGCTTTGTAATTAAGTCAGGTCAGTGGCCTCCCAGCCAAACTCTTTACTCCTCTTCAGTAGCCCTTCCTCCCACTGAAAGTTAATTAACGTGGCACCAAGAGTTGTTATTATATTCCCCAAATAAATACACAACTTCTTTAATGGATAAACTTAGAGTGTAAAAAGAGAGCTGGCTGTCTGAATTCACAGCCCACCCTAGCTGTGTCTTTGCAGTGGGCAGACACTCACCACTAAAAAGGCAGAAAAAGGGGGCAGCCAAGAGACGGCTCCCAACACCATAGCACTTCTCTCTCAGCACAGCATTTTCCCATTTAAAGAGAGCCATGATGCTGGGCTCGGGGGAGAGGTAGCCGAAGGGAGTACTTGGCCAAAAAAAAGCCTGATGAGAACTTTACCATGACCACTGCGCTCAACGACAGAATTTTGAAAGGTTTTAGTGCACCTTTTCAAGCTACTTGGTTTTAGCCTAACTGCCATATTATCATCATTTCTATGGGAAAATATATGTTGAACCCCAAACATCTGACTGAAAAAACGAATTCTGGAAGGCAGCCCATGACAACTAATCCACGTAAGGGCTACCATATACACGGAACAGAGACACAAAGTTTGTTACAACGTACGGCAAAAAGTACTTAGAATGATGGTGATACAAGAGGTGTATACCAGATGTAAGAAATAGCAGAGTACTCTAAGACCTACGTTGACCAAACTCTTATTAGTTGGCTAATTGTTTTTTGTTTTTTTAAAGAGATTTGGGTAAATCCTAAGAAAACAAATGGGTGTGGGGATTAACACAATCCCCCCAAACTTTCCAAGTTAGGTAGCATCTGAGAGCCATTAACAGTTCAGCCCGATTTCCCATCAATTTATTACATAATACCATAGATGTTCAAAGTGGGGACCTTGGAGGTATATCAGAATCACCTGGGAAAATAAAACATACAATATTCAAAACATGACTAAATCAAAGTCAGAAAAATGAATGCAGTTTCTGTAATGGACTGAATGTTTGTGTCCAAAATTCACATGGTGAAGCCTAAATCCCCAGTGTGATGGTATTTGGAGGTGAGGCCTTTGGGAGGTGATTGGGTTTAGCTGAGGTCAGGAGGGTGGGACTCCCATGACGGGATTAGTGTCCTTTCTAGTCATGAGCGACCCTGCAGCTTGCTGATCTCTGCTCTCTACCAATTGAGGACACACACAGTCAGCAGTCGGCAGAACTCCATCAAGCTAGCACCCTGATCCTCGACCTCCAGCCTCCAGAACTGTAAGAAATAAATTTCTGTTGTTTATAAGCCAGTCTGTGTTGTTAAAACAGCCCAAATGGGCTAAGACAGTTTTGTTTATACTGCAAGAGTAGAGACAGTAAAAGATATTACCTCATTCCATCCTACTTTGCCAATACATCGGAGTTAATCATAGTTTTATTTATATATAGGAAAGAAGTGACTAATAGGATGCATGAAGGGGCTATTAAAACATACCACATGCAAATGATGTGAAAAGCACTGAAATCATGCACAATGGTCCTTGCTCTGTGGTAAAGGTCCCTCACAAATTAAAGCAACAGAGACAAGTAAAGTAAAACTTAGACACTGACTCTGCTGGCGTAGCAATCAGCGGAATTTTACTTAGCCCTGGCAGTTTTCCTAGGCTGGAAGACATCTGACCTTTGCCTTCTGGAAAACATATATATATCTTTAAGAAATCAAGCAGCCAATTTGTGTTATAGATGAGACAGGTGTTCACAGACTACAGAGCTCCCAAGGTACCTATTTGATCAATCAAGTGCATATGGTTTCAGAATTAAAAACAAGTTCTAGTTCATCGCCACTGGCTTGTGTAATGTTGAGCCCAGAAAGAGCCAATGGAAGTTCATCAGTAAGGAGCAAGAGAAAAGGAGAGACAGGATGATCACTTTCAAGTCTAGGTGGTCAAAAATTACAGTTCACAAGAAATTTATCTATGTGCATCAGAAATATACTGACAGGGGGACTTCCCTGGTGGCACAGCAGATAAGATTCTGAGCTCCCAGTGCAGGAGCCCGGGTTCAAGCCCTGGTCAGGGAACTAGATCCCACATGCATGCCGCAACTAAGAGTTCACATGCCACAACTAAGGAGCCAGCCTGCTGCAACTAAGAAGCCTGTGGGCCACAACTAAGGAGCCTACCTGCCGCAACTAAGACCCAGCGCAACCAAATAAATAATTTTTTTTTTTTTTGCGGTACGTGGGCCTCTCACTGTTGTGGCCTCTCCCGTCGTGGAGCACAGGCTCTGGACGCACAGGCTCAGCGGCCATGGCTCACGGGCCCAGCCACTCCGCAGCCATGTGGGATCTTCCCGGACCGGGGCACGAACCCGTGTCCCCTGCATCGGCAGGTGGACTCTCAACCACTGCGCCACCAGGGAAGCCCATAAATATTTTTTAAAAAGAAAAAGAAATGTATACTGATAGAAGGAATTCCCTGGTGGCCCAGTGGTTAGGACTCCGCACTTTCACTGCTGAGGGCCCAGGTTCCATCCCTGCTCTGGGAACTAAGATCCCACAAGCCACGTGGCATGGCCAAAAAATGAAAAAAAAAAAAATACTGATAGAGAACAGAAAAAGATGCAAAAAAAAAAATCATGAAGAACTATATAGCAAGATAAACAGGGTCGGCCCTTGGGTGAAAGTAATGTTGGTGGTAATTTATCTTCCTACCTTTTCCACCTCCCACCCAATTTTTTTTTTTTTTGCGGTACGCGGGCCTCTCACTGTTGTGGCCTCTCCCATTGCGGTGCACAGGCTCCGGACGCGCAGGCTCAGCGGCCATGGCTCACGGGCCCAGCCGCTCCGCGGCATGTGGGATCCTCCCGGACCGGGGCACGAACCCGTGTCCCCTGCATCGGCAGGCGGACTCTCAACCACTGCGCCACCAGGGAAGCCCTCCCACCCAATTTTTTAATGAACATTTACTATTTTTATAACAAAAAAAATTAAAGACATCTAATCTTAAAAATTAACGATTTCCTAATAGTACATCCATTAATTTAGGATATTAATTCACATATCTAAAATACAGAGTGAACCAATAAACTCTCAGAGGAGAAATGATAGTGAAGGCTTAGCTATCTGGAAGACAGAATTTTCCAGATAGCCAAGAGTTAACTTTCTTTACCATAGCTTATAACTTTTTTCTTCTCAAACACTGTGTTCCCATAAAAATTAGATTTGTTCTTTGAAATGGACAGAACCTCAGGATAATATTAAAACCCCGTTAATATTTAATATGTGAAAACAACACTTTCATAGTTTACCAGCTCAGTAAATTTTGCTTTTGTTCAATGACACTGAAAATGAAGGTCTTTTATGCAATAGATACATATATAATTAGTCAGATTTATATGGTTTCCGAGCTCAAGTTTTTATCACTTTGACATCAGCACAGTATTATACAAATGTGCATAATGGGTTCATAATTCCAGGGGACTCTTTTACCAAATAATTACCATTGGTGGAAAGCAGGTTTCAAAGTCTGGGGTGTAAACTCTTTTGCTACATCAAGAGCACAGTGGAGAAATCCTGGGGAAAGAACACATACCATAGTGCATGCTGCAAATACACTATCACATCAAGAAAAAATATCAATAGCAGTTGTTTGGGGAGGATTGTAGTCTAGGTAATTTTTTTCATGTTTGTACTTCTGTGTTTACATTTACCACATTTTCTTGAAAGAGCAATGGATTACTTTTACAATGCAAATGCTTGATTAAAAAAGTTTTCAAGGGCTTCCCTGGTGGCGCAGTGGTTGAGAGTCCGCCTGCCGATGCAGGGGACACGGGTTCGTGCCCCGATCCGGGAAGATGACACATGCCGCGGAGCGGCTGGGCCCGTGAGCCATGGCCGCTGAGCCTGCGCGTCCGGAGCCTGTGCACCGCAACAGGAGAGGCCACAACAGTGAGAGGCCCGTGTACCGCAAAAAGAAAAAAAAAAAGACTAGCTTATGTCCTCAAAGACACCGCACATGCAGACTGCCAAAATCCCTACTGTTTTCCTTCCCAGTAACAAAGAAGAGGGATTCCACTGCACGTCTTCTGCAGGAACTCTCTTCTGTGTTCTCGGCATCTCTACTCCATGCAACCTGTATCTACATTTTACTGCATTATCTTCTCTCCCATTTCTGTTTCCTCTCACATCCCTGCTTCCCTGCAACAAGGCTCGATTTAGATTTATCCAGCCCATGTGTGTTAATTAAGAAACAATTAAACCAAATGCCAAGGAGCTTCAGGTCCTTCTCAGTTGGTTACGCGGGAGGGGGGAATCCTGCTGCAGCAGTAATGCTGTTCCCCCTAAGCACAGCTCGGCACAGGGCATCCCTCGTCACTGTCCACAGGTCCACTGGCCTCCCTGGACCAGGCTCCACGAGGCCAGGGACCCGACGTCATCTTTCTTAGCAGCGTTTGTGGCAGACAACAGGCACGTTAATAAAGGTGTGTTGAATTAACGCAGAATGTGTGCCACACAAGTGCAGCATGGACAAAAAAGACAGTCACACAGATCCATGGATTAAAGAGATGGATAACCAGATCAAGGAAGGTGGTGAGACGTTTGAGGCTCAAATAATATGTATGCTCATTTTCCTGGAAAATGGGGAGGGCAAAGTACCATAGAAATTAGATGAACATTTTGATTATTAATGGCAGCACATACAATTTTTGGAGCGCTTACTATATGTGAGTCACCAGGGATACAGGGGTGAGGTTAACATCGTACCTTCCCTCCTTTACCTTATGAGGAGCTCACAGAAACGAAATGATTTAATTGTTAATTGCTGTTTGTGTACCAAGTGGTACAGGAAAAGGACTGCACGTCATGGAAACACTTTGGAGCACAGACCCCAAAGTGACTAGAGGAGCAAACTGGGTAACAGTTAAGTAGGGATGGGGCAAGGGAGGGAGAAAATGGGCCAGGCAGAGGACACAGATCCATGGAAACCTGGGGGCAGGAAAGCACTGGGCACATCAGAGCATGATTTTTAAACTGCAGGTTGTGACCCACTATTGGATTAGGAAATTAGTTCAAGTCAGTTGTCACCTACGTTTTGCTAAAAACAAAATAGGATTGAACAGAAAATCAGTGCAAAGCACATAAGCAAGTGTTTCACAGAACTCGTCCCAGTCATAAATACAGTTACAAAAACATCAGTGTACTGGGTCACCATGTAAACTTATTTACTGCTGTGCAATCCACATGGGAACAATTATGTGCAGGGGAACAAAACCTGCCACCCAAAACAGGTCTATTTGGCACAAGGATTAATTTAGGCTGATTGTGACATAGAGAACAGACTGGGGGGGGTTGCCAAGGTGGGGGAGGGGTGGAGAGGGATGGGCTGGGAGTCTGGGATGAGCAGGTGCAAACGTATATACAGAACGGATAAACAACCCGGTCCTACTGCATAGCACAGGGAACTGTGACAAACCATGATGGAAAAGCACCTGAAAAAGAGTGTGTGTACGTGTAACTGAGTCACTCTGCTGCACAGAAGTAATTAATACAACATTGTAAATCAACTATGCTTCACTTTCTAAATAAATAAACAGATAAATGATTTAGGCTGGTTCTTTTTAAGGCCCCAAAGAATCAGGAGGAATCTTTGACCTTCCCCCTAACTGCCTAAAAGAATGCAGGTAGAGGACCTGTTCCAGAAAGGGAGCTATCACCATGATAACGGTAGCATGACCTAGGTATGTAGAGTGGGAGGAATCCAGCAAAGCCTGTTTGTTGAAATTCCTCTCTGTGTCCCACTGTCTCTGCCTAGCAAACATTTGTTTGCCCAGTGTTTGCTTTTCCCTCTGCCTGTCAACTGCCTTCCTCTCCTCCTCTGAAGTTCCAAACCTCTGCCCACAACATCCTCTTTTGTCTTTAGTGCTGAAGACAGTGTTAAAGTGAGGGCTTCGACAATTTTGACGAATTTTCTCTCCCACGTATACATGTCATTAAACTTCTGTTGATTTTCTCTGCCAGAAAAACCTAGAAGGGAAGAGGATAATTTCTCCTTCCCCGACAAGACAAATGAAAGAACTTCAATAGGGATGGAGCATGAGGAGAGGCAGAATGGAAGATTTATTCCCCCAACAAACATACAAGTTTGAGAGTACGTCTGTTCACAGAAGAGATCAAATCGCTGGCCTGACGTCACACAGCTCATTCAGGTGAAAGGGAGATATGAACCCAAGAGCGTCCCGAAACTACAGCAGCTAAGATACGGTCATTACACGTAGATGCCAATAAAGAAAATGACCATTCCAATCCTAAAGCCAAACTTTAGAAATGGGTGTCTGTGCTTTGGGAAGAAAGGGCATCTGCGATATGAAAATACACCCCAAATTCTAGAAATAACTGAGAAAACTTTACTGGGCCAACCACAGGAGAAAAGAGTAAGAGATCTAGTACATGACAGGCATCCCTGTTCGTCATTAAGTGTTAGCTGAATTACATGACTAATTCTCCAACTAATTTATTCCAGATTTTTCTACAGTACTAGCTGATAATAGTTAAGTGTCAAATCCTCCCGTTTATGGCTGTTTTCTTTTTTCCTATAATTTTCTGTGCAAAGTGCACAGAAGGTCCTCACATCTGCTGAGCTGAACTTCATTTAATAAATAAGCTAATTTGTGCCCTTTCATGCTAGTTATCCTCCGGAGAAGGAAAATCCTTCCTAGCTGACAGAACACATTCTGATGAAGAGTTCTTGACGCTTAGAGAATATTTTAAGTTCGAAATGTTCTTATCACCTAAATGTAACAGTGACCACATGTCGGAATAGGCAGTGCCCACCAATGTGTGTTAAAAAGAGCCCTGGGCTTCCCTGGTGGCGCAATGGTTGAGAGTCCACCTGCCGATGCAGGGGACACGGGTTCGTGCCCTGGTCTGGGAAAATCCCACATGCCGCGGAGCAGCTGGGCCCGTGAGCCATGGCCGCCGGGCCTGTGCGTCCGGAGCCTGTGCTCCCGCAATGGGAGAGGCCACGGCAGTGGGAGGCCCACATACCGCAAAAAAAAAAAAAAAAAAAAAAGAGCCCTTAAGAGTACTGAAGTCATATTGACTAAAGTAATCCAGTTTATTAGACTAATACTAATTATTAGTGCTGCAAAGACCTCCTAATGTTACATTTTTCTGAACATGCTTTTTTACATCTGCTTATAAAGTATCTTTTGGAGTTAAACATTCAGAATGCTAAGTTGTGTGACTTGAAGAAAGCCTCTTGATCTCCCTCTGGGTTTCCTTCTCTGAAAAAGTGCGAGCAGGTATGAGCAGGCTGGGCCACCTACAGGCCAAGCTGGTCCATTTTCCTCGCAAGCCTGCTTCCTAGGCAGCAAGTTCTGGAGGAAGAGGAAGCAGGTGCAGGTAGCTGTGGTTCCAAAGCCTGGGCAGATCTGATGCCCCTGCCCCTGGATTTCCTTGTGATTTCCCCACTTTCTCACATCCCCACGAGGGGCTGGGGACAAAGTAATGACAGAGTAGCCTTCCCCCGCAATGTGGCCTTCCAGCTCTACAATTCTATGAATTCTCATCCTGCAAAACACCGACAGAACCATTGACAGCCCAGAGCCCTTGATGATCGAGCTGGTAACATTCTCTTCTTAAAGAATGAAAAGATCTCAGATTCTAAGAGAAGAACAAATGCTATCTGACTAATTCGAGGGTCCATGCCGAAGGCCTGACTTTTGGTGAGATTAACTTAAAATTAGGCCTCCAGCACGTGAGTTAATTGGCGCCCACCTTGCAAGGAGTCTAAGACTTAGTCCCAAACCCAGATAAGTTCTGCTTTACAGAGAATAGGCAGGTGCCTTCTTTTTCTTTCTTTCTTTTCTTTTTTAATTAATTAATTAATTCATTTATTTTTGGCTGCGTTGGGTCTTCGTTGCTGTGTGCGGGCTTTCTCTAGTTGCAGCGAGCAGGGGCTACTCTTCATAGCAGTGTGCGGGCTTCTCATTGTGGTGGCTTCTCTTGTCACGGAGCGCGGGCTCTAGGCACGCAGGCTTCAGTAGTTGTGGCACACGGGCTCAGTAGTTGTGGCTCAGGGGCTTAGTTGCTCCGCGGCACGTGGGATCTTCCCAGATCAGGGCTCGAACCCGTGTCCCCTGCCTTGGCAGGTGGGTTCTTAACCACTGCGCCACCAGGGAAGTCCCCAGGTGCCCTCTTAAAAACCGTTACAACCTAAGCTACACCTTCAAAACAAACATGTATGGCCAACACGAATCCCTGGCAGAGACCTTCCAATACCCCTTCTGCAGGTTCAACCCATTAGGTTCAAAATATGGATGATTTTTTTTTTAGTTTCTTTTTATTTTGAATTGAAGTATAGTTAATTAAAGATGTGTTTGTTTCAAGTGTACAGCAAAGTGATTCAGTTACACACACATATATATATATGCTTATTTAAAAATTAACAGCAGCAGCTACCTTATGTTGAGTGCTTATGTAGCAGGCATTATGCAAATCACCTTACACTCTCATTCACTGTACCTGACACAGGTTTGCTATTATTGCCATTTTACAGATAAGGAAACTGAGGCTCAGAAATGGACTGGTTGAGACAACTAGATGCAAAAGAATGAATTTGGACCCTATTTTACACCACATATAAAAATTAACTCAAAAGGAATCAAAGACCTAAATGTAAGCACCCAAAAAAGACAACAGGGGTAAATCTTCGTGACTTTGCATTCTAAGATATGATACCAAAACACAGCAACCAAAGAAAAAAATTAATAATTGGACTTCACCAGAATTTAAAAAGCTCTATGCTTCAAAGGACACGCTCAAGAAAGTGCACAGAACACCCACAGAAAATGAGAAAATATTTGCAATGATGTATCTCATAAGGGACTTGTATCTTATAAAATACATGTACTATATGTATAAGAATATATAAGGAACTCTTAGAATTCCATAATAAAAAGACCTTGAATAGACACTTCTCCAAAGAAGATATACAAATGGCCAAGAAGCACCTGAAAATATACTCGACATCATTCGCCTCAGGGAAATACAAAACCACAATGTGATGCTGCTTCACATCCACCGGGATGGCTGCAATAAACTGTCTGGCATTTCCTCCAAAAGATAAACAGAGAGTCGGCATGTGACCCTGCAATTCCATTCTAATTTCCAAGAAAAATTCAAACACATGTCCACGCAAAAAATCGTACATGCATGTTCACAGCAGCATTACTCATAATAACCAAAAGGCTGAAACAACCTAAATGTCCAGCAAAGGATGAATGGATAAACAAAATGTGGTACATCCATATAATGGATTATTACTTAGCCAGGAAAAGGAATGAAGTACTGATATATGCTACACCGTGGATAAAAATATCATGCTAAGTGAAAGAAGGCAGTCACACAAGACCACACACTATATGATTCCGTTTATAGGATGTGTCCAGAATAAGCAAATACACAGAGACAGAAAGTAGAGTAGTGGTTGCTTAACGGGATTAGGGGATTGAGTGACAAGGTTTCTTTTGAGGTGATGAAAATGTTCTAAAATTGATTTTGGTTATGGTCACACAACACGAAATATACTAAAAACCATTGCATTGTACGCTTTAAATGGATGATTTGTAATGGTACGTGAATTATAACTCAATAAAGCTGCTACCAAAAAAATAAATAAATTAAGATATTTAGCAGAGGAAAGAGGTTCACATCTGGTTCCATTCAAGTCCAATACCCAGACCCTGAACCTACCTTACACCGCCTTTCAAAGTACAAATGACAGCTCTTCAGGCACCTGTCTAAATCCACACTTTATTTAAACTCTTCCAACAAAGCAGCAGCAAGGCACGGGACACATAGGATAATTGCCTTCAAATAGCTTTTAGTTTTAAAAATATGTTTATTGTCAGATAGAAAAGCAAAGGCATGTACCACACACATATATCGTTGTAATGCATCGTACAGCACATGCCTTGGCTCTTCTGATAGTAATTGCAGTATAGGATATATTATATTATACAGACTACGACATATCGTAAATATTATAGTACAGATGATAATCCCAAGTGATGGCCACAAGAGAGGATCAGATCACATCCATGGAAACATGGAAGACATTTATTTCTACAGTAGAAAAAAACAAACATTCCCCCCTAAACACCGACTAAAATTACTTGTAGTTAAATAAATTCCCCAACATATAATCATCCTAGATATACCCAAAAGAAAGGGGGGAAAGTTTTAGTATGGTGTTACTTTTCTCCATCTTAATTAAAATGAGGACTTGTAATGGTCTATATGGGAAAAGAATCCAAAAAAAGAGTGGATATATGTACATGTGTAACTGATTCACTTCTCTGTACACCTGCAACTAACACAACATTGTAAATCAACTATACTCCAATAAAAACTTTTTAAAATTAAAATTAAAAAAATAAAATAAAATAAGGACTTGATATCCCAGATCTGAGGATAATTTCTAGTTTAGGGCTTTGCAATGCACACATTCCATTGTGGAAATCCATTTCTTTGGTGCTGAGGTCTGAAAGAAGCCTTACAGTGGACTAAATCATTAACTTTGGGAGAATGTATGCCTTTGGGCCTCATTTTAAAAGCATTTAGTCACTAAAGTTTCTAAAGAGCCTTAAGACCGTGCAGGCATCCATCCTCTCTCCCAGGGACGGTAGGATCAGTCAACCCTTCTCTTTCTGACTCTAGGCCACTACCTCCACCTTGTGGCCACAACTAAACTGTGGGGGTCAGAGCTCCAAAGTCTCCTCAAGGAGCCTGTAAACAAATACAAGATAGAAGCTACTTCCGTTATTGACAGCCATCACAGGGAAGGTGTTGACCAAGTGAAGTTCTCACAATACCAACCACTGTGAAAATTTCACCTGGCCACTTGGTTAACTCTTGATTAACAGGTACCAGTAACGAGTTCTTGGTATATCAGGGACTTAAACAAGAATCTTCAAAACTTTAATTGGAAAGAACTGGCTATTGCCTACCCTGAAAATTAAACAGGTGAACTTTGGAACAAAATGCTTTAAGCTGGAGGCAGGGTCGGGGGGGGCGGGGAGGGGGGGAGTTTTCTAATTCTAGAAATTGCATCTGAATTCCAAAGAGGATGGGTAAGAATCGATTACTCTGGATATGTGCAAAACAGCCAACCCTTGGAAATGAAGCTTTTTTGTTCTTTAACCTAGAAGGAATGGAAAAATTTCCAAGGCCATTATTCATAGTCTTAGAAAACCCAGTGACGTTCCACCCTTTGATATAGGTAGATACAAGAAAAACACAAAAACCAAAAGTCAGTCCAATTAGTTTAAAACAAACCCTGGCTTCCTCTCAAGCCTGACATTCCCGTCACGGTTTCAGTCTCAAGTACAATGATGAAATGAGAATGGTCCCGAGGGTGATTCAAGAACCAGTCAGCATGGAGTAAGACGCACAGAAAGATCCTAAAAGTGGGATAAATCAGACAACTCTGCATGAAGAGCTTGGCCAAATCATCAAAGTGGTAAGTGGGATCCACATCGCAAAGAACAAGAAAATGTGAATACACTGAATTTGACATGGAAACCAGGTGGCAGTAGACTACGGTCAGCCTCTTCTAACTTTGGGAAAAGAGCGTGGGGAAAAGCGCTAGGAGCTTCTGTCTGACACCCTAACTTGGAAGGACTGATAATGGTGGCCCATGATTCTGTGAGTTGGCAAATAAGGACCAGCCTGGCCTCCTAAGGCAAGACCTGTGCTCAAATACCAACGTCTACCAAGGGCAATGGCCAAAGAAACTGTGTGCTATCACCTTCTGCCTTCTGTACCTTTTTAAGCTTGCCACACCTGACTTTAGTTTGTGCTTCTCTGTTTGCAAATGGAAAACCTAGGCCCAGAGAAGTTACTGAAGTTAATGGAAGGTCACAAAACTCATCAGTGGCTGAACCAGGACGTGCAACTAAGTCTAGGGCTCCGTGCCCGTATCAACAAATCTAGGTGGGAAAAGACAGGGTTCATATAAGGTTGCTAATACTTCAAAGACAGAAAATGCTAATTGTTCTGAAGAACGCTTGAAAGAAAAGTTTTAGTTCCATAGCCACACTGTCTCAGGAAATTTCACAGAAACGATCCTGTGGTTAAAAACATATTCTTCCCCCTTTTGCAAAAGGAACCTAACATTTCCTGCCTATAAATCAGTACATCACAACGTATCTCCTGAAACTTTATTAATTGTGGTTAAGAAAAGCACAAGTGTGTGAAAGAGTGAGCAGGTGCTATGCAGATCTGCCAATGTGTACTTCAGAGAGGAAGCCGCCACTGTGGGAAGAAAAAGTTGAAAAACATTTTTCACTGGCATTCCTCAGGACCTCTTAAAGCTTGAAAGAACAGTTGATGATATGAGAAATACATATATATATATAACTATAACGATCCTAAAAAGGGTACAGAGAGAACTATACATTTTTACCTGTTCTAACGTAAGCTGCTTAGAAATGGTATCGTTCTCCAGTTTCTTAATTTTCTTCATCAGCTTGTTGACCTGGAATTCCTGTTCCTGCTCGAGGTGCTGTTCTAGCTCAGCTTTCTCATGCTGCAACTGGAAAATGAAAAAACACAGATGTGGAAAGCAAGACACTCAAAAGCCATGGGAACAACGGCTCCGAAAGCTAGTTAAACCGAGTATATCATAAAAGTTACATTAGTCATTTCTGCTCATATGTCCAAGCGTACACCTAGTAACTTGCTCCTGATTCCTCTAACTTATAACCAAAAATTATAGTGCACAGTCAGAGGCACTTGATCTTAGTGAAGATCTTAGTGAAAAGGCCAAGAAGTGATAGGGCAAATACCTCAGAGCATCAAACCATGATTAAACACCGATTTCCATTTTTAAGAACATGTAAGTGGTTATCTCTGTAGGGAACAACTGGGGATGAGGAAAGGAAGAAAACTTACTTTCCAGCATATATATAACCCTTTGGTACTCTTAAATTTTTATACCATGAGCATAAAAATTATTAAAAAATAGAAATTTTGCAACTGTCGGTTTTTATTGAATGAATTACAGTTTACTTGCATTTATACAATGTGTGGAGAGAGGGAAGAGATGCTACAATCACAAAAAATACTTAGTAAATTATTCTGAATGCTGTTTCCCAATGTACTAAGTAAGCATGCTTGGCAAAAATAAGTACAAATAATTAACTTTCTGTAATGAGACCAAACATCACACCTCCTACATCTTTCCTAAAAAACCAAAAGGCAAGGCCTCTTATTTATGAAATTAAAAGATAAGGTTATGGTGTTGCTGCAAAAGAAATTTAAAAAAAATGTACTCCAACCTTCAAAACCAAAAGAGAATAAAAGAAATTCAGTGGACACACCACGACTGGGGTTCTCATGAAGCACTGTGCATTATTTCTAATGTTCTCAGCTGGGAGAGGCTGTTGATTCATGGTAGGGGGTGAAGGGAATGCGAGCCACAGGGCCTGGTATTTTCAGAACCATGGACAGATTAAGCAAAAACTACTAAAAACAATGAAGCACACCTAGTTGGATTGCGGGGTCTAAGATGACACCACTCCCTAATTCTACCTTCAAAGCCATTTCCTCAGGCAGGCAGTGCGTACCAGGCTCATCACATGCGTTAGGCAGGCATGATCACCCCCATTTCGTATGTGACGAAACAGGTTACTGGATCAAGGTAATTCATCTGGAAGGCGGCAGAGCTTGGCGCCCAAACCCTGCTCTGAACGCTAAACCAGAGTTCTCCCACCAGATCCTGAGCAAACCTCAGAGGGGCTGGCTTCACACTCCTCCATCCACAAGTGCCTAGTGCGCCCTTGGCATTCGGAAGGTCAAATGACTAAATGTAGAAAACAGTGAGCCATATACGCTCACCCAGTGGATGCTATGTTTCTTTGTAAACCCTGCACAGGGTGAGATGGACAACAGAGAGCTCAGTGGGCCTGACGGACCTCAAAAGGCTACACCCAACCATCTCCACATTTGAAACAATTTCCATTGCTCTGAAAGCACCATACTTGGTGTTTAAAAAGAAAACAAAAAAAGTTAAAAATCTGACATCTTCTTCCAGCACTGGAAATGTTGACTAAACAGATGCTGTTTTCCCTCCAACTGTTTTTGATGCACAACTCCAAAAAAAACTGGTCAACCTTGCAGGGACCGAGAAAGAAAGCAGATGTGAAGAGGTGCTTACAGCGGTGAGTCTATTTTTAGCTAACCCTTTAAAACTCAGTTTCTGCAAGACCAAGCAGTAATTAAAAGAACTAAGAGGAACGCACAGAGAATGAGAAGAGTTTCCAGCATTTTGGACACAAAGACCTGAGTGGGAAAAGCATCACTTACGAGGAAAAAATAGCAAAACATGTACATCTTCAACTAACACCTGTATTCTATAAACTTTACCTGTGTGGCATGTCTTCTACCTGAATGTATTATGTTAGAGGCAGTACAATCTATGGTTAAGACATTATCCTTGCCCTAAAATAGTTTATGAACACTAAGCTTAAGTGATACCTACTGGTTTTAGAAAAATGAACTGTAGTCTTAAAACCTTTAAACCATTTGCATAGCTTTTAAAAAATATTAGCTGTGTTTTCCTCTAATATGTTTTCAATTGCTGTCTTTTTTATTTGAAAGAGCCCCCTTCCGCCTTTTTTTAGCGTTATGCTTCTGCCTTGAAGTAAATTAAAACAATAAAGGATGCAATCTAATGTTGAAAAATCTCTTGCCCCCCAAGCAGCAGTTGTCGCAGAATATCAATCTGAGCAAAGGTAAGGTTCTCATTGGCTTAGAGGAAAATACTCATATACAGACAGATGGCCTAACACCGTCAATATCTGATTAGGTATTTCCTATAAGAATACAGATTCAACTAGTAATGAAATCTATAAAAAGCTCTCAATTTGAAAAGGATTTTTCCTCTCAAGAGCCATACCCTAAGGAAAATTTGATGGTTAAGCTGTCGTTACCAGAACTCAAGCGAGGTCCCTGGGTTATGCTAACCCACTGGGAAAATGTCAAGCCATCCTGAGCTCTAACTCTGCCAAAGACTCACAGTTTTCATCATCCCCCAAAGACAGACCTGGAACAAATGGTTCTGCTGCCTGCTTTGCTCTGCCATCTCTCGGGCGACAGGCAATCTAGGGGCAGGGCATGGAGTTTCTGAACAGAATGCTAGAAATAGAAAATCTGGTTCTTCCTTGGAACAAAGACACCGCCAATAAAAAGAAAAACACAGAGAAAAATACAGAAACAACCCCCGCCAAAGCAATTATGAGATGAGAATTAAGATGGGCAAGGAGAAGGGGCCAGAGCAGGGAAAGAGAACTTGAGGAACTAACAGCCATAGAGTTTGCCTTATAACAGGTTGCCTGAGAAAAATTCAGAAACCGTTTCTGTTTTAAATAGATACCATGTATATTCAAGCCATGTGGCCCCAAGAGGACTGGAACCAACACCCTGAATCCACCTGCCTATTTTATTTTATTATTTTCTGCATTTTGCCGTGCCTTACAGCATGCGGGATCTTAGTTCCCTGACCAGGGATCCAACCGTGCCCCCGTCAGTGGAAGCACGGCGTCCTAACCACTGGACCGCCAGGGAATTCCCTCCACCTGCCTATTTTAAAGCTGTAGCCCATGACACCATAAACAAAAACCCTAAAAGGAAGCCTGGTTTAGGCTGACCCAGGACCTATCAAAAGAACTAAACTCCGGTTTCATCTCTGAGTAACATCTTCAACGTGGGCATAAAATTCAAGCCATGATTTTAAATTTCTTACCAAAGGTCTTAACACTTTATGAACGACTTTTAATCTTTCAATTAGGTCAGAGATCCTGAGCTAGAACAAAAGTCATTCAGCCTAAGAAGTAAATAGTCAAGCAAATTCTGTTAATGTGTTTGAAAAAAATGCATGTGTTTGCCTTCAAAATATCTAAAGCAAAATGCTTAAGTAGATTAAAATTTGTTTCCAAAATGAGGATTTTCTGTAAATATACTTCCTATAAAGTCAATCTCAAAGATTATGGAAGACTTTTGGAACTCTTACCTGTGCAATATATTTTTAACATTAACAACAAAAAACCTTACAGAATGGAAATTATGTTATATAACCGATGATCCACTGGCAGCACATTTTCAATGGAATTAGGGTTATATAAATAAAGATCTGTTCCTTAGGATTCAGCATGAAAAATATATTAACGTAAGTGAAAAAGCTATAAGCAAAAATACAACTACAAACCTGTAAAATTCTAAGTACTCAAACATGAGCATTTTTTGACTGTATCCGCTCACACATGGAGTCCCAAAGCCAATTTCCAGCCCATTAAAAAGCACAAGTATAGCATTAAGTTGATCTAAAAACAGGCAAGACTTAAGCATCAGTGAATTACCAATAATTGTTGTCTTTCTCATAATTTACAAAAGCTTTCTGGAGCCACTTCAGTAAACCAGGCTTCTTATATCGGAGATTCAAGAACTCTTCACTGAATGGCTTTTCTTCTGGGCAAAAATTCTCTCCAGCAGGTAAAGGCACCACTGCAGGTGCACATGGATGAGTCAGGCCACCCACTCAGCACACAGCAGGTGTGCCAAATCCCAGGCTGGGCGAAGTGTGTTTTCAAGTGTGTCTGGGCTTCTTGTCAATCCAGCCAGTGCCAAATGAGGCACGCCTTCCGGCCGCCAGCCCCGGGACCCACCCTTCTCGGTGCAACTTGAGGATAAATCCAAGATGCCCCCACCTCTGTTTTCACTAGTCAACACTTATCACTCTCTGTGTATGACCCACAGTTCTGCAACCAACGTGCCTGGTTTATTGACAACCACCAAGGACTAGAGCCACTTGCACTGGACCAAGTAAAACCCACCATAGGACAGTGACCACATTAAGTCATTGGACTGTCAAAAACAATTACAGTAAATCCCTTACACACGAACCTTCAAGTTGCAAGCTTTCAAAGATGCGAACGTGCGTTCGACACATCCAATCACGTAAGTTAGTTCACGTGTCTGGCGTACATTGTCATGTACGCGCGTCCTCTGCGAGTGGTTGTGCTTTTGTGTACTTTATTGTAAGTACTGTATAGAGTACAGTGGTACAGTATCTTTATTTCAAGCCCAGGATGTCCGGAAGCAAGTGTAAAAGCAGCAGTGATAGGGCTTCCCTGGTGGCGCGGTGGTTGAGAGTCCGCCTGCCGCTGCAGGGGACAAGGGTTCATGCCCCGGTCCGGGAAGATCCCACATGCCACGGAGCGGCTGGGCCCGTGAGCCATGGCCGCTGAGCCTGCGCGTCCAGAGCCTGTGCTCCGCAACGGGAGAGGCCACAACAGTGAGAGGCCCACGTATCGCAAAAAAAAAAAAAGCAGCAGTGATATAGCTAGTACTACTGTACTTTTCAAGGTACTGAAGTGTAAGATTAAAAATGTTTTCTTTTTTGTGTTTGTTTGTTTTTTATGTATTAACATTATTTGTGTGACAGTACTATATAGATGATTGTGTTAGTGGGGTACCTAGGCTAACTCTGTTGGACTAACGAACAAATTGGACTTACAGACATGCTCTCGGAACAGAACTCATTTGCATGTAGAGGACCTACTGTATCATGCAGTTAACATGGCCTTTGAGAAAAAAGTTCAGAACTCTCTCACAACACTGAGTCTCTTAACCAACTCTAAACCGTTCTGCTGAGCAGAAAGCCTGCCTCCCACCTCACACTCAGTGCCTCACCACTAAACGCCTCCTGGGCCCACACTTATGCCCACCTCCTTCCTCCTTCTGTCACTGGTACTATTATTCTCATTCAACACACACCTCATCAGTTACCAAATGGCATTAAGTCAGCCCCCAGAACAGCTGTCAAATATACCCTGTGCTTTCTGTGCTCTAGTTCAAGTCTTTTATTCCTTTTCACCGGGCCACCGCCAAAGCCTCCTAATGGATGCCCCCAGGTCCAGTGTAGATCATGCTAGACTAAACTAATAGAGTTTTCTATTCATTCAACACCCTGCTCAAAACCTTGCAATGGCTCCCTACCACCTGCAGAGTAAGTCCAAACTCACTGGTATGACGTTCAACTCCTCCCATGATCCACTCCTCATGCAAGTTTCCCATGGTTTCCTCATGCTACTTTCACACTCAACCCAAGTGACAGTCTAAGGTTTATAAACATTAATGCCTTCAGGGTCCAGGCATCTGGCAAACAAAGAATGATGGGTCTCAGCACAGAGAGTGGTAGTAACTGCGGTTAGAGGCACAGCTCGTGTCTTCTTCTAAAGACTCTTTCCCTGAAAAAACACATTTTAAAAAATGAAGCCTATGGGCTTCCCTGGTGGCGCAGTGGTTGAGAGTCCGCCTGCCGATGCAGGGGACATGGGTTTGTGCCCCGGTCTGGGAAGATCCCACATGCCGCAGAGCGGCTGGGCCCGTGAGCCATGGCCACTGAGCCTGCGCATCCAGAGCCTGTGTTCCACAACTGGAGAGGCCACAACAGTGAGAGGCCCGCGTACCGCAAAAAAAAAAAAAAAAAGGCATCTACACCTTTAAAGAAATCTGGTTAGGAGGGAGGTTTAAAAAAGATGCTCCACAAATAAGATAAAGAAGTCCTTTAGGCTCTAGAGTTAACCTGCAAAAAAAAATCCATTTCGTAAAAACTAGCCTTTTCTTCTTTGAGGAATAGAGAGTATTTAGCCCAAAGAAAGAATTCATTCTAAGCTGAGACCTTACTGTAAATTAAAATAAAAAGCCCCATCTTTCTTATCCAGTTAATGAATAAAGAGGAAAAAGGAAAGTAAAGATAATTAGCAGCAGGATATAACTCTGTATTTTAAGGTAATTACTAACTGGGCTGAGTGTAAACTGTTTTGAAAATGAAAAAAAAATTTACCCAATAAATGCAAAACGTTGCAACATTTATAACTGTAGTTTTGAAATCATTTGAAAAGTGTTTCCAGTGATAGCTCAAGTCCATCTACAGTGGAGCCAAAGTATCCTTCAAACACCAAGATTCACCTTTTCAATTAGAAATAACAATGCTTACCCCTATGCTGGTGAAGAAAGCAACCTCTCACTCCAGCTTCACCTTACTATTTATTTATTTATTTTTAATTTATTTACTTTTGGCTGCTTTGGGTCTTTATTGATGCGCGGGGGCTTTCTCTAGTTGCGGCGAGCGGGGCCTACTCTTTGTTGTGGTGCGCGGGCTTCTCATTGCGGTGGCTTCTCTCATTGCGGAGCACGGGCTCTAGGCGCACAGGCTTCAGTAGTTGTGGCTCGCAGGCTCTAGAGCGCAGGCCCAGTAGTCCGTGGCGCACGGACTTAGTTGCTCCACGGCATGTGGGATCTTCCCGGACCAGGGATTGAACCCATGTCCCCTGCGTTGGCAGGTGGATTCTTAACCACTGTGCCACCAGGGAAGCCCACCTCATTATTTTTAATTTCCTTTTCCTTCTACCTTTATTTCCTACCCGCGCTTTCCCGTATTTCATCAAAGAAGTCAGCCTGGGAGGCTTCTAAGCCCTTGCCCTTGCCCTGGCCCTGGCCCTTGCCCTTGCCCTTACACTTTGGGGAGGCTGGCACATTAACTCCGGCCGTAACGACATCACACATGCACACACTTTGAAAAAAAACTCAGTGATTTCTGAAGACTAAAGAACTGCATCAAATTTAGTGCATTTTCTAATCACAGTGCAAATTATGTGAGACTGAGAGATTTCTGGCATGCTGCTAACAGGAAAGTTTTGGCTTATAATTTGCCCTCTGGTGGTTGCAGCATTTAAAATGCAATGAAAACATCCCAGAAGCCTTTTGCAGATGCATTGTGAACACAATGTATAAGCCCCTTGCTCCGTGAAAAGAAACAAAGAACACACAAAGCTGAGGTTCAGATAATCTGGAACGAAAAACAACAAGAAGAAAACCCAACTTTGCCCCAAATGTTCTGTTAGCTATCAGGTGATGGCCAATTTTCCTGCTCAGCATTAATAGCCCTGAAAAACTAAAAGCCAAGAGGGCCACTGGTCGAGCCAGCTTAATGAAGAACATATTTCAAGGTCTCTTCCCCCCTGCCATCAGGGAACAAGTTTTCACCTGAATGGATGCAACGGCAGTGTTAGCCTCGGTGCCTTTAAAATGAACTAAACAGAGTTTCATACATATTTATCACCCTGACATGTGATTTTGCTGCCTGAACAAACAAAATCACCGCACTGCCGTCTTAGTGACTTGGAGAACTTGAAGTAAAAAAAGGGAGCCTCACGGATGGACCTAGAGTCTGTCATATAGAGTGAAGTAAGTCAGAAAGAGAAAAACAAATACCGTATGCTAACACATATATATGGAACCTTAAAAAACAGTACTGATGACCCTAGTGGCCGGACAGGAATAAAGACACAGACGTAGAGAATGGACTTGAGGACACAGGGGAAGCTGCGACGAAGTGAGAGAGTAGCATTGATAATATATACACTACCAAATGTAAAATAGATGGCTAGTGGGAAGCAGCCGCATAGCACAGGGAGATCAGCTCGGTGCTTTGTGACAACATAGAGTGGGGGGACAGGGAGGGTGGGAGGGAGACGCAAGAGGGAGGAGATATGGGGATATATGTATACATATAGCTGATTCACTTTGTTATAAAGCAGAAACTAACACACCATTGTAAAGCAATTATACCCCAATAAAGATGTTAAAAAAAAAAAAAAAAGGCAGCTTCAGATTCTGGTGTACAGGCTCGAGAAGGGAACTGGGGGTCTACACTCACTTCTAATGCCTGAGGACACTCCAGCTGCCCAGAGACACAGCCTTGCAGGGGCTAGGGAAGTGCACGCTGCAGGAAAATCCTGCATCCAATCACTTGGTATTGGAAGAAGAAACTACTTCTCCAGACTGAGGGGAGGAGAGGGAGAAGGAAAATGAAGGTAAGCCTTTGCCTAGATGAACAGGCAGATTTGGAGACTTACTGAAATCCTTCCTCTCAGTTTCACTCCGAACTGCTCGGCAATACATCATTTGGTATTGGCAGCTTCAGCAGTGGTTTTTGCCCACAACTTCCTTCCTTCCCTCCATATATCATCTTTCCATAGATGCTAGGAAACTGCAACTGCTTTAATTCCAGGAGGCATTTTCACCTCAGGGAGCAAGTCAATAATGGTAAAAATAAGCCATGCCACTTAACAAGAGATCCAGGAAAACTTTATTCGTAAGTGCTTTCAACCATCAATAAGAATGTGCCTCCCCCATAAGAAAATGAGTACAATAATTTCTATTATAGCTATAGTGGCATTACTTTCTGAGGACCAGATCCAATTTCAAGCGTGAATCTAAAGAACAAAACTACAAACCTATCTGTTATTTTAAGGTCTAAAATTTGAATACTGGATTAGAGGGAAAAGATTCAGAGATACATATAATACCTAGTACTCTTATCTCACTCCTGTTCCAGCCTTTTAAAAAAAAAAGATTAAAACAAATATTCATTACCTTTTGGCAGTGGTCTTGGTTGAGAAGAGTGTAGGCCACAAGTGAACAGGGCTTCCCAAGAGCAGGAAGTGAACCTGATGCCTTGGGCTTACAAAAAACTGAGGAGAAAATCCACGAGTGCTAAAACCACCATCAAACTCAGCAACAACAGATCTTGCAGTTGGCACTGGTGACGGGTGGTTGGTGGTTAACAGTTAGGCGGCGGAATTAAGGATTTTTTTTTTTTAAGTTTTAAGACTGAGGGGCCAATGGAATGAATCATATCAAGAGTGACAAGACAGTTAAGCCAATCATTAGAGCATTCTGTTTATGCTAGCTCTTAACGATGTGGGCAGTCCAGAATCTTCCATCACTGCAAAATGAGCCTGACTTTGCAAGGAGCTCCCGTGCACTGCTGTCCATGACAAACAGATGCAACTATGATAGTGAAACCAAGTAGGGCCCTTCAGGGCCTTACCAGGGGAGAGATCTCCATCCTACCCCCGTCCCTGCTGCAACCCCTGCCTCTTGGTCTGTAGCAAAGCTTTAGCCTCCTCGGCCTTCTCTGAGTTCCAAAGAGCAAATTTAACCAGAGAAGTGAGAAAACAGTCAAGCAAGACAGAATAATAATAGTTTAGCCATAAAACAAAGTCAAGGACCTTTAGTTCCTCTTCAAGGGCTATAAATAATATCCTAAGCCATATCCTTGAGTTGTTTTGCAGATACTAAAACCCCCACCAGGTAGAAGTTAGCTGCATGCTGACCACCAGCACACATAGACCCCAGACCGACTGGAACCAGAAAGTTAATGACTGAGATTCCTGAAATATCACCATTACCGCGCCATCAACCAATGAGGGAATCGTGCACGAGCTGATCATGCACCTTGTAACCCTCTCCCCTCACATTGTCTTTAAAAACTCTTCCCTAAAAGCCATTGGGGAGTTCAGGTCTTTTGAGCACAAGCTGCCTGTTCTCCTTGCTTGGTGCCCTGCAATAAACACTGTACTTTCCTTCACCACAACCCGGTATCAGTGGACTAGCTTTTCTGCGCATCAGGTAAGCAGACTAAAGTTTGCTTCAGTAGCAACTGCAGGACTGTGAGCTGTAAAAGTCAGTGACACAGAAGGAGGTTTCAAAAGGTAAGGACAAAACAGGCATCAGAATTTTTAAATTTCCTTTTTAGGAAGTAAGATATTTTCCGATTACAAAAGTAACGCACATTGCTTTCTACAAAATGAGACAGAGCATAAGAAAATTAACATGGTGGGGTGGTGATGGTGGGATGAACTGGGAGACTGGGCTTGACACCTATACACTAATATGTATAAAATAGATAACTAATAAAAACCTGCTGTATAAAAAAAGTTTTATAGATCAAAAAGAAAATTAACATAACCTATAAGCTCAGCACCCAAGTATAATTACAGCTAACGTTTCAGAGAAGAGTCTTTTAGACTTTTTTTCTAACATAAATATTATATATCAAATTCTTCTGAAGAGTTTGCTCATAAAACATTTCTTATAAATTTTAATTACAAATTATGATTAAACTAAAACCTCTCTTCAAGGCATTCCAGGGCTGAATTTAGTTCTAATGTAGGCTTGGCATTAGACTAGAAGGCTCTTTTTCAGACCATTTTCACCAATCAGGTCAATCAATCCCATGGTCTGGGCTCAGAAGGATGCGGATCTTTCAGACGACAGTGTTCACAAAATCAAGGTAACTATCTGGCAGATATATACAAAAACAAGGGAGGAAAGCTGCATGCTTCTCTCTGTGTGTGTGTTTTTGTTTGTTTCAGATGGGCTTAACATATTTGGAGACATTGAACCTATCTTCCAAACTTGACCTTCTAAAAGGGCAAAGGGATTTCCACTCATCTACACTTAAATAAACTTGATTCAGTTTTTAAAGGTATTAGATACCACCTCTATCATAGCAGATGGGAAGGGAGGTATCTCCTCTATAGTAATAATCTCGTTTTGTTCTCAGGACCAAAGAATTCCTTTGAAATGCACATAAAAGCACTGCTCAATCACTGTCGGAGACAATAGCCATAGAACAAATGACAAAACCAAAATTGTTTCATAAATAGCCTCTAAGCAGCCTTTGGGTGAAAAATGCTAGACACTTCCCTGGTGAACAGGTCAATTTACTTCTTTGTCCATCAGTGTCACCTGCAACACAGGTTCTCTTAGTAGGCTATCATAACAAGGTCTTATCCAGAAGCAACCGTCCTAGAGAGTCTTAATGAAGTAATTACACAGTTGGAAAAGCCTACTGATACCAATTACTCTAAAAATCTTCCAGATGGAGATTAGTTCTACAATACTGGGTGGCAGAAGATGTGAGCCTCAACAAAGGACTGGCTGAAATCCTTCAGGAAAGCCTGGGGGATGCGTACAGTAGGCCTACAGCTCTTCTTCCCTGCATCTATACAAGATCCTTCCAACTGGCCAACGGTAAGAGGGATTCTCAGGTATTTACCACAAAATGGCATGCTGTGATATCTGGTGTCTAAAGTGAGAGATCACCTACCATGCCACAGCACAGACATAGCTCCAGAACTTGCCAGAGACCTCAACCTCAAACTACCTGCCAACTGTGTCCTTTCAAAACGAAGAACCAGGGGTGGGGAATGAGGAGTTATTTTTTAATGGGTTCAGAGCTTCAGTTCGAAAACGTTCTGGGGATGGATGGTGGTGATCGTTGCACAACAATGTGAATGTACAATCCTTAATGCCACTGAATTATACACTCAAAAATGGCTGAGAAGGCAAATTTTGTTTTGTTTATGTTATTTATATTTTACTACAAAAACAAAAAATATATATGGCGTAAGAACCAAGCTGAGATTCATGAGAGATCGTCTCAGAGACATGCTGACCATCCATTTGTCCAGATTCGACAGGTGAGACCACTGACGGGCTACAGACCCACCTAGAGCTCCCGAAACAATAGACTCACACCCTCGCACCGGACGCTTTGTTTTGACTGAGGGCAAACATAAGACCCGGCCATGTGAAGACAAGCGCTCCACATGACAGACTCCTCTGGGCAAAAACAGTTTCTTGTGCTGTTCAGTTTGCTTATTATTCAGTAGCTTTAGAAAGATCCATGCCCCTCAAAAAAATTTAAGTTTTTAATATATGAAAATTTTTTTCTCTTGACCAAGTAAAACTAGTTCTTTTAATGTAAGAATTGTGAAAAGAATCACTATGTTTTTCCAAGTTATAGCTTTATTTATAGGATGCTCAGAGCTTAAATTTTAAGTTCAAACCTCCTTATGCCAAGTACATTTCTATAACTAACCTCCTTTTCGTTGCACGTGTCTCTTGTGCTTTCATTCTGTTCAGCAGCTTATTTTAAGGGACATCCACGTCCTTGGAAAGTAGGTGGGTCATGATAATAAGTGAATGAGAGATTAGTTATAAACGACACGCTACAGACCACTCACAATGAAAATAAGTCTTTCCAGAGAAAAGGAGTATAATCTGGCTAGGTTTTGACTGCTTTATAATGTACTTTAATCAGACTCCAAATACCAATGACTATGCAAGTTGAAAACCAAAAAATGTTTCTTGAAGTGTTAAAAATCAGGACACCTGGTTACACACTAAACTCAGAAGAGCAAACGATAATCGATCGCATCCTTATATTTCTAGAAGCAACATGCAGAATAATTCGTCTAATGCTGCCAAGGTGAGGTAGAGTCAAAGGTCAAACTAACCTTCTTCCTCGTTTTTTGTCTAAATCAGAATACACAGGAATAAAGAAAAAGTTTCAATGCAGAAATTTCACCATAAATCTCTGCTAGACAATAATGCCTGGGTACCTCTATCCTTCACATTCCATCAGCTACCATATAAACCAAATTTTGTACAAGACTGCAATGGTATCTTTATTCAGTAATTAGGTAGGAAAATGAGAAGAAAAGAAAGATGGGGTAAAAGTTGCCTGGACCATTGCATGGTCTTAACACTAAGGTTTCTGGTCTTCTCTTCTAATATTTTATATGTTAGAAGGTAAGAGAAGAATTTAGGAAGTTTTTTAAAAGCCCCAAATAGCCTTGTGTTGTAATCTCACTAAAATATGTATTTCAATCAAATTAATGAGTGAAATTGTTAGTAATACCACTGAATAGAAAATACAAGGGAGTGTTCCTACCTTTTACAGCCATCTAACAAAATGGTAACTGTGGTCCTCCTCGGAAAATTTTATACCTCCCCACTGTTTTGGACACGCTTTGTTAAATAAGGAAAACTCAGTGTCCTACTCATTCTCAAGTTCATATTAAATACACCGCAAAATATTTGCCCTAAACAAATTCTACTTTTGTACTTTACTAGTAAGCTTCGAGGAAAACCAAACCAAACAGGAAGGGGAGGAGGAGAATCTCTGAACTAGAAACATCAAAACTTCTATATGTTTTGTGTGTTGTCTTCTATACACCATTAGCGATAAATGTTAAGTTTCAACATTTGTTATTTGTTCAGTAACATATTACTCACCCATGTGAACACGATTGTGTAAAATTTTAACTATCACAGATACGTATCTTTTTCTCCCCCCAAATTGACATTTCCCTTTGTGTCCTCACATATTCGTGCAAAAGACCCGCTTCTGCTTGCCAAAAATGTTTATGTAGTCATTACAGATTCAACACTACAGGAAAAGAAATCTCATATTTGGTGTTAATCCTCATAATTCCAAAATACTGCATACAGCATTTACTCCTGTGCTAAGGCCTCAGGCTTATCAGCAGTTTCTTGAAATGCTCAGGGTATAAAATATCTTACCTTACCTCAGCAGACGAGCTAGGAACCACAGAAGCACAGTCTTGAGTATTACACTGCTGCCATCTTTACTAGGTATTTTTAATCTCTAAAGAATTTTAGCTACAACCTCATCAGCAAACGTTTCAAGCAAAGTGCTGTATCACAGTCATTTTTTTCCTAGGGAAGAAAACAGGCAGGGAAGATGAGAGGGGAGAAAAGGTAATTTACCTGCATCAATTTTCTCGAGAGCTCATTAGTGAGGAACTCTTCTTCCTTCTCATAATTTACAGCAAGGGTTTCTTTCTCCTTCTGCAAAGCCTGAATTTTCTTGAATAAAGTGTTACTGATGAATTCTTCTTCCTGCTCAGCCCGGGCTTGCTGTTAAAATAAAAAAGAGAACAAAAAAATATGTTAAGGAAACAGGAATTTACTAATTGAAATATAGTTCTTATTTCCAGAGAGGGCACCCATTTTAATTAGAGCTCTATTTTTAACTGTGAACCAATATACCCCAAGAAGCACAAAACAGAGGAACTCAGTAGCAGCCATAAAAGTAAATCTGTTACCCCAAAGGGCCTCCCTGTATTATGCATGGCCCCTCTTCTTAAAGAGATAGTCCAAAGAAATTAACAAAGATTGTTTTGCAATTTTTAGAAGCCGTCCCAAGTCAATCACCAGACTACAGAAAGCTTCTTCTCGCATAGGGCAGACGGGTCCAGTATTGGGGTATATGCATCGATTCATGACAACTCTCTACAACTCTCCACATCTCAAAGGTTCAGAGGTAAAATACCTAGGCAACATTTTTACTGAAGCAGAGAAGTACCTCTCGCTTAAAAGTGAAATCGTAAAATCATGTCATCTCTTTAAGATGTTACTGAAAGGGTTTCGGTATGCAATTTAAAAAGCAATACAGATAGACATAGATTAATTTACATGTTCGTTGAATAGTTGCTGGAAGGAAACACAGCAAACGGCTAAAAAGTAGTTAACTGCAAAGCAGCAAGAATCCAGGGAGTGAAGGGTAAGGACGGATGAGAGTGTCATTTTTCACTTATTTATTTCCCTACTGGGAATTTTCTGGAGGTGAGGGCACGGACAGGCATTACTGAGCATTAAAAACAGAAGAAAAGGGGGTCAGGCATAATTCCATGGAGATGAAAATATTTTTCTGCAGATCCCTTCCACCACCTATGTTCTAACAGAATAAACAGAAAAACCAGCCATCCTTGAAGGAAATTAATCTTTTCAGAAAAAGGGTACTTCTTTCAAATGGACTCAACTCTATTCAAAGTACTTTTTAAACTGCAACATTTTGATGTGTTAATCCCCAATAATGCATTCCTGTTTCATCTGCCAAGTCCAGGAAGGGAGAACTGCATCAATTCCAAGCCTCCAGTACCTGTCACTTATAATAATACAAGAGAGCTAGAGGGCAGGAGACAAAAGGGCACCTACATTAAACAGTTACCACCTTTTACTGTAAAAGGTCTGCCAACCACTCCCAACTCAGCTGGTTTGGATTTCTGTACATACGCACTGACTTCCCCGACACCCAGGGCCCCCTAGAGCCCTGATTTCTGGGGAGCCCATCCTCCCTGCTCCCCATGATAGCAGCAGAGAGAAGGATGCCAGGGCCTGGAACTGCCTGCCAAGCAAAGCTACCAAAGAAAGCCACGTGTATGTAGTACTTAGACTGAAAAACAGCTACGTAGAAAATGGAAACTTCAGGAGGAGGTGTTGCAGTCCAGTTCTTTCAGACAGCATTTTGGGATAGGCCGGGAGATGTGAACAGCAAAGAACACATCACTCATCTAATAAGGTTTTATGACCAGCCAAGCACATCCGGGGAGCAGGCCCTAGGTTCCCAGGCCCTTACAGACTCCGTAATTCATTAGCACTTCTCAAGGTCATACTCCTTACTCCATGGTCAAGGGAACACTGCCCAGGACTGGCACTTCCCCCCTTCCCTTTAAATTAACCTCCAACTCGGCTTCAAAACTCTCAGACCTCAAGATCTCATCCTAGTGCAATGGGAAGGAACCCAAAGCATTTCTTTCAGGCATATCTGACACACATATCCAAGCCCGCAATCTGTCTGAGCTACCTGTTTTTCTGGTTTTGACTGACAAAGTTCTATATGATTTGAATTCTGATTATTCTAAAAGCTACAGGACAAAAATGGTAGAGAGGGGAACTGTAATGCCTTTGCAGGTGACTGTGCACTTAGATTTCAAAAGGTTTGCCATAAATTCATTTCGTTATCAAGTCAGACTCAACTTCTTGCCTATTACCAGGCATTCCCTATGTTCAATGACTGGGAAATTTACCCACAGACAGTAACAGAGAACCAGACTCAGAGGCCCAGCAGACCACCTCCCTCCCCCCTGTGCACAAGGACCCAGAAGTGAGAAGCTGAGAATAAGAGGCCAGGCCCTAAGGGTTTATTCATGAAACTTCCACCTCAGCCCCTCACCCTTCCCATATTTCATCCATCATTAAGTTACAGGGGTAACAGGTCTCAGTGTAATATAAAACAAAACTCTGTGATAGAAAATAGATTAGTAGTTGCCAGGGGCTGGGAGGGGTGGAGGTGGGAGAACGGGGAATGACCGCTTCTGAGTACAGGGATTCTTCTGGGGTGTCGAAAATGGTGTGGAATTAGACAGTGCTAACAGGGTTATGTAACCTGGTGAATATACTAAAAGTCAGCGAACTGTACACTTGAAAATGGTGAATTTTATGGTATGTGAATTATAACTAGATTAAGGGAAACAACTCTAATAATTAACAGGGTCCTGTATTTCACAGAGCATTGGGTTTGCTTTGCAATTCTTCCCAGGGAAAGTAGCAAATTTATTATAAAAAGGATCGGGAGGACTTCCCTGGTGATCCAGTGGTTGAGACTCCGCGCTTCCACTGCAGGAAGCGTGGGTTCGATCCCTGGTCAGGGAACTAAGGTCCCACATACATGCCTTGCAGCCCGGCCAAAAAATAAAATAAATAAAATAAAAAGGATTCGGAGAGGGCGATGTTCGAGCTAGATCTGCTCTGAAAGTGCCTTCCAAAATGAGTGACGGTTGTGAGAGACTCAAGCTTTAGCCAACAAAATTCTTCACCACTTTAGAGTAGCCACTTATTTCTAGGCAAAGCCCATTCATAGACAACTCCACTCTCAGGACCCACCACCAGTGTGAGGAACTGTTCTGTGGAAGCTAGTTAAAGCCTCTCTAGCTTAACGAGGGGTTAAGCAGGCCGGGCACAGATTTTGTTCAAGGCTTCATTTTGCTAAGGTTTAAGCACGGGGACTGTCACTCTGCCTCCCACTGTCATCCCAGAGAAAAACCACACATCTGAAGGGCAAGACTCGAGGCCCCTGAAACATAAAACCCCAGTTCACCCTTTTTCCAACTGGTCACGGGGCACTGTTAGAAATTAACACGTAAATGAGGACAAAAGACAAAGTGCCATATCCAATACAGCCCCAGAGAAAATTGGTTAAAAGACCAGCTCCAGGGGCTTCCCTGGTGGCGCAGTGGTTAAGCATCCGCCTGCCAATGCAGGGGACACGGGTTTGCGCCCTGGTCTGGGAAGAGCCCACATGCCTTGGAGCAACGAAGCTCATGCACCACAACTACTGAGCCTGCGCTCTAGAGCCCGCGAGTCACAACTACTGAAGCCCCCGCGCCTAGAGCCTGTGCTCTGCAACAAGAGAAGCCACTGCAATGAGAAGCCCGCGCACCACAACGAAGAGTAGCTCCTGCCTGCTGCAACTAGAGAAAGCCCAAGCACAGCAACGAAGACCCAATGCAGCCAAAAATAAATTTAAAAATTAAATCTTTAAAAGACCAGCTCTAGTGTACTAACAACCAGAGTAGGCACCATGCATCACAGACAAGCAGGGAGCATCCATCTGGAATTCTCCCTGCAGCTTTCTTCCCATTCTTTGTGCATTATCTTCTCAATCTTAATCTTAAATCCTGGCTTTTTCTTCCCCTAAACTCCAAAACAGGCCTTTTTATTCAGGCCATAAAACAAATTACCTTTCCAATTTATTTCCCCCAAGTCAAGAGCTAGGTAGACAACGGCAAAACAGGCCACGTGCCATTTGCAAGGAACTAGGGGTCAGGCAGGTAGACAGAGCAAAGATAAAACAGGCTAACGTGGAATCTCATCAGTTTTATCAATCTATTTCCCTTTTATCTGCAATGCTTTGAAATCAGCATACCTAAACAAATTCAAAAATAAAACTATATTTCCAAAGCTAAAATTTATTTTAAAATTTAAAATCAAGGTTTGCCTATAATTCCATAAACTCTCAAAAGAAAATGTGAAGCAAAAACTTAGGAACTCTTTGTTTTACATACGTTTGTAGAGTTGAAGATTGGGAAAATCTGGGGGGAAATTTTTAAAAACCTGTGATTAGAGATACAGAGAACAAACTAGTGGTTACCAGTGGGGTGAGGGAAAGGGGGAAGGGGCGTTAGAGGAGTAGGGAAGTAACAGGTACAAACAATTAGATATAAAATAAGCTACAAGGATATATTGTACAACATGGGGAATATAGCCAATATTTTATAATAACTATAAATGGAGTATAACTTTTTAAAATTGTGAGTTACTATACTGTACACCTGCAACTTATATAATATTACACAGTAACTACAGTTCAATTAAAAATATGATTATATTTTCATGTTCAATAAGGTTCTAACTGCTATGTTCAGAAGCAGAGTGAATGTTGGTATAACCTTATTCACTTATCGGTGTCTGCTACTTTGACCCTCACCCAGCAGGGATCACTCGATGTGTGATGTGAGGACTAGAGTACAAAGCAAGTCTCCATCACTCTTCCCCCATCCTCCAAGAGTCCAATTAAAAAAAAAAAAAAAAAGGAAAGGGAGAGCACGGGAGAGACAGGAGCAATTTACCAAGTCCTCTGGGAAACACACACACACACACACACACACACACACACACACACACACTCTCTCTCTCTCAGAAAAAATTCTTTTCACTTGAGTCACCACATATTGAGGCAACCATACTCTAGGTGGGCACAATTTTCTGATAAGGAAATCATTCTCACCCACTGCTCTCACGACTGGGGCACAAATTTGACAGGAGATTCCCATGTGATTGTTTAGTGCTTCTGTTCTTTATCAGTGGTATTTTGGAGATCAGGGGTTAGTACAGAAAGGAGAATTCAAACTCTCTCAACAATAGCACTGCTGAAAATTCAAGTACCAAGACCAAAATTATGTAAAATGATGCAACTCAACATCTGTCAAGAATAAAAAAAAAAAGGACAGTTTCCAAAGCAAAAAAATATAGGCACTATCTATTTCAGAGCAGGCACGGGTAAAGGATATAAGCAAGAGAAAGTTCAAGTGCCTACCAAGATAACACATTTGCATTTGTTTTAAAAAATTACTTTTAAGTTGAACGCTGACTTGCTTTAATAACAAAAAATCATAATAAATAATAAGATACCTTGAAGCTCTAATGCTGAAGAATCCAGGCAGGCTCTATTTATTATTTTAATTATTTAAATTCCTTAAATTTAGGAACCTATTTAAATGTATTCTTCTAATTATTTAAATTTATTATCCTGTTGCTTAGTCACTTACAGTACAAATTTTAATCATCTTAACACATCAGTTCGAAAGAGCATCTGAAACCAAACTGTCAGGATAGCAGAAACCACCAGGGCAACCGAGTAACACTCGGTTCTTTTCTCTGCTGTCATATTTATTAGGTGCATCATTGCCCATATCAATTGTTCTGGGAGATGCTCGGCGTTCAGTAAAGCTCATGACTGATGGCTGGCACCTCTTATAGGACTCGCTTGAACATCGGTCATACCCATGGGTTTATCAGCACAAACCATTATGGTGCAGTGGTCCTGCACTGGCTAACACTTTAAGTACCAGTACTGCAGGGGTGGGTGACAAGTGATACATGTGACAAGCCCAAAGTGCACACCTACGTTTCTTCTATTAGAAGAACTAGGGAAATAAAACAGCAAAAATGTGACTTAAAAAAAAAAAGGACTAGGGAGGTGATGTCAATTACACGCCTAAGTATTACAACTCTCTATTTAGTCTATGAAAGCACCAGGTAATTTTGTGCTTCCTTCACACTGCATACCAGCCCGCAGTAAAAGCAATTAACAGCTGATGGACGAAGGCACTTATATTATTTATTTCCTTCCAGTATTGCCAGCAAATCACTAAGTACCCAGGAGCCAGAAAAGAATCACGATTGGCCCTCACAACTGGGCTGTTCTGCCCCAGACACTACGCCCAGGCCACTGTTCCAGGACTGGAGGGCAAGAGCTCAAACGGCAACAAAGGGTGACTTTCAGGACAAGAGAATCTTGATGTTAAAAAGGACCCTAAAGGTTACCGAGCTTCATCAAGCTACAGTGCCTCTCAAACCAGCTTCAGTGAAAGACCGTGTCCTCACCACCAACCTGCAGGGGACAACGCATCCCTCTGTGCGTGTCCTATTAGACATGACCAGAACACAGCTCCACACACATGCCTCGTCCCATGAATTCAACAACACCCAAACTGGTCCACGCCTGGCTCAGGAAGATAAGTCCACTGGTCACTTGCCTGGATACAGAGCAAGGAGAAATTGCTAGGGAAGCTGCTAAATGTTTGCATGGATTATGGATTAAGAACTTATCTCTCGGTGACAAAGAGTACAGGTCCACAGGCCAAACTCTGAATAATGTCACTGGCGGGGGCATGTGTCTGATGTGCATGTACACCATCAGACTCTGGGGTCAGGCTGCCTGGTTTGCAGGGTGCCTATGGCCACCTCCAGCTGTGTGACCCTCAGGGAAGCCATGGGACCTCTCTGAGCCATTGCCTTCTCCTCTGTAAAGTGAAAATAATGGCACCTCCTTCTGGGTTGGTTATGAAGATAAAGTCACATAATTCACATCAAGAGCTTATGTAGTACCTCGCATGAGTAAGCACTCAAGAGATATTTACAAAAAAGCTTGAGGAGGGGGCATGTACAGGATGATTCATGAGAAAACAGTGAAATCTTACAGAATCTCCACTTAGCTAAAAGGAGAAATGGACAGAATTATGGCACATCCACGGGGCGGGGGGGGAACATAGTGGAACCATTTTTTTAAAAATATGGTTTGTATGTACCGTCATAAAAAGATGTCTAGCAACAAATGGCCAAGTGAAATAGCGAAGGTAAAGGTGGAAGGGCCCCAGGTTGAGTTCCCAAACAAAAACCACACATCAGGGACACAAACCGCTACGCATCAGTTAACAGAAACTATCTGACGACGATTCCACGCACAGACACTAACTACCCTATCCTCACGATAAGCAAAGGCTTCAGACATTCAAATTCTCATAAGCTGTAAAATAATTTTATCTAAAACACGCACAAGGAAACAAGAGGATCACAAATGTGAAAGACATCAATCGACACAGCAAGGGAAATGAAAAGATGTTAACACACAACTAACTAAAGACTAGGATGAGTACCAGTAGAGAAAGAGGGAGGGAGCATATTTGAAGAGATGGTGGCTTCAACTCCACAAACATATGCAAATCTGAGAATATCCCGTAACTAATCTAATGAAAGACCTGAGGGAATTCCCTGGCGGTCCACTGGTTAGGACTCGGTGCTTTCACTGCCAGGGCCTGAGTTCAGTCACTGGTCGGGGAACTAAGATCCCAAAAGCCTCAGGGCACAGCCAAAAATAAATAAATAAACGCAACTCCTCATCCTGTGTCTGTTTTTGCCGAATCTGCAAACCCTATCTGGCTTCCGAGTCTCTCGCCGTTACACCAACTTCAGCTTTGGGGGTATAGCACAATGCTCACACCCTTGCCCCTTCTTTAGCAACAGACTGCTTGTTCAAGACAGTTTTCAAACAGGTTCTTTGGTATTTTCTCATTCTTCCTCTCAAAATTCTTTATCTCCTACTGCAACAGTCACCAGATCCATAGTATACTCAAACTGCTGTTAGGTCCCCACTCCAGTATAACTCCCAAACAACCCTTTCCCCAAAATGAATCATGCCCCCAAATCAGCGACCTTCTTTCCATTACAAAACAAAGCTGTGAGCACCTAGCAGCCCTTTCTTTGCTGAAGAAAGCAATCAGATTGATTGCTAAATTATACTAAAACGTGAAAGACTTTTTTCCTAACCCTGATTTTTTTTTTTTTTTCCTGAGAAGACAGGAGGACATAATAGGATCCCTGCCTGAGTATCTTCATTCAGAACAAGTTCGTTCTATCAGTTACCTACTGCTATGTAACAGGCCATACGTATTATTTGTCATTATTCTATAGGTTGATGGGTGGGTGACTCCTTGGTTGGTTTCATGGCGCTCACTCCCAAGGCTACGTTCAGCTGGAGGTTCAGCTGAGCTAGATGATCCACGATCAAGGGGTAGGAAATAGATTCAAACAGACTCCATGTCTTAATGGGAGGAACAGTCAAATACTGTGCTGGTGATTTTCAAGTGACCACCCTCAACCAGAATACTTCCCTTTTTCAAAGCTTCTTCCCTTCTTTCGAAGGCACAGATTTCCTAAAATCTCTCAAAGTTTTTCGGTAACAGATCAGAACGGGAAAGGAGCAACTCTAGAATTTGGTTCGTGTGTGCAGTCAGATCTAAGTGGGAGGACTACCTGCACTGGTAATGACCACCAAATTCAGTACAGTCAGAAGCTTTTTTCTTGTTAAGCTTACACGATATACTTGTTCTCTAAACTCCACTCCTCTCTTGCTGACAGCACTAGAGAATGTAGTCTCCTGGCGCAGTAACAACCCATTTTCCCAATTAAAAACACAGGAATGGGTCTTGCAGTACTATCATGGGTAATCTCAGATCTATCAGCAATAAGTAAAAAGAGATCAGACAAAAAATATCGGTGCCTGTCTCAAGCCACACAGATTTGTAAGAACAGGGCTCACAAACTAGACAGATGCAGAGATATATGGATAGAAATGCAAAGGGAGAAAGGACCACATCAGTGTTCTGTGTTTATGATTCACATCACTGATTAACTTAAATCCATGATCTTCACATTGATTAAAAAAAAAAAAATTAACTGAAGGCTTTCCTTTTTTTTTTTAACGTCTTTATTGGAGTATAGTTGCTTTACAGTATTGTGTTGGTTGCTGCTGTATAACAAAGTGAATCAGCTATACGTATATATAACTCCCCATATCTCCTCCCTCTTGCATCTCCCTCCCACCCTCCCTATCCCACCCCTCTAGGTGGTCACACAGCACCGAGCTGATCTCCCTGTGCTATGCGGCTGCTTCCCACTAGCTATCTACTTTACATTTGGTAGTGTATATATGTCCATGCCACTCTCTCACTTCGTCTCTGCTTACCCTTCCCCCTCCTCGTGTCCTCAAGTCCATTCTCTACTATGTCTGAATCTTTATTCCCATCCTGCCCCTAGGTTCTTCATGACCGCTTTTTTTTTAGATTCCATATATGTATTAGCATATGGTATTTGTTTTTCTCTTTCTGACTTACTTCACTCTGTATGACAGACTCTAGGTCCACCTATCTCACTACTAATAACTCAATTTCGTTTCTTTTTATGGCTGAGTAATATTCCATTGTATATATGTGCCACACCTTCTTTATCCATTCATCTGTCGATGGACACTTAGGGTGCTTCCATGTCCTGGCTATTGTAAATAAAGCTGCAATGAACATTGTGTGGACCAACTTTTTTTAAAAGAAATATCGAAATCTATTTTATTTTCCATGCAGTTTCTTTTCTCCTACCATCCTTAAAACATGGTCTTCAAAAGGCATAAAAATAATAGTGAAACCTATGCTTCCACTCCTAAAATCTTTTCTACTTGTCACACCCACATACACAAGGACTTTTTTTTTTAAACATCTTTATTGGAGAGTAATTGCTTTACAATGGTGTGTTAGTTTCTGCTGTATAACAAAGTGAATCAGCTATACATAAACATATGTCCCCATATCCTTCCCTCTTGCGTCTCCCTCCCACCCTCCCTATCCCACCCCTCTAGGTGGTCACAAAGCACTGAGCTGATCTCCCTGTGCTACGCAGCTGCTTCCCACTAGCTATCTACTTTACATTAGGTAGTGTATATATGTCAATGCCACTCTCTCACTTCGTCTCTGCTTACCCTTCCCCCTCCTCGTGTCCTCAAGTCCATTGTCTACGTCTGCGTTGAAGGCTTTTCTTTTAATACATTTAAAGAGCTCCACGGGGCTTCCCTGGTGGCAAAGTGGTTAAGAATCCGCCTGCCAGTACAGGGGACATGGGTTCGAGCCCTGGTCCAGGAAGATCCCACATGCCGCAGAGCAACTAAGCCTGTGCGTCACAACTACTGAGCCTGCGCTCTAGAGCCCATGAGCCACAACTACTGAGCCTGCGTGCTGCAACTACTAAAGCCCATGTGCCTAGAGCCTGTGCTCCGCAACAAGTGAAGCCACTGCAATGAGAAGCCCGCGCACTGTAACGAAGAGTAGCCCCCGCTCACCGCAACTAGAGAAAGCCAAGCCCATGCGCAGCAACGAAGACCCAACGCAGCCAAAAATAAATACATTAAAAATAATAATAATAAAAAAATAAAGAGCTCCACGGAAACAGGTAACATTCAACAGGTAAATAATCTCCAGGGGTTACTTTGGCTCAAAAGCCATGGGGGAAGTTATGCATTGCTCTTGGAATATGTGTCTTTAAAACAGGTCTTCGGGCTTCCCTGGTGGTCCAGTGGTTAAGAATCCACCTTCCAGTGCATGGGACACGGGTTCGATCCGTGGTCGGGGAACTAACATCCCACATGCCGCAGAGCAGCTAATCCCGCAGGCCACAACTAGAGAGAGACCAGTGCACCGCAAGAGAGAGCCCTCGTGCTGCAACTAAGACCTGACGCAGCCTAATTAATTAATTTTAAAAAACAAACAAACTGAGGTCTCTATCATTTTCTTTCACAAGTAAACCACCAACGCCACACTCTCCATACATCTACCTCCACCCAAACACCCTGAGGTTTCTCAACCTGGCGCCGGGGCAGTGACGGAGACCCGGAGAAAAGGGATATGAAGTGTCTACAGCTCTTGGGAAATGCGTGTTGCTTCTCTGTTGCCACCTGTGCAGTCAGGCAAGCTCTACGCCAAAGAATCAATAGGGGGAGCTGTGGGCAAGTGACCTCTATGGAACAGGAAGGCAGGCCAATTCCGGACAGAAAGACTGAGGGATCTGCCCCTCCTCCACTCTTCCCCTCATACAAGGTACAGTCCCCCAAAATGAGAAATGGTGAAGGAAATGAAAAACGACAAAACAAAACGAAATTTGAGCAAAGAATGAACTCACCGGCAGTCAATTTCACCCTGAAGGTAAAGCTGACTGCGAATGAATGATTCCAGATTGAACACTGGTCACGCACCATTCGTCATATGCCTAACTTGAAGCTTCCCTATATCAGGAAACGTGTCCTTCTAACCACATCCCCACTGCTTCTGACACGGTAGGGGTCAGCCTCATTGCTACTCCCAGAGACATCGCTCCCATATGCTCCCCCCTCCCCCAATAATAAGTTCCCAACCAGAACCGCTGACAAGTAAGAGCAAACTACAGTCGTTAGATTTTTAAAATTTAATTCAACACGCATGACAGAGTATCTCGTACACGGTAACCGCTGTGTGGACATGGCAGTGAATAACAGACATTGTCCCCGCCCTGAAGGGGTATATAATCCTTCTAGCAATTAAAGAAAAGTAACATCTTAATCCATACATTTAGCAACTGGCCTTGGAATGGTCTTGGCTCTATAAAATAGCCTGAAGAACCAAGGGATTTAAAATGAGATTAAAAGGGCTTCCCTGGTGGCGCAGTGGTTGAGAGTCCGCCTGCCGATGCAGGGGACGTGGGTTCGTGCCCCGGTCCGGGAGGATCCCACATGCCGCGGAGCGGCTGGGCCCATGAGCCATGGCCGCTGAGCCTGCGCGTCCGGAGCCTGTGCTCCGCAATGGGAGAGGCCACAACAGTGAGAGGCCCGCGTACCGCAAAAAAAAAAAAAAAAAAAAAAATGAGATTAAGATGCACAGAAGAAAAAGCTAAGTATTGTATCCACTACGGTAACAGAAGAAATGGTCTGGCACATAAGCACTCATACACCTGTTGAATAATGAGGAGCGTAATCGTATACAAATATACAAACTTTATATTATGTGTATATATATATATATATATTTATTTATAAATGCATATTTAACTCTTTGGACTCTCTTCTTATAATAAATGATAAAGGCAGTCAACGTTAAAGAATTGCTTATACTTCTGGCACTGTAGCAGCCTCTTCCATATGGGCCCTCATTTCATCCACACATTGGCTCCACACATTTTAGCCCCATCTCATATACGGGGAAACAGGGGCTGAGCATGGTAAAGCAACTTGCCCAAGCATCCAAGCTACTAAATACCAGGGCTACAATCTTCCACCCTGGACTGGTTCCAGAGTGCCTAGCTCTTCTACGTCCTACCCCACATCCAGGAACAACGTCTTCCCCTGGGACAAGGGCTGTAGAACCAAGCTCCAGAAGCCAAACCCACTAACTTGCTAGTAAAGCCAACATCATCTGTGCTGTCACACAGCGACTGAGCATCACAAAGCAGTTCATCTTTGCAAGGAGATACCCTGTAATTTCCCTGCCTGAACAAAGTAAGTAAACGTTAGGTGAATGACAGATAATCTTTAAGAACTGCAAAAGAGCCACTTTTTGCTACTGCTACCATTGCTGCTACAAGAAGGAGACCACATATTTCCTGGTGGCACACACATCATATGTGTACGTGTACGTATCATTCCTGTGTGTTGACAGCAAGTTCTTTTCCCCCTCTCCTTCAGACAGTGAATAAAGGTGTAGCTGTCGGGGGGGTAAGGAGAGACATGTCAAAGAGCCCAGGGAGGGTTTCCCTGATGGCGCAGTGGTTGGGAGTCCACCTGCCGATGCAGGGGACACGGGTTCATGCCCCGGTCCGGGAAGATCCCACATGCCGCGGAGCGGCTGGGCCCGTGAGCCATGGCCGCTGAGCCTGCGCGTCCGGAGCCTGTGCTCCGCAGCGGGAGAGGCCCGCGTACCGCAAAAAAAAAAAGAGCCCAGGAAAACAGGTCTGCCTTAGGCAGGTCAGTGAGGATATGGATTTAAGTCTACTGCAGAATAAGGAAAGTCACACTCTGCATGTGTAGAAAAGAGTTAATGTAGCAGGCCGAACTTCTATCCTTTGAAAGCCTGTTTACAAGGCGGCCCTTGGCTGGTGACTCAGCACTTGGATTTGGGAAGGGTTCCCACCACCCTGATAAAAGTGGCTCACTGTGTCAAAACTTTACAAACAAAATGGTTTGTGATGAACACCTGCTTTCCTTTAGGAGTCTAAAATTTTGGTACATGTTAAGCAGAGGGTGCCTACAGGACCAGTCCCCAGTTAAAGAGTCTGGGTGCTGTGTCTCTAATGAGCTTCCCTGGTAGACAGCATTTCACATGTGCTGTCAAAACTTGTTGCTGGGGGAATTAAGTACATCCTGGATGACTCTACTGGGAGAGCACTCTTGGAAGCCTGTGCCTGGTTTCTTCCAGAGTGGAGTGGTACAAGCTATAACCCAAAGTCCGGAATTTAAGTGCAACCTAAGATGGACCTGAGACCACTTAGCCAGACAAATCTCCCCAGATCTCTAGACTCTTAATCGACTCCCTACTCACCAGCTCCCACTGGAGATCATAAAGGCACCTCAAACAACCAATCCCCAACACATCTCGAGTGAACCTTGGTTTTTCTCTCCTTCGCTGCCTTGTGCCCATTCAATCCACCAGAAAGTCCCGTTTCTAACTGAAACAGATCCAGAATATTCCGTTCTCTTCTTCTTTGGTCTAGCCGCCACCACCTCTCTTCAGGTTTCCAACAGCCGCCTAGCTGGCCCTGCTGATTCTTCCACTCCTCCTCTCACACAATCTACGCTCCATCCTACATCCATAGTGTTTTTAGAGGCAGAAAACTGATCACTTCACTGCCCTGCTTCAAGCCCTCCAAAGGCTTCTCGCCATCCTCAGGAATAGCGATTCCCTCCCATAATCCGCCAGCCCTCCCGTGATGCAGCCCCCGCCTGCCTCTCCCAGCCAAGCTCACGATGCTCGGGCCACACCAGCAAATCTGTTCCCACACACGCCATGCTCACAATTCCTGTGGTGGGACTTGGGCACTAGCTAGACCCTCTGCCACACAGGCTGGCTACCTGTCATCTCCCACCTCCCCAAAGGGGCCGTCCCTGCACCCAACCTAAAGTCAGCCCCCAGTTGCTTGCCATCGCATGACCTTGCTTTCTTTTCATCAGAGCATCCGCTGCTACTGGAATTTTTTCACCCCCTTTCTTGTTTGCCACCTGCCACTCCTCACCAGAATGTGGGCTTAGGGGGCAGAGCTGGGTCTGCTGGGGACTGATGCGGCCTCAGAGCCCAGAACCGCACCTGGCATAGGGCAAGCGCGCAAACGCTGCGCCAAGAGGCGCAGGCTAAGATGAGGGAAAAAACCTTCTCTTAAGCTCTGGACCTTTTCTCCCTCCCCTCCTCTGCTGGCTAGCGGATGGTCAAAGCATTAAGTAGGGTTCGCATGACAGAAAACATGACGGAGGCACTATCACTGCTCTTGGAGGAACTCAGAGTCCGGTCATTCCAGAGCCTTCAGAGCCTTTCACACCCCAACGTCTGCTTTCACAGACACTGTCACTGACAAATCACAGCCCGGTACTCGGCAGCTCTAACTTGCCTCCTGCCAGCCTGTCACCACTGCTGGCCAATGCTCGAGCTGCAGCAGACGGTGCGTGATGGACCCCCAGCATTAACTTGCTCCTTCCTCCTTGTGCTAACAGGACCCTCCCACGTCCTAGATGGACACATGGATTACACCTCCCAGCCTCTTCGCCAGCTAGGTGCGGCCACGAGACTAACTTCTGGTCAGCAGGAGGCGAATGGAAGTGACAGGCAACAGCTCAGGAGTCACATCTTTCTTTAAAATGGAAGCAGGGGGCTTCCCTGGTGGCGCAGTGGTTGAGAGTCCGCCTGCCGATGCAGGGGACACGGGTTCGTGCCCCGGTCCGGGAAGATCCCACATGCCGCGGAGCAGATGGGCCCGTGAGCCATGGCCGCTGAGCCTGCGCGTCCGGAGCCTGTGCTCCGCAATGGGAGAGGACACAGCAGTGAGAGGCCCGCATACCACAAAAAAAAACAAAAAAAGGAAGCGGGTGTCATCCAGGCTCATTCCTGCATCCCACAGGCTGGAAGCAGACCTAGTGGTCAGGAACCAGCTCCCACACCAGGGGCCAGGGCTACCCCCTGGCCAGTGAACAACCTCACCGAACCCCGGGCTGTTAAGTGGGTGCAAAAGAAACTCTAAGCCACTGGATTTTGGTGTCTCCCTTTCAGCAGTTCAGCATCTACTTTAACTAATACAATTCCTGAAATGAAAACTCATCAGTACAAGAGCAGAGGCAGATCTAAGTTTAGAAAAGAAAAGCTCCCCCAAGATGTAGGAAATTAAAAAGGCAAAAGCTAGAGCATGTGCATTATGATCCCACCACAAATGAAGTCTTATTTAACAAGGGTATATAAAACGCATTTATTTAATAATAAATATAAAAGTTTACTATATTATATAAATGTATATAAGTATCAAGTACCCAAACCATCATAAATATTTTAAAAATTAATAGAACTGCACCCCAGAAGTGTTAACAGTGCCTCCGGAGTTGTTAAGTGACTAATTTGTCACACGACATCCACAAGGCAGACAGCATTGCCTTGTACATACTAGGCACTCAAGTACTATAAAAATGAATACTCACCTTGCATTTCTATGTGTGTACACACACACACGTGTACACACACACACCCACCCAGGAGGGACTGCCTTGTAGGCAAAGGATTTCCGAAATCCAGTACCAAGACTGCATCTGCATCACCTAATACTCATTTTAAAAAGCGGGGTGGGCAATCTGTGCTCCCTTCCACCTTTTTGTCCGTACTGTGAAGAAATAACTCCACCCCCTCTCCTACCCCGGCCCTGGCCTGGGTTGGGGGGGAGCTAAAGTCTAGAGCAGCCCCAGGAAAAACCTGCCCCCTCAGCCGTGCCCATTCAAAAGCCACAGCTGGTGAGGGGGACAAGCGGAGTGCCCTGGGTGGGGGGGCGGTGTCCGTGGGAGCAGGGCTGCCTCCTTCCAGGTCTCCCCGCAGGCTGAGCTGGGCCTCCACCCCCATTTGCTGGGTGCTGCTCCCCCCCGCCCCCTCCCCCGCCCGGGAGCATAGGAAGAGACCTGTGGCCGGTGCGCTCGAGGAGGTGCAGCCGCTGAAGGCGGCCGAGCTGCCCTTGAGGCTGGAGTTGGGGCCCCACGGGGTGCCAGGACTGCGGGAAGCACCTGCCTGTGTCCAGGGAAAGGCCAGGCTGAAAGCAGGCTTGAGGGGCGGGTGGGATGAACACGGCGGCTGCTGGGACCCGACAGGACTCCCACCCCAGCCTTCAGGTGCCCCACCGCCGTCTTCCCTCACCCGCCCTCAGCACCCCTTCCCCGACCCCGCCACTCACACAGACGACCAAAGACCTTTCTTATGCCGGAAGCAAAAACCAAAACTTTTTGCTGGCTTTTTCCTTTGTCGCCTCCCGTACCCCCTGCTCAACCCGCTTCCCATCCCGGCCCCAGGCTGGAAGCCCTCCCCAACTTCAGTTATTGTTTTAAACCAAAGTTTACAGTGTCTGCTGGTGGCCTAGACCCTCTCTCTCCACCCTCCCTCCACCACACCCTGAGGACCCTGGGACAGTAGAGGTTGGCGGCCCTGCCCACCTCCCCTCTGCTCTTGCCTGGCCTGGGGGAAGGAAAGCAGGCAGAGGGGAGGAGATGGGCAGCCCCCAGCACCCCGCGGGGTCCTCGGCCCCTTGGGCGGTGGGCACGAGAGCCCTCTTTCCAACCCTGGGCTGCATACTGGGGACTCTCCAGACCCCCTTCTCCAGGACCAAGTCCCCCATCGCACTGGGACTGTGGATTCCAGCAAAGGAGCTGGAAAAAAAGTGAGACTCTCCACAGACCCCCTATGCGGGACCCCAACTTAAGGCCAAGGACTGGGTGTGTGTGATGCTTATGACACCCCAGGCCAGGCCCCTTTGCTGAGAAGACTCCTTGGACTATTTCCCAGCAAAGCCCCACATACACCCCTTCAAAAGGCACCCCTCCCCTATGTATTCCCCACCTGCGTTCTGTTTGACCAGCACAGAAATATTGAACGTCCTCTATTCACAGGGAAAAAAAACAAAAACGGGGTGGGAGTGGGAGTCAAACTACTGATGCTCAGCCCCTCTCCCGGCACACTGGGCCAGCTCCGAGGGGTGGGCGCCAGGGGTTCCAACCGGCAGCAGAGGGACGGACACTGCAGCAGCCCTGGGGAGACCTCAGCTCTGGCCCTGGGGGCCCATTTGCTGTTAATGTCTAATGAACCTCAGCAAACTTCCTTCTCCCCTAAGCCTACACTCCCCGCTCTGTAAAATGTGAGACAATCCCTTATGACACAGCAGCTGAGAAAAACCAGTCACCTACTCAAGAGGGACTCTAGGGAAAACCTGTTGTCATTGGAGGAGCTGAGGCCAAGCAATTGGGCTGGTCAGTAGGGAAGCGAGAAGCAGAGCCAAATATCCCTCTTCCCTCATCACCATCCTGCCCTGGGGGTGCTGGGCATCCTACCCGGCTTGGAACAGTAACCCCTATGGCATCCCCCAAACTCAGCTGATAACTGGCAGCAATGAGGATAGTGCTGGGATTAAATATAAGAGAATACAGTTATCTGTTACAAAGTAACAGGCCCCTAGACCAAAGGACTTAGAGGGGAGGAAGGGAGGAAGGGGGAAAAAAAAGGACAAGAGATTACAGAAAAGTAGAAAACTCCCAAGTACAAAGCAAATAAGTAGTCTATTAGCAAAAACACTGCCAACATTGTTATCCATGCTTTCTAGACCCTATGTTTACATATTTGACAAAACTGGTTCCCATTACAGGTAAACTGTATCCTTTCACCTCACTTACTATATTGTAAGAATTCTCTGTGACTAAATGTTCCTCTAATAATTTTTAATGTCACGAATGTCCTATCTCACTGATGGGCATCTCCCTGACATCCCAGATGCTCCCAATACTTCTGCCATAAGGACTGTTAACAATGAGCATGCTTCAACAATGTCTAATACTGTTCTGGCTGGATATTCCTTCCAGCAGGTTTCCGTATGCAGTCTAGATGTGGGGATGTAAGCAAACCGCTTCCTACTTTGGCAGCTACAAAGCTGAGTCTGTTTCCTGTACAGTTGCAGGCGAGGAGATGGTAGCCAATCGACTTTCCACTAACCCTCTGCTTGCTCCAAGGTGTCTAGGGGTTTGGCTTCTATGCTGACTTTCTGTGGACGCCAACCCCTTCGAAGAGGGGAAAGGCACAATGCTTTGGTTAAGCAGAAGGCTGGCTTTGTGACTTGGGGGTTGTTGGTGTCTGGAGATGCTCAGGGAGGAGGGAGAGAAGTTTTAACCTGGAGCAAGGGTTTAACTTTCAGAACAAAGTTTCTATTCTGGTTGGACGCGAGGATGTGGGGGTCAAAGTACTTCAGCTCCTTGATACCCAGGGCTGAGGAACTGCCTTAGATAGGGAAAAAGAAGAAGACAGCAACATTAGACAGTAGACGTGCAGCAATTCTCCCGACAGAACTGCCAAGAAAGCTCACTACCTGGCTGTTAGGAATCAAGGTGAAAACCTAGCTCGCACAGGTCCTCAATCCTTTAAACACAACTCCAAATCCAAGAGATTCTGAAAACCGAAAGCTGCAGCCATCTGGCGGGAAGCCAACCAGCCTGGCCTGCGTTCAGGTGGTGGCAAAGCCTGATCTGAAAGGACCTGAGGCTGTCTGCAGCTTTAGTACCAGCCTTAGGGTGGCTGCTGCTCCAACCCAGCGGAGGTGCTGTGTTACACATGCCTGTGCTCAGTACGACCTTCCCACACCCCACCCGGTTATGGGTTCAAATGTGTGTGTCTCCCCCATCAAAAGATATGTTGAAGTCCTAACCCCAACAGTACCCGTGGATGTGGCCTTATTTGGAAGTAGGGCCTCTGCAGATGGAATCAAATGAAGATGAGGTCATTAGGATGGGCCCTAATCCAATATGACTGGTGTCCTTATAAGAAGGGGAAACAGACACACAGGGACAATGCCATGTGACTGCAGAGGCAGAGGCAGAGACTGAAACGCTGCAGCTGCAAGCCCAGGAACGCCTGGAACTGCCGGAAGCTGGCAGAGGCAAGGAAGGATCCTCCCCTCAAGGCTTCCCGGTGAGCACGGCCCTGCCAACGCCTTGATTTCAGACCTTTAGCCTCCAGAACTGTGAGAGAATAAACTTCTGCTGTTTTAAGCCACCAAGCTTGCGGTGCTTTGTTACGGAAGCCCTGGGAGGCGCATACACCCCCATCCCCCGACCCAAAACCCTTAATTCTCAAACATATCTGGCCCCATGGATAAGGGACTGCAGAACAGTCACTTCAAGCGTCATCTGATTCTGCTTATTCCAAAGTAACTCTCAGTTTCATTCACTCTTTCTGGCAACTGGTATTTATATAAATCTGTGAAGATTTTATAATAAACTTTTCATATTAAAAAAGAAAAAGGAAGGAAGGAGACAGAGAACACAGGACACATACTTAGCCTTTAAAATTAGCAAGACGGCGGTCTTCCCTGGTGGCGCGGTGGTTAGGAATCTGCCTGCCAATGCAGGGGACATGGGTTCGAGCCCTGGTCCGGGAATATCCCACATGCCGCGGAGCAACTGAGCCCATGTGCCACAACTACTGAGCCTGCGCTCTAGAGCCCGGGAACCACAACTACTGAGCCTGAGTGCCGCAACTACTGGAGCACGTGCGCCTAGAGCCCGTGCTCTGCAACAAGAGAGGCCACCCGATGAGAAGCCCACGCATCGCAACAAAAAGTAGCCCCCGCTCGCTGCAACTAGAGAAAGCCCGCACACAGCAACAAAGACCCAATGCAGCCAAAAATTAAAAAATAAAATAAATTTATAAACAAAAAAAATTAGCAAGACAGAACAGTTAAAACTATCCAAGTACATCTTAAATGCTCAATGTGAGAATCAATGTCCCCCATTTCAGTGATGTCTAGGCAGTATTACATTTAATCACAAAACAGTTGTCAACATCCAAAATGCTGCAAAATTAACCATGGCTAGTAATTCAGATTGATTATCTACTAAGATTTAATACTGGAAAAGAAACAGAGTGAAAGAAGGAGTTTAATGGTGAAGCGTGTATGCGTGCATGTGTGTGTAACTTCCTTACTCGTTCATCCAGCAAACAGATACCAAAGAAACGCATGTTACATACATCAGAAGGCACAGGGAATAAATAACGCTCTAATGAGTAACAACCATACACTCTAACTGGGATGCAACAGAGGGACAAAATGATCACCTCTGGGTTCTGAAATTTTCTCTTTGGCACTAAACTTGCCTCCTGTTCTCCTACCCAACCAAGACTGGAGTTTCAGTGCTTTGATCATTTTTTTCTGTCAAGCATATGAAAATGATCACTTTGAAATATTCCATTTACAGAAAGGTGGTCCATGGACTAACCAGAGATCCACAGAGATCAACGTATGAAGGTGTTCACTGAATTGTCAACCACACTAACACAAGCAACCAATTAATTCATCAACCAGGAGATGCGCATGGGCAGAATAATGCCCCTCCCTATCCCGCCCCAAAGATCCTGACATCCTAAATCCGAGAGTCTGTGAGTATATAGCTTACATGGCAAAGGGGAATTAAGGGAGGAGATGGAATTCAGGTTGCTAATCAATTGACCTTAAAATAAGATTATCCTGGAATATCTGGATGAGTTCATGTAATCACAGGGGTCCTTTAAAACGGTAACTAGAGGCAGAGAGGAGGTCAGAGTGAGGCCAAGTGAGAGGGACTCGTTCTGCCATCGTTGGCTTGGAAGATGGAGGAGGGACCACCAGCCAAAGAACAGAGGCAGCCTCTACAAGATGGATGAGGCAAAGAAATGGATTTTCCTCTCGAGCATCCAGAATGTAAGGCGGCCCTGCCACGCCTTGACTTTAGCTCAGGGAGACCTGTGCTGGACTTCTACAGAACTGTAAGATAATAAACTTATGTGGCCCCAAGCCACTACACGTGTGTAATTTGTTGCTGCAGAAGCAGCCACCGATAAACGATAGTTTATTCTAACGATGGAATAATTATGCTGCTGCCATAATTAAGAACAAGCAACGACTGTCACATGCATTCAACAGGAAAAGAACAGGGTGGGATGAACCACACGATCCCAATTGTGCTTGCTGGAAAGATCCACACCAGCCCTCGGATGCATGAGAAATGATGGAAGCACACAAACCACAGCAACAGAGGGGCTTCTGAGGGATGGCACTGATGACACAGTCTTTGTACAGTGAGCCTGTTTTTCAAAGTTTCTGCAATAAATAAGTATTTACCTTCCAGAAAAACATACTTAAAATCTGGCGGAGATCTGCTCATCTAGGATGACTGTGACAGCTTCCTTCATGACTGAGCCAGGGAAGGCCTGGGACGGACTTTATTGGAGTATAATTGCTTTACAATGGTGTGTTAGTGTCTGCTTTATAACAAAGTGCATCAGCTATACGTATACATATATCCCCATATCTCCTCCCTCTTGCGTCTCCCTCCCACCCTCCCTATATCCCACCCCTCTAGGTGGTCACAAAGCACCGAGCTGATCTCCTTGCGCTATGCGGCTGCTTCCCACTAGCTATCTATTTTACGTTTGGCAGTGTATACAGGACAAACTATAAGGGGTGATGAAGAACACGCAAGAGGTTAGTAAACCACAGAAGTTCAAAGATTCCTGTCCAGGTGAACTTCAAGGACAAAGAACTGTTTTATCTTTCTCTCTGAGCACACAGTGGCAACATCAAGCACTGGCAGCTCATTTGAAAGCTGCTGATCTACTGAAAACTACTCCACAAGTCCAAGCTGTATCTCCCAAGTTACCAAAAACCATTTGCCTAGTTCTCCAGTTACAACACCACGTAGTGAGTGGTCTGCCTCAACACTGGTGTTCCCCCAAGCCCTGATATTGGTAGCGTGTGATTTTGCAGAATGCAACATTTTTCAGGAACACATAGATCATGTGAGGGCAGAAACCCCTACACTCAATTTGATATTTTAAGACCTACAGAGGCACTGAACTGGCTGAAACTGACCAAACCAAAAGCGCTGACCACTCCAGACCTGCCAAATGGCATTGTGAATGTGTCTGATAATTATGCAAAGAACACTGGTACGTGGATATAATTTGGTACTATTTACTCATACCAAAACACTAAAGTAAGTTCTGCAATCCTGAAAAAATAGTGGTTTCTAAAAAGCCTTGAGGAGCAATTTCACAATGCCAAGCCATGTGTGTGAGCAACGTGCATGCACACAGGCAAGAATGTGTGGACACACCTGTCATTTTTTAAAAAGCATCATCACTGATGTGTGACATGCCCAGCTGCCTCACTGAATAGGTTACCCGCCCCCACTATTCTCCTACCACGAAAGCTTCTGACATTTTTGAAAGCCTTCCCTATTCAGAAAAGATACCATGCCAGAGGTTTTTTTTTTTTTTTACAGTAAGTTCCACCAAATTTTTAAGATAACTGCCATGTTATATAAATATTTAAAAAAATAAATAAATCAAGGAAAGCTACCCAAAAGTGACCATGCTTCCAAACCTGTACAACAAAAAAGCCAAAGGCCACTTTTGCATAATATATGTACAGAAATCTTGACTAAAGTATTAGCGGAATGAATATGAATGCAGCAATGTATTAAAAGTAAAAATATTACCTAGTAAGGTTGATCTCAAGAACAAGTGGATAGTTCAACATGAGATGATGTATTATTGTATTTCATTACATTAAGATTTTTAAGATATTAACAGATGCAAAACATTTGCCAAAAACTCTACTCACTCGTGATAGCAAACAAAACAAAGCAAAACCCTACGTCCAGGCTTCTACCAAATGCTTTCGTCAGACAACATATTTATGCATAAAGCTCTAGAAGCATTCCCATTAAAGTTGGGAACAAGAGAAGGACACCTGCTATCATCAATATTATTCAACGCCATAGAGAACATCTTAACGCAATCAACGGGAAATACGGTGGGGGGGCTTCTTATGTTTGGGTTAGCTTTCAAGGTTAGCTTGTAAGTGGGAAATGGCATAAAGTCAGTTTTCCTTTGATTATGATATGGCTGGGATGGGGTAGGGCATCCTGTTCTGCTTTAAAACAAAAAACCAAAGACAAAAAAACACACGCACCAGTGGAAAGGTACAAGGAAACATCAACAGCCAACCAAGGCAAGGAGAGACGGACCCAGCGCCTACAAATGCTCACGGAATGAGAAAGAGGGGCCAACACTGTTTAAATCAGTACTCTCTTCTGTTTACTACATATAAACAGCTGAACATGTTAAATTAAACGTATGACCTGATTCTACGCTAAGGGATTAGAAGATGCTAGAAAGGAGGGAACACCAGTCTGTCATTCCAGATGTCATCCACCTAGAAAGTCTAAGGGAACCAACCAGTAATTGTTGAGCAACATAACCAGAAGCCAAGCAACATATTAAAAACACACAAACACAATCATCATGCCTAAATATGAGAAAGTAAACCAGAAAAACTCCTATTCATAATGGCAAGAACAAGAAAAAAAGATAGAGAGCCCACAAAACCTACATGAAGGAGAGTAGCTTTAAAAGCCTCACTAGAGGGTTAAAATAAAGAAATACAAACCTCAATCAATGGATAAACAGGAGATTTCTTTAAGATGTTAATTCTCCCCAAACTAAAACCTCCACAGGACTTAAGGGCTGAGACACGGAGGGGGAAGTCATCACAGCCGGGACAATACTGAAAACAATGTGTCAGAACTGGCCGCAGGGCAGAGTAAAAACTACTATACAGTTATAATCATCAAAATAGAGTTATTCACACAGGAATACAGTGATTAAAAAATCAGAAAAGAGTGTACATAACTAAAGCTGGGTATTTATGAATTTAGATGCCATTTCAAGGTATTCCAATGGGATAAGTAGCCATAGATTTAGACAAAAATAAAATTAGAGGGTACATCGAAACATGCACAAAATATGCTACACAACCCCCAAAATATCTACTTTCTAGCTCCTCTCGTTTCTTTCACCTCCTTGCATTGGCTTGAAGCTCTTATTCAATTGCTCCAAACCGTCCTCTCTTCATCCGTTTCCCTTCCTTTCTTAAATATTGTCAGGCTGGATGATGCAAGGTAAAACACCACTCTCGCTGGCCAGTTTCCTATTCTGGTCCACGAAACTGGATGAGAATTCATACACAGCTGCAGCTCACAAATAAGGCTCCGTTTACAAGCATTCAAGCCGCAAAAAGGAGGGGCCAGGAATCAGAAGGTTAAATGCTCTGTCAGACAAGAAAATTAGAAAAGCATGTGATCAAACCCCATCCCTGGCCCCTGCGAAAAGGGAAGGAGTCTAAGGTGACCCGCATGTGACACACAAGCCCCTAACTCTTCATAAGCGACCAGAATGCAGGGCTCACCAAAGTACTGGGTTGGCCCAAAAGTTCGTTCGGGATTTTCCATAACATCCTACAGAAAAACCCGAACGAACTTCTGGGCCAGCCCAATGCGAGCCTTCTTATCGCACCCTACTTTAGAAAGCAATGAGAACACATACAAAGAACAGACTAGTGGTTACTAGTGGGGGGAGGGCAGAGGGAGGGCCAAGTTAGGGGCAGGGGAATAAGAGACACAAACTACAATGTATAAAATAAATAAGCTACAAGGATATAGGACACAGCACAGGGAATACAGCCAATATTTTATAATAGCTAAAAACGGAGTATAAAAAAAAATTTTTTAAAACGGAGTATAACCTTTAAAAATTGTGACCCACTATGCTGTACACCTGAAATACATAATACTGTACAACAAATACACCTCAATTTTTAAAAAATAAAAGAAAGGGCTTCCCGGATGGCGCAGTGGTTGAGAGTCCGCCTGCCAATGCAGGGGACACGGGTTCGTGCCCCGGTCCGGGAAGATCCCACATGCCGCGGAGCGGCTGGGCCCGTGAGCCATGGCCGCTGAGCCTGCGTGTCCGGAGCCTGTGCTCCGCAACGGGAGAGGCCACAGCAGTGAGAGGCCCGCGTACTGCAAAAAAAAAAAAGACACAAAAAGTAAAAGAAAAATTATGAAAAAGATTTTAACTCAGTCAAGAGGTATTTCAGCACCTCCATGGGGCATCCTTAGATGTAGCTTCCTTAGGTGAAGAACCACTCCCCACCCCCCGCTGCTTTCAGAAACATTTTTTTCTTTGTGGGCAAAGAGTTGTCTCACAACTGTGACTGCTCATTTAGGCCAGGCCATGAGGGAAAGGAAAGAAAAAAAAAGGTAAAAGATGAGGTTGGACTGCTCAAAGGGGAATGCATATCGCCTTGTCCACCTCGAATCCCTTTCGGAAGCAAGTACGATATGAATTAGCAGGTATCATCTCATCCTGAGATCGAACCATTAGATCACAAGAGGCCATTAAAAAATCTGGGTCGGGCTTCCCTGGTGGCACAGTGGTTGAGAGTCCGCCTGCCGATGCAGGGGACGCGGGTTCGTGCCCTGGTCCGGGAAGATCCCACATGCTGCGGGGTGGCTGGGCCCATGAGCCATGGCCGCTGAGCCTGCGCGTCTGGAGCCTGTGCTCCGCAACGGGAGAGGCCACAACAGTGAGAGGCCCGCGTACCGCAAAAAAAAAAAAAAAAAATCTGGGTCACTGGTCTTCCCTGGGGGCGCAGTGGTTAAGAATCCGCCTGCCAATGCAGGGGACATGGGTTCAAGCCCTGGTCCGGGAAGATTCCCACACGCCGCGGAGCAGCTGAGCCCATGCGCCACAGCTACTGAGCCCGCGCTCTGGAGCCCGCAGGCCACAACTACTGAAGCCTGCGCGCCTAGAGCCCGTGCTCCGCAACAAGAGAAGCCACCGCAATGAGAAGCTCACACACTGCAACGAAGAGTAGCCCCCGCTCACTGCAACTAGAGAAAGCCCATGCACAGCAATGAAGACCCAACACGGACTAAAATAAATAAATAAATAAATATTTTAAAAATTGGGGTCGCTGTTATAATTACCCTCACTCAACAGGTAAGGAGAGAATGGTCTGGTGTGAGTGAGCAATAGCCAAAGGCCCATGTGACTTCACAAGGATCACCTAAAACCACTAAAAACCAGTACACACAGGGCAACCCAGTCACTTAAGCCTGGAAACAAGGATCTAAAGGGTCATGTTCTAAATATACTTTCTGTTTGGAATTCTCATTTAGTATCTTAAGGCATAGGTATCTACTAAAGGTCAATCCTATTTTAAGAACACTCATATTATAAAGTGTAGATTTATGGGAAACAAAAGCCTGGAAGTTTTCCTTGAGAAAGAAAGGAAAAACAAAACGAAACAAACAGCAGCAGCCCCTGATACCCAGGAGCTGATCCGAGGCTCACAGCTAAAGCTCAACATTACCAGCCAATGTGACACAGCTAAGCCGTGACGTTCTCCCGTAGGACATAAACGATCTCACAGAACATCCACGTCAAACAAGGTCACTCTGAGACCACGACAAAATGAGACAAAACAAGATCCCTGTGAAACCCACAAAATACCTAACATCCCCTCTCTAGGCTAAAATCAGTGACTGCTGTTTCTTTACCAATTAACCAGTTACAGCTTTCATCTGACTCTACTCTGTCCTCGCTCTAGATAAGATTTATTGAGATACCCAATCAGAGCACTGTTCCCGCTTTTTGGAAACACCCCATCTAGAAGGAACCTGTGCTTTTGCAGACCCTCCCAAGATGAGCCAACCCAAGCCCAAACCCTAGAGTAGATATGCCTTCTACGCACTCTTACTCCAGCCAGTGTTTTTCACTGCAGTGAGGAATATGCTCAGTTTGTTCAGTGACAGGTGTGTCCCTGGTGGTCTTTTGTAAAAGGGCACAACCATCACTTTGCAGATTTCTAATATCTTCTCCCATGAAGATCCCACATATGCTTACTGTTTGATAAAAACAAATGTTATTTCATTTACAAACAAACTTTTCAGGATCCTAGCTATTGCATGAAAGTACATGCCCTCTGTAAGAGAAAATGTCTCTGACGGAGACCCTGAATGCATCAAGAGTTTTACTTCGTTCTTTTAAAAATACCAAAAGGCATTTCCCTGAATATACAGGGAATCCTTTACACCAAGGACCCTGAAGATCCAGAAAGCTTTCTCTTCTAAAGTTCAAAGGACAGCAAACTCTGATGACACCTAATTGACTACATTTTCCAAACTAACAAGTTTTGAAAATTCTAACTGTATACTAAGGGAATTTTGTAGCCCTGGAGTATAAATGGTTTTTCTAGATACTCTAAGTCCCAAGACCCAATGTCAAAAAGGAAGAGAGCAACAACGTGAATGAATCTTCACAGACATAATGTTGGGAGAAAGTCAAATACTAAAGAATATATACTATAAGATTCCAGTTAGATAGAGTTCAAACTCAGGCCAGTGGTAACTCTCAGAGTGATAATGACTGAAGGGAGGAAAGCAGAGTCCAGGGTGTTTCTCCCGTATCTTCATCAGGTGCAAGTTATATAAGTGCCTTTAATCTGCGAAAATTCATCCAGCCGTATGTTTAGCATATGTGTAAATTATTTAAGTTATACTTCAAAATAAGTTTAAAAAATAGGCGGGGGGGACTTCCCTGGTGGTCCAGTGGTTAAGACTCCCAATGCAGGGGGCCCGCGTTCGTTCCCTGGTCGGGGAACTAGATCCTGCATGCCACAACTAACAGTCCACATGCCGCAACTAAGAAGTCCGCATGTCACAACTGAAAAAGATCCCTCATGCTGCAACGAAGATCCCACTTGCTGCAACTAAGACCCGGCACAGCCAGATAAATGAATATATTTTTTAAAAGGGGAGGGGGAGGGGATGAAGTAGCAGCATGGCGCAGAGCAGCCTCCAGTTAACTGAGAATCTGGAGGTAACACAGGTCCACATTTAAGGCCAGTTTCTTAAAACTCTCTGAGCCTAACCTTTTCCATTGGTAAATGAGAACTGCTTAAACTTCACAGGGTTCCTCTGTGGGCTACATGAGATAACACTCGTACATGCTCAGAACATGGTGATTCCACCAACTGGATATCCGGACATCCAGTCTCCACCCAGGGTCCCCTCCCTACACCTCGGGGAGGAGTGGTCATCTCCGGCATGATCCGAGGAGACGGCACAGAGCAGACTGACGTCTGACCCCACCCGCACTCCCTTTATCTCCTCCTCCCCCGACCTGTTCAGCAGGTCTCACCAGGCTCCTCCAGCCACTGGTGCCCTCTGACCACCTCCACGTCCTCTACTAATTCAGGTAATACCCATCCTTTCTCAAAACCCCACAGCACTGTCTGTACCATTCAATCCAGACCCTTCCCACTGTCTTCGCTTTGTTCTCACAGATGTAACCATCATAAGGGTGCTCACTTCCCACCAGTGACAGGGGCCGATGGTACCGATGTCACCCAAGGTCTGAGTGGGCAGAGCTCTCCCAGAGAGACCGTGAGACCTGGGGATTTCTCTGAGAGGCGTGCGTGCGCGGAGTGTGACACGTCCTGTAAGACTTAACATGAGAAGGCCCTTAAGATGAGCATCGAGGCAGTATATTCAAAAGAAAAAAGGAAGTAGTGGGGCTTTAGGTGGGGGAAATTCCACCTGCTTTGTCCTGATGACCCAGAAGGAACATGAGGGGGCTGAATAATGATGACCTGTTCCTCTCTGAAGGGTCAGCTGAGGGCACACTGCAATTTCAGATTCACTTTGAGTTGATTTTGGGGGCGCCTCACTGCGTGGCTTGCAGGATCTTAGTTCCCCAACCAGGGATTGAACCCGCGTCCTCGGCAGTGAAAGCGCTGAGTCATAACCACTGGACCGCCAGGGAATTCCCGAGTTAATTTTTATACATCTATTCATTCTCAAGTTCATGGGGGTTCTCTGCATAAATATATAAGATTTTAAAAGGGAAAGACGTATGAATGGTCACAGGGGGAAAAAAAGGCTAATAGCCAAATAAAGCTAAAAGTTACAGAGATGCTAATCAACAGGTCCTATGCATTTTGAAAATCTAGCTCTGAGTGTCCTAGCAGCCTAGCAGTTTGTGTTGCCCAAAAGCTGAGGAGCTTTCCTTGGTATTAAGACCTAAGAAAACAATTTCTTCTGTGAGTCCCCATAATGGGGACACCGTGTGATAGGGTGGATGGCAGCCTCAAAAATATTCTCACTCTCTTTTCCCGCTCCTGGGAGATGCACACTGAGTACTTAGGAATGAAGTGGCCTGATATTTGAAACTGACTTTCAGAGGCTTGGGCAAAAGGAGACAGAGACAGAGAGAGGGAGGGAGAGATGTATGTGATGGAATCGAATGATGTTCAAGTTGGTGAGTTCAGGTGAGGAGTACAAGGGTCTTCGCTGTACTGATCTGTCTACATTCTTTTTTTTTTTTTTTTGGCCGCACTCTGCCACACAGCTTGCGGGATCTTAGCTCCCCGACCAGAGACTGAACCTGGGCCCACAGCAGTGAAAGCAACAAGTCTTAACCACTGGACCACCAGGGAATCAATTCCCTGATCTGTCTACATTTTAAGTGAAAAAAATATTTAACTCAGTAGGAAAAAAAAAAGGGATATACTGTTACCCCCAAAGTACAGTGAGTAACAGGGATTCTGAAGGGTCATCTCAAGTTAGTATCAGCTGGGTTCGCTGCCCACGGCGCTCTTTCTCTCTCCATTTCTCTGTACTAGCGATGCCTTCAGGATCCTTTGAGTTCAAACACCATGTGTCTCTCCAGTTCTGCAAAACACATCAGTTCTGCGAAAGACTAAAGTTTACCGATGAAGGAAACACGACAGTGAAGTTGGAGGACCGGAAACTGGGAAGGGAAATGAACGCGCCCTTTTGTGACTTCCAAGTGAGAGGATGGCATCAACACCTTGCAAAGGATGAAAGGTTCAAAAACTAAGACACACTCAGAGGTAGCCAATGACCCAGCTGTCACAAGTGACACCAGAAGCTGTGCTAGTACCTTTCATGGGAGCCACCACCTGGCGCAGCTCTGTATTTAGAAATCCAGGCTGTCCTTTTCCTTCTCTTTGCACTTTCCTATTCTATCAACTGAACCCATGTAATAAGCACGAGTCAATGACAGGAAAACTATCACTAACTAATTAGTAAGTTTTATTGTAACGTTGCTCAAATTATATATCCTGTCCAACTGAACCATAATATTAAAAGCTTGTGTTCCTTTTATCAGTTCAACTTACATAAATTGGAGTGAATTCAATTGATTATGTACTTAATGAGGAAATCCACTTTACTCTAAAACTCCCTAAAATATCTTCGAGAACATGGGGCTAAGATTCCTATCATGTTAGTGAACTGATGGAGATCAGGATAGAACCTGTTTTACGAAACTGAACTCTGTACACAGTGCACGCCAGGTAAAGTTTGATGTGTTGTTGTCAGAGTTCAAAACCCTCAACGGAGAGCCCCGAACTCCGAACAAATTTCTTAACACTTCCTAGCGTCTTACAAAGACCATCACCTCCTTCTGTCACCTGAGGGAGTGGGCCATGCTAGTGACAGGTCTTAGTGGTACTCCAAAAAGAGTTTTGAACTCCCAACATCTACCAATTCAGATTCTTAGTAAAAGGAGAGTTTGGTCATAAAAGCCATGTATCTTTGCTCTCTCATTGACTTCTAAGTTATCAATATGCAGACAAAAGGAGTTTTCAAAGCTAAGAAAGTTGACTAAGTTCAGGGGCAGGGAGGAGGGTAAACAACATGGCACTTATTTCTAAGGAAAACCAATCCCTCCAAAACTCAATAAAGAATAAAAGATATTTCCACCTAAGGGATAAAGAAAAGGCCGAAACAGACAAGAGAGTAAAAAGAAGAAAGGATTACAAGGTTCAGCGAGAGATGACAAAAAGCAAAACATGACTCAAGGGCTTCCCTGGTGGCGCGGTGGTTGAGAGTCCGCCTGCCGATGCAGGGAACACGGGTTCGTGCCCCGGTCCGGGAAGATCCCACGTGCCGCGGAGCGGCTGGGCCCGTGAGCCATGGCCTCTGAGCCTGCGCGTCCGGAGCCTGTGCTCCGCAGCGGGAGAGGCCACAACAGTGACAGGCCTGCGTACCGCAAAAAAAAAAACAAAAAAAAAACATGACTCAATACTGCCCAAATGAATATAAACAAGAACATTAAGAACACATATACTCTGAAACCTGTAATTCCACTCTTAGATATTTATCCCATAGATAATACTCACCATCACTAAGATTTATGCTAAAAAAATTTTTTAAAGAATGTTTACTGTAGGGAATTTCCTGGCGGTCCAGTGGTTAAGACTAGGGCTTTCACTGCTGTGGACCCGGGTTTAATCCCTGGTTGGGGAACTAAGATCCCACAAGCTCTGCAGTGTGGCCAAATAAATAAATAAAAAGTTGCTGCAGGTGTCAAAAAGAAAAAACGAATGTTTACTTTGGCTTTGTCTGTAAAAAGCAAAAGACTGGAAACAATTAATAGAGAAAGAGTTACAAAAATAGAGAGCTCCCATTTCACGGAATCCCATTTCATGGAATACTTTATAGGGGGCCCTTTATACAATGAGACAGCTCTAGGCTCGACAGGAATGAACTCATGACATACGCTGCTAAGTGAAAAAAGCAAGAGCCAGAACAGCATGTACAATGAGCTCCCATGTATGTTTTAAGGGGGACAACAGAGGCCCACACGTGCATCTGTGTAAAACATATCCAGAAAAAACCCTTAAGAAACTGCCTAAGAAACTAGTGACAGCGGTTATGGCTATGAGGACAAACCAGGGTCCAGGACAAGAGAGATGTAACTTTCATATTTGTGTGCCTTGAATTCCAAAGGCACCAATTACGTGATTTTTTAAAACTACCTTTCCTAAAAATATAAAACTATTTGCTTTTTCAGTTTTAACATGGAGCCTATGCATTTTTTATCTGTGAAAGAAGAGTCTCAGATGATGTCCGCAAAGTAAATATCAGTAGAGGGTTCAGCGCTGGGGACAAAACAGGAACAGTTAATAATATTTAATGATGGAAAGGGGGTTAAGAAAGAACACGGAATACAGAATGGGAAAATGCCAGTAGAACTTTCCTGACTGTCTTCATCTATAGACTGAAACCCACCGGTAAGCAGAGATGTGACAACCTTGGGCAGAAAACACAGAAGAGGAGCTCTCTACCTTACCACCTTGCTGAGCGAGCCCTGTTCAGGTTCCTGGTGCCCTCTGCCGACCAGACCACCCCCTAAATAACCTGATTCTTCTCCACTCACCTCCCCAGACAGCTGATCCAGGCAGGAGGGAACCTTCCTACATCTGTCCCCTGCCTATCTAAGACCCTAAGATTAACTGTTCCTCCCCACTCACTTCAACCTCCCCTCTGGCCCACCTCATTGGTAATACCACTGAATCCACCTTTTCACCAGGTTTCCTTTCCATCGCTCACATAAGCAGCCGAGATCTGAAATGTGTACCTGAGACATTAGAGAGACAACCACAGCACAGAAATGTACAGGCTCCAATAAGGGAAGGTCTCGAGGCTCTGACTCACTCAGATACAGGTTGCAGGACTCCTCAACACATTAGTAAGATGCCAAGAAATCCCACTGAGCACAGGGAAGAGTCCTCCCCCACCTAAGGATCTAAGACTCTAACAGATGTAGCGAGGACATACCCTCTACCACTTGCCTTTTTTTCTTCCCTTGTACAAAGAAAGCCCAGAGCTGGCTACTCATCTTTCAACTTCAAATGGGCACACAGTAAAGTGTGAACCAAGGGCGAGGAAGGGAGAAACCCATTTTTGGACACATTTACTATATATCAACAGTCCTCCCATCTTTATTCCTTCTTCAATCCTCCAGCCAAGTGGAGGTTTGCTTAACAAGCAGTAAATCTTTTTGCCACACATGGGTTTTGAAACAGGAAGACTATTGGCAAAAACACATCCTGAAGAAAAACTAAAAAGGGATGGATTTAAATGCCACTTTTGCCGGCCAAATTTATTCATCTGAAGAATGTTCTAGATTGGCACAGACACTGGAATAAACACCTATTCCTCATTTAAAAGACATATATGCCAGCACTGCTCCTTGAATTAGTGCTCTAGGTACTAAAGGGTGTACAGAAGCTGGAGGATTAGAGGCACGGAAGTGGTCCCAGCAGATCCCACCTTCTAGAAGGCTTTCTCTTCCCTTCTGTATGGTGTGGGGGGGGGGGTTGTTTTGTTTTGTTTTTGTTTTTTTTGGCCACGCCATGCGGCTTGTGGGATCTTACTTCCCCGACCAGGAAGCAAAACCCAGGCCCTCAGCAGTCAAAGTGCTGCGTCCTAACCACTGGACCGCCAGAGAATTCCCTGTGAGGTGTTTTTAATAAATGTTACTCAACAAAATTCTTAAATGACTTAATTTTTATACCTTCGTACGAGTTCTCACACAAATCAGGGAAAAACTACACATCAAAAGACACTTCCGTTTTTAGAACACATATTCTCTGAGGGAAGAGGAAGTGCAGAGTACAAAGAACACCGTCTACAAACCGGGAGACCAAGGTTCAAGTTCTGACACTGGCTAAAAGCGTGGACTCGTGTCATTTGATTTCCCTAGTCTGTACTCTGTAAAAGTGAACATCAGACTAGCAATAAGCAACATTTAAGATATTCTCAGCTCAGAAATTTGAAGACAGCCAGAGACACGGCTAACGAGTAGGCCTCTTCCCTTCAAATGGACATCTTACAGATTTCACTAAGGGTTCAAGGTTTATGCAAAGGAATACTCGGTAGCGTCAGAAGAGAGACTACCACCCCTGTCAAAACTGGCCCCACCTACTTCCAGATCCTTCCTCAGGCCACATCCAGATCGTACTCTGACCACATCTTTCAGTTCCTCAAACTTGCCATGCTTCTGTTGCTTTCAGGATTTTTGCATGGCCTGTTATCTTGGCCCAGAACGTGTTTTACCAATCCTCTACGTAGCTAACTTTTACTCATCTTTCAGATGATGGCAGCCTACATGGCGTCTCTGGCGAGCATCTCCCGGGCTGCCCCAGACTAGTTCAGTTCCCGCATCATATCCTCTGAGAACCACATGCGTATCTTTCAAAGCATCTATCACAATGTAACTTGAAATCAGTTGTCTGATGTCTATTCCCTCCTACCCCTCCCGTCCCCCCCTTAGAATATAAGCTCCAAGACGCAGGGACTGTCCCCCAAACCCTAGCACAGCAGCTGGCCACACGATATCCTCAGAAATATTTGTGAGATGAACAAAGATGACTGGCTAATTGGTCAATATGGAAGATAATTAAATTTAATGTCCAGAGCTTCAAACCTTTCTTTAAGCAGGGGAAATGGAAAATACTGCAGAGTAAAATAAAACCACCAGATAAACGGTCTGAAACTGACCAGGAGAGAGAAATAATGCCAATTAAATGGAAGGTCATTTAAGAAGGTTCTGCAGAGCGGAAAAGGCTACAGTAATAATATCCAAAATGCACATAATTCAGGAATTGATCAGTTCCTCACAGGAGGGGATTTATCCTAATTCAAGATCTTATATGAAATTATAAAGTGATACTGCAGAGAAATATGAGGGGGAAAGACACCAGGAGATGTGCCTCTATTATTCAGCTATGAATTCAAGAAGTTTAATGCAACTTCAAAGAGTATCTAGCATCTTTACTTCTATGATTTCTTCTGAATCCCTCTTTAAATGCTTTGTTTACCATTGAAACAAAACTGCAACAGAAGTCTGTCCTACATTTTTTTTCAAAAGTGTAAATACCCAGTTTTATCATAACAGTAATTCCTGCAGATCATAAACGGCATTAAGAAAGCATAAAGAGGGCTTCCCTGGTGGCGCAGTGGTTGAGAGTCCGCCTGCCGATGCAGGGGACACGGGTTCATGCCCCGGTCCGGGAAGATCCCACATGCCGCGGAGCGGCTGGGCCCGTGAGCCACGGCTGCTGAGTCTGCGCGTCCGGAGCCTGTGCTCCGCAACGGGAGAGGCCACAGCAGTGAGAGGCCCGCGTACCGCAAAAAAAAAAAAAAAAAAGAAAAAAAAAAAGCATAAAGAAATTTCACTGTGGCTTTAAAAACAAAAAAACACTAAAGCCAAGTCAAAAGATAAATGACAAGTGGGAAATGTTTTTGCAACTCAAAATTAGAAAAAAGGGCAATTCTCTGTAATATGGAGAGTACTGAGAAAAATGGGTAAGAGAAAGACCAATGTCCCGAAAGACAAATGCGAAAGACTATGAACTAGGCATTGACAGAAAAGGAAATGCAAATGCTCTCACACACATATGAAAAGACGCTTACCCATACCCTTGAGAGAAATGCAAAGAGACTACATCAACTTGACAGTTTTTATCTTACCAGGCTGGCAAAATCCAAGTTTGATAAAAACGTGGTAGGAGGCCACACACTCTCTCTCTCACATCCTGCAGATGGAAGCGTCAATAAATCAGTACAAGCCCTGTCGAGGGCAATTTGGTAACATCTATTCAGATTACACATGCATAGGGCATCTGACCCCACAATGACATGTCTGGGAATTTACCCAGAAAGGTAGTATATCTCAGGGTGAAGGGACTCCTCTGGCATCAGCCTGCCTAGGTGTAAATTCTGGCTCTGCCACTCTCTGGGGTGTTGACTTTGGGCAAATCACCCAAGCCTCTCTAAGCCTCAGTTTCCTCATCTGTAAAACAGAGGTAATAATACTGGCTACCTCACAGACTAATGTGAGGATTGAGCCAATAGAAGGAAATGGTTTAAAAGGATAGCCAGTATGTAATATGCGCTAGGTAAGCATTAACAAATGCAATGTATCCCCTTCTATATACTCACCCACAGACAAAATTATCCATGTTCAAGGTTACGGTGACATTGTTGGTGAGACCAGAATGAGGAAGCAATCAGCGGACCGCTACCAAAAAATCTCCAAAATATAATTAAGTGGGAGAGGCACAGAACGGAGAATCATTTACACCACCTTCTGTGTAAAAGGGAAGGAGAAAGCACGTCATGAGCTGCCTCTGCTATTCAGAAAATGCAATTAAAAAATAAAAGAACATTTTAGGTAATTACATGACTGACGCAATGCAGGTGGTTAGCTGATGCTGCAGTAGTTAATCATTTTGCAGTGTAAGAGTCTATCAAATCAACACCTCCAACCTACACAATGTTTTATGTCACCTGTATCTCAGTAAAGCTGGGGAAAAATAACTAATGGGAAAAAAACACAAAAGAACAGTTTAAAGGGGCAGTAGTTTTTCTCTAGCCTCAGGTGAGATTAATAGGTACTCAAAAATGTATTACCTAGGAACCTTTAAAAAAAATAAAAAATAATGCCTGGCTCCTGTCCCCAGAATTTGAAGGACGTGACACCAGGTATCATGACTTCTGAAGTTCTCCAGGGGATTCAGATGGAGAGCAAAGTCTGGGAACCACACAGTGAAAAGTGAAAGGCTATTGCCTACAGAGGTCAAATTATTCCCACAAAGAGCAACGGCTCCAAAAGTAACCAAGCCCCCAAGCCCCCAAGCCCCCAAGCCAGCGGCCCATTTTAAACACTAGCTGACACAGGCAAACGAGAGCAAAGTCAAATAATCCGGACCGTCCCTCAGAGGTCATTTCAACAGGTGAACCGCCCACCATTTCTTTTCCTAGACTCACAGAAGTCAAAGGCCTGGCCGTCCTGCCCCAACCCCCGTGAGGCTTCATTACCCACGTGGACTGGCCCCACCTGGCAGAGGTCTGGCAAGTATCTGGATAAATTCCGGTAAAAGGACACTTGCTACCTGTCACCTCACTCTCCTTCATGCGTTACCGTCAAAGCTACAGTCAGTCCCCCTTGTTTCTAAGTGTGGAAGGACCAGATCCCTTTTTTTCCTTTTCTGCTGAAGAGCTAGCCAAGTGGAAAGCATCCTGGCCTGGGAGTCGGGTCATTACCTTGCAAGCCCACTGTCCCATCTACCGGCACTCCTCCCTGAGCGTTTCACCTGAGCCCCAGATCCTTTGTTGCCCAGGTGAGGTTCCCACTACCTCCCCCACAGACTTGCTGTGAGATTTCCAGTGAAATAGGTGAGTTGAAACCATTCTGTGGATGCTGCACAAGCTGCAGATTTCACAGTTGGAGATTCTGCGCAAAGATGCTCATTTTCTACCTGTCCAGAAGCCATCCGTCTGCACACACTGCCCATAGCTTCCTGTCTGCTGCTGTCGAGCCCTGCGTGGCTTCACACACAACATTGCACCAGACTTTCTAGATGCCTGCCCACCTTGCTCTGGCATGATTCCTCCAGGGTGCTCAGCAGACACTTCCCGGCTTCCAGGGAAGACTGCAAAGGAGATTTCCTCGCAGCAGAGCTGCAGACGCCACGATTCTTGCCCTACATGCACAAGGTGGTGACCTGAGACTCAGACCGCTGTGTGCCACGGGGGCTGGGAAGCCAGCCCGCGTACTTTCCTGAGGACAGACAGATCTAGCATGACTGGGATTCTTCCGGGGCTCGTACCAAGAAACAGGGCAGCAGGTAAAAGGTCCCAGAGCCTTCGGTCAGCACACTGGTGAGGAAGAGATTTCCATCTGTGCCTCAGGGCACAGGGGTAAAGCATTAAAGCAGAGGGGGCGCAAGGATAACACATTTAATTCCAGAAAAGCCTTTGCTGTTTACCTTTCAAACACAAATTTACTACAGTAAATACTACTATTTTTTTCAAACGTGATAATGGTATGGTGGTTATAAAATCCTTATCAGAGATGCAAACTGAACCATTTCTGGGTGAAACCACTTCAAGACTGACCATCTGTTGATCACTGGTGAAGCTAAGCGGTTTGTACATTCACTCTACTTTTGTGCACGCCTGAAAATTTCCATCATAAAAAAAGTTTAAACAAAATCCTCCATCATCATAAAAACAGATTTCACAGCAGGGGAAAGTGAGAAATGGATTCTAACAGCATGATCGAGTGCCAGACGTTCGGGGCTAGGAGACAAGCCACGAAGAGTCACTAATGTGAGCAGCTCTGTCTCGTCCCAAGGCATCAGAGCCCTGGGGCGGGAAGGGTCCCAGGCACCATGTGTAACTGGCATTGGCCACAAACTGCTTTCTGGGCTGGCGAGGCACCCCAGCTGTTGTGAGAGGACATGTGCTCTGTGAAGGAGGCAGCAAGGTGCAGAGCTCCCCACTCGGCCTTCCCCGTGGGAAAACTCACTTCAGCCATAAATGAGAACACGGACACGAGAAAGCACTCTGGGAAAGGGGCTTCTGATGCAGAAGAAAGAGGGACAGAACAAGACTGCAGGTACCAGTTCAGCCATTTGGAGCCACCTGCGATGCTGCAAGCGGAGCCTGCTGTTTCCGGCTGCTGTGCTTTGGTCCCTGCAGGTCCTCCTCCCTGGAATGCCCTTCGCCATGAAAACCTACAAGTCCTCCAACATTCTGCCATCTGTGAAGCGTTCAGCGACCACCCAGGCCGACGCCACTCATTCCATTTTCATTTCTGCCCGAGCCAGTCCTGGGCGTGTCTGGCGCAAGAGGCCTGCACTGACTGCCCTTCTCCTGCTCAGCGGGGGAGGGGCAACCTCTGCAGGCTGCATCTCCCTGTTCCCTGGAATCGGAGATCTTCAAGCCGATTCAGCCAATGAAAAGCACAGGCCGGAGGCTGGAAGGGTGGAAGGAGGGAGGGTTGGGGTGTTTCTCCCCTCTCCTCTCCACCTTGGGCAGCATTCCTGTCTCAAGGCCCCCATGGTTCCAGCCCTCTCTCCCTGAGTGACCCCTGCCCTGGGCTCTGAAAACACCACCTCTACCCTTTGCCCTGTGGAGGAGGAGGTATGGGAGTGCTGTCCTGCCGCTCCAAACCCCTGGCCTGCCTCACCGCACCTCCCGGTGAGTTGTATTCTCAGCGACTCTATCATTGGGGTAACCAACTCCCCAGATTAATTCTCTCCCTCCTACTCTGCAGGGTCTGTTTTCCTGTGTGAACCCTAAATGGGTTCCATCTTCCTTCAACCATGCTGTGGTCACTGCTTTCTCACCTGTCTCCTAGCAGCCTCTGAGCTCCTTCACAAAGTCTCCTTGAGCTTTGGGTGCCCTGCCTTACTCCTAAAAGGACATCTCAAGCATACAGCCGGCACTTAGTAGATGTCCAAAAACTAAACTGAGTTAAATGAACGCCAAGGACACTTGATCATCTCTAAGCGCTAGAGGCAGGCCGCAGGAAGAGAAAACTTTTGGAAACATCTTTACGGTGGAAGCAGATAGGGTAGGGGGTCCCTGGAGAAAGAGAACCAGGCATGGCTTTCTTGACATAAGGGAAGCCATTTTGGGCCTAAGCCATCCTGTGATCAAAGCCTAGCCACAGTGCTTGCCCTTGAACAGGTCTCAGTAATTAACGATCTTAAAGGAAGTGAGGGAATGCAGAAACAAAGAAAAAGCAGCCCGGAAACAAAAGCTGAGCAATAAAACAGAGTCCTAGTTCCTCCTCGAGGGACATATAATCTGATACCTATCTTTGAGTTCCGCAGGGACAAAGGTCCCCACCCAGGTGGGGGACGGAATGATACTGACCTTTTCTGACCCTCGTGACTTCAATAAACTAAAGCTTGGACTCTGTCAAACTCTGCCCCAATTCTATGCTGAAGTCTGCTCAAGCCACTTCACGAATATGCATGTGACCTTAGCTAACCCTATCCTGAACCCCAATTTTGCTGCTGGGGAGACACTGCTTTGGGGAAAGATCTCCGGTGTCCTCCTTACCTGCCACAAGTAATAAATCTTTCCTTCTCCCCCTCTTTGGCTTGGTTGTATCTTTTGACCTGAAACCCACCAAGAGGCAAACCCAGTTTTCAGGTAACAAAGGTAAAGAAGAAGGATCCTTGAGAGGAAACTGAGTCTAAGGATTCACTACCCAAGAATATAGAGCAACTGCCCAGATGACAGGACAAGGACTTAAGATTATGAATGTAAAAGACAAACAAACTTTGCTCTACTCTGCACTCCTACAAGGAATTTCACGGAACCTCACAGCTGCAAGTGGTCACAGAAATACAACACAGTGGCGAAGAATGGAGGCTGCAGAGCCGGCCTGCCAATCCAATGACTCTGGCAAGGTAACCTCTCTGTACTTCAGCTCTCTCGATCTGTAAATCTGCACCAACTGTGCCCTGTGGTTTTGTTTCAAGGGCTCAATGAAACAATGCATGCTGGCTTCATCAGCCATTACCTGAAACATAGCTCCGGGGTTTCAAACCTGACTGCCAGGAAGATGCAAAATGAACCAGCCTGTGAAGCTGACAGGCAGAGATGATGCCCAAGGCAAACGAGAGCATCCGTGCCTTTCCTGCCCTAAGACCTCTCTTTCCAAGGGGCTTTCCAAACTCTGAAGCCAAACCACTCACCTGTGGGCCAAAAGCAGCCTGCCAGTTTGCAATCCCTGAACTCTCAACAAGCCTTCTCAGTGAACCGAGGAGAAAACCGAGGCCCCAAAAGTATTTGTTATCTGTGCCTGGCCCTACAGTGAGAGGCCGAAAGGCCCTGTTCTCCCTGTGCCACTGCAGGCTCAGAAGGAAAGGAGAAATGAAAGAAGAGGGCTGGTAACATGTGGCCAAATAAAGGGAGACACCTGAGACAGACAGTCAAAGACAGCTTGCAGGGAGGAAGAAATAAGGAAGCTGGTGAAGGAAGGACAGAAAAAGTGAAAGCGAACTGAGAGCAGCCTGAGGAAAAAGAGGAGGTGATGCCCCGAGAAGACCCCAGAGAGCCACACTAGGGACTTCCCTGGCGGTCCAGTGGTTAAGACTCCGTGCTTCCACTGCAGGGGGCATGGGTTCCATCCCTGGTTGGGGAGCTGAGATCCTGCAAGCCACTCGGTGTAGCCAAAAAAAAAAAAAAAAAGGAGCCACACTAAAGGAGAGGACAGTGTGGGCTAGCTTCACAGAGGAGGAGAGGAGGCAAAGGAAGGGCAAGGAAATCCACCATCACCCCATAAAGACAGAAAAGGAAGACACGGAATGTGTCCTGAGGGCATCAGTTATCCCCCAAACCTGAGAGCTAAGATGGCATGAGCCCTTTTTAGAGAAGGCACAGTGGCTTAGGGGTCAGGTAAGATGCCATATGATCACAGAGGGAGGCAGGAGCAGAACTGAGTTGTTTGTTTGTTTCTTTTTTAAGTCTTAATGGGTTTTAGGATTGCCAGATAAAATACATGATGCCCAGTTAAATTCGCATTTCAAATAAACAGCAAATAATTTTTTAGCGCACGTGTGTTCCATGCCACAGTGGGGACATACAGACACTAAAAAACTATTCACTGTTTACCTGAAATTTAAGTACAGCTCCTCAACCTGTGTTTGTTTTTGCTGAATCTGGCACCCCTATCTGGTTTCTGAGTCTCTCTCCATTCCACCAAGTTCTCTCCAAGAACCCAGGGGTGGAAAAACAGAAAGGAGTTAATGCATAAAAGGAAAGAAGGGATGATTCACACAGACGGCCTCACGGAGCATGCTAATCTAAAACATGTCAAAGCCTAAGAACAAAAAATGTGAGTGGTGGAACCCACGGGAATTCGAGAACAAGAGAAAGAATGTACTCATGAAAATCAGCACAGCCTACTGGCTTCCGCGTGTGGGCTGGCAGGTGGATTCCAGGTGCCTTTTCACATCATCTATCAGGTACCAAGGACCCAGAGCTGCAAGGTACGGGGTCAAGGAAGAACCAAACAAATCAGGGGTTCAAGTGATCAGTGCTGTTCTCTCCCTCATCTCAAAGGCTTCGATGGGCAGGCACTCCAAGTAGCCCGGGAGCGAGGCAGGGAGAAACCAGAAGACCCTGCCAGCCTTGGCTAGAGCAGACAGATGACAGCGAAGGCGGGAAGGGCATCCCTGGGTCCCAGACGGCCTACTGCAACTCGTTTACTGACAATGCCATCTGAGTCCCTGAATTACACCGACTGCCCGTCTGTCTGTCTGTCTGTCCTCCTTGCCCCCTCTCATCACACCAAAAGCCTTCATAGCAGGACAGTAAAACCCCAACGGTGCCCTGGTGAAAAGCACGCTCCTTCAACCTTCACGAAGTCCCCAGGCTACCATTTCTACTGCTAGAGAGAGAGCCAGAGGCAACAGAAAGAAAACCAGTCCCTTGAGGAGTCCCCAGCGAGCAAACTGCCGGCCTCCACAGACCCACTCTGGGCTCACAGGCCGGGCGTGGGCACGTGGGCACTGCAAGCCTGCGAAGCTGGGCAGTTTCAGAGAGTCCTGTTTTTGCTTTCCGTTCTTCAGACCAGCCGCTAAGCAGGAGAGGCATTCGTGTCTCAGCCGTCAAAGTCCGCCCTCTAGAACCCACACCCCCATGAAACAGGGTCAAAGGTCACACGACACAGAAGCAGGACGACTGCCTGCTGCGCACAGCGCTAGAGGCAGAAAACCGGGCAAAGGCACACGCTGGGTCTCTTTTCATGAAATAACGGAAGGAGCCCGACAACTGGCCTATAAGAAAACATGGATCTTTTAGGAAACGCGTTTGCCTCCTGCTGTCCTGTTACTTTTACACGGCCACACAGGCTGGTTTCCTCCTGACTCACCAAACCCTAGGAAATCGGCCGAGTTCCCAGGCATCCCCAAGTGCCAGAAAAACACAGGCCCTGAGAAGCCAGGCTGCAGAGCTCCCCAGCCTGAGGTCTCCGCAGAGCTTGGTTCTTGCTGCCTCAAACCGTCGCCTCTCAGCTTGCCAGACGCTGCTTTGCACCATCATGTTATATACAGGATTAACAAGAACAGTTTTGATCTTGAAACACATTCTGGAGAACAAGAGAAAGTGTGTATGGGGGGGGGGGGTGTTACTAATCATCTTTAATATCATTTTCTACAAGAATAATAATTCACAAATTACCAAAACACTCTGATGTGCACTGTTTCATCTGATCCTCCTAACGACAGTGGGTGGAAGCAAGACAGGTACTAACCCTAAAGACTCTGGTTTAACCAGGTTAAGTCCACCAAGGCTCAAAGGCTCTGAGGGCTGCATAACATAACTAGCAAGGTAGCTAGAACCTCAACTAACTGGGAGACACATTCTGCAGGGCCTGTGTCCCCTCCCAGTGTCCAGTGATCAACACTAGGGAAGGGGGTGGGGCTACCCAGGGGGCAGAGCTAAATTGAAAACAATTCCACAGATACTCTCACACAGTGGGACACTGCATAGCAGTGGCAAAGAACCACCGCTACAGGTAGTGTAGGAACCAGGATAAGAAATCAAAGAATCTACACACATACAAAATACATTCTGTATAAAGTCACTTGTCATATGAAGTTCAGAAAGAAGCAAAATTAACCTACAGTGATAGAAGTCAGAACAAGGTTACTTTTGGAGGGGTGATGAGTGGAACAGAGCACAAGGGAACTTCGGGGGGGTGCTGATACCAGCATGCATTTTGATCGGGGTAATGATTTACACTGGTGAATTCATTTGTAAATTCACTGAGCACTTTTCCATAAATTGGTACATTCAAAGCTTGGGTACTTTACTGTATGTTTAACTCCATTAGCGTTTAATAAGAAGTAAACCCGGGCACCCCCCAAAATAAATTCCACCAACGTTACTGAGCAGCTGCCGTGCTAAGGCTATGGAAAAATGCAAATGATGCTTCAAATGGCAGGGTTTTATGCGCCCACCAGGGTACCATCAGACTGCCCAGTTCAAATCCTGGGACACAGAGACAGCAAAACTTTGCTATGAGAATGAAGGGAGTCCCTGAAAGTAAGGTGTTCAGATATGCACCGGGTACAGAGTGAGGCCATAATCCGTAGCTATTACTATCATGGAATAAGACAGATCATCTTATAGATGACAAATGACAAAGTACCTGTCTCCCAGCAGTTTAGAAGGGAAACACCAATGTCTGCAGTAAGCAGCCAGAGCAGATTATAAAAAGGCAGAAACGCTCCCACTGTCCCCCCTCCCTGCCCGCTTCTGCCATTAGCCCCTGGATGGGACCCAGGAAAAGAGCCCACGCCGGCCCTGCTCTGCTCCCCAGTTTCCTTTCTTTCCCCACATTCATGGAATGCTTCCTCCTGCCACCGCCCCTGCCCACACCTACATGAACTTCAATTTCTCCTTCAGGTTTTAGCTTCAGCATCACCTCCTGAGAGAGAGACAGCCCTCCTTGACTGTGGTTCCCACTCCCGGCCTCAGTCAGGGGCCCTCCCCCAGCTCCCCGAGTGCAGTCTCCTCCCAGCTGCGATCCGTGGCACAGCGCCTGGCATACAGCAGGTGATCAATACAGTGCCTGAAAAACAATCCACTCAGTATTACTGTGCTAGTCAGACTATGTTTAAGTAGAGGTTATAACAGAAGTACAACGGGACTTGTTCCAACCTGGGATTGGGTGGGGGGAGAGGAGGTGGGGAGAGGCGCCCAGATGGCTGAGCTATCAGCAGAGGTGGCACCTACTGGGGTACATCAGACAGGGTCAGGGATGGAACAGACCAAGGCCCAATACTGGAGGGTAAGACAGCCAGAAAGGTGCTGACCTACCCACTGAAGGCACCCTCTTTATCATTGTTTCTTTTCCAAAGCAGAGAGTTTGCTACCCTGGATACACTCCCTGAGGCCTGGGTTGGCATCCTGGGAATTTGCTGTGCTAATGGGGCAGCCCTCACTACTCTAAACGAAGGGATACAACAGTGTGGGAACAACTAAGAGGAAAACGCCCCCAACAGGACAAAAATAAAACTGTTCATAAATTAATTTATGGGTAGCCTTGTGCTTAAACTCTGAGGCCAGACTGGGAGTTCAAATTCCAGCCCCCGCTGATAGCCTTGGGTCTTCAGGCAAGTTACATGACCTCTCTGGGCCTACATTTGCAAATCTGCAGGCTACCCATCAGTGGTGCAGATTAAATGAGAGGATATATGCCAGCCCTCCAGACAGCACCTTTGCCATAGTAAAAGCACTGGGTAAACATTAGCTGTCGTCACAGCAGCACAAAATGACTTGCAAGTAGAGCAATGCTTGGAAGGAAGAATCTCAAGCTTTTTTTTCTTTTTCAGACTTCCTTAAATTATGGTTTATTCGAAATGCCATCAAGGAAATTAAACATGAGACATTTCATTTAAAAAAAAAAAAAAAAGGGCAACCATCATCTACAAGGTTTCTTTCCTTTCCCAGTCCTTTCTCTTTCCCAGAGGACAAGTTTTCACTGTGGGTTAGTCCCTCCCCAGGTTCTCCACATCTGGGTGCTCACTCTAAAGGCAAATTCAGAGCGATGGTGCAGAGCCCAGAGCTGGGGTGCCACATGTTTGCTGAATGACAGAAAAGAACCAGATGTGGGATGGCCAACAGGCAATAAAAATCGAAGTCGGAGCAAGATATCAACAGCACTTTAATTAAAATGCTTTGGGTCCTAATTCACAACTTCAACACCAAGACAAGAAAAAGCAGCTAGCTGCTTCTGTAGATCAGACTAAATTTTTCCCATAAAAAATACACAAATTTTAGGGCTTCCCTGGTGGCGCACTGGTTGAGAGTCCGCCTGCCGATGCAGGGGACACGGGTTCGTGCTCCCGTCTGGGAAGAACCCACGTGCCGCGGAGCGGCTGGGCCCGTGAGCCATGGCCGCTGAGCCTGCGCGTCCGGAGCCTGTGCTCCGCAACGGGAGAGGCCACAACAGTGAGAGGCCCGCGTACCGCAAAAAAAAAAAAAAAAAAAAAAAAGGTTAAAAGGGTAACTTTTATGTCGTGTATATATTACCACCAAAAAAAAAAAAAAAGTCACTGGCCCTCTTCTCTGGGTACTTAGGGTATTTCTCAATAATAAGCTACACGCACTGAAGGTTTAAAATGATGTGAAATACTTAGTATATTTTTCAAAGGACATGGCACCTTACCAGGTAGTGATTTGGACCTAAAGAAGTCCAAACCTCTGCTTTATGGCACATATACTCAAAATTGTATTCTCTGATTAACAAAGACGTTAAAATCATCTAGCCCATTTTTTTCCTCAAATTTTTGTGTTTCTATAATCAGGAGCTACTAAACGAAGCAGAGACACAATGTTGTGACTCTTAGCAAATGTCTGTTTAGATAAATTAAGGCCTGCCTAGTGAAGAACAACAACAAAAACAAAAAACAAACAAAAAACCCCAAACAAAAACAAAAATCTCAATAGAATAAAACATTATTTGAGTTGGTATATTGGGATAATTGAAAAAAAAACCCACTGCTTACATGCAAATAATTTCATGAGTTGAGAAGCTCTTCCTATAATTAAACACCAAATAATTTTTCTCTCAAGACTATTTTAGCCCTTCTAATTCAGTCTCAAAAACCTTGACGGCACAAGACTGTTCACTAAGGAAAGAAACACGTGAAGGGTTTAATGCAGGTACTAGATTTCTAAGAACTCTCCTTAGCTCACCCATACTCCATGTTTTCATTCTTTTACTTTCCTCTTTCCTCCTATGGAAAACTTTTTTGAATTATGAGCTACGTCTGTCTAGCTGAATATGCCAACTCTGCTCCTTAGCAGCGAATGGCCTCATTTGATCCCAAGTGCCCTGAGACGCCCTGAAGGGTATTAACTAGCTCACTGGTGACACAAACCTGGCACCCACAGAGGCTGGTTTGATTTGGAACAGATGCGTGGAAGATTATCCCATCAATCAACACCGCTTTTTTAAAAACTGGAGTTTGAAATTGTCCATAAACTAGTATCTCTAATTAACTTTAAGGTAAACACAGTTTCCCATTAAAGACTTAAGAAATTTGGTCCATCCAACAATTTCCATGTAAGGAAAGTGGGTGGGCCCCAGAGTGTAACAGGAATAGATGAAAAAAACCACCTACATAATTTTGATCTACAGGCAGATGTAAATTATGAAATTAAAAACATCAATGCCATTTCTTTTCAGTCATCAGCACATAAAAAGAAAATTAAAAACAAACAAAAAGCCTTTCGGTGCCACCTGGACAGACAAATTGAGCAACAGTTCTCCCCATCTCTGCCTTACAAAATAAAAATAAACTCCAAGCTAATCGAACTGTGAGTGAATATGACACATTGTTTTCCTCAGATGTATTCACCGCATTAGATGAACTTCATTTTGGAAGGTGGAAGGTAAGCCAGCCCTCCCTGGAACCCTGGCACCAGTCTGCCTGAACTACCTTTCTTGTTTCCACTTGTATGTTGGTTATTTCTGCATTTCACAACTCTCTGGGCTGCAAAGTGCTGGAGAGGGAAGGACCATTCCCTCTGCTCTGAATTCCCTACGGCACCCAGCTGGGGCCAAGCGGAATGCAAGTCAAGTGCAATCCTGCTGGAGAAGGCCTTACATTCCTTCTGGGTATTTCAGAGTATTTGGCACACAGTAGGCAGTTCCCAAGTACTTGTAGGTTGAATCCTATTTCAGGCTGTATTTATCACACGCCATTCCGTGCCATACTGAAGAAGTGAAAATTTCCCAGCATTAAACGAGTGAGTATTAAAATGAACTTTAATCACCAAACTGCACCCCATGCATCGAATCTAGGGACTAATAATAAGTAAGGAGGTGAGTTCATTCTAAATAACCATCAAACTATTAACCCTTTGTTTAATATTAATACTCTCCCTAAAAGAGAAGGCCTACACAGTGTGACATCTGCAATTTACTGGTAGGAGTAAATAGGGATAAAATCCACAGCTGTGGGCTTGAGAAGCATCAAAGATAAGAAAATCTGACAGCCTTGGAGAAGTAAAATAGTAAGAGTCTGCAAGTTAACCCCACTCCAAGATCCTGACGGTTAGAAATATCTTCCAGAACATTCGTTCCCCTGTCAAGAAAATTTCAACCACCACCAAGAAAGCACACCCTGAACCTGTGAACATTTACTTCGCTAGCTTTGATGATCAATCAATCTAAAAGCAACTGCACGGTGACTGAAAACAAAATACAACACCTATCCACTGAGGGAACAAGGAAGGTGACTGTTACTCCTTGCTCAACCTGGCTGTATGAGTCTAAAAGCTCATATTAGCATTTCTAGGTTTAAATGCTGCAAGGCATAAGTTGAGAAAAAAGAAGAAAAAAAGAAAAATGAATGCAAGTACACACTGGGTGTGACACTCTATCAACCCCCCAAACTCCACTCTGCAAGCCACGTGTGGAAATCCACAGAATTCAGCAAGTCTCCCCATCCTGTTTGCAGCAACTTCCTCAGTTTGGAGATTCAGGTGCCTGGTAATTGCCCTGATGCCTCCCCACCCTTGACGGCCATGCTTGTTTCCCAGAAGCCGCTGTGGGGCATTTCAACATTAAATACGGTTATAAGAAACACCTGGAGTGACCTGCCACCATCACCAAAACTGAGGTGGCAAATCTGAACACTTCCAACAAAGCCCTTGGAAAGGTGAACCCAAAGACACTTTGTCCCCTTTTAGAGGTGAAATGTATCATGAACACCTAGGTATATGCTACAAAGTAGCCTACAACATCATCCACAGTTAGAAAGCAAAGGCTTGGGACACACACTGATTTGTAGTGTTCCACCAAAGTATACAATATATCCACTCATCCGTCCAACGATGGTGAAGATGGCGTTTGCTGTTGCTCCGGACACAGGTAGCAGAGCAGCTCTATGAGCACAAGGTCAGGAGACAGTCTTGGTGCCCTTGCCCAGTAAAAAACAAAACAAAACAAAAACACCTCATCACCCAATGCCTCTGCGGTCAACCCAACATCCCGTTGAGTGTCTACTGCATGCCAAGCACTGAGGAACGGAAGTGAACAAGGCAAATTCTGCCCCTGAAAGAATGAACACATCTCCCATCTCCCAAAGGGGAGACCTATGTGATGGGGGCCTGGAGAAGGGGCGGTCTCATGAATGGGCACGTAACCCAGCGTGTGGCTGGTAAACAGGCAGCGCTAGCGCACGCTGGGGTCGGGGAGGAAGTATAGTCTACTTGCATTTACTAGGTGAAGGGGTAGGAAAGGACATTTAAGGGCAGGAGGTACATCTTAGAGAAGCCAGAGAAATCTACTGAAATTCCAGGAACCAGCAGTTCAGCAGAGTGGGAGCTTTGAGAATGTGAGGGGTGTGTCTGTGAAGCAAGCAGGGGCTGGAGCACACAGTGCCTGGTAAACCACAGGAAGTTTACCTGGATCCAGAGGGCAATGGAAGCCACTGGAAATCTGTGAGCCAGCAACGGCCAACTTGGATTTCTGCTTCAGACCAGTGTCTCTGGTCTTGAACAAGAGTCACCACAAACTAGATACTGGTGATTCTCTGAACTATTCCCCATCCTCAGCAAAATAAATAAAAGCACTAGAAAAGACTGTCACAACTGTCCTCTACGGTTTTGTGGGGATTTTTTTTTTTAATCAAATACAAAGAGATTATATGAAACATATAGAAGAAATCTAAGAATAGCCTCTTTAAGAAGACTGGATTTGTGTATGATTAGACCTAACTGTGAGGTCATACTTTTCTCAGAGTTGTGTCTAAAGTTGGGTGTTACCATAAGAATCTAAGAAAAAAAGTTTTAAAGCAGGAAAAAAAAAAAATGACACACACTACACCTTTTTATAAGGGCAATGTTGATCTGATAGCTTCATAGAGTCTGCCAAAACACAGTCTTAAAAAATGGAAAATAATGTATTAGGCTTCCAGAACAAATAATCCAAAATCCACAATATTAACTATACGGTGGCTTTTACTGGTTAATGAAATCATTACACTGTTGATGTTTAAAATAGCCAGGTTTTCTAATCATGCCGTACTAACATGTTTTTCTACTATAACTTCAAAATGCCTTTGTATTTCCCTAAACTTCTATAATGAAAGACTAATTTTATAGATAGAAAAAGACAACTAAATTCTAGTGATTTAACATAGGCATTTATTTTCTAACCAAACACATGGCGAAGGCCTGAAGTGGTATAGAAAACACACCTTAGAGAACTAGAGAACTAGCCACGCCAAGTATGAGACCCTGCTTATACCCTGAGAAACTAGTCCAGAACTTACAAGCCATTCAATTACTGCCCACAATTGCATTTCCTCATCTTCTCAGAGACCGCGACCCCTGGACACATCTCACTACACTGAGTCAGATAGTCTCCGATTACACTTTAACTCACAGGACAAGCCAGATAGACTTAGCCTAACATCTAAAAGCTACTCAACAGCGTGACTGAGCATTTGTTGTTTATTTTCTCCACTCCAAAGGAGAAATTATGATCGATAATAAGCAGTCTGGTTCCACTGCTGATTTACTGGGAGAAATCAGATAATCACTCAAAACATTCCATTCCACCTCTAAGCCAAAGAAAACACACCGGGGGCAAGTGGTAACACCAGACACTTGTAGACATGGATGAAGGGCCTCGTACAGTTGGTTCTTCCCCACAGATGATGTTTACCTCTATCATACAAAGGCGGAGAACCCAGACCCATGAAACCAGTCCTTTACTAAATGGGTAGCTGGACCAGAGTAAACGCCTACATACCAAAAGAGACAGAAAAGACCACTGGTTAAGAACTTCTACTGGCCTTTGGACTTGGCTTAAAAAAAGAGGGCACAATAATGAGATATTACTACACACCTAGTAGAATGGGCAAAATCCAAAACAGACAACATCAAATGCTAGCAAGGACGTGGAGCAACAGGAGCTCTCATTCATTGCTGGTGGGAACGCAAAATGCTACAGCCACTTCAAAAAGACTGGCAGTTTCTCAACAAAATAAACACACTCTCACCATACCATCCAGTAATTGTGCTCCTTAGTATTTACCCAAATGAGCTGAAACCTCTGTCCACCCAAAAACTTGTACACAGATGTTTACTGCAGCTTTATTAATAATTGCCAAAACTTGGAAGCAACCAAGTCCTTCAGTAGGTAAATGGATAAGTAAGCTGTGGTACAGCCAAACAATGGAATATTATTCAACACTAAAAAGAAATGAGCTATCAAGCCATGAAAAAACATGGAGGAAACTTAAATGCGTATTACTAAGTGAAAGAAGTCAATGTGAAAAGGCTACAGACTGTATGATTCCAACTATATGACTTTCTGGAAAAGACAAAACTATGGAGACAGTAAAAAGATCAGTGGTGGCCAGGAGTTAGGGACAGATGAAAAATCAGAGCACAGGGGATTTTTAGGGCACTGGATCTGCTCTATATACTATTATGGTGCTACATGTCATTTTACACTTGCCCAGACCCATAGAATGTACAACACCAAGAGTGAACCCTAATGTAAACTACAGACTTGGGGTGATTAAGATGTTTCAATGTTGGGTCATTGATTGTAACAAATGTACCACTCAGATGGGGGATGTTGATAATGGAGGATGGGAGGAAGGGCAGGGAATATTGGGGAAATCTCTGCACCTTCTGCTTAAATTTTCTGCAAACCTAAAACTACTCTAAAAAAGTTTTAATAAAAGCACACTGCTCTCTTCCCAGGGTGTAGCTGATTAGCAAGGTAACTTCCTGAATACGTTCAAGGAAAATGAAAGACATCCATAATCGCCTTTTGTGTTCAAAACATGAAAGTTAATATCACAATTAGAGGAACTAGTGAGAGCCATGAAGGCAAGTACTAATAGGATTCTGGTACCATCTTCCCTTCAAATAAACTCGATAGTGAAAAATCTAGCAAAGCCTTCACTTAATTGAATATCTACACCTTGTCAAACACTTCCTGGGCAGCTACCAGCAAGGGCTATATTTCAGTTAGAGTTGTCAGGGGCTGTGCAGCTTAACCTTGACATAGACTATGACAGTGCTGTTCAATGGAATCCTTACATCCACAGACCCAGTTCATGTGTTCGCACACATTTCTTCTCGCAAATTACACACCCTAGAGGTCAAACCCACCAAACACAATCTTCGTCCTAGGTCAGTTAACTCTAACAAAACTCTCAAAAGCTGAAAGGAATCTCTCCTCTGCATTTGCCTTAGTAACACCTGCCAAGTACTAGGGAACTCAGGAAACCACAAGCACTTTATTTGTTTCCCTGATTATATTAATCAGAGATTAAAGAAGCATGGAGAAATTTCTGGTACGTATAGGCTGTCATCTAAAACAATTTTAAAATTTGACTCAGTGAGGCCACAGACAGAACATTTCACAAGGCGTATTTGGTGAAATGTCAGTTTTAGTTGAGGGAAGTGCCAAGGAAGCCACCACCTCGCACGCTCTTCTCGCCAAGTATTCAGAGGCCTCTGATCTTATACACCAGGAACGAATGTGTTTGTCCATGCAAAGCCAACGTGTGGTGTACAATTTACAGACCTACTTTTTAATATGGCCAGGTGTCAAACAGATAACCCTTTCCTAGTCTCTCCACCGCCCCCCATCCTCCCTCCCAAACAAAAACAGCCTGAATTGCTCACAGTACACAAGAAGCCAGAGATTCTGTTTCGTGTAAGTGTTGCTGCTTTTGGTGGTTCACATTCTCCAAGAGACCAACGAACCCTCTCATTTACTAACTCCAACCTTAACTAAATTGCTTCCACCAGCTTCCCCCTCTTCTCAAACCCCCACTCACCGTAGACATCTCTCTCAGCCAAAAAAGCTACTCAAGAGGCTTGGAAGTGGCTGCCTCTGCAAATTCCTCCCCCTTCCTACCAAAAGGGCACTTCAAGAACTTTACAGTCTGCAGACACATGAATATGGCTCCAATGCCATTCACCAGGGCTGGATTTGAGCATGCGGAGTGTCTTTCAACAATCAATTTCTATTTAGGCTGCCCATCACACTGAAACTGGGGTGAAAACTTGCTTTCTAAGCAAATTCAGAATGCCATCCAGTTCCCAAGTGTGAGCTAGCACTGGGGGGGAGCGTACACACACTCCCTCCTCCACTGAAGACTTTTTCCTGGCACAGGGGCATCCTAAACTCGCCCCATTTCCTTTCCAGGGTCGTGATCTTTGATCTGTCCCCAAGTTCATGCCTTTTTCTCCATCTGAAGGTTCAGCTACTCTGCAGCAGCAATAGCAATTTATCCCCTTGGTTTCTTGACACTTTCCTCTCTCCTCCTGGCTGTGAATCTGTTTTGATCTCAACAGGGTTGTCTGTATGGGGATCCTGCAAGTTAATGATGTGGCTAGCTGGCAGGGATGGTAGGTGAGAGCACACAATGTACTTTTTCCAGTTATGTTTCGCCTCACCATAGCTAATAGTGGCCTTTCTAAAGGCCTGCTACACTAAAAGGGAGACCTACACCCCTAAACTTCCCCTCTTCGGGAGCGCCTCTGGAGGCCAGGTGGAAACAGAAAAGACAGCCCGTTCTCCCGTCAAGTATCTGGACTCCGAGGCAAAATATCCCTAGACACTCCACCACCAATGAAGCAAACACACGTACATCTTGCTCAGCAAGGGAGTCAGTCGATCCCCTTCACCCAGGTTTCGGCCGGTTCAGGCTTCGTAGCCTTCACTCTGTCCAGGCTGGTATAAGATGCTGCATTCTCCCGGCTGTACACCGCCGCCGCCACCCCCCACCCAAGGAAAGGGCTTCCAACGGAGGTGGGAGCATCAGCTCCGGTACCCGCCCTTCCCTCTCGATCCTGGCCAGAAAAACTCCACTTCCCGGATTCCCGGCCACTCTCTCCCGCCCCCTCCCCGGGCGATCCAGCTATAGCGCCGTCCTGATGCCAGCGAAGTGCCCAGCCCAGCTGCGCACCCCCCGAACCCCAACGCAGGCCCCCGGAACAGGCCCCGGCTTCCTCCCTCTCCCTCTGCCTAGGGCTCCCGGGCTCTGCACGCACCCCTCAAGCAAACTAGGACTGAAAAAAGTCCCACCCCGCCTCCCCAGCCACGCCGCTGGCCTCCAGCTCCGCCCGGGAGGGGCCTCCTCCCCAGAGGCGACAAGGAAACGCGGGTGGTGGTTCCAGCAGCCTCCTCCCGCACCCCGCGAGGGGCCTGGACCCCGGGGAGGGCAGACCCGCGCGGCCCCGAAGGGACACCTCCCTCTCCCCCACCCTCTGGGGCCGGCGGGTCTTGGCAGGGAGCGTGCTCTCTGCGGGTCCTCGGGAGCCTCGGGGAGCCCGGGGGCCGCCCGGGTCTGGGCGCAGCGTCTCCCGGGGGCGGGCGGAGGTCGGCGCTGCGGAGCGCCCCTGGGGGACACTCACGATGGTCACGCTGGCTTTGCGCAGGTCGCGGTTCTCCTCCTGCAGCGCCTTGCACTTGAGTTTGTAGGTCTCCAGCTCGATCTTGAGCACCTTATTCTCCTGCTGCAGCGAGGCCAGGCGGTTGGTGAGCTCCTCCAGGCGGAACGGCGAGATGACAATGCCCCCCGACTTCCCACCTCCGCCGCCTCCCCCGCCGCCACCGCCGCCGCCGGCGCCCGAAGTCGACGAGCAAGACGACTGCATGGCGGCCGAGCTGCCGCTGCTGCCCCCCGCCCCGTCCGTGTCGCTCTCGCTGGCGCTGTCCGCCATGGCCGCGGCGGGCTGGGGAGACGAGGAGGAGGAGGAGCAGGGAGGCGGCGGCGGCGAAGGCTGGGCTGCGAATGAGTGGGCGCCGGGCGAGCACAGGGGAGCGCCGAGCTGGGAGCCTGGCAGCAGGGCGCAGACTCGGAGTGGCTGCGAGAGAAAGAGAGGGAGCTTCCCGCTGCCAAGGGACCTCCTCTGCCAGCGAACAGAGACCCCGCCCGGGCTCGGGCAGTATTGCACTGGGGCTCGCTCCAGCCGGGCCTGGCGCGCTCGCTAGGCCGCCCTGCAAAGCCGGCCGAAAGCTCCGAGACCCGCCCCCCGCCGCCGCCGCCGCCGCCGCCGCCGCCGCCGCCGCCGCCGCAGCCGCCCTCCTCCTGGCGTGCGCCGGCCGGCTGGGGAAGCGCGGGCCCGGCCGGGGCGGGAAGGCCAGGCCAGCCTACGCGCCAGCCGCTCGCCCGCCACAAGTGTTCCGAGGGTGGGCCTCCCAGCCCCCTGGCCTAAGCCCGAGGCCGCCCATTCTCTTCCGGGCTCAGGCCAGCTCCTGGGAGAAGGAAACCTAACGCCCCACTAGCCTCGCAGGTGCTGGGGACACGTGGAAAGGTCAGCCCGGCTCTGGCATCCAGCCCCGGCCGAGCCCGTGGCCCCATCTTCCGCCGACAGTGTGTGCTCCTGTCTCCCTCTGTCTGTTTCAGACATACACGCAACCCTTTTAGTTTGATCTCCGTGAGCTTGCCTGGGAAGCTTCGGATAGCGCTCACAGAACAGAAAGTTACCCTGCAAGGAGCCGAGTAGGGCGAGGCGACAGCAGCCACAGGTTAACCTCGTTAAGAAAAAATTTGCAGAAGAGACACGCCGCCCTCTCTACTCCTCCTCCTAATCTGGTAAACCACACTGCGCGCAATTGTTTAAACAAGGTGCAACTTTTTTCTCTCTCTGCATCTTGCAGACAATGCCAGGACCTGTAGCGCAATAGGATTAAGACAGTAACATTTATCTAATCCCAAAAGAAAAAAAGAGAAACACTTTCTGTGGATTAAAACATCTTTTTTAAGTGCCAATTTTCCAAAGTAACTGCAGACAGAGCATTCGGCTATACTAATAGTGGTGACTAAGTGGGCATACAACATAACCATCATTCTTCTTTACGATCATTTAGCCCACTTCTAGGAAAGTTTAGTAGGTCAAAAATAAAACAGAGTAATTATGCTACTGTGGTCTAATTCAGGGTTCTAGTTTTGAAAAGCATAAGAAATTCAAAATCAAAAGTTGTATTTCCCCTCTCCCCTCCCAAACAAAGGCTTACAGGAAATTGGCCCAGCAGGTGAGATGATTCTAAACAGTTTACACGGTTGACACAAAACAGCTTTCACTTATGTATAAAAATCAGAAAATGAAACTGACCAGACTAGTTTTATTATCCAAGCTTAGCCAACGGAAGAACAAACACATGGAAACAAAAAATAGGAAAAAATAAAGTGTAAAATTTTTTCTATTGCTTTGAACTCTGGGGAAAGTTTATAAAGTGTTAGGAAGAATAAAGAAGTGGCTTTAATGATTTTTATTCCAACTCCTCCATTATCTTTAAACCTAAACTTGACTTAATGATTACACTGTTATTCAATGGCTAATGAAAACTGGTACCCGGGAGTAAACTGAAACCTCCAAGTGTTCCAAATGACATCGTCTTTTACCAAGATGGCTGCTTCTAGCAGACAGCTCCAAAATGCCAACAGCAATTAAGCCCCAAATTTCTCCTAATTATTTTTTAGTTTAGTACTAGAGGACTTCTGGACTTAGTCACTGTTGCTGTAGCAGGAACAAAAAGAAAACTAGAGAGCTGGCTTTACTCTTCAGAAGCATACAACCAATGTAAATAATTCTGTTAGAAGTGATCCAGTTTAATTTTCACTGAAACTGACTCCTCTCGCTGACTTTTCCTTTTGGGGATCTGCTACATGAGACAAGCAGCTCGTTAAATTGGAAACGGCTTCTGGAAAACTCACTTGCTGGGTGAAATGGAGGAGCAATGCTAGCAGGGAGCAGTGCCACAAGGCGAAACTCAGACTTAACAGCATTCTTTCCACTTTATCCAGCACCGTGATAGAATCTTAAGAGCCAGTCTGGCTTCCATACTTCACAAGTTTCCATTGTTCCCTATCCCACAGTATCTTAAAGCTTCCACTTTTCAAGCTTACTTAGAAACATTCCTTCCAGGCAAAGCAGGGGGCAAGCTGGCTCTCAGCTTTATCACCAACTGCCTCAGAAAGAGGACCTACTGCTACAAGTCAGCAGAGGGGTGGGGTTTAAAGTGCCTGACTTTCTTAAAGGGCCCACGGTTATGGTAACTTAAAATGGATTGGTCTTGAACAGGATCTGGAGGAAAACAGCATCCTGACCTGGTACTCACAGGCAGTAACTGTGTTTAGAAGACTTTAGGGAGAAAGCCATCTTCTAAAGCTTCCCTGCTGATACAGATGGGAATAAACTGGAGAATATTTTTTCACTGTGGTTTTTTATTGTTACTGCAAAGCAGAAGTGTGTCTAATTTTCTACTTATAAAAGTGGTTCCCCTTATAAACAGACCATTTATCACAACATTGGTTCAGTAATAGCATTACAATGAAAACACTAGTTACAAAACCAATAATATCGTTATACAACTTCTTCCCAGCTTTCCAGGGGAAATGAATCAGAAGACTAAATGGTAGTCTGTGTTGCCTGGAGGAAGAAGAGACAAATGTAGATCGTCACTTCCATTGGAGAAATAACAAAATTTTCTTTTGTCCTAAATTCAAGCTGCAAAAATATGACAACAAAGATAAAGAATACCTAGAGTCTAGTTACAAAGCACAACATCGAAATCTGTCTGAGTCCATTTGTGCAGCTGATTTACTCCATGGCCTTGGAACTTTCAATAATAAAGTTAAAATAAGGGCATAAATCATAGGCGATTTTTGTTGTTTAATTTTTAGTGGCTCTAAATAAATTGCTGTACGTATCTAATTACATTAGTGTGAGATACAAGTGATTTCATTCAAACTCTGAAAGGATTTAGTGGTTGCAGAACCCACCATTGCAGTTTTAAAAAGAATTGGAGTAAGCCAAGTATGAGATGGTTATCACAGATTATCAGAATTTGGATAGAATCGTAGAATGAGCCACTGGGGTGCTATCTTTTCTTGAAAGGTAATTGATAGTGTTTACTTAAATATATCTTGATTTAGAGGCTAAGTCTAGTCCCTAAGTCTGGTACAGAATTTCTCACCCTTAGCACTATTAACACTTGGAGCCAGAAAATTCTTTTTTTTTTTTTTTAATTGAAGTATAGTTGATTTACAATGTCATGTTACTTTCAGGTATACAGCACAGTGATTCAGTTTTATATATATATATATATATATATATATATATATATATATATTCTTTTTCAGATTCTTTTCCCATATGGGTTATTACAAAATACTGAGTGTAGTTCCCTGTGCTATTGCTCTACAGTAGGTCCTTGTTTGTTAACTATTTTACATATACTAACGTGTATATGTTAATCCCATCCTCCTAATTTCTCCCTCCCCACCTTCCCCTTGAGTTACCATAAATTTGTTTCCTATGTCTGTGGGTCTATTTCTGTTTTGTAAATAAGTTCATTTGTATCTTTTTTTTTTTCAGATTCTACATATAAGTGATATCATATGATATTTGTCTTTTTCCATCTGGCTTACTTCACTTAGTATGATAATCTCTAGGTCCATTGGAAAATTCTTCACTGGGGGCATGGATAGAGGGGCTGTCCCGTGCATTGTAAGACGTTTACCAGCATTCCCAGCCTCTACCCACTAGACACCAATAGCGTGCCAACCAAGTGTCTCCAGAAGTTGCAAAATTGCCCAAGGTTGAGAACCACTGATCTAGTAGAACAATTACTTTTGCAGGGCAAAAGCAGGCCCACTTTGGAGTGGCTCTTCAGGCAAAATATTGATAACATACCAGTGAGCCATTAAGAGAGGCTCCCTCTCATATCAGATTCCCAGTGTCTGGGAATTCCCTGGTGGTCCAGTGGTTAGGACTCTGTGCTCTCACTGCCGAGGGCCCAGGTTCAGTTCCTGGTTGGGGAACTAAGATCCCACAAGCCGCATGGCACTACAGAAAAAAAAAAAAAAAAAAAACACGAACCAATTCCCAGTGTCAACTAGCCAGGAGATCCTGGACCCAAACAGTCACATCCACACTTACACTTCTTACTATTGTTTGTCTTCAATCACCCATTTCTTTTAACATGCCTTTTCAATATTTACACTTATTAACATTTAACTACCCTTACATATGCAGTATCCAACCCAGGCAAGAGATAAAACCTACAAGATTAATTACATATCTCATCTCTACCCTCACACTTGTGTTTACTCATTATTTGTTTACAGGAATCAAAACCATTTCTACCAACAGCAGTCTAAAGAACTGTCATCAGTAAATCAAGTGAGAATCAAGATTTTCAACAAAAAATGAAATATATGACTTACATGTCTGAAAATCTGGCAGTCTGAAAAACCTAAAACATATCTTGACACAGATCATACAGAACTGCTGAGCAGGAAATGCTTTTTAAATCCTACTAAATACACAGCAGAGCTTGAAAGAAAGAAAGGGAAATCCCAGGCTCCAAAAGCAAAGAGGAAAGCTGGAAACAAACCAAATGTCCACCTACAATATAAATCCTGTTATATTCATGCAGTGAAATAATATACAACAATGAGAATAAACATACTACAACTCCAAGAAACAATATGAGTGAACCTCAGAAATACAATGATAAGCAAAGGAAGCCAGATTCAAAAGAATGTATGCTGTGTGATTGCATTTATATAAAGTTCAAACGTAGGCAAAATTAATCTATGATGCTAGAAGTCAGAATAATGATTCTTCTTGGGAGGAAATAGTGTTTGGAAAGGATATTAGGAGATTTCTGGTAATGTTCTTTTTCTTTATCTGGGTACATGTTACATAGGTATGTTCACTTGTGAAAAGATATTGTTATATATTTATAATCTGTGCTTTTCTATATGTATGTTATACTTCAATAAAATGTATGAATCAAAAAGGGAAGGGGCAGCGCACTAGAAACCAGAGCAGTAACCTGGTAGCTGAAACAGGAGCAGTAGACTTGTGGGTCTTCCTAACCATGACATTTGAGTTTAATGCCCACCAGGGACAGGACTTTGAGGCCTTGGGGCCATATAAGGCAGGAAGATGTATCTAAGATACCTACAAAATACCAGCCTGTCAAAGAGCTACACCATACTGAAAGGCTGGATTGGAGGAGGATGTCTTCCTACCAGCAAACAGGAAGATAACAAGAAAGATTGTTTTCCTTAAACTGGGTTCAGAGTTTAAAAGAAAATCTCTTTGGAAAAGTTACAATCTAGACCCAATCCTCATGGTGTTAAGGGCTTCACATATATACCTCATACTAGCTACCTCATCCAGAAATCCCCAAAATGATATAATATCTTAAAAGTTGGGCTGGCATGGGAACTCTTTGGGTGATGCAGCGTTCTATATCTTGACTGTGGTGACGGTTCCACAAATGTATACATTTGTCAAGTCTCATCAAACATACTTTAAAAGGGTGTTTGTACTCTGTGTAAAATCCAACTAAAAAAATAAACTGACAAAAAATAGTTGGCATAGGGATGGTAATATCCCTAGTGCACCTGGCAGAAACAAATACAAATTTACTCTGGAAGCAGTCTCAAAATGAAGATGGGATTACAACTGAAAATTATAAAACACGCAGAGAAAGAATCCACCTTGAACAAAAATTAGCAAACAATAAACAACAGGATGGTATCACTATCCCTAGAACTTTAATTAAGACCAGTGTTGGACAGAGTTGGATTGGATAAAATTAAGTATGTTTAAAATAACTAGAGCCACAAAGGAAGGAATAGAAAGCATAAGACAGAAAAAAACACAATCAGAATTGAAGACAGAACAATCAGAATCACAAAATTATTAAATAGAACATTTAGAACTTAAAAACATAGTATGGTAAAACCCATTAACCAAAGACTAGGAACACACCTGCAGTCAAAAAAAACTAGCTTCATCTAGCTTGCTATAGCAAAGGAGAATGTACACCAGAACAGTTGTTGGAGGGCTTTATTATAGAATTTGTACTTGAACTTGGTGAACTAAGCAGGGTTTAAGAAAGCAGGTGTTGGCTCTAGATCAGATGTTGTTGAGGAGCGGAGGAAATCGGGTGATTGAATATCTTGATAATTTTTATGTAAAAAGCAGGAGTATTAAAGCATGGCTGGAGTTATAATTGTCAAAGAAGCAGTAGTCACTCACATTAGTCAAGGGTACTATGTTTAATTATTCTTATGGCTTCAGAGTGTACTTCTTTCTGTCTTGTTCCAAACACCTAGATGGAGGGGTGTTATCTGGTCATTGTTTTTACTCTATTAGCATTGTCGTTTTTCAGTTATAAACACCTGAACTTCCACCTGATCAGTTTTTTATTTTATTAAGTGATTAACTTTTAAAACCCTCAAGGAGTTAAATTATTTAGCAGATTGACAGAGCTGAAGAGAGAATTAGCAAAGTAGAAAATAAATCGGAGGAAATTAGAATGCAGCATAGAGACATACAGAGTTATAAGAGCAGATAGGAGACTTAGAGGATAGAATGACAAGGTCTAGCATACATATTATAGATATTTAGGATGAAGATGCAATATTCAAAGTGATAATAGCTGAGAACTTTCCATAATTGTTAGAAAATACAAATGGTCATATTCAGGAGGTAAAATGATAATGGCATAGGATAAATAAAAATAAAGCTATATCAAGAGAAATTCACACATATACTAGTAAAAATTCTGGAGACCAAGTGCAAAAAAAATAAAAACGATCTTATGTAAAACCAGAGAGAAAAAAGAAAACAGGGATTACCTATAAAGGACAACTACCTAAAATTAGAGTGTCAACATATTTCTGGGTTCTTTTCTTTTCTGTTTTTTGGGCCATGCTGCACAGCTTGCAGGATCTTAGTTCCCTGACCAGGGATCAAACCCAGGCCCCCGCAGTGAAAGCGCCAAATCCTAACCACTGGACCACCAGGGAATTCCTGTCAACAGATTTCTTAATAGCAACAATAAAAGCCAGAAGACAGTACAATAATAACATCAAAACGCTAAGAGAAAATAACTGTACTATGATTCTATGCACAGCTATACAACTGTTTAACAATAAGACTCAATTAAAGACACTTTAAGACAAATACAATACCACTAACAAAGTCCAGCTGAAAGGATTTCTAGGTGTTCTACTGGAAGGAACAAGATACAAGAAAGAACCATGAGCAAAGAAACCTGGAAGGAAGTGGGTAAATTTAAATAAATACTATCTACATAAATATATAATAATAATAATGATGAATAATGGGAGTTTAAAAACCAACAATAATAATAATTACTATTTTAGGGAGAACTAAAATACTGGAAAACAACAACAAATTAGTAGAGAGGAATTAGAGTTAAGGCGTTCTAAAAACTTTATGTTTAGTAGGAGAGTAGAGATAATGACTCATGTTTTTGTTAAGTTGAATAATGCATGTTAAAAATTTAAAGTAAACCATTAAAGGAATAGAAATGGAATTTTTAACTTCCAAATCAATCAAGGGGAATAAGAGAGAACAGCAAATGCTGATCAATCCACTAGGAGGTTTAAAAAAATAAAAGGAGGGCTTCCCTGGTGGCGCAGTTGTTGGGAGTCCGCCTGCCGATGCAGGGGACACGGGTTCGTGCCCCAGTCCAGGAAGATCCCACATGCCGCGGAGCAGCTGGGCCCGTGAGCCATGGCCGCTGAGCCTGCGCATCCAGAGCCTGTGCTCCACAACAGGAGAGGCCACAGCAGTGAGAGGCCCACGTACTGCAAAATAAATAAATAAATAAATAAATAAATAAATAAAAATAAAAGGAGAAAAGAGAACAGAGAAAATCAGAATGAGTAGAAATCACACACATGAACACAAAAATTAGAGAAATTTATGCAAACATATGAGAAAGCATGATAACTGTAATTGACCCTACCTATAAAAACGTAGCAATAATCAGATTGGGAAAAAAGAAAGAAAAATTCAGCCTTTTTTAAATAAGACATTAAAACTAAGGACTTAAAAAAATTAAAAGAATGAAAAAAGGTATATTATACAAAAACTTACCAAAACTGAAGAAGCCATATTAAAATAAGCCCCTCAAAGAAATCAAAAGTGCTATAAGCAGTATAAACTATAACAGAAAGCAGACACCTAATAACTAAAGAAACAAATAGAAAGGAAAATTTAACAAAGTGTTAATGCACCTAGTAATATAGCTTCATATACGTGTATTAAAAATTAACAGAATTATAAATATAAATTGACAAATCCACAATCATTGTATTTGATCATAGTACATATCTCTGTTGCAAGATTAAGCAAATGAAAAATTAAAAAGAATGTGGAAGATTTGAACACAATTAACAACCTTGATCAAACGTGTGTGTGTGTGTGTGTGTGTATACCTGCACCTGACATTAATAGAACAAACATTCTATTCAGGCACACAATTTACCAAAACTGACAATGAACTAGGTCTCAAAGCAAGTCTTAACACATAATATCTCATATTTATTAGGCGCTTACTCTGTGCGAGGCACTGGCTAAATGCTTCAGTGCTTCACATGTATTAACTTGTTTAACCCTCACAATAACCCTACTGGAGTAGGTATTATTATTATCCCCATGTTAAAGATGAGGAAACTCAGGCTAAAAAGAAATAAAGAAAATTTCCAGAACTCATCAACTGATAAATTGGACTGCTGTTCAAGCTAATGTAGTCTGCAGATATGCACTTTTTTTTTGTTCAGAGAGAAAATTTTAAAAGATAGGTGCAAGTACATGTTCTAATCACCCTGAATTGATAAGTTTTGGCATTTGGTCATATTTCTTCTAGTATTTTCCTTTTTTCAAAAAGACATAGAACCCTTATAGTTAAGTCCCCTTTAACAACCATTAACAGTTCGATTTCCAACCTCTTCTCCATGATATATATGAATCCTCCCAGTTTTATGTGTACTTTATATATTTATAACAGCCAATGTGCCACCATTAAAAATGTTTAATATTGGTATTGGTGACCATGTATGTGCAAATGTGCACATATACATGGACATCAATTTTAACAGTTACATGGAGAAGGTATGGCAGGGCATCCTGAGTAGAAAAAAAAAATAGCTTATCCTGTAGGAAATACATCAGAAATGTTGTCTTTTTCTTTCTAAGGAGGAGGTGTTTATCCTAAAGTAAAACAGAGACATCATAATGCTTCACTCCAAATAATTTTCCTACATAACCACAAAACAATTATTATCCCTAATAAAATTAACTGCAATTACCTTAATATCATATAATACTGTATCGATATCAAAATTTTCCCAGTTGTCTCCAGCATGTCATTTACTGCTGGCTTATTCAAATTAAGATTTAATCAAAGATCACACATTGCATTGCACTTGGGGCTTTTCTGTCTCTTCAGTCTCTTTTATCTTAATAAAGGCCTCCCATCACTTTTTCGTGTCATTAAAATACTGAAGATAATTGTAGAGTATCCCACTTCTAGGTTTGCCCAATTTTTTCTTTAGATATTGTTTTAACTTTTTTCTCTGCCCTTTGTATATCCTGTAAACCAGAATTTAGGTCTAAAGCTTGTTTAGATTCAGGTTAAATATTTTTAGCGTGAATACTTCATACGTGAGTCTATGTGCTTCACATCACAATACATTAGGAAGCACATAATGTCTGATTGTTGACTAAAAATGGATGGTAAGATTAATAACTGAGTTAAAGAGATGACACTCAGGTTCCACCATTGCAATGCTATGGTTTACCTTTTTTTCCCGGCAAATAGTTGGTGGCGTGGTATTTTGGCAATGGGTACGTTGTCATCCTGTCTCCCATCATCACTTGACCTAATGGTTTCAACATTCATGGATGACCTAGGTTCAAAGAGTCATTTCTTTAAGGGTTCCAAAATGGTTATTGTCTAGTTCTGTCCTTTCTTCTACATCTATATTAGCTGTCATTCTTTTTTTTTTTTTTTAATTCATTTTTGGCTGTGTTGGGTCTTTGTTGCTGCCCAGGCTTTCTCTAGTTGCGGCGAGCAGGGGCTACTCTTCATTGCGGTGCGTGTGCTGGTGGCTTCTCTTGTTGTGGCGCACAGGCTCTAGGTGCGCGGGCTTCAGTAGTTGTGGCGCACAGGCTTAGTTGCTCTGTGGCATGTGAGATCTTCCCAGACCAGGGATCGAACCCGTGTCCCCTGGCATTAAGCGGGCGGATTCTTAACCACTGTGCCACCAGGGAAGCCCAAAGGCATATGCTCTTAACAGCCATGATCTCTTGCTTCTCCAAAGAATCAGCAGCAAGTTTTCTGATCATAATGCAATTAAATGAGAATTATTAATAACTTAAAATCTACCCATCAAACATGTGGGATGCTGCTAAAGCCGCAAAATAACAGAGGAACAGATAGTAAGATTCAGCAAGGAGAAAAGATAAGGGGCAAATACCTATAAGCAATTTTATGGCAAGAAATAAGAAATTCAGACAAAAGGTACATTTTTGTAGGAAAAAAATAGCTTGCCAAGAACAAATAGAAAACCTGAGTGTAAACATTTAACAAATTGAGTCAGAAGTTTAAAATGTTCCCCCCAAAAAACTCTCCCCTGTCGTCTGAAAGGTTTATAAGAAAATGCTACCAATCAAAGAACAAATAAGCCCTGTCTTATACAAAGTGTTCCAGAAACTAGAAAAACAAGGAAACAACCCACAACTATTTTATGAGGATTATAAACCTGATACTAAAACCAGACAAGGGTAGTACATAAAAAAAAAAGAAAGAAAGTTAAATGCTATTAGACTGCTAAGTATTCACCAAAATTGTTCATATCTCCCAACTTCCCTTGCAGTTAGGTGTAGGTATATGACAATGTTCCCGAAGTGGAATATAAGTGAAAGTGATATATGCCACCACCACACATAGAGACTTAAAAATTTCAAGCACAAGCTTTCATGTTTTTTTCCTTTATGACTATCTGTAATGATGACCTCCAGGTCTACCATAAAGAACCCAAATTCAAGATGGCAAAGCCCCTGTCAGCCTTCATCCCTGAAAGACTACATATAGCAGATAAGATATTTGCATCTCATATGCAAAGGATTAGTATCAGAATATAGAAACAACTCCTATAAGTGGATAAGAAAAAGACAAACAATCCATTAAGAAAAAAAAGGCAAAAGCTATTGATCGGACAATTCAGCAGAAGTACAAAACCAAATTGCCAATAAACAAAGGACAAAATGCTCAATCTCACTAGTAATAAGTGAAATCCGAAATAATATTACAGTAAGATACCCTTGCATAACCTTCAAATTGGCAACAAAATTTAAATCTAACAATAGCAAGCGTTAGTGAGAACATGAGGCAGTGACAACTGTCTCATTCATTGCTGACAGAAGCATAAAAAGGAGAAAAATTTGGTAATAACCAATCAAGTTGAAAATGCACATTTCTTATAACCCACCAACTCCATTCCTTAATATACATTCTAGAAAACAATTGCATGCAAACACAAAGAGACATTAACAGAATCTTTGCAAAGAGCAAAGAGCTCTTTGTGAAAGAGCAAAACATAAGAATAAATAAGTGTTCATCAGCAGGAAAGAAGATGAACGCATTCTATGCAGCAAGAAAACTAAATTCTCTAGGACAATATGTATCAACAAGGATAATTCTCCCAAACATGTTAAGGGGAAACAAAACAAGTAGCAGAGACATAGTACCTATGATACGATTTACATACAATTCAAAAGTAGGCAAAACAATGACCATTTGTGAATACTTACATATGTAGTAAATATAAGTAGTAAATATACAAAAGCTATATATAATGATAAACACCAAATTCAGGATAGTGGTTGCCTCTAGGAAGGCAGAGAAAATAACAGAGGGCTTCAACTGTGTCTGTAATATTTTATTTCCTTAAAAAAAAGTATAGAAAGGATTAGATGTAAATGTAAGAAAATGTTAAGATTTGACAAGGGTAGATCCTGCGTGCCAGGCTGCTCAATATTTTTCTGTACATTTAAAATACAATTGACCATATGCTTATGAATTTGCCCACTCCCTAAAATTTATTTGTAATTCCCAGATCAATACACACATGGGGCTTTTTTGGTCACTGGAAGGCATGCACAGTGTCAAACAACTTGAGTCACTTGATACCCATATTCCCAGCTGAGGCAGAAGGCAGCACTGCCTTACAAAGTCCTTTTTGTGGTCTGTTTAGTGCTTCGTGTTTTGCATTTTTGTGGTTTTTGTTGATGGTTTCACTACTTAAAATGGCCCTCAAGTGTATAAGAAAGCTGTGCCGCCTAGTATGTTAGATTTGGTGCCTGCAGGCATGTTATGTATAGTGGTGTTGGCAATGAGTTCAGTGTTAGTGAATGAACAATTATATATTGTTCATTAAACGAGGTGTCTTTAAAAAGAAGCACACATAGGGCTTCCCTGGTGGCGCAGTGGTTGACAGTCTGCCTGCCGATGCAGGGGACACAGGTTCGTGCCCTGGTCCGGGAAGATCCCACATGCCGCGGAGCGGCTGGGCCCGTGAGCCATGGCTGCTGAGCCTGCGCATCCAGAGCCTGTGCTCCGCAACGGAAGAGGCCACAACAGTGAGAGGTCCGCGTACCGCAAAAAAAAAAAAGAAAAAAGAAAAGAAACACAGATAGAGCAAGCTTATGTATTGATAGGTTGATGAAAAATTGTGACCAGAAATTCACAGGAACCTAACCTTGTTCTTGTGAAGCAATGACTCGTAATTCAATGTTTGCTAATTTGCTATGTCGGGGACAGGGAAATTTCCCTCCTACCTCCCTCGAGTTCTTCTGACTGATTTAATAATTCAATTGACACAAGACAGATAAACAGGAAAACAAACAAACAAACAAGCTGGAGAGCTCATAGAAATGGGAGTCCTGAACTGACCAAAGCAGGCTGTCTATACATCATTTTTAGATAATTATTTGTGAAGATTTAATAAAGGTCCTTGTGCTTAGGGTAGCAGACTAATGAAGAAGTAACAAAGTTTGTTTATACATCTTTCTTAGTCTTGAATTCCATAACTCTGGTAATAAGGATACTTTCTATCCTGTTATAGGAAAGATACTTTCACATGGGAGATTTATTTCCTGCTTTCAGGGAGAAAGAGTGGGGTCAGAATGCTTTTCTATATCAATTTTTTTCCACCAGCTGTTTCTCAAGTAACTTTAAATCAAAATAATCAATATACTATTGGGCCGTATCTTGGGGTGATCTGCTCTGAGCCCCAACAGCTGATTATTCAGCATTTGCAGAGAGAGTAAAGACCATAATTGCCATGAATAACAAGAATCAACCGTATTTAATTTAAAATATTACAGTATATATTTCCACGAAAGGTGCAAGCTGTGGTATCTCCTTGCAATTCCACTCCTAGGCGTACACCCAAAAGAACTGAAAATATATGTTCATACAGAAATGTGGATGCAAATGTTCGTAGCAACGTTATTCACAATGGCCAAAAAGTTGAAATAACCCAAATGTCTATGAACTGATAAATGGATAAATTAATGTGACATACTCATACAACGAATATCATTCAGCCATTAGAAGGAATAAGACATGCTACAACATACATGAACCTTGAAAACTTTATGCTGAGTGAAAGAAGCCGGACATAAAAGGCACATTGTATGACTCCATTTTCATGAAATGTCCAGAATAGAGAGATCTATAGAGACAGACAGTAAATTAGTGGCTCCCAAGGACTTGGGGAAGGGAGAGATGAGGGTTGACTGCTAATGGGTATTGTTCAAGGCCACATATACAAAAAGGAAGCCTTCACAGTTCATTAGTTTTTAAAATGCATGTTCTCATATGATGAACCAGTGATCACAAAGCAGGGTCTGCTGAGCCTGAATGACCGTCTCATCCAGGTTTGTTATTCTTTTCTTTCCTCCCTTCCTCTGTCCCTCCCTTCCTTCCTTCCATTTTGAACTTTCCACTGTGGAAGTTTTACCACAGGTTCAAAATAGACTCTATAATGGACTTCCTACTCATTTAGAGAGTAGAGTGGAGGGTCAGACAGATCCATCACCTACCTTCAACAATTATTACATGGCCGATTTTTTTTTAATCTACAGCCCCATTTGTTCTTGTGTTAGGTTTGGTACTCTGACAAATAACTGTGAAGACGGGATAAAATGACCAAAAGATTTACTGGGGAAAATACTTGAGGGAAAAGGGGAAGAGAGCCAGAGAAGGCTAGGAGAGCTGCCAGACTGCAGCGCAAGCAGTGGCACTGTGGAGAAGAGAAAGGAGGTGGGGTAGGAAAAGTCTTAGACCTCAGTGCAATTTTAAGAAATTCTCAGCAAGGTGAATTTTTGAGCCAAGGTGACATGTCAGATGAGTCCCCATCTCCTAGGAATGGGCCTGCCTTAGATCTCTGCTGCCCTCAGTCATTGGCCAGGAATAGTTCATGAGAAGCATGGCCTTACTGTAAACTGGTAATGTCAGAGTACAGTTCAGCTGGGTGCAGTTTCCTACATTCACCTAATGTTTTCACAGACAAAATTGCACATAAATTCAAAGTTTGCATTATGCTCAATAATTTCTTAATAAATCAATTGCATGGAATACTGCATGGAAAATTCTCATTTTCAATACAAGTGTTACAGTAAAACTGACAGAATGGCAAAGGGTATTTCCACGTCCCCTTCAAGTAACACTGAAAACATACATTGAAAAAAAAGGGGAGGGCTTCCCTGGTGGCGCAGTGGTTGACAGTCCGCCTGCCGATGCAGGGGACGCGGGTTCGTGCCCCGGTCCGGGAAGATCCCACATGGCGCGGAGTGGCTGGGCCCGTGAGCCATGGCCGCTGAGCCTGCGCGTCCGAAGCCTGTGCACTGCAACGGGAGAGGCCACAGTGAGAGGCCCGCGTACCGCAAAAAAAACAAACAAAAAAGAAAAATATGGGGAGCCTGTCAGGTCACCAACTCACTTCCACTCCAGAAAAATTATGGGCTGGAGTTCAATCTTATATCTTTGATGTGCATGTATTTATTTCTACATGTTTGTCAGAAAGAATGAGGTATACTCAAACATGCATTTGAAACTATTTGGAGACATTTATATATCACCTGGAGAATTACCTTTAATCCTTTGATTTTTCAGGTTGTTCACCGTGAACACGTTAATTTTTCTTTTCTTTCTCTTTCCCCCAAAGTTTGTCAATTTTAAAAGAAATTTTTCTTTTAAAGGTTCTCTGAATGGTTCACCACTTAGGAATATATTTCTTTTGTCCAGAAAAGTACTAATTAAAAATTTTAAGGGGCTTCCTTGAATTCCTTATTCCCCAGAGGCAAAAAAAAAAAAAAAAAAGAAACATATGATGTTGGCAATATCAGTACAGTAACAAATTTATAAGGAAAGTTTTCTTCATATTTCTGTAATTTGGGAACGAATGGGGCAGTAGAAGAAATGATATCAAATGGATATAGGAGATTGAGTCACATAGGTTTTGTTTTTATTTTACTGTGATATATTCATAATTCCAATCCCCACAACATTCCCTGGAATGACTATTTATTGGAGCCTACTCAAAAATAAATTTTACTTCTAAATTCTCCCAAGTTCTCCCTTTTTCCATGTTAAACAGTTATGGTTCCTCCAGCCATTTCTCATTTGGTACAATTTAAAGTTCTTTCACTACCATCTTTGCATTTCTTTTGGAGAAGCTTCTGTTCCTTAGTGGCCCAGAGCTCCTCAGTCTTGGAACTATTAACATTTTAAATCAGATAATTCTCTGCTGTGGGAGACTGCTCTGTGCTCCACATGTAGTAGAGCAGCATCCCTGGCCTTTAAGAACTAGACGCCAGTCATACAACCCGTCCCTCCCCTAGTTGTGACAAACAACATTGTTTACAAATGTTCCCTGGGGACAAAATTGCCCTGAGAACTACTGGTCTAGCCACTGAAGAAGAACAAAGAAGAAATTCCGAATGTAGCAAAGACTTTACATTTTCTATTTGAAAAACAAAAGGCCCTTGCACTTTGGGAGGAGCAGATCGCTCTCCAGAGTAAAGAAGGATTATTTGTAGTTTAGAAAGGACAGGATGAGGAGAGCAGAGAGAAGAAGCTCACCTCCCCCCACCCCCGAAAGTCTTAATGTTTTCCTGCCTGAAGGCATTTCAGTATAGAAATGTCTCATATGTGATCATAGGATCTGCTACCATGCCTACTCTGTTACAGATCTCCGTAAATTTTACTATATCCTGGAAAGCTTTGGGTCAGATTGTATGATTTGTGAACTTAAGAAAGGGACTCAGTTCCTCATCTGGGTTGACCTAGTGCAAAATACAAATACTTTGTGCGCAATAGGAGCCTGGAGACTGTGGAATCTACAGAACTCTCCTTTGACCTTCCTTGAGATGTGGACTCCAATCTTATCAGGTTCTTAAGAACCTGTTCAATTCCAGCTGACATCTGTGTATTATGTGCATCTTAACCATCAGAGCAGAAGAGGTCTGTAACCTCTCTTGTTTTGGACACCTATTAATATGAAACTGAAACAGGAGGGAAGGGGGCAGGGCATCACCTTTAAAAGAATGACTTAGCTGTTGAGGACACGACATAAACTGGTTAGAATCAACTAGGTCCAAGATGGTGGGAGATTCAGCTTCCAGTGGACCTTGAGCCTCATTATACGTTCATTGTAATACAATAGCTAAATGACTCACCCACAGGTGCCACGACACTTCTGAGGCCAACCATAAAAGGCCAAGAAGTAGACGTGGGCAGTGGTCCAATTCCTGGAAATACCCTCACTTTTCCTGAAATAGTTGGAATAATTCTCCCACTCATTAGCCTATGAAATTACCCAGCCCGTAAAAGCTAACCACCCCGTATTTCAGGGCCTCTTGCCTTCTGAGATGGCCCACACTCTGCCTGTAGAGTGTGTTTCTCCCATGCCACTCTCACTTTCCAAGATGACCCCATGCCCTGGGGCCACTCTCGCCTTTTGAGACGGACCACATTCTGTCTATGGAATCTGTCTCTCTCTAAATAAATCCGGTTCTTACCTCTCGCTTTGTCTCTCACCGAATTCCTTCTGTGCTGAGACATAAAGAACCTGAACTTCAGTAGGTCTTGAGACCAGGTGTGTGATTATAATTAAAAGACAGTGGGTTCAAATCCCAGTCTGGGTTTTAGCTGGGTTCGGGTCCCAGCCTGTGGGTTCAAGTCCCATCTTAGTTGTGCGGTTTCAAAACCAAGTGCCTCTGCCAAGTTCATGATTAACCTCTCTATCCAAAACGCTGTTCCCTTTCTGGTCCCACACCTCTTCCCCTCAGGACTGAGGAGTATCAAAGAAAGGGGGGGGATTGAAACTAAGCAGCACCCTGTGCGGCCCTCCTGGGCACAAAAGCCTTACCATGTCCCCCATTTCTTTTTTTTTTAAGTTAATTAATTAATTAATTTATTTTTGGCTGCGTGGGGTCTTCGTTGCCGCGCCCGGGCTTTCTCTAGCTGTGGCGAGTGGGGACTTCTCTTGCTGCGGAGCACGGGCTCTAGGCACACGTGCCTCTGTAGCTGTGGCACGTGGGGTCAGTAGTGGCTCGTGGGCTCTAGGGCACAGGCTCAGTAGTTGTGGCACACGGGCTTACTTGCTCTGCCGCATGTGGGATCGTCCCAGACGAGGGATCGAACTTGTGTCCCCTGCATTTAGCAGGCGGATTCTTAACCACTGCACCACCAAGGAAGTTCCTCCCCTATTTCTTGTTTGTAGGAAAAAGGTTTCAGCCTCCTAGACTTTCACTGAGTTCCTAAGGGCAGATTCAAATAGTTACTAATTAACAGAGTGAGGGAATGCAGAAACAGAGGAAAGGCAGTCAAGAAACAATAGTGCAGCAATGGGGCAGCATCCTGGTTCCTCAAGGGATACACATAACAATCAGATACATCTCTGAGCTCTTCTATAGGAACTAAGGCCCCCAGACAGGTTGGAACCAGAAGACTAATGACAGATTCCTGGAGCACCACCTTGTTACCTCATCACCAAGCAATCAGAGGAAGGTCACACGCCCTGCAGACCTCTCCCCACATTTTACCTATAAAAACTCTTCCCCTAAACCTATTGAGGAGTCAGGGGTTTTTTGTTTGTTTGTTTGTTTTTTGCGGTACGCGTGCCTCTCACTGTTGGGGCCTCTCCCGTTGCGGAGCACAGGCTCTGGACGCGCAGGCTCAGCGGCCATGGCTCATGGGCCCAGCCGCTCTGCGGCATGTGGGATCTTCCCGGCCCGGGGCACGAACCCGTGTCCCCTGCATCGGCAGGCGGACTCCCAACCACTGCACCACCAGGGAAGCCCTATCTGCACTTTTCTTCACCACAACCCCGTGTCAGTAGATTGGCTTTATTGTGCACAGGTGTGTGGACCTAGTTTGGTTTGGTGACAAATATACTCTAGTATTTTTCTCCCAGACACATTGCAGTGATGATTGCTTTATATGTGTGTGTGTGTGTGTGTGTGTGTGTGAGAAGTATTATTTAGAAGCTAACAGCATTGACTCTAGAGTTGGACTCCTTGAATTCAAATCATGGCATTGTCACTTTACCTCTACCACTATGCTATGCTGTCTTTAAACTTCAATGTCCTCGCACTCCAAAATAGGGATAATATTATTTGTCTCATGGGGCTACTTGAGAGGATTAAATGAGCTTGTGTGCATAGCATGTAGCAGAATCTGAAAAGGTGTTAGCCTTTGACAAATGTTGGCTAGAATTATTTAGTCCTAAATCACCTTTATATACGTTTTCTTTCACAGGTGCTAACTCTCATAATTCTCCCATCATGGGCTTATGTTTTTGTTGTTGTTTGGCTCTAAGTGCAGGAATTTACATTCATCTCTCATTAATCTCATCTTGATGAGAGCATGGCACTCAGAATCAGATAACTTTGGTTTCGATTTCAACTCTACTTACATCTTACCAGAATTATGAAAATTAAATCAAAATAGTATGTGGCGGGCTTCCCTGGTGACGCAGTGGTTGAGAGTCCGCCTGCCGATGCAGGGGACACGGGTTCGTGCCCCGGTCCGGGAAGATCCCACATGCCGTGGAGCGGCTGGGCCCGTGAGCCATGGCCGCTGAGCCTGCGCGTCCGGAGCCTGTGCTCCGCAACGGGAGAGGCCACAGCAGTGAGAGGCCCGCGTACCGCAAAAAAAAAAAAAGAAAAAAAAGAAAGAAAACAATACGTGGCAAAAGACTAAATCAGTGGTTCTTAACCAGGGGTGATTTTTGCCTCCCAGGTGGCATTTGGTGTTGCCGAAATTTGGCCTCTGTACACCTGTGCCGGATTAAATCTCGGAGACAGAGTTTTGGGTGAAGTAGGAAGAAATAGCTTTATTGCTTTGCCAGGCAAAGGAGGCCACAGGAGGCTAATGGCCTCCAAACTGTGTGTCCCACCCTGGAGGGGGCAGTGAGGAGTCTCATACTGTTCAGGGAGCAGGGCGTGATAAGCTCGTGGACATTCTTCTGATTGGTTGGTGGTGAGGTAATTGGGAGTCAGCATCACCAACTTTCTGGTTCCAGCTGGTCTGGGGTCCACGTGCTTGTGGGCAGCAGACTGTTAACTTCTTCCAGCTGGTAGGGTTTTTAGTATCTGCAAAACAGCTCAAAAAACATAGCTCAGAATATTATCTACAGCCCTTGAGGAAAAACTAAAGGTCTTTGACTTTGTTTAATGGCTCAAGTTTTATTATTTTGTCTTGCTTGACTGTTTTCCTTTCTTTCTGCATTTTCTCACTTCTCTGATTAAATTTATTCTTTGACTAAAGTTTTTCTACAGACAAAAGGCAGTCGGAGGACATGGGTTGGGGTACTCTGGGAAGGTCTCATAGGGTCCTGCTCAGTTACATTGGCAGTGTTTGGAGACATTTTTGGTTGTCACAACTGGAGGCTCTTACTAGCATGTAGTGGGTAGAGGCCAGGGATGCTGCTACATCACTGCTACACATCTTATAGTGCGCAGGACAGATCCTCGCAACAAACAATTATCCAGTTCCAAATGTTAACAGCACTGAGGTTGAAAAGCCCTGCATTAAACTGAAAATGTCAACTGTTATCTCTTCTAGCACCAACAAAATCTGTTGAAATAACTTTGAACCCCGACGACCTTTCTAAAACTTTAGCTCCTCCTCCCTGCTTTAGATTATGCTTAAATTTGATCAGTACACCATCTATACCTTTATCCAAAAAAATTTTTTTCTTTTTTGGCTGCACTGCACAGCTTGTGGAATCTTAGTTCCCCAACCAGGGATTGAATCCCAGCTTTCAGCAGTGAGAGCTTGGAGTCCTAACAATTGGACCGCCAGGGAATTCCTGTATCCAAATTATTAATAAAAATTGATAGTGTATAAGGATGAAGTGCTCCAGTTGCGTTAATGTTGAGGCAGCATGCATGGGAGTTAAGTGCACTGATAGGAATTTGTTAGTGTTCAATTCCCATCTCTATTGGTTACTAGCTGTGTGACTGTGGAAGTTATTTAACTCATGTGTGCCTCAGCTTCCTAATTTGTAAAACAGAGAAAGAATAATAATAAACCCACAGGGTCTCAGGGAGGATTAAATGGGATTAAAGCAGGTAAAGCATCAGGTGACGAGCCCATAGGAAGTATTCAGTGTTAACCAATCCCCATCTGCTAACTGAGTATCCTTCAGGTGCACTTGTTCAAGGAGTTATATATTCCGTGCTCTGTACCCCAGTCCACACCACATTTCATCATTTTGTCAAAATAAAATTATGATAATATTTATACGATTTGTTGACATCCTCTCATCATACACATTTTATAAAGATATTAGCTCCAATGAACGTCCTTCCTTCTTTCCTTCACTCCCTCCCTCTCCATCTCTCTCTCTTTTTTCTAAGACCACTGTTAGTATTGCAGAAACCTGAGCTCTGATTACCATAAATTCTCCCTTTGAAATCAGTTAAAAATTTATTTATTTGGTTGCGTTGGGTCTTCGTTACTGCGCCTGGGCTTTTCTCTAGTTGTGGCGATCAGGGGCCACTCTTCCTCGCAGTGCGCGCGGTCTTCTCATTGCGGTGGTTTTTCTTGTTGTAGTGCACAGGCTCTAGGTGCGCAGGCTTCAGTAGTTGTGGCACGCGGGCTCGGTAGTTGTGGCTCTGGGGTTCTAGAGCGCAGGCTCAGTAGTTGTGGTGCACGGGCGTAGTTGCTCCGCGGCACGTGGGATCTTCGCGGGCCCGGGCTCGAACCCGTGTCCCCTGCATCGGCAGGTGGATTCTTAACCACTGCGCCACCAGGGAAGTCCCGGCGTAGATGCTTTCTAATTTGTTAGTTAAAAGTCTGTTACAAATTTAATGAGACAATGCATGTAAATCACTTATCGCCATGCTCGCCGCATCCAAAGCTCTAAAAAATGTTAAGAGTCCTTTATGAAAGCAGCCAGGGAATCCAAGGCGAGGCTAAGGTGATGTAGGGGAAGGGCCCTTATCAAGGAATGGGGTTTGGATGATGTAGAAAGATGGGGCTGGCCTCGGTGCCCTGGGGCCTAAATTAGGAGGCCTAGGCAATATAAGAAAAGAGACAGAGGCCCACGCCAGAGCAAGATTACAAGAGGCGTCCTCTGGATCCCGCCGGAGGCATGGTGGTACCAGTGAGGCAGGGCAGAGAGCCGCGCAGGCGCAGTGCAAAGCGGGACGACCTCTCCCAGAAGGCACCGCAACCGAGAGGACGCCGGGAAGGAAGGCTTTGCTCCTGCAGGCTCCAGTGTCCCACAGGCGACCTGCTGCTGCTTTCTCCTGGCTACTGGGTCAGAAATGGTGAGTCAATACATGAATGAATGTGTGTACAAGTAAATAAACACTCAGGGCTCATACTCAAAGTCCAGGCACATCCCCTGAGGCCGTGCAGAAAGGGACGTGGCTGGCCTCAGGCCACTGACTCTGCCCACCTGGATCTCTGAGGTGCAGGTGGCATTAGGGGCCGGGGCAGTGGAAGCCTCCGGGCCCCGTGAAGTTTACATGCCTCGTTCTGGCTGCTTGAAGAGCCCAATCTGTGTATGTATGTATGTATATATATATATATATATATATATATATATATATATATATATATATATATATATATATATTTTTTTTTTTTTTTCGGTACGCGGGCCTCTCACTGCTGCGGCCTCTCCCGTTGCGGAGCACAGGCTCCGGACGCGCAGGCTCAGCAGCCGTGGCTCACGGGCCCAGCTGCTCCGCGGCATGTGGGGTTCTCCCGGACCGGGGCACGAACCCGTGTCCCCTGCATCGGCTTGCGGACTCTCAACCACTGCGCCACCAGGGAAGCCCTATATATATATTTTTTTCAATTTTTATTTTTTTTATTGTGGGAAAATACACATGACAAAACTTACCTTTCTAACCACTTTAAAGCGTACATTTCAGTGTCATTAAGTATATTTACCACCAATTTTCATTTGTGAAAATCAACTTTAATAACAAAGAGCATTTCCTGAACTCTTACCATGTTGTGGTGCAGCACTAAGAATAAAATTCAGAGTTCTTATTGTGGCCGACAGGTGAGTTGCTTTGACCTTCAGGAAGGATTGGGTGCAGTCGTTCTTTAAGTAATTATATACGTTGATCACCAGTTGGTCTAAGTGCGACGGGGAGCATATCAGTCAGCCCAGGGGAAGGATGAGAGTGCCTTTTTACAAAGGACAGTTGCATCTCATCAGGTAGAAGTCACTAGATGGAAGTTCCCATCCACATAGTTATACATGGATGAGTAGCTGAGGGGCGAACAGCGCGGACCTTTGAAACTATGACTCAGCAGCCAGTTTGTAGAAAACTCAAAGGGCTGATTATTTCATTCTTGCCATATGTTGGTAATCAGCGAAACCAGGCTGTAGGAAACTCTATAAAGACCTGAGGGAGACAGGGAACATGCTTGCCAGGGGGAATATACTGGGGGATGGGGGTGGGGGAGCGTGCCTTCCAGGCAGAGGAAACAAATGCAGAGGCTCCAAGACAGGAACATCCTGATGTGTTTGAGAGATAGCTAGGAGATAAAGTGACAGGAGAGGGTAGAGAGGTGAGGGAGACTGAGAACCCTTGAATGCCACCGAGAGGAGTTTGGATTTTATTTTGAATAAGATAGGATGGCACTGGAGGGGTTGAATGAGCGTTCCAGTGTGGGGGAGAGAAAATGGATGGTGATAAAGATGGAACAAGAATGACTGCGCAGGGCTTCCCTGGTGGCGCAGTGATTGAGAGTCCGCCTGCCAAGGCAGGGGTCGCGGGTTCGTGCCCGGGTCCGGGAAAATCCCACATGCTGCGGAGCGTCTGGGCCCGTGAGCCATGGCCGCTGAGCCTGCGCGTCCGGAGCCTGTGCTCCGCAACGGGAGAGGCCACAGCAGTGAGAGGCCCGCGTACCGCAAAAAAAAAAAAAAAAGAAAAAAAAAAATGGCCGTGCATTGAAAACTGTTGAAGCTGAGTGATGAGTAGGTTCGGGGTTACATTATGCTGTTCTCCCTTCTTTTGCATTTGTTGAAAACTTTCCATAATGAAAAATAAAACAAACAAGAACCCTTCAGCTGCTGTTTAATAAGTAGTTGGAAGGGGGCAAATGTAGAAGCAAAGGGGATCAGTTAGGCTCCTATACTTGCCGAGGAGAGAACCGATGGTGGCTTTGGATGGTTACCGTGAAGGTAATGAGAAGTGGTGGGTTCTGGATATGTTATTAAGGGAGATTAGAAAGGATTGGTTAATGGATTTGGATGTGGAGTGAGAGAGAAACAGGAATCAAGGATGACTGAACAAGTGGAAAAAAGTTGTTATCAACTGAGATGGAAAAGGATGAGGGATGCGAGGAAGATCAAAAGTTCAGTTTTAGTCTTGTAAAGTTTTAGATGCATTATTAAAGTGTAGATAAAGAGTTGGATATAAGAATCTGAGGTTCAGGGAGAGGTCAGGGCTAGAGATATGACTTTGGAACTAGCAATGTATAGACAGCATTTAAAGCCATGAGGCTGGATGAGATCACCAAATCTAATTCTCTAATATTCTGGGATTCTTCTGGAAAACAGACCTTTCTCCTACAAAGCTCACACACTCGCAGGTTGGTTCTCTGAATGTAGAAACAAATAGACTATCTGAAAAATGACTGTACTCAGAACTGAGTGCACGTATATTAATCACTTTTGTGAGGGCTTCCAAGTGTCATTTAATAAATTGTATGGTCCTCGGCCACACTAAATGGAGTCCACTTGTTCTGGCAGCATGAAAAGAAATAATTTTACATTTTGAAGGGTACAATGGAAGATAAATTAAGTCATTCTCTTTTTCAATGTCAGTAATCTCAGTGGTTTTATTGAATATAAATTGTTTAGTTTATTAATATGCTAGTCACCCTTCTAATAATCTGTCAGTGAAAATGCCAATAATTATTTAAGCCAGAAACCATGTGTGAGGGGTAAAGGAGTAAGACTGTGGTTTCTCAGGGAACACTCTTGCACTGCTGGTGGGAATGTGAATTGGTACAGCCACTATGGAGAACAGTATGGAGGTTCCTTAAAATACTACAAATAGAACTACCATATGACCCAGCAACCCCACTACTGGGCATATACCCTGGGAAAACCATAATTCAAAAAGAGTCATGTACCAAAATGTTCATTGCAGCTCTATTTACAGTAGCCCAGAGATGGAAGCAACCTAGGTGTCCATCATTGGATGAATGGATGGAGAGGATGTGGCACACATATACAATGGAATATTACTCAGCCATAAAATGAAACGAAATTGAGCTATTTGTAATGAGGTGGACGGACCTAGAGTCTGTCATACAGAGTGAAGTAAGTCAGAAAGGGAAAGACAGGTACCGTATGCTAACACATATATATGGAATTTAAGAAAAAAAAGTGTCATGAAGAACCTAGGGGTAAGACAGGAATAAAGACACAGACCTACTAGAGAATGGACTTGAGGATATGGGGAGGGGGAAGGGTAAGCTGTGACAAAGCGAGAGGGTGGCATGGACATATATACACTACCAAACGTAAAACAGATAGCTAGTGGGAAGCAGCCGCATAGCACAGGGAGATCAGCTCAGTGCTTTGTGACCACCTAGAGGGGTGGGATAGGGAGGGTGGGAGGGAGGGAGACGCAAGAGGGAAGAGATATGGGAACATATGTATATGTATAACTGATTCACTTTGTTATAAAGCAGAAACTAACACAACATTGTAAAAAAATAAAAATAATTAATTAATTAATTTAAAAAAAAAAGATTGTGGTTTCTCAGTCCAGGCCTGCTAAGCATCGTGTTCCATGGGTATTCTAGATTATTCCCCACAAATATTTATAGTGTTTTCCAAACTGGCTGATCATTATAATCACTGGAGGTGATTTTTGGGCCCAGCCCTTAGGTAGTCTGAGTCAATATGTCTGGGGTGGAGCTCAGGAATTTGTATATTTAACTAGTGCCCACGTTTGGGAAATACAGTACTTCTAAGCAAACAGTTACAAGAAGCATTTGATTTCTTCTTACTCTACAAATGTGCTTCCCATGCCCCATTCTCCTGCCTTAATATAATGTATTTTTAATATCTGCTTCCCTTTTGCAGTTGGCCGCAGGGAACCAGCCTCTGGGGTGTGTTGCAGTAGACTGTGGATGTGCTGGGTTCAAGTTGTGGGGACTCTTCTTACCCTGACCCCAAAGTCACTCTCAATCTGGTCACTTTACCTAAGGCGGGGTTTGTCTTTGAATCTGAGCCTTTTAAGTTCGTGGGCCTCCAGCAGGGTTTAGATTTAAACACTATCTTAAGGGGAAAACCAGCAAAGGAAGAACCTGCCTACGAGGTTGGGAATCCTGCCACTATGGCACTCCGAAACCAGAGAGGATATTTCAAAAAGAGGAATTGGAGGATAGACAAAATAGAGCCGTTTTGAGATTTTTACTTCTTGAAGCGGCTGGGCCAGGTAGTTTTCTCCCATTCAAGGTAACGAACCCCCTGAATTGTATTTGTGGACTTCTTGGGAGTGTGTCTGGACCTCTTCACCTCTTATTGGGAATCTTTGCTCTTAGTATTCTCCACGGTGAAGCCAGATTGAAAATTGAGAACATACACATCAAACCTGTTAAAACCCTTCAGCATCTTCCTGCTCTTTAAGGCCAAGTTCTTTTGACATCCTTCTCCCCCAAAGCCCTCCATGATGTGTCCCAGGCTCATGGCTTCAACGGCATCTCTGAACTCTCTCCCTCTCACCATGCTATAAGAGCCACGCTGGCCTTCTTTCTGTATTCGTTTAAGGGTTTGTTTGGTTTTTTTTTCCCTACTCTTCTCTGTACTTGCAGTATCTTCCTTCAGTCTTCACTGGGCTGATTTTATCTTCACAGTTTAACCTCAGGTATAATATTGCCATCTTTTTTTCCGTATAACATTTATTACTAGCTAGTGTTTTTCTATTTATCGGTTTGTTTACTGTTTTATTGTGGGTCTTCTTTCACTACAGTGTAACCCATGGAACCAGAGATCTTATCAGATTTGAATACCAGTGAAACAGCTATGTTTAGAATAGTGCTTGGCCCAAGATGCCCACTCAGTAGATATTTGCTGAATCAGTAAATGAATAAGCAAGAGAGAAATTGGCAGGGCCGACGAGGACCAAATCCATAAAGGTGGTTGTCTCAGGGAAGGGGTTGTTGAGATTGGAGGCAGGGAGGAAAAGGCTTGCGTGTTTTACTTTATACTCTTTCCCACCGTAAAAGGAGAAAAATGACTATGGGTAATTTTAAGTTTCCCTTTTGTGTTTTTATGTTTTTTTCAAATTTTCTAAAATAAACATGTTTTACTTAGAAATCAGAAAAGTGACATAAACCATAAATAGTGATTATAGTTACTTGCCAAGATTTGCACTTTCAGGGAAACCTGGCCTCCACATTCTTGCATAAACACCATTGCTTTTGTTTTCTACAGAGGACCTAGTCATCTATTGGTGTAAAGCCATATATTCGAATATTTTCTGAAAAGGTATTCTGTCTGGGTTTTCTTGGACATCACTAAGGAAAAGCATGATTTAGATGCTCTCCATGGTAACTAATTCAGAGCCAAGGCTGATCCTTGAGGATAACAACAATGGATGTCCTAGCACTAGAAAAATTTTTAGATGTCCCCCAGGTTGGGTAGCACCTTGTGTTTTTAGTTATCTGAGTACCAGTCTCAGGAACCTTCTTTAGCCAACACTTTACAAATGTGATCTGAACACAAACTGGGAAAGAGCCTTCTGGGTTGAAGCTGCTTCCTCTGTCTGTAAGATCCTGCCCCCACTATACAGGTCTCCTCCTGTCACAATCTTACTCATCCCTTACTGCTCAGGTAAAAAGTTATCTCCTGGATGAAGTGAAACTTGAATCCTGTATACCCATCATTAGCCCTATTTTATTCTGCTTTATAAATAAGATCTTTACATGTTTATTCTTCTGAAATATTGATGGCAAAGACCAACACAGACAGGCAAACATTAATTAATATGATAGTTAACTTTATGTGTCAACTTGATTGGGCCACAGGGTGCCCAGGTATTTGTTTAAACATTATTTGGGTGTTTCTGTGAGGGTGTTTTTGCATGACTTTAACAGTTGAATGGTAGACTGAGTAAAGCAGATCAGTGTCTCTAATGTGGGTGGACCTCATTCTATCAGTTGAAGGCCCAAATAGAACTGAGTGAGAGGGAGCTCCTCCTCCCTGAGGGCTATCAAGGTAGTATATCCATTCTTTCCTGTCTTTAGACTTAAATTGAAACATCGGCTCTTCCTGGGTTTTAAGCCTGTTGGCATTTGGTTTAGAGCTATGTATGTCTTGGTCCTTCTTAGGCTTCTGGACTCCACCATCAGCTTTCCTGTCTCCAGCTATATAGGTGTGTGTGTGAGTGTGGGTGTATGTATGCATGTATATAGATATAGCTATAGATACAGATATAAATAGATATAGCTATATTCCTATTGGTTCTGCTTCGATGGAGAATCCTGACTAATATAAATAAGATCCTATTATGTGTCAGGTCCTGGGCTAGGAGTTGGGTTCCCCAGCTCTCCAGCTTAAAAGAGATGATAGACTAACTTCAATATGATAAGTGATCTAGTTGAGTTACATACCTACAAAATGCTGTGAGACCAGAAAAGGAGCACCTAATGGCATAAGGAGTTAAGAGGGATTCACTTAAGAGTTGACATGATCAGGGTTGTGAAAAATGACACCAGATTAGAAGATTGAAGAAATTGAACTACTGGTGTATCCAACAACATAGATGAATCTCACAGTCATAATTTTTAGTGGAATAAAAATCAGACAACAAAAGAGGGCATATGAATAAAGGTTCTGTGGACATCCTTAAAAAACAAGCTCTTTGACAATGCATTTGAGAGGAAAATATCCAATATCTCATCGTTCATTTTGGTGGTAACAGTGCTAAGGGTATGTGACACCCCAAGAGGATCATTTTTTAATGTCCCTCTCCTCTCTATGACAAAATTATTTTCAACAACAATAATGAAATAATTAGTAAAAATAATTATTTTCTTGATTTGTTCTTTAGGTTAAAAACAATGAACAGTTAAAAAAGAATACATTTCAGTTTTATAGATATTATTAAAATTCAGCAAAGTATTTCACAAATGAACTAAAATTCACTCTTAAAAACTTTACACTGAACAGTTCACACTATTTCATGGTTTTAAATTTTAAACAAACAAAAGCTCCACGTGGTCACATAGAATTACAGAATTGAAGTAACTTGAGTTCTGTTTGTCTTTATGGTCACTATTCTATCATTTTATTTTGAATCCACTGTTTGAAAGTAGGAATGTGTAGTACTACAGGGGTGGAGATAAGAACTATGCATGAAGTAAGCCTGAATGATTCTGAACTGAGAATTTCCTCTCTGAAATGGATGCATGTAGCTGAGTCTGTGTGTAATGAGCTAACTGTAAGAAGCGAAGTTCTTTGAATGAACTTCCACACAGAATAAATGCTTGTTACAGAGAAAGTAATAAAGATGTGCTAATTTGACCCTTAAATGTATTACTCAAATTCAACAATAATAGCAGCAGTTGTTTAGAACAGCAGTGCTCAGACTTTTTAGTCTCAGGACTTCATTGCACTCTTAGAAATTTTTGAGCTCTTTGCTTTTGTTTATGTGAGTTATATCTATTGATATTTACCTTATTAGAAATTAAAACAGAAAAAATAATTATTTTAAAAGCAAATTTCCATCTTAAAATTACATAATCAATTCACTGAATATTAACGTACATAATAAACATTTATAAAAGTAATTAATTTTCCAAAACAAAGGAAAATTTAATGATGAGAGTGACATCATTTTACATTTATGAAGCTGGAGTCTCATAGATGCTCCTGAATCCAATCTATTGCAATATGTTAAAGTATATGAAAAGTATATGAAAAGAATTAAAGTATATGAAAAGAATATGAAAAAGTTAAAGTATATGAAAAGAATCTGGCCTTACACAGATATGTAGTTAGAAAAGAGGGCATTTTAATACGCTTTAAAAATAGTGTAGGTATTCTTTGATACTGTACCAAAACTTGACAAAGGAAGTAGTTTCTTACAGGTTAGTTATGTGTTCTGAAACCACATAAATGAACTTTTCATACTCTGTTACGTTAAAACCTGTTGGTCTTCCTTACATTCTGAATAAATCTTTTTACTCATGCTTGACTTTGTAGCATTATGCGTTGGTGATTTGGAAAATATTACTTCCCAAGGTTAATGCAACTTTTCTAAATGTTCACACATTAAGGTTTTTTTTTTTGACACATTTAGTTTTATAATAGCAAAAACATTATATTTGTTAATATCACCACTGATCTTATCAGAAGAGTCTGTAAATGCACAGAAGCTTTCAAGCTCACAGTGTTTCCAACATTCAGTTTTGGTTTGAAAGCTCAAATTTTAGGTAGCAAATATTTAAATTGTTTTCCCTGAAATGCCGGCTCACTTTGTTCGTTTTCAAGAAAATGCCTGCTGAATAACCAGGTCAGAATAACTATAGTCTTTCAGTTGTTTTTTCAAGTCAGAATGGTGTTTTCATTAAAAAGGTGGATAGATCAGCTCACAATTCAAATAATCACTAAAGTGCTTTCCCTTGAGATAGCAGAAATGCTTTATTTTCCATTTCATTACACAAAAAATATGGGTGCTCAAGGGTTGAGATTTAGTAAAATGTTTACTGTTTTATTAGGGATATTTTTCAGTAAGGCTAGGTTTCTGTTATTGTTGTTAATTGTGTGTAGTGGTGAAGAATACAGTGTGTACCGGTACAATCTGTGCCACTGCCCTGACTCATGCTCCCGGGTGAGCAGTTTTACTCACTATTGTTTCTGGACCATCAGTGCACATACTTAACAAAGTGAGAAAGCAAATAATGTTTTATATTATTATGACAATATGTTTACCCCATAGACTCTCTGAAAAGATCTTAGGTTACTCCAGGTCTTTGGATCATACTTTAAGTTCAGAACTTACACCCACAAAAGATGTTTTCTCTAGATGAGTATTTTATTATGACATTGTTTGGAATTTCCAGTGCATGGTAATAAGGTGTAGACCGACTTTTAGTCAGTTTAATTATTGCTTTTACATTCTCCACAGACAATATGCCATTTTATTGTCTGTAGCCAGGGCAGACTTTTCCACTGCCCTGCCCATGGTATACCACTGGATGTTTTTTATATATACACACATATATGTTTTATATACGTCTATATGGTAGGTATATATATATGTATTTTTTTAAAGAATTGAGTTCTTTATTAGATGTATTTATTGCAGATATTTTTTCCCAGTCAGTGTTTTGTCTTTTCCTTCCCTTAATGGTATCTTTTTTTTTTTAAAAATGGTGTCTTTTGATGAACAGAAATTAAAATAAAATTTTTCAATTTTATAATGGCTGTAGATTTACAGAAAAGTTGTACAGCTAGTACAGAGAGTCCCTGTATATCTCTCACCCAGGTTCCCCTAACACTAACATCTCACATTGCCATGGTGCGTTTGTCACAACTGGCAAACCAACATTGATACGTTACAATTAACTAAACTCCAGAATCATTCAAATTTCAATCATTTTTCCACTAATGTCTTTTATTCTGTTTCAGAATTCCATTCAGGATACCCAATTGCATTTAGTCATCCTGTCTCCTGGTACCCTCTGTTCTGTGACAATTTCTTAGTCTTTCTGTGTTTTGGATGACTGACAGTTTTGAGGAATACTAATCAGATATTTTGTAGACTGTCCTTCAATTTCAGATTGTCTGATGTTTTTCTCATAGATTGGAGTTATTGGTTTGATGAGGAAGGTCACAAAGGTGAAGTGCCCTTCTCATCACATCATACCAGGGCTATATGATATCAGCATGATTTATCAATGGTGATGTTAACCTTGATCACTGGGCGAGGTAGTATTGCCAGGTTAAAATTACTCAATGGTGTATTTATACTTTTGTAGTATGGTCAGTTCTTGCTTTGTACATTTCTTGCTTTACATATTTCATGTCATGCATACAGTATTGAGATTATTGTATCTTCCTAATTAATTGAACCTTTTGTCATTACATAGTAACTATTTCTAGCGATCTTTAAAAATTTTAAATTTATATGTTTGCTATTAATGTAGGGTACACTGGTTTTTATTAGGGTTAGTTTATTTCCCCATAGTACATCTTTTCATTGTTTGTTTTTCGTCTTTTTTAGTTTTTTTTTAATTGAGCTATAATTGACATATAACATTATGTTAGTTTCAGGTGTACAGCATAATGATAGGATATTTTTATATGTTGCAAAACGAGCACCACAATAAATCTAGTTAATATCCATTAACATACATGGTTACAGTTTTTTTTCTTGTGATGAGAACTTTTAAGATCTACTCTCTTAGCAACTTTCAAATATACAGTACAGTGTTATTAACTATACCCACCATGCTGTAAAACATACAGCAGGACTTACATACATCCCTGTGACTTACTTATTTTATAACTGGAAGTTTGTACCTTTTGGCCCCCTTCACCCATTTTGCCCCCCTCCCTAACCACCACCTCTGGCAGCCACCAGTCAGTTTTCTGTATCTATATGTATAAGCTTGGTGGGTTTTAAAATTTTTTTATTTTTTAAAATTTAGATTCCACATATAAGTGAGATGATACAGTATTTGCCTTTCTCTGTCTGACTTATTTCACTTAGCATAATGCCCTCAAGGTCCATCCATGTTGTCACAAATGGCAAGATTTTCTTTATCCGTTCTTCCATTGATGTACCCCTGGGTTGTTTCCGTATCTTGGCTATTGTAAATAATGCTGCAGTGAACATGAGAGTGCAGATATCTTTTCTAGTTAGTGTTTTCATTTTCTTTGAATAAATACCGAGAGGCTGGATCATGTGAATCCATATCCTGGTCATTTTTAATTTTCTGAGGAACCTCCATACTGTTTCCCGTAGTGGCTGCACCAGTTTACATTCCCACCAACAGTGCACAAATGTTCCCTTTTCTCTATATCCTTGCCACAATTGTTATTTCTTTTTTCTACAGAAATTCTTTAATTTTAGTGGTCTAATTTAAGTCTTTTATAATTTGTGCTTTTTATGCTTATTCCAAGATTACATTCCTGGCATAAATTCCACTTGGTCATAATATATTATCCTTTTTACATAAAGGAGAAAACCCATATAATCATCTCATCAGAGGCAGGAAAATATTTTTGATAAAATTTAACAATTCTTCATAAACTCTCAGTAATCCAGTGATAGAATGAAGCTCCAAGGTTATGCTAATCTTATAAAATGAGTTGGAGAATATTCCTCTTCTCTAGTCTCTGGGCGAGTTTATTTTTGTTTGTTTTTTTGTAAGATTGGTTTTATTTTTTTCCTTAAAAGCGTTCTGAAGAATTTACCACAAGCTGTTTTGAAGTTTTCTTTCTGGGAAGGTTTTTTCTTAAGGATGTATGTCATTGATATTTAACTGCATTCAGATTTTCTATTTCTTCTTTTTTTAAGATGTTTATTTATTTATTTGATTTAAGTATAGTTGAATTACAATGTTGTGCCCATCTCTGCTGTACAGGAAAGTGACTCAGTGATACACATATAGACATTCCTTTTTTCATGTGCTTTTCCATTATGGTTTGTCACAGGATATTGAATATAGTTCCCTGTGCTCTACAGTAGGACCTTGTCTTTTATCCATGCTGTATATAATAGTTCACATCTGCTAATCCCAAACTCCCAGTTCATCCCTCTCTCACCCCACTCCCCCTTGGCAACCACAAGTCTGTTCCCTATGTTTGTGAGTCTGTTTCTGTTTTGTAGATAGGTTCATTTGTGCCATATTTCAGATTGCACATGTAGAGATATCATATGGTATTTGTCTTTCTCTTGTCTTTCTTTTTCTGACTTACTTCACATAGTATGATAATCTCTAGTTGCATCTATGTTGCCGCAAATGGCGTTATTTCGTTCTTTTTTATGACTGAGTAGTATTCCGTTGTATATATGTATCACATCTTCTTTATCCATTCACCTGTCGATGGACATTTAGGTTGTTTCCATGTTTTGGCTATTGTGAATAGTGCTACTATGAACGTAGGGTGCACGTATCTTTTTGAATTATAGTTTTGTCCGGGTATACACCTGGATTGCTGGATCATATGGCAATTCTATTTTTAGTTTTCCGAGGTACCGCCATACTGTTTTCCATAGTGGCTGCACCAATTTACATTCCCACCAACAGTGTAGCAGGGTTCCCTTTTCTCCACACCCTCTCCAGCATTTATTTATAGACTTTTTAATGATGGCCATTCTGACTGGTGTGAGGTGGTACCTCATTTGCATTTCTCTAATAATTACTTATATTGAGCATCTTTTCATGTGCCTACTGGCCATCTGTATGTCTTCTTTGGAGAAATGTCTATTAAGGTCTTCTGCCCATTTTTCCATTGGCTTGTTTGTTTTTTGTTGTTGAATTGCATGAGGTGTTTGTATATTTTGGAGATTAAGCCCTTGTCTGTAGCATCATTTGCAAATATTTTCTCCCATTCTGTAGGTTTTTTCATTTTTTTATGGTTTCCTTTGCTGTGCAAATGCTTGTAAGTTTGATTAGGTCCCATTTGTTTATTTTTGTTTTTACTTTTATATTGCCTTGGGAGACTGACCTGAGAAAACATTGGTACAATTTATGTCAGAAAATGTTTTCCCTATGCTTTCTTCTAGGAGTTTTATGGTGTCCTATCTTAAGATTAAGTGTTCAAGCCATTTTGAGTTTATTTTTTTACATGGTGTGAGGGTGTGTTCTAACTTTATTGATTTACATGCAGCTGTCCAATTTTCCCAGCACCACTTGCTGAAGAGACTGTCTCTTTCCCATTTTATATTCTTACCTCCTGTAAGAAGAAGGTAATTGACTGTAGGTGTGTGAGTTTATTTCTGGGCTCTCTATTCTGTTCCATTGATCTGTATGTCTGTTTTTGTACCAATACCACACTGTTTTGTTTTGTTTTTTACATATTTATTGGAGCACAATTGCTTCACAATGGTGTGTTAGTTTCCGCTTTATAACAAAGTGAATCAGTTATACATATACACATGTTCCCATATCTCTTCCCTCTTGCATCTCCCTCCCTCCCACCCACCCTCTCCCACCTTCCTAGGTGCTCACAAAGCACCGAGTTCATCTCCCTGTGCTATGCGGCTGCTTCCCACTAGCTATCTATTTTATGTTTGGTAGTGTATATATGTCCATGCCACTCTTTCACTTTGTCACAGCTTACCCTTCCCGCTCCCCATATCCTCAAGTCCATTCTCTAGTAGGTCTGTGTCTTTATTCCTGTCTTAACCCTAGGTTCTTCATGACATTTTTTTTCTTAAATTCCATATATATGTGTTAGCATATGGTATTTGTCCTTCTCTTTCTGACTTACTTCACTCTGTATGACAGACTCTAGGTCCATCCGCCTCACTACAAATGACTCAATTTCGTTTCTTTTTATGGCTGAGTAATAGTCCATTGTATGAATGTGCCACATCTTCTTTATCCATTCATCCGATGATGGACACTTAGGTTGTTTCCATCTCCTGGCTATTGTAAACAGAGCTGCAGTGAACATTTTGGTACATGACTCTTTTTGAATTATGGTTTTCTCAGGGTATATGCCCAGTAGTGGGATTGCTGGGTCATACGGTAGTTCTCTTTGTAGTTTTTAAAGGAACCTCCATACTGTTCTCCATAGTGGCTGTACTAATTCACATTCCCACCAGCAGTGCAAGAGGGTTCCCTTTTCTCCACACCCTCTCCAGCATTTATTGTTTCTAGATTTTTTGATGATGGCCATTCTGACTGGTGTGAGATGATATCTCATTGTAGTTTTGATTTGCATTTCTCTAATGATTAATGACGTTGAGCATTCTTTCATGTGTTTGTTGACACTCTGTATATCTTCATTGGAGAAATGTCTATTTAGGTTTTCTGCCCATTATTGGATTGGGTTATTTGTTTTCTTGTTACTGAGCTGCAAGAGCTGCTTGTAAATTTTGGAGATTAATCCTTTGTCAGTTGCTTCATTTGCAAATATTTTCTCCCATTCTGAGGGTTGTCTTTTGGTCTTCTTTATGGTTTCCTTTGCTGTGCAAAAGCTTTGAAGTTTCATTAGGTCCCATTTGTTTATTTTCATTTTTATTTCCATATCTCTAGGAGGTGGGTCAAAAAGGATCTTGCTGTGATTGATGTCATAGAGTGTTCTATGTTTTCCTCTAAGAGTTTGACAGTGTCTGGCCTTACATTTAGGTCTTTAATCCATTTTGATCTTATTTTTGTGTATGGTGTTAGGGAGTGTTCTAATCTCATACTTTTACATGTACCTGTCCAGTTTTCCCAGCACCACTTATTGAAGAGGCTGTCCTTTCTCCACTGTACATTCCTGCCTCCTTTATCAAAGATAAGGTGACCATATGTGCGTGGGTTTATCTCTGGGCTTTCTATCCTGTTCCATTGATCTATATTTCTGTTTTTGTGCCAGTACCATACTGTCTTGCTTACTGTAGCTTTGTAGTATAGTCTGAAGTCAGGGAGCCTGATTCCTCCAGCTCAGTTTTTCGTTCTCAAGATTGCTTTGGCTATTTGGGGTCTTTTGTGTTTCCATACGAATTGTGAAATTTTTTGTTCTAGTTCTGTGAAAAATGCCAGTGGTAGTTTGATAGGGATTGCATTGAATCTGTAGATTGCTTTGGGTAGTAGAGTCATTTTCACAATGTTGATTCTTCCAATTCAGGAACGTGGTATATCTCTCCATCTCTTTGTATCATCTTTAATTTCTTTCATCAGTGTCTTATAATTTTCTGCATACAGGTCTTTTGTCTCCTTAGGTAGGTTTATTCCTAGATATTTTATTCTTTTTGTTGCGGTGGTAAATGGGAGTATTTTCTTGATTTCACTTTCCAATTTTTCATCATTAGTGTATAGGAATGCCAGAGATTTCTGTGCATTAATTTTGTATCCTGCTACTTTACCAGATTCATTGATTAGCTCTAGTAGTTTTCTGCTGGCATCTTTAGGATTCTCTATGTATAGTATCATGCCATCTGCAAACAGTGACAGCTTTACTTCTCCTTTTCCGATTTGGTTTCCTTTTATTTCCTTTTCTTCTCTGATTGCTGTGGCTAAAACTTCCAAAACTATGTTGAATAAGAGTGGTGAGAGTGGGCAACCTTGTCTTGTTCCTGATCTTAGTAGAAATGCTTTCAGTTTTTCACCATTGAGGACGATGTTGGCTGTGGGTTTGTCATATATGGCCTTTATTATGTTGAGGAAAGTTCCCCCATGCCTACTTTCTGGAGGGTTTTTATCATAAATGGGTGTTGAATTTTGTCGAAAGCTTTCTCTGCATCTATTGAGCTGACCATATGGTTTTTCTCCTTCAATTTGTTAATATGGTGTATCATATTGATTGATTTGCATATATTGAAGAATCCTTGCATTTTTGGAATAAACCCCACTTGATCATGGTGTATGATCCTTTTAATGTGTTGTTGGATTCTGTTTGCTAGTATTTTGTTGAGGATTTTTGCATCTATGTTCATCAGTGATATTGGCCTGTAGTTTTCTTTCTTTGTGACATCCTTGTCTGGTTTTGGTATCAGGGTGATGGTGGCCTCGTAGAATGAGTTTGGGAGTGTTCCTCCCTCTGCTATATTTTGGAAGAGTTTGAGAAGGATAGGTATTAGCTCTTCTCTAAATGTTTGATAGAATTTGCCAGTGAAGCCATCTGGTCCTGGGCTTTTGTTTGTTGGAAGATTTTTAATCACAGTTTCAATTTCAGTGCTTGTAATTGGTCTGTTCATATTTTCTATTTCTTCCTGATTCAGTCTTGGCAGGTTGTGCATTTCTAAGAATTTGTCCATTTCTTCCAGGTTTTCCATTTTATTGTCATAGAGTTGCTTGTAGTAATCTCTCATGATCTTTTGTATTTCTGCAGTGTCAGTTGTTACTTCTCTTTTTCATTTCTAATTCTATTGATTTGAGTCTTCTCCCTTTTTTTCTTGATGAGTCTGGCTAATGGTTTATCAATTTTGTTTATCTTCTCAAAGAACCAGCTTTTAGTTTTGTTGATCTTTGCTATCATTTCCTTTATTTCTTTTTCATTTATTTCTGACCTGATCTTTATGATTTCTTTCCTTCTGCTAACTTTGGGGTTTTTTTTTCTTCTTTCTCTAATTGCTTTAGGTGTAAGTTTAGGTTGTTTATTTGACATGTTTCCTGTTTCTTAAGGTAGGATTGTATTGCTATAAACTTCCCTCTTAGAACTGCTTTTGCTGCATCCCATAGGTTTTGGGTCGTCGTGTCTCCATTGTCATTTGTTTCTAGGTATTTTTTGATTTCTTCAGTGATCACTTCATTATTAAGTAGTGTATTGTTTAGCCTCCATGTGTTTGTATTTTTTACAGATCTTTTCCTGTAATTGATATCTAGTCTCATAGCATTGTGGTCGGAAAAGATACTTGATACAATTTCTATTTTCTTAAATTTACCAAGGCTTGATTTGTGACCCAAGATATGATCTATCCTGGAGAATGTTTCATGAGCACTTGAGAAAAATGTGTATTCTGTTGTTTTTGGATGGAATGTCCTATAAATATCAATTAAATCCATCTTGTTTAATGTATCATTTAAAGCTTGTGTTTCGTTATTTTCATTTTGGATGATCTGTCCATTGGTGAAAGTGGGGTGTTAAAGTCCCCTACTATGAATGTGTTACTGTCAATTTCCCCTTTTATGGCTGTTAGTATTTGCCTTATGTATTGAGGTGCTCCTATGTTGGGTGCATAAATATTTACAACTGTTATATCTTCTTCTTGGATCGATCCCTTGATCATTATGTAGTGTCCTTCTTTGTCTCTTCTAATAGTTTTTATTTTAAAGTCTATTTTGTCTGATATGAGAATTGCTACTCCAGCTTTCTTTTGGTTTCCATTTGCATGGAATATCCTTTTCCATCCTCTCACTTTCAGTCTGTATGTGTCTCTAGGTCTGAAGTGGGTCTCTTGTAGACAGCATATATATGGGTCTTGTTTTTGTATCATTCAGCCAGTCTGTGTCTTTTGGTGGGAGCATTTAATCCATTTACATTTAAGATAATTATCAATATGTATGTTCCCATTCCCATTTTCTTAATTGTTTTTGGTTTGTTATTGTAGGTCTTTTCCTTCTCTTGTGTTTCTGGCCTAGAGAAGATCCTTTAGCATTTGTTGTAAAGCTGGTTTGGTGGTGCTGAACTCTCTCAGCTTTTGCTTGTCTGTAAAGGTTTTAATTTTTCCATCAAATATGATTGAGATCCTTGCTGGGTAGAGTAATCCTGGTTGTAGGTTTTTCTCCTTCATCACTTTAAATATGTCCTGCCAGCCCCTTCTGGCTTGCAGAATTTCTGCTGAAAGATCAGCTATTAACCTTATGGGGATTCCCTTGTGTGTTATTTGTTGTTTTTCCCTTGCTGTTTTTAATATGTTTTCTTTGTACTTAATTTTTGACAGTTTAATTAATATGTGTCTTGGTGTGTTTCTCCTTGGATTTATCCTGTATGGGACTCTCTGTGCTTCCTGGACTTGGTTAACTATTTCCTTTTCCATATTAGGGAAGTTTTCAACTATAATCTCTTCAAATATTTTTTCAGTCCCTTTCTTTTTCTCTTCTTCTTCTGGAACCCCTATAATTCGAATGTTGGTGTGTTTAATGTTGTCCCAGAGGTCTCTGTCCACAGTTCTTTTCATTCTTTTTTCTGCTCTGCAGTAGTTATTTCCGCTATTTTATCTTCCAGGTCACTTATCCGTTCTTCTGCCTCAGTTATTCTGCTATTGATCCCTTCTAGAGTATTTTTAATTTCATTTATTGTGTTGTTCGTCATTGCTTGTTTCATCTTTAGTTATTCTAGGTCCTTGTTAAATGTTTCTTGCATTTTGTCTATTCTATTTCCAAGATTTTGGATCATCTTTGCTATCATTATTCTGAATTCTTTTTCAGGTAGACTGCCTATTTCCTCTTCATTTGTTAGGTCTGGTGGGTTTTTATCTTGCTCCTTCATCTGCTGTGTGTTTTTCTGTCTTCACATTTTGCTTATCTTACTGTGTTTGGGGTCTCCTTTTTGCAGGCTGCATGTTCGTAGTTCCCGTTGTTTTTGGTGTCTCTCCCCAGTGGCTAAAGTTGGTTCAGTGGGTTGTGTAGGCTTCCTGGTGGAGGGGACTAGTGCCTGTGTTCTGGTGGATGAGGCTGGATCTTGTCTTTCTGGTGGGCAGGTCCATGTCTGGTGGTGTGTTTTGGGGTGTCTGTGGACTTATTATGATTTTAGGCAGCCTCTCTGCTAATGGGTGGGGTTGTGTTCCTGTCTTGCTAGTTGTTTGGCATAGGGTGTCCAGCACTGTAGCTTTCTGGTCGTTGAGTGAAGCTGGGTGTTGGTGTTGAGATGGAGGTCTCTGGGAGATTTTTGCCGTTTGATATTATGTGGAGCTGGGAGGTCTCTTGTGGACCAGTGTCCTGAAGTTGGCTCTCCCACCTCAGAGGCACAGCACTGACTCCTGGCTGCAGCGCCAAGAGCCTTTCATCCACAGGGCTCAGAATAAAAGAGATAAAAAGTAGAAAGAAAGAAAGAGGATAAAATAAAGTAAGATAAAATAAAATAAAGTTATTAAAATAAAAATAATAAGAAAAAAATTTTAAGTAAAAAAAAAAACAAAACGGACAGATAGAACCCTAGGACAAATGGTGAAAGCAAAGCTATACAGACAAAATCTCACACAGAAGCATACACATACACACTCACAAAAAGAGGAAAAGCGGAAAAAATCATTAATCTTGCTCTCAAAGTCCACCTCTTCAATTTGGGATGATTCATTGTCTATTCAAGTATTCCACAGATGCGGGGTACATCAGGTTGATTGTGGAGATTTAGTCTGCTGCTCCTGAGGCTGCTGGGAGAGATTTCCCTTTCTCTTCTTAGTTCGCACAGCTCCAGGGGTTCAGCTTTGGATTTGGCCCGCCTCTGCGTGTAGGTCGCCTCAGGGCATCTGTTCTTTGCTCAGACGGGACGGGGTTAAAGGAGCTGCTGATTCGGGGGCTCTGGCTCACTCAGGCCGGGGGGAGGGAGGGGCACGATGTGGGCCGAGTCTGCGGTGGCAGGGGCCGGCGTGATGTTGCACCAGCCTGAGGTGTGCCGTGCGTTCTCCCGGAGAAGGTGTCCCTGGATCCCCGGACACTGGCAGTGGCGGGCTGCACAGGCTCCCAGGAAGGGAGGTGTGGAGAGTGACCTGTGCTCGCACACAGGCTTCTTGGTGGCAGCAGCAGCAGCCTTAGCGTCTGAGGCCCGTCTCTGGGGTCCGCGCTGTTAGCCGCGGCTCGCGCCCGTCTCTGGAGCTCCTTTAAGCAGCGCTCTTAATCCCCTCTCCTCGCGCACCAGGAAACAAAGAAGGAAGAAAAAGTCTCTTGCCTCTTCGGCAGGTCCAGAGTTTCTCCCGGACTCCCTCCCGGCTAGCCGTTGTGCACTAACCCCCTGCAGGCTGTGTTCACGCCACCAACCCCAGTGTTCTCCCTGCGCTCCGACCGAAGCCCGAGCCTCAGCTTGCAGCCCTGCCCGCCCCGGCGGGTGAGGAGACAAGCCTCTCGGGTTGGTAAGTGCCGGTCGGCATGGATCCTCTGTGCGGGAATCTCTCCACTTTGCCCTCTGCACCCCTGTTGCTGTGCTCTCCTCCCCAGCTCCGAAGCTTCCCCGCCTCCGCCACCCGCAGTCTCCGCCTGCGAAGGGGGTCCTAGTGTGTGGAAACCTTTCCTCCTTCACAGCTCCCTCCCACTGGTGCAGGTCCCGTCCCTATTTTTTTGTCTCTGTTTATTCTTTTTTCTTTTACCCTACACAGGTACGTGGGGAGTTTCTTGCCTTTTGGGAGGTCTGAGGTCTTCTGCCAGTGTTCAGTATGTGTTCTTTAGGAGTTGTTCCACGTGTAGGTGTATTTCTGATGTGTCTCAGAGCGGCTGCGCTACCGTGGGCCTACTCCATGGAGACTGCGACTGTGCCAGCTCCTCCATCACCTTGTTTTGATTACTGTAGCTTTGTAATATTGTCTGAAGTCTGGGAGAGTTATGCCTCCTGCTTTGTTTCTTTTCCTTTGGATTGCTTTGGCAATTCTGGATTGTTTATGGTTCCATATAAATTTTTGGATTATTTTTTCTAGTTTTTTGAAAAATTTCATGTGTATTTTGATAAGGATCACGTTAAATCTGTAGATTGCTTTGGTTAGTATGGGCATTTTAACAGGATTAATTCTTCCACTCCAAGAGCATGGGATATCTTTCCATTTCTTTGAATCCTCTTTAGCATCCTCTTTAATTAATATAATGTGTTATAGTTCTCAAAATATAAGTCTTTCACCTCCTTGGTCAGGTTTATTCATCGGTATTTTATTTTTGGGGGGATGCTCTTTTATTTTTATTATTTATTTATTTAAGAAGAATATTGTTATTTTAAAAATATTTGGGTGCGTCGGGTCTTAGTTGCGGCACGTGGGATCTTCACTGCTGTGTGCAGGATCTTCATTGCCACGTGCGGGATCTTTAGTTGCGGCGTGTGGGATATTTTAGTTGCAGCATGTGAACTCTTAATTGTGGCATGTGGGATCTAGTTCCCTGACTGGGGATCGAACCTGGGCCACCTCTATTGGGAGTGTGGAGTCTTAGCCACTGGACCACCAGGGAAGTCCCTGGGATGCTATTTTAAAAGGTATTATTTCTTTACATTCCCTTTCTGATATTCATTGTTAGTGTAAAGAAATGCAACAGATTTTTGAATGTTAATCTCGTATCCTGCTACTTTGCTGAATTAATTTATTAGATCTAGTAGTTTTTGTGTGGAGTCCTTAGGGTTTTCTATGTATAGTGTCACGTCATCTGCATGTAGTAACAATTTTATGTATTAGAGTTGGTAAGTTGTCTTTTTCAAGGAATTTGTCCATTTCATCTGTATTTTTCACAACTTTATTGAGATTATAATTAACATGCCATAAAATGCTCCCATTTAAAGCATGTAGTTTTTTTCTAAAGTATATTCTCAAAGTTGTGCAGCTATTACCACAGTCTAATTTTAGAACATTTCCATTACTCCAAAGAGAAATTTCATGCCTATTTGCAAGCACTCCCATATCCATCCCCAGGCCTAGGTAACCACTAATTTAATTTCTGCCTCCAAAGATTTGACTTTTCAAAATATTTCATATAAATGGAATTAAATGATGTGTGGTGTTTTATGTATGACTTCTTTCACTTAGTGTAATGTGTTTTTTTTTTTCGCGGTACGCAGGACTCTCACTGTTGTGGCCTCTCCTGTTGCGGAGCACAGGCTCCGGACGCGCAGGCTTAGCAGCCATGGCTCATGGGCCCAGCTGCTCCGTGGCATGTGGGATCTTCCCGGACCGGGGCACAAACCCGTGTCCCCTGCATCGGCAGGCGGACTCTCAACCACTGAGCCACCAGGGAAGCCCCTAGTGTAATGTTTTTAAGGTTCATTTATATTGTAGCATGTATCAGTACTTTGCTCCTTTGTTTTCCTTTTGTGTTTTTTTTTTTCTTTTTTTGCAGGCCTTTTTTTTCCTTTTAAAAATGCATTTTTATTGTAAAGTATAACTTACGTACAGAAAAGTGCACATATTTTAAGCACAATAAAAAAAGTTTAAGTGAACACTTCTATGAAACCACTATACACATCAAGAAATAAGTTATTACAAGGTATTGAATATAGTTCCTTGGTTCCTTGTGCTATACAGTTGGTCCCTGTTGTTTATTTTATATATAGTAATGTCAGTGTAGTAATCCCAAATTTCTAATTTATCAACAGTGTATTTTTTTTTTTTTTTGCGGTATGCGGGCCTCGCACTGTTGTGGTCTCTCCCGTTGTGGAGCATAGGCTCCGGATGCGCAGGCTCAGTGGCCATGGCTCACGGGCCCAGCCGTTCTGTGGCATGTGGGATCTTCCTGGACCGGGGCACGAACCCATGTCCCCTGCATCGGCAGGCGGACTCTCAACCACTGCACCACCAGGGAAGCCCAGTGTATTTTTTTTTGATTGCTGTCTTTTATTTTTTTAATAAATTTATTTATTTATTTTTGGCTGCATTGGGTCCTCATTGCTGTATGCAGGCTTTCTCTAGTTGTGGCGAGAGGGGGCTGCTCTTTATTGTGGTGCACGGGCTTCTCATTGTGGTGGCTATGGCCCTCTAGCACACAGACCATTGAGCAAAGAATGTTTTTTGCATTTGTAAAGAACTGAAAAAAAATAGCAAAAAAAGAAGAATATGTGATAGGGACATATATGGCCAGAAAAGTCTAAAATATTTATTCTCTGACCCTTTACAGAAGAAGGTTGCTTATCCCAATCTAGGGGGAGGGGAGCAGTTCCCGCAAAAGAAGGGTGAGATGAACTGGTGTGGCATTGTAAAAGAAATCTGCAGACCACCAACTCTACAGGATATTAACAAATGACCCCATACACAATATGCTTGGGGAGCTGGATGGAAAATGTAAAAGGACTTCTGTATTGAAGGATTTCTCACAGTATTTGATATGCTAGAAAACACTGGGAATCTTCAAGAATCTTTAAGAGGAAGATATAGTATGTTCTGTTTCTCAAACTTATTTGACCACAGAACTGTATTTCCTCCCACCTCCAAAGAAGTACCATTTCGTGGAACACACTTTGGGAAGACTTTTATATGTGAGCTCTCACATATAACTAATATGGGCTTTATTTCCAGTCTTCCTTGAAATTGAATTCAGCAATGACTATGTGCCAGGCTTGTGGTGCTATGTGTAATAGAGGCCCACAATGAATAAAACAAATCTCTGTCTTCAGGGAGTTTTAAATCTGGTGAGGGAGACCAATTTAAAAAAACAACAACAAGCTGTTATAAGGGTATGACCAATGATGTAAAGGGTAACATATCGAATCAAGAAACACAGAGAAGGAACACCTCGTCAGCTTTGTGCGGTAGGAGTGGGAACATCAAGGAAGGCTTTCATGAAGACATGATGCCTGAACCTTAAAGGTCAACCAGTAGAAGTTAGCCAGGTGAAAAGCGAGAACAAAAGATGAACTTTTGCATAGAAGCAGATAGAGGAGTGGCATTGTGGATCATTCTGAGTGTAACTGAAGTAGGACTCAGTGATTGATTGGATATAGGAGATGAGAGAGGAGAAGGGACAGAAGATAACTCTGGAGATTATGAGTTGGACAATTTGGTGGGGCCCCATAATTAATCAATTTGGGATCTATACGTTTTTTTGTCCCACAGGATATCCTACTGGAGGTGTCCTGCAAGGTTGGACATACGAGGCTCAAAAGAGTGATCTGGGCTGGAGATACAGATGAAAGGAGTCATTATCATACAGAAGGTAGTTGAAACTGTTTGCCTACTTTTAAATTCAATTGTTTGTCTTTTTAATATTGAGTTATAAGATTTCTTTATGTGTTCTGGGTACAAGCCCCTTATCAGATATAGTTTTGCAAATATTTTCTCCCAGTCTGTGAATTCTATTTCACTTTCTTTAACGGTGTTGTTTGAAGCCCCAAACCAGATTTCTGTGGTTTTTATGAGTCTGGCTAATGCTATTTATATTATCTACTGTATGATTCTGTGTAATTTTGAAATTTAAGGAGGTTAAGTTCCTTTAATGGGCCCATGGCAAAATGCTTGCTACTGGCTCCTGGATTCCTGGTAAGGGCTCTTATTTTTGCTCCTCTGCTCTATGTTTTGTGGACAGAACCGGTGGGAAGTAATTTTATATTAGGAAGAGTTTTATAGTCCATCTTAGCTTTTTGTTGGAATAGGAACAACTTTAAAGTCATAGCTGTTTATATGCAGATTATGCCCAGATTTATACATCCAGTATTTACTGTTCATCAAAATCAGCTGGGGATTCTCACAAGCCCTAATGTCAAGGGTGCAGCCAAAACCAATTTAATCAGAACAACGGGGAAGGAGAGGGGGTAACCCAGGCATCAGTGGCTTTGAAAGCTATCCAGATGAGTTCAGTATTTAGTTAAAGTTGAGAACCGTGGTGGTTAGAGTCTCCTGCTGGACTTCACTTCATTTATTCATTAATTCAATGAATATTACTTGAAAGCTGGCTGTGTTCTAGGCACACTGGCAGTCAGGGGCTGGGTATTTAGTGATCAGTAAGAAAAATAAGTTCTGTTCAAAATCTAGCTGAGAAAGGCAGATGCTAAACAAAACATTATATAAGTAATTATTTAATTGCAGTTGTGAGCTCAGTGCCTAGTAGATATCTCCATGCAGATTTCCTCAAGTTCATTGTTTCAAAAACTGAACTCTTAATCGCTCCCACCAAATCATTTCATCCTTCCATAATTTCTAAGTTGGTTAATGGCCATTTCAGTCATCTAAGCCTTGTTGTTTGCCTTACTCCTTTATGTTTCTCATCTAATCAGTAACTAGGCATCCTGTTTCTGCCCACACATCATGTCCTGTCACTTCTCTTTCCTCTCAGTCCCCATTGTTGTTGTCTCAGGGCAGGTCCTCGTCATCTCTTGCCTAGATTACTGCAGTTATCTATGACTGGTAACTCTCGTTCTGGACTGGTTCCCTTCTAATCCAGTCTCCATAATACTGTCGGAATGATTGTTCAAGAGTGCAAGTATTTAATGGTCCCTCAAGACTCATTAGATAAAATCCAAGCTCTTTACGTGGCCCTCCAGGATCTGCCAATTTTTCTAGTTTTATGTCCCAACATGAAACTCACTCTCCTCCAATGGGAAGTATTTTGATTATCTGTTGCTACATAACAAATCATCTCAAAACTTAGTGGCATAAAACAACAACCATTTATGACCTAAGAACCCCAGAACATCATTTCTGTTGCATTTTATTGATTAGACAAGTCACGAAGGCCAGTCCATGGGAGAGGAATTAGATCCCACCTCTCACTAGGATGAGTAGGAAAGAATGTGTGTGTGTCTCTAATTTACCACACCAAGCAGACCACATCTGCTGAACCATAGGTCTAATTTTTGTCTAGTATTGATACTATCCCATTTGCATCTTCTGCAGATCCTTGGCTTGGCAGCTTTAGGCTCTGCTAGACTTAACTCCGGTGTCACAAAGCCTAGCTTGAGTAGGAGGGCAACTGCATGCTGTTTTTTTTCTGTGACTTAGCATTTACTGAATGCCCTAAAGAAGAATAAACCAAGCTCTGGCTGATGGACTAGGAACCATCCAGGCGGAGTCGATCATTCTCTCTTTTGTGCTGTGACTGTGTATTTATGCCTACATTACGTTTTTGCAGTTATTTGTGCATATGATTGCTCCGCTACTAAATTGACCTCATATCCTCTGATTTCATCTAAATTCTCTGAGTTGCAGGTGGCTAAAATCCGTGTAAGAGAAAACGAAAAGTGTGCGTGGGAGGAGGGCAAGATTTATTGCCTCAAGATCATGTGATTTAAAAAAAATTTTTTTTTAAAATAATTTATTTTGGCCGCACCGGGTCTTAGTTGCGGCACGTGGGATCTTTAGTTGCAGCATGCATGCTGGCTCTAGTTCCCTGATGAGACATCAAACCTGGACCCTCTGCCCTGGGAGTGCAGAGTCTTACCCACTGGACCACCAGGGAAATCCCAAGATCATGTGATTTTAAAAGAGCAGGGGCAGTACTGATGTTTGGCATGACTGGCAGCAAACAATGCCCAGTGGTCTCCGTCTTACCCTTCTTCCACTCCCTCTCCCTCCTCCTCCCCTTTCCTCCCTCCCTTTGCTTCAATCTTTGTGCTGGCTTCCTTCACTCCCACTGCAGACATTGTTCCTCCACAAGATGGATAATTTGGCCATGATGGTACTAGGCGTCCGGAAAGGTGTCCCCAGAGGCAAATGGCAGTCTTTCCTATTTGTCCCAGATAGAAATTCCTGAGAGGATGGCCTCTGACTGAGGCCAGGGGCATGGAGCCCTGTGGTTGGCTAGCCCTGAGGTTCTGGGGAAGGGTTTGTCTGTTATCAGAAAGGTGGTGGGGAATTGTCTCAGGTCAAAAACCATAGGCGGGCTTCCCTGGTGGCACAGTGGTTGAGAGTCCGCCTGCCGATGCAGGGGACACGGGTTCGTGTCCCGGTCCGGGAAAATCCCACATGCCGCGGAGCGGCTGGGCCCGTGAGCCATGGCCGCTGAGGCTGCACGTCCGGAAGGGGCCACAACAGTGAGAGGCCCGCGTAAAAAAAAAAAAACAAAAAAAAACACAAAAACCCATAGGCTACACTGTATTTGTTTGTTTCCCCATACCTCTCCTGAGTTACTGGCACATAACAGGAACTTCCTAAATGTTTATTGAAGGAAATGAATGAATGATGAATCTTTGCCGTGAAATGTCTCCCTCTCCACGCAGAAGTCCTGACCCTATGACGCTCAAACATTTCTCACTGACTACAGAAGTCAGGGATTTTGCTGTTTGACTACTTCATGGCCACTCTTTGTGAGTCTACCTTAAAGGTACTGACACATGAAAACATGATTCAAATGCTAAATCCCTATGCTTTTTGGTTTCATCTTCAGTCTGGGTTAGGCCAAGAAAGGTTTAGTAAGTATGGGTGTCCTCGTGAAAGATCTTTCAGGAAGTCAGAGAGCTTCAAGGTGAGTTAGTGCTGAAATGCAGATTCGAGTCTCAGCAGCTCCTCATTACTGGCAGCCTGGGCTTGCCTTGAAAGCTCTGTTAGTTTTTATGGACTTTAACCCTTAATGCAGGCAGTGGTTAATCCACAATTCCTCCCATAGGCTGGTCAGTGGGCAAAAAGCTTTGTGAAGAATTTTCCTGAGATCTTTCATTCACATTCAGTGTGTTCAGAGAGATGAGAGAATTTCAAAGACCCTCCATCGTTTCATTCTCACCAGCGGTTATTTCTTTTGTCACCGGTAAGAAGAAACAGTCAGAATCTTATGGAGAAAGAGAAAGAAAGGCTAAATGATTTTTGCAGCTCTCACACCTTCCCAGAGTAATTCTAAGCCCATCAGCCAGGGCTTCGCTCGTTCCCTTTTAAGATTTGTTCAGACATAGAAAAAACATGTAATACTCTCCTATTCAAAGAAACACTGTACCACTGTCACTGCCCCTGGGCTGTCACCCCAAGGGATCATTCAGGACACTAGATAGTGATAAATAAACCAAGTTCCTGAATTTAGTGGCCTTTTTTTTCTGATGGAGGACACAATCAAACTTAAAAACAAATACTTGGAAACAAATAGTTTCAGTTTATGGTAAATGTTATAAATGTTTCTTACAATGTGTTAAATGTGACAGGATTTAGGATAGATTTTAGGGATGCTGGCTAAAGAAGCCTCTCTGCAGAGGTGAAATTTGAGCAGAAACCTGAATGAGAAGAAGGAGATGATTATTTAAGGATCCATGGGAGAAGGATCAGCAAATGCCAGAGAGAGTGAACCTGATGTATTTGAGGCACTCGCTGGATTTGACTTGTGGCTGGAGTGTATTGAACTAGGGAGAGAAGGCAGGCAGGGCCCAGGCCATGAGGGACCTTGTGGGCCAGGCAGGGAATTTGTATTTTATTTAATTGCAGTGGAAGATTTCAAGCAGATAAATTGTGTGATTCGACTAGTGTTATTTATCTGTGCTGTCCAATATGGTAGCCCCTAGTGTCATACAGCTCCTCAAGTTTAAATTAATTAAAATTAACTAAAATTTAATTCCTCAGTTGCACCAGACAAATTTCAAATAGCTACATGTGGCCAATGGCAACCATATTGGACAGTGTACATATGCAATGTTTCCAGGACTGCAGAAAGTTCTGTTGGACAGTATTACTATAGACAGTGGAGGCAGAGAGACCAGTTCTAGTTCAAGTGAGAGACAAGGGGCTGTCGCAGTAGAGACGGTGAGAAGTGTTTGCACTTAGGGTAGAGTTTGAAGGCAAGGGCAAACAGGACTTGCTGATGAATTGTTCATGAGGGAATGAAGGAAAGAGATGCATTAGTTATGTTTGCAGTTCTACTTCGGGGAGGTAGAAGGATTAGAAGTGTTTACACGCAGAAGAAATAGATCTCTGTTGGCTCAATGGGATAGAACTCATCCTTTACCTGTAAAAGAGCAAGAAACTTTAAAAATAACTGAGATACATTCATGACCAAAAAAATGCCTGCAGGAGTTGGTGGGGAACTGGTAGATTTGGGAACTTGTAAATACCTGTGATCGACAGGTCAGTGGAGGTCTATCACTAAAAGGTGGTGGGAATCATTCTGAGAAAATTTTGGTCACTGCTGAATCAGGCACATGGATACCCCGCCAGTCTCATTTCTGATGTCACAGAGAAGGTCATCTTTTTCAAGTCTCCTCCAAGGAAACTATTTTCTTTGTCATTAAAAAAAATTACTTTTTCTCAAGTTGACATGTTCAGCTTGAATCTGCAGGTACTGAAGGTTATCAACAGGAAAGACTTGGGCACTGGGAGGCTGATTGTGCACTTTGGTGGGAAGTTGGTAATTTGAAAACTTCATTTGGAGCAAATATTCCACTGTTGTCCCTTGCTCCTGTTCACGAACGGATTTACTTGGGGAAAATAGTTGTGCATTGGAGAAGGATTCACAAGGTCGAATCTTAAATGCTCAGTTGACTCCTTAGGGACTCTTGTGATATTGGACAAACCATTTACCATCTCTGGGCCTTCATTTCCTCATCTGTGAAATGAGATTAGAAATCCCTGCTCTGGCTGCCTTATATAAATATTTTGAGCTTTAAACTAGATGAAGATAATAATGATAACACCAGTTGCCATTTATTAAGTACTTATTAGGTGCCAGGCACTGTGCTACGTAGTATGATGAAGCTAAGACAGATGCTGGGCTACACTTAGTGACTTAAAACAACAACCATTTTACTTACTCACCATTCTGTGAGTTAGCAATTTGGGCTCATCTCATCTGGATGGCTTTTCTGCTTTTCTTGCCTGTGGTCATGCATGTGGCTGCAAATTATCTGGCCGCTCTAATGGCCTAAGTTGTCCCCTTTCGTATGTCTGGCACTTGGTGGTAGCTGTTGGCTGGTCAGTGTAAGGGGTCCTCAACTGGGACAGCTTGTGTCTTCTCCATTGACCTTTCATCCTCTAGTAGGCTAGCCCGGGCTTCTTCACATGGGATTTTCAGGGAAGAATTCCAAGTGGTGAGAGCAGAAGCCACAAGGCTGGTTAAGTTCTAGGCTTAGAAGTCCCAACATCACTTCTACCATATTCTATTGGTCAAAGCAAGTCATAGGTACAACCCAGATCCAAGGACAGGGAAATAAACTTTACCTTTTTATGGGAAGAGTGGAAAAATCACATTGCAGATGGGCAGGCGCACAAGGATAGGTTATCATGGTCATTGTGTGAGCACTTTTTGTGCTTATCAGTGTATAATCTCACCTAATCTGCACAGAAACCTTGTTATCCTCATTGGACAGGAGAGGAAACTGAGGCACAATGAAGTAGAATAACTTGCTCAAAGTCATATAGTCAGTAAGTGTCTAAGCTGGGATATGAACTCAGGCAGCCTGTGTTCTAGAGGCCATGCTCTTTTCTTATGGTCTTCAAAGTGGAAATCACATTATGATAGAGGTTAATTGCATTTGCTATGTCCAGTTCTCTCCTTGTGAGGCACTTCCCACCCCTTGCAGTTTAGTTGGGGCCATGTAACTGGTTCTGGGCCGATGGAGGTGTTTAACAGCAGGTGTAAATTCCTCATTCTCTTTCATCCCCTACCTCTGTGACCCTAGAAACGGAGGGTTGAAATGGTGGAACTCTAAGATAGAAGTAGACTTGATGCTGAGTTACCATTCAAAAGGAAGCTTCCCTGTAGAGCTGCCAGATCTCCAGCAGAAAAGAAATATAATAGCATGTGTTAAACCACTGAGATTTGGGGATTTGTTATTGTAGTGAAGCCAGTTCTCTCCTGATTAATACACTGTATTTTTCTACTTACAAAGTGAATTCATAATCTTATAAAGTTTTTAATTAAACTTTAATTAGAAAGAATAAAGAAAAATTTTAAAATCACTCCAAATCCTACAATCCAGGGTCAACAATTCTAACTCTTTTGGTGAATATCATGCCAGGTAATTCTCTGTGTTTAAAAATGCACACATAGTTCGTGTAAATAGGTTCACACTCTCCAGATTTGCTGGTAGCATCCTTTTGTCATCAAACAATATAGTTTCAAAATCATTCTAGGGCAAGTAAATAGAGACCTATGTAGGAAGCGCTTTGACATATATAATATATAAAAGGAAGGTTCTTGAGAACGTACAGTAGAGGTGTTAAGAATATGGGTTCTGCATCTGAGTACTTGAATTCAAATCCTCACCCCATCACTGACTTTGAGAAAGTTACTTAATCTTTTTATGCTTCTATTTCTTCGACTGTAAAAGGGGGATAATGATAGTGCTTACTTCACAGTAAGGATTAAATAAAATAAGGTTTAAAACACTTTGGAGGGCAGACAGCAGAAGCAAGAAGAACTACAGTTCTGCAGCCTGTGGAAGCAAAACCACATTCACAGAAAGATAGACAAAATGAAAAGTCAGAGGACTTTGTACCAAGTGAAGGAACAAGATAAAACCCCAGAAAAACAACTACATGAAGTGGAGATAGGCAACCTTCCAGAAAAGGAATTCAGAATAATGATAGTGAAGATGATCCAGGACCTTGGAAAAAGCATGGAGGCAAAGATCGAGAAGATACAAGAAATGTTTAACAAAGACCTAGAAGAATTAAAGAACAAACAAACAGAGATGAACAATACAATAACTGAAATGAAAAATACAATAGAAAGAATCAATAGCAGAATAACTGAGGCAGAAGAACGGATAAGTGACGTGGAAGACAGAATGGTGGAATTCACTGCCGCGGAACAGAATAAAGAAAAAAGAATGAAAAGAAATGAAGACAGCCTAAGAGACCTCTGGGACAACATTAAAAGCAACAACATTCACATTATAGGGGTCCAAGAAGGAGGAGAGAGAGAAACGACCTGAGAAAATATTTGAAGAGATTATAGTCGAAAACTTCCCTAACATGGGAAGGGAAATAGCCATCCAAGTCCAGGAAGCGCAGAGAGTCCCAGGTAGGATAAACTGAAGGAGAAACATGCCGAGACACATAGTAATCAAATTGACAAAAATTAACGACAAAGAAAAATTATTGAAAGCAACAAGGGAAAAACGACAAATAACATACAAGGGAACTCCCATAAGGTTAACAGCTGCTTTCTCAGCAGAGACTCTACGAGCCAGAAGGGAGTGGCAGGATATACTTAAAGTGATGAAAGGGAAGAACCTACAACCAAGATTACTCTACCCGGCAAGGATCTCATTCAGATTCGATGGAGAAATCAAAAACGTTACAGAGAAGCAAAAATTAAGAGAATTCAGCACCACCAAACCAGCTCTACAACAAATGCTAAAGGCACTTCTCTGAGTGTGAAACACAAGAGAAGAAAAGGACATACAAAAACAAATCCGTAAGAATTAAGAAAATGGTAAAAGGAACATACATATCAATAATTACCTTAAATGTAAATGGATTAAATGCTCCAACCAAAAGACACAGGCTCGCTGAATGGATACCAAAACAAGGCCCACATACATGCTGTCTACAGGAGACCCACTTCAGTCCTAGGGACACACACAGACTGAAAGGGAGGGGATGGAAAAAGATACTCCATGCAAATGGAAATCAAAACAAAGCTGGAGTAGCAATACTCATATCAGATAAAATAGACTTTAAAATAAAGAATGTTACAAGAGACAAGGAAGGACACTACATAATGATCAAGGGATCAATCCAAGAAGAAGATATAAGAATTATAAATATATATGCACCCAACATAGGAGCACCTCAGTGCATAAGGCAACTGGTAACAGCTATAAAAGAGGAAATTGACGGTAACACAATAATAGTGGTAGACTTTAACACCTCACTTACACCAATGCACAGGTTATCCAGGCAGAAAATTAATAAGAAAACACAAGCTTTAAATGACATAATAGACCAGATAAATTTTCTTTTGAATTTTCTTTTATTTATTGTTTTTACAGCAGGCTCTTATTAGTTATCCATTTTATACATATTAGTGTATATATGTCAATCCCAGTCTCCCAATTCATCACACCACCACCACCCCTGCCACTTTCCCCCCTTGGTGTCCATATGTTTGTTCTCTACATCTGTGTCTCTATTTCTGCCCTGCAAACCTGTTCATAGACCAGATAGATTTAATTGATATTTATAGGACATTCCATCCAAAAACAGCAGATTACACTTTCTTCTCAAGTGCACATGGAACATTCTCCAGGATAGATCATATCTTGGGTCACAAATCAAGCCTCGGTAAATTTAAGAAAATTGAAATCATATCAAGCATTTTTTCTGACCACAACGCTATAGAGATTAGAAATCAATTACAGGGAAAAAAATGTAAAAAACACAAACACATGGAGGCTAAACAATACATTTCTAAATAACCAAGAGATCACTGAAGAAATCAAAGAGGAAATCAAAAAATACCTAGAGATAAATTACAATGAAAACACGATGACCCAAAACTTATGGGATGCAGCAAAAGCAGTCCTAAGAGGGAAGTTTATAGCAATAAAAGGCTATCTCAAGAAACAAGAAGAATCTTAAACAATCTAACATTACACCTAAAGGAACTAGAGAAAGAAGAACAAACAAAAAGCAAAGTAAGTAGAAGGAAAGAAATCATAAAGATCAGAGCAGAAATAAATGAAATAGAAACAAAGAAAACGATAAAAAAGGTCAATAAAACTAACAGCTGGTTCTTTGAGCTTTTGCTAAAAGCTTGATAAGCTTTTGATAAAAGCTTATCAATAAAAATTGATAAAACTTTAACCAGGGCTTCCCTGGTGGCGCAGTGGTTGAGGGTCCGCCTGCCGATGCAGGGGACACAGGTTCGTGCCCCAGTCTGGGAAGATCCCACATGCTGTGGAGTGGCTGGGCCCATGAGCCATGGCCACTGAGCCTGCGCATCCAGAGCCTGAGCTCCACAGCAGGAGAGGCCGCAGCAGTGAGAGGCCTGTGTACCGCAAAAAAAAAACAAAAAAAAAAACCAAAAAACTTTAACCAGACTCATCAAGAAAAAGAGGGATAGGACTCCAATCAATAAAATTAGAAATGAAAAAGGAGAAGTTACAACAGACACTGCAGAAATACAGAGCATCCTAAGAGACTACTACAAGCAACTCTTTGCCGATAAAATGGACAACCTGGAAGAAATGGACAAATTGTTAGAAAGGTATAACCTTCCAAGAGTGAACCAGGAAGAAATAGAAAATATGAACAGGCTGATCACAAGTAATGAAATTGAAACTGTGATTAAAAATGTTCCAACAAACAAAAGTCCAGGACCAGATGGCTTCACAGGTGAATTCTATCAAACATTTAGAGAAGAGCTAACACCCATCCTTCTCAAACTCTTCCGAAGAATTGCAGAGGAAGGAACACTCCCAAACTCATTCTATGAGGCCACCATCACCCTGATACCAAAACCAGACAAAGATACTACAAAAAAAAGAAAATTACAGACCAATATCACTGATGAATATTGATGCAAAAATCCTCAACAAAATACTAGCAAACAGAATCCAACAACACATTAAAAGGATCATCCACCATGATCAAGTGGGATTTATCCCAGGGATGCAAGGATTCTTCAATATACGTAAATCAATCAAGGTGATTCACCATATTAACAAATTGAAGAATAAAAACCATATGATCATCTCCATAGATGCAGAAAAAGCTTTTGACAAAATTCAACACCCATTTATGAAAAAAACTCTCCAGAAAGTGGGCATAGAGGGAACCTACCTCAACATAATAAAGGCCACATATGACAAACCCACAGCAAACATCATTCTCAATGGTGAGAAAGTGAAAGCATTTCCTCTAAAATCAGGAACAAGACAAGGATGTCCACTCTCATCACTATTATTCAGCATAGTTTTGGAAGTCGTAGCCATGGCAGTCAGAAAAGAAAAAGAAATAAAAGGAATCCAAGTTGGAAAAGCAGAAGTAAAACTGTCACTGTTTGCAATTGACATCATACTATACATAGAGAATCTTAAAGGTGCCGCCAGAAAACTACTAGAGCTAATCAATGAATTTGGTAAAGTTGCAGAATACAAAATTAATGCACAGAAATCTCTTGCATTCCTGTACACTAACAACAAAAGATCAGAAAGAGAAATTAAGGAAACAATCCCATTCACTATTGCAACAAAAAGAATAAAATACCTAATAAACCTACCTAAGGAGGTAAAAGACCTGTACTCAGAAAACTATAAGATGCTGATGAAAGAAATTAAAGATGACACAAACAGATGGAGAGATATACCATGTTCTTGGATTGGAAGAATCAATTTTGTGAAAATGACTGTACTGCAGAAAGCAATGTACAGATTCAATGCAATGCCTATCAAATTACCAGTGGCATTTTTTATACAACTAGAACAAAAAATTTTAAAATCTGTATAGAGACACAAAAGACCCCAAATATCCAAAGCAGTCTTGAGGGAAAAAAAAACGGAGCTGGAGGAATCAGACTCCCTGATTTCAAACTATACTACAAAGTTACAGTCATCAAGACAATATGGTACTGGCACAGAAACAGAAATACAGATCAATGGAACAGGATAGAAAGTCCAGAGATAAACCCATGCATCTATGGTCAACTAATCTATGACAAAGGAGGCAAGGACATACAATGCAGAAAAGACAATTTCTTCAATAAGTGGTGCTGGGAAGACTGGGCAGCTACATGTAAAGGAATGAAATTAGAGCACTCCCTAACACCATGCACAAAAATAAACTCAAAATGGGTTAGAGACCCAAATGTAATACCAGACACTATAAAACTCTTAGAGGAAAATACAGGAAGAACACTCTTTGGCATAAATCACAGCAAGATCTTTTTTGATCCACCTCCTAGAGTAATGGAAATAAAACCAAAAATAAATGGGACCTAATGAAACTTAAAAGCTTTTGCAAAGCAAAGGAAACTACAAACAAGACGAAAAGACAACCCTCAGAATGGGAGAAAATATTTGCAAATGAATCAACAGACAAAGGATTAATCTCCAAAATATATAAACAGCTCATGCAGCTCAATATTAAAAAAACAAATAACCCAATCAAAAAATGGTCAGAAGACCTAAATAGATATTTCTCCAAAGAAGACATACAGATGGCCAAGAAGCACATGAAAAGCTGCTCAACATCACTAATTATTAGAGAAATGCAAATCAAAACTACATGAGGTATCACCCCACACCAGTTAGAATGGGCATCATCAGAAAATCTACAAACAGCAAATGCTGGAGAGGGTGTGGAGAAAAGGGAACCCTCTTGCACTGTTGGTGGGAATGTAAATTGATACAGCCACTATGGAGAACAGTATGGAGGTTCCTTAAAAAACTAAAAATAGAATTACCATATGACCCAGCAATCCCACTACTGGGCATATACCCAGAGAAAACCATAATTCAAAAACACACTTGCGGCCTCTGTGGCGCAGTGGTTAAGAATCCGCCTGCCAATGCAGGGGACACAGGTTTGAGCCCTGGTCCAGGAAGATCCTACATGCTGAGAAGCAACTAAACCCGTGCGCCAGAACTACTGAAGCCTGCATGCCTAGAGCCCATGCTCTGCAACAAGAGAAGCCACCGCAATGAGAAGCCTGCTCACCGCAACGAAGAGTGGCCCCCACTTGCCGAAAGCCCTCGTGCAGCAACGAACACCCAATGTGGCCAAAAATAAACAAATAAATCAGTAAAAAAAAAAACAAAAAACAAATTAGAGGGAGTTCCCTGGTGGCGCAGTGGTTAAGAATCCACCTGCCAATGCAGGTGACATGGGTTTGAGCCCTGGTCCAGGGAGATCCCCCATGCTGCAGAGCAACTATACCCGTGTGCCACAACTGCTGAGCCTGTGCTCTAGAGCCCACGAGCCACAACTACTGAGCACACGTGCCAGAACTACTGAAGCCCCCATGCCTAGAGCCCATGCTGTGCAACAAGAGAAGGCACCACAATGAGAAGCCTGCGCACCGCAACAAAGAGTAGCCCCGCTCACTGCAACCAGAGAAAGCCCACATGCAGCAATGAAGACCCAATGTAGCCAAAAATAAATTAAAAAAAAAACACACATGTGTCCCAATGTTCATTGCAGCACTATTTACAATAGCCAGGTCATGGAAGCAACCTAATTGCCATTGACAGACACATGGATAAAGAACATGTGGTACATGTATACAATGGAATATTAGCCATAAAAAGGAACGAAATTGGGTCATTTGTAGAGATGTGGATGGATCTAGAGATTGTCATGCAGAGTGAAGTAAGTCAGAAAGAGAAAAACAAATATCATATATTAATGCACATATGTGGAACCTAGAAAGATGGTATAGATGAACCGTTTTGCAGGGCAGAAATAGAGACACAGATGTAGAGAACAAACATGGACACCAAGGGGGAAGTGGCGGGGCGGGTGGTGGTGGTGTGATGAATTGGGAGATTTTGATTGACATGTATGCACTAATATGTATAAAATAGATAATAAGAACCTGCTGTATAAAAAATAAAATAAAATTCAAAAAAATAAAATAAAACACTTTGCACAGTACCAGGCATGTAGTAACACTCAAATGTTAGCTACAATACCAAGGTAGCAAATATATACATTCTACCAGATGTGCAAAGAAAATGGAGCTTCTTTACATCCTATAAGCAATCTCTTATAACCCCTTGCTAAACAGCAGAGGCCTGCTCTTGGGGGTGGTGGGGGGAAAAATCATGTTACCTTCTGGTTTTAAAAGACTACTAAGGAAATACTGTCAGTCGAAAGTCTATCTTCATAATGGGGCACTTGGCCCCTGCCCTTATCTTTTTCCCCAAAGATGGTATAAAGAAAACCTCAGTCTTCCTCCTATGTAGTATCTCTTTAATTCTCATGACACTTTAAAAAAAATATTTATTTACTTATTTGGTTGCATTGGGTCGTAGTTGAGGCAGGTGGACTCCTTAGTTTCGGCTCGCCAGCTTCTTAGTTGTGACACGTGAACTCTTAGTTGCGGCATGCATGTGGGATCTCAGTTCCCAGACCGGGGACCGAACCCGGGCCCCTGCATTGGGAGCGCAGAGTCTTACCACTGCGCCACAGGGAAGTCCCTACTCTCACAACACTTCTGACAACAGATGTGTGTGGATTTTCCCCCACCAGGCAATTGTCTGCAACATCATATGGGTGTCCTACAATTCTATCATCATCTACCTGGAGATAGCATTAGATCCTACAGGTTAAGGGCTCAGCCCCACAAGACGGTGCTCACCTTACTTTAGATGCCAGTTGCAAGTCCAGGTTGTCACCTGTGCTTCTGACCTATCGGCTATAAATCAGAGCTTCCTGTGACTCCTTTTTTTGGTTTGATTAATTTGCAAGAGTGGCCCACAGGAACCAGGAAAAGAGTTTACTTGCTGCTTACCTGTTTATTGTAAAAGGATATGATGAAGAATACAGGTGAACATCCATATGGGAGAGATGCACGCATAAGGCAAGGTGTGTGGGAAGGGCACAGAGCTTCCATGCCCTCTCTAGCCTGCTACTCTCCCAGCACCTTCATGTGTTCACCAACATGGAAACTCTCTGAACTCCATACTTTTGAGATTTTTATGGAGGCTTCATCTTGCAGGCAATGATCAATCATTAACTCCATTTCCAGCCTCTGTCCCCCTTGGAGAGTGGGAGTTGGGACTGAAAATTCCAAGCTTCTCATAATGGCTTGGCCTTTCTGGTGACCAGCCTCCATTCAGGGACCCACTTAGAGTCACCTCATTAGAAGAAAAGACACTGCTATCACCTGGAAAATTCCAGGGGATTTAGGAGCCCTGTGTCAGGAGCTGGGGTCAGAAACCAATATATAATTTTTCTGTTATCTCACAGATAGGTTTCTCTGTGTAGGGGAAAAGCTTATGAGGTCTCCTGGTGACAGAGGAAGTTTGTATGTTATCTGTCTTAACTTGTCTTGCCATGGGGTGGGTGGTTTTGTCTGTACCGACATCCTGGCAAGAAAACTAGTTCCATTTGACCTTTTGGTGAACAGTGGTATCCACTGCTGTCTTTTGGTAACTTGACATTGCCGCCTGTCATTGAAGGTCTTTTCCCAACTCCAGGCCTCTGCCAGTCTCACAGTCCTTCCAGCCTCTCTCCAGACCCTCACCAGGGCACACGGGAGCTTCCTGTGCACGCCGTGCACAGGCCATAGGGAGCAAAGGGCACTGCCTCTCTTCCTTTTGCCCAGCCCGTTCACCCTAACCCCTCACCAGTGGCTGGCAGAGTTCCTTGCATAGATGCCTCATTCCAGGATTCCAGACGGGGAGTGGGTCAAAACCTCCTCTGATTTTGGTCTTTTATTCAAACCTATGTAATAATCCTCTGTCCTGTTCATCAAAGTCCGTTCATGTGTCAGACAGCTTACTTCCCCTCTTCTCCCTAAACCTGCGTAACCATGATTTCCAGGTGCTGATTGGGGCAGGTTTTCTCCTTCATCTTGCCTGCAGGGGCTTCTCGTATACCAGTAAACCTCATTGCTCAACTTTAATGACAGAGAGGTAAAAATCTCTACGCGAGAAAGAAACTACATGGCTCTTGATATGAGAGCTACAAGTCACTTAGGAACTAGAGTTAACCATAAATACAAATACATTTATTTAATCTTCTCAGATGTTGGCTCATTATAGTATATAATCATTATTATTATCATCAGCATGTAGGAAGTGCTTATTTCTCCCTCAGTGCCCCTCCACCTTTCTCATGGATGTACGTTGCCTGCTAGATTCAGGAATTCCTAGCAGCTTTGCCTGTTAAAAGGCAGTGGGAAGGCAGTCCACCTGCCCTTTGCCTAGCATGCAGGAAATGAGCATCATACCATATGGGCTCTTCAACACCCACCTGAGACACAAGGAGCAGATCCTCTGGCAGCTGTGGGCCAGGCACCGCTGGGGTGGCTGCTTTGCTTGGGAATAACGCATTTAAAAAATCTTTTAAATTACATTTTTATCCCACTGATACAAAATTAAATTTTTGGTCTTTCTGTTGTCTATAAACTGACCCGGGATCTCTCTCCTTCTCTCTCTGATTGTCCATTCTACACATAGCCTACAGATGACCAATAAATGTTATGTCAGTGGCAGCTGCATGATTAACACTGTCAACCAGCAGTGCTAACCTTACATAGAGTGAATAAAAGACCTGTCTAGGTGTGAGGCCAGAGGCTGCCACTAAGACCTCTCCTAACTATGTGCTAAAGCCCCAAACATCACATTTTGGTGTTTATTTCTTTGAATTAAGACACTGTTTTTGTACCTGTATGTCAACGGATTTATCAGACCATATAAGAACTCAGTGGGTCTGGGTGAATCTTACTTTTGTTTTTGTTTTTGTTTTTGCGGTACGCGGGCCTCTCACTGTTGTGGCCTCTCCCGTTGTGGAGCACAGGCTCCGGACGCGCAGGCTCAGCGGCCACGGCTCATGGGCCCAGCCGCTCCGCGGCATGTGGGATCTTCCCGGACCGGGGCATGAACCCGTGTCCCCTGCATCGGCAGGCGGATTCTCAACCATTGCGCCACCAGGGAAGCCCTGAATCTTACTTTTAACCAGCACTCCAGGTAATTAATAAGATCAACTGCAATTCTTTCTTGATGACTGCATATTATTTAAAAACAAAAACAAAACTTGTTATTCATTTGCTTCTTCTTTAAGGTTAAATGATCTCAAGTGAGTCCAATTAAGGAGACCTCATGTGGTATCTCTTTAAGCTGTGGCCGGCAAGATCTAACAAGGTGCTATGGCATTTTTGAGCTCTTTTCCCTGACTTAACTGTATTTGAAGTTTTGCCAAAATAAAAAAAAATTAGGCCCTGTGCCTTGGGGCAGAGCTATAGAACTAGAACATGACTCTTGGTTTTCATTTAAGAAGGCCTGAACTTCCCTGGAGGTTCGGTTGTTAAGATTCCGTGGTTGCAATGCAGGCGGTGTGGGTTCAATCCCTGGTCCGGGAACTAGGATCCCACATGCCCCCCTGAGGGGACAAAAAACCCGAAATCAATGTATGCCTGCCCTCACACGTGAATTAAGCACACAGGTGGGAGTGCGTGGGCAGCACAGGGAACTTGCCCCTCCTCCTCGCCCTGCAATCCCAGGTGAGATGTGTTTTTCTGGTGTGATCCCCACTGCTGGGATTTCTGCATTTCTCCTCCGGGACTTGAAGAAAGCTGCCTCGGGATGCAAGTTCCAAGATAGGATTTATCTACTTTCTTTTAAATTGGTGAGGACTGTATTGAGAACTGGAGTTAGACTGTTTCTGACTTCAGGAGAGCCAGTTCTGCACTGTCCATGTTGATAGCGAACGTGGATACTGACTTTCCATGGAGGAAAATCAACGAAAACAGCGGTGCTGGAGAAAGTGCTTTGGCTTAAACACACGTGAGTGCTGATACTACTTTCTTACCCTTAAGTTTTTCTCTCTCTGTGTTTAAAGTCAGCTATTCCTTCTTTCAAATGGTGCTTGTGCAGTAGTTTTTTGGTTACTATGTTATGAGAGATGAACATGGTGATTGGAAAACAAGTGTCAAGCTGCAGTTCCAATAACCAAGTCTCATTTGGGGCTGCTAGCAATGCCTATGCTGTGCAGTTTCTTTATTTTTTAATTTTTATTTATTTTTTAACATCTTTATTGGAGTATAATTGCTTTACAATGGTGTGTTAGTTTCTGCTTTATAACAAAGTGAATCAGCTATACGTATGCATATATCCCCGTATCTCCTCCCTCTTGCGTCTCCCTCCCACCCTCCCTATCCCACCCCTCTAGGTGGTCACAAAGCACCGAGCTGATCTCCCTGTGCTATGCAGCTTCTTCCCACTAGCTATCTATTTTATATTTGGCAGTGTATATATTTCCATGTCACTCTCTCACTTCGTCACAGTTTACCCTTCCCCCTCCCCGTGTCCTCAAGTCCATTCTCTACATCTGCGTCTTTATTCCTGTCCTGCCCCTAGGTTCTTCAGAACCTTTTTTTTTTTTTTTTTTTTTGAAGCAGGGGCTTCTAACCTCATAATGTTAAGCCAAGTCTTGGGGTCATCAGAAAAGAGGAGTGAGTATGTGTGACTGTATTTGTGCATGTAGGGAGGGGAAGTGTCTCCCTCTACTCCTCTCCAGTTCTGCTGGCTGGACTAGTAAACTGGACTCATAGATCGACACAGACAGATTAACAGGAGAAAAAGAAACATTTTAATTTGTGAGCATAGAGGCCTCATAGAAATAAGACCCAGGAAGTGGCCAGAGAGGCAGCTTTTATATTTTTTAGGCAAAGAAGCAATGAATTTGTGCAGAATTGAGGGGACAAAGAAACTAATTGAGCTTTGAGTGCTCAATTAGTGAAGCATCTAAACAGAATTTAGACTTTGGGTGGAAAATTCAAGAAGTAACAAGGTTTGTTTATACAGGCTTCTGGGCCCCAATTCCCCAGCTCTGGCTATAAGAGTGTCCTTCTACCTCCAGATGCAGGGAGTGTGCGTTTCACATGACAGATTTATTTCCAGCTTTCAGGGAGAAAGAAAGGAGGGTCAGAGTGTCCCTCTGGCATTGGCTGTTTCTTAAGTAACTTTAATTGAAAATAACCACTCTGCCATTGTGGCATATTTTGGAGCGGCCTGCCCTGAGCCCCAGCAGGGCATTGTGGCAGCTCTAGACTGGCAGAGGCTAGAGGAAGAAGGGATAGATGCTGCAAAGTGCTCTTTCTTTCTTTTTTAAAAAAATCAATTTTTATTGGAGTATAGTTGATTTACAATGTTGTGTTAGTTTTAGGTGTACAGCAAAGTGAATCAGTTATACATATACATACATCCACTCTTTTTTTAGATTCTTTCCCCATATAGGCCATTACAGAGTACTGAGTAGAGTACCCTGTGCTATACAGTAGGTTCTTATTAGTTTTTGGTTTTATATATAGTAATGTGTATATGTCAATCCCAGTCTCCCAATTTATCCCTCCCCCACCCCTTTCCCCCTTGGTAACTGTAAGTTCAGAGAGCCATTTCTTGTTTAAAGTCTCCCCACCTCCTCACGTTTGTCATTCTCCATCTCAGTTCCTTGTGTGTTTCTTCAGGGACTTAATGTAATTTTCTATTATTACCTTCATTATATATATTAGTTTAATTTAATTAATTCTGTTTATTAGTCTGTCCCGTCTTGTTCCACTTCTGAAAGTGTATGTTCCCAGAGAGGGCAAGGACCTCACTTATCTTTATTCACCACTGAATTTTTAACTCCTAACAGGTGCTCAATAAAGATCTGCTGAATGAATGGTGGGTTGAATGCACTCAGCCCTTCACATATATTACCTCTCCATAACCTACGGTGTAGAATAATTTGAACTGGAAATAGTTTTGTTTCTTTAACCTGCCTTTTGTTTTTTTTTTTTGCTGTTTTATATACTTAACAAGAAAAACCTGTGGGTGAATAGTTTAAATCCAGGAGTTTAGAGAGTATGGCATTTGGAATATGATCATTATATCACTAGGTATGTGGCAACTTTCCATTACTTTTATGAAGTCTACATACATTTCTCTGATAAGTAAGCAAGGAGTTGGAAACCGTCCCTCAAGCTTGCATCCAGTCTATTTTAGGACTGCTAGTCTCTGCAGTCTGACCACACTGTTTAACGTGTCTGTCATTTCACTCTTCATTGTCCTAAGTCTAGCCCAGAGCTGCTTCTCATTCTTGGCAGAATTCCAAAGTTAAAGAGGGTTCCGGAACCCACGTCAAGGGCCACATAGCCCTCCTCAGCCTGTTAGCTGCTTCCGCAGTAACGCACCCTGGAGTTTTACAGCTTGGATACAAGGTTCAAACCTTGGAAGAAAGAAGGTAGTGCATCAAGCATCAGAAACACATGGGATATTTTTAGATAATATCGGTTCATAAATTTTTGAATCCCTCTTCTTTGTAGCTCAGTAAAACCTCTCAAAGGAAATCTCTAGGTTTTTCCCTCTCTGATGTTCATTTTCTGTTACAGTTTTGTCTTTTATAAAGTACACCCCCCATTTTTGGAAGAGTATAAAATGACAAATTTGCATCCTTGTTTTAATACCCTGTGAAACCAGAGTCCTTATTGGTAGGATAGCACGTCCATGCAAAATTACATTCTCCTCTATAAGTTATGGTGTCTAAAAGAGGGAAAGGAATTATAAATAGTGTAGGTTAATAATGTTAATTTTCAAGAGATTTAGAAATAGAAAATCTACATATTTACAAGGTTTTATTTTTGTCTCCTTTCTTTGGTCTTAATCTCTTTCTGAAATTCAGATTTTAATTTATATGGTGTCCACTGAGCGGTAACATGCTATACATGTTACATAAGAAAAGAAAAATAAGATAATACCAAAGACAGGATTTCCTGTATTATAAGGAAACGTCCATACACATATGCCCACACTTGCTGATGGTGGGGTAACTCAGGAAAATTCTTTGGGTTATTTTACATAAAACACTGCAAGAGCTGTTCATAGATTTTTGACCCAGAAATCCCACTTTTCATTGTAGCACTATTCATAATATATTTGGGAAAAAAATGTCCAAAAACTGGAGAATATAAATTAGGTGTATCATGTAAGTTATATATCTACTGGAAAGAATAGAATTATTAAATTAAATTTATGTGTATAGTTATATTACATACATACCTATTAAATTATATTAATATTTATGAAGATCAAGCATGGAGAAAAACTTTTTATTAATATAAATGAAAAACAAAAAGACAAAGTTATATCACTGTGATTTCACCTGCAGAAAAATATGAATACATTATATACAAACTGGAAGGAAATACTTGTTTTAGAAAGGTAGAATTAAACAAGGTCTTTTTAAAAATATAGTTTTTTCCCTTTTGTAATACAATGTAAAAAAAATTGGGAAGATCCTAGAAGATCATGCAATTTCTAGGAAATGCCAATTGAAATAAAATAGGCAAAAGTCTTAACTAAAAACCTGAAATGAAACAAACAAATGCTCACTGGTTACACAAAATATTCCACTGTTCAACTCCACTTATTCTACCAATGCAAATATTAGCAACCCAGCTTTTGTGACCTTCACAGTGTATCTCTGCTATTTTCAAAAGCTACTAAAAAATATTTGGAATTTAGTACAGTTCAAGGTGTATCCAGCAACACGGAAGGAAAATGAGGCCCAGTTACACAACTAGCAAGGGGTGCTGCACCTCGAAGGGGTGCTGCATTTACCCCTCATAGGCCAACTCCAGAGAGAGAAACTAATCTGGGGACACTGGCCAGTGTCACTCCTGGAGTTGCCCTTGGGACAAAGACTTGGGGCAGAGTGGTCAAAACTCAAGGAAACCAGGTGGAAATATGCTGAGTGATCAGGGAGAAGACAATGAGCAAACACATCTGGGAGCAGGTCAGCGACTGAAGCTGTATTAGGGCTCTTGTTTATAAGGGACAAACCCCCCACAATTCAGAGTATTTTAAACACAAGGAGACTGGCTTATATAACTAGGAGGTACCTAACTTCTAGGAGCTCAAATGACTTCATCAGAATCCCCACCCCCGCCCCACCCCGCTCTATTTCATTGTCCATCTTTCAAATCAGCTTCTCTTTCAGTGTTGGCCTCCCTCTCTCCTACTTCGGTTGGCCTTCCTCCAGGGCTCAGGCTTTGCTACTGACTGTCTCGGGCATACGTCATCCATCGTAGAGGTGGATGCGAACGGTGGCTAGGGTTTCACACACGTGGTGGCTGTGAATTGTACTTACAAGTTAATGTGTCTTGCTGAGGATGCTGTGCCTAGGATGCTGACTACCCATCATGGTTGACGGAGTCAGAGCACCTGTCTGTCTCTGATTAAAATGCTGATATTAAGAATCATATCATTATTGAAAAGTTAGCCCGAAAGTAATAGAGTATTATTGCCAAAGCTCCCGTTAGAAGTAGTTGTCTTTTTCAAAAGTCCTGCTTGCTAATCGTGGCCCCCAAAATTCTAAAATCAGGCAGTAATACAGAGTTCATGCTTGGGAAGACAAGCTGTTCTTTTCTCAGTTTCTTCCCTTTTATTTTGAACTCCCTGATTTTCTAAAACCTTCAGTTTTCTTCCCCCATTCCTGCCCCTAGTGGTTTCCATGGCAATAGCAGCTTGCTGGGTTGGGGCTGGGGAAGGGAAGTGGTGTGTGTCTGGGTCATTTGTAAGCAGAGTGTTTATAAGGTGGGAACTGTCTGTACTGCATTAGTCATTTGTATCTCAAGTTTTAAGTAGGTCAGTTGTCTCTCCTCTAATGAGGAAGTATTCGTTCTCTTAACATTCTGGCAAGCTTGTTTGTTTATTCTCTTTCTCATCCAAGACATATAGATGAATATGTCCTAGGCTTTTGCTCCTCAGGAAGTATATGGAGTGAAAGGAAACCTTGTGGATAGAAAAGGGGAACAAGTGGGAGTAGCAAGAGTAGCCAGTGTCTGTAAGAATGTTAGTAATTCTGAAACGATTCAGTGATGCAGGGTAAACTATCATGACAGCATTATCCACCCCTCAGTCAGGTTCTGTATGAAAGAACAAACATTTGATGGCCCGCTTTACTAAAAGTTCTTCCCGTCAGACTGTCAGTGGGCCTTGACACCCTCATTAGTTGTATTCCTTGGGATAAGGCATGGACGATTTCTTTTTGAAAAGGCAAAAGTATAAGGGTGGAGGTCACATTTGATTCATTTTCGTATCTCCGACACCAGCTCCAGTGCACAGTAAATATTTAGTACATGACATGACCAACCTGATCTTCTAAGAATGGTTCACATTCAATATTTTTAGCAGATTAATTCCAGTCATTCATTTAATCATCTGTGTAGCACATATTTTCTAATGATGAAGGTAATAAAAATGTGCATGTACCATAAGTTAGGCAATGAGCTAAGTGTTTTATGTTCATTATGTAAATAATCATAACAGCCCTATGAGATAAACTACCATTTTACAAGTGAGGAAGCCTAAGCTTGACTATATGTCTCTCTGATACTTAAAGTCTGTACTTTATCCCAATGCTGTTGAGTGTTAGGGGATAATTCTCCATGGTTATCTTGCATTTTCTTCTTGAACTTTATTTGTTAAAGAAACTGGGATGTTTGTCCTGTAAATCCGGAGTCTGGATTTTCTGATTGCATTCCTGAAATATCATTTAATGTTTTCATCTTTCTTCTTTATTTTTTGTGAACTGGTAGTCGGATGTAGAAGCTTGATCAGATTGAAGCTCAAAGTTTTGGGCAGACCTGCTAAAATCAGCATTGTCTTCTTCCGTATGCCAGAAGACACGTAACACGATTGTCTCTCTATAATTTTAGCAGCCATTCATATTGAATATCTGGTTCAACTAGTTTTTTAGAGGTTGCAAAATAGTGATTTTCTATTATATTGATTATATATATGTGTATATGTAGAGTGTGTTTGTGTTTGTAAACCTCTTATTGGCTAGGATACTTCTATAAAGAGTATTCTCATCCATTATTTGGTTATTTAACAGTATACTTTGTTCAGGATGAATGTTTGAATCTTTCCCTTATACATTTTCAAAATAATGAGTTGGTTCCCAAGCGTCTTCCATGGTGATCAGTTAATTGTTTTTATTATGATTATGGACTCACAAATTTAAATATGTTTGATGGTTTTTTAATCCATTGCAGTTCTTCTTGTTGTTGATAAAATCATTGCACATTATCTGTCTGAACTTCTTCAAGTCTCTCCTGAGTCAGCTGATACTACCTTCGGTAGTCTTTGGTAACTTCTTTCCTATCTTGTATGGAAAGATGTTCCAGCTCATCTTTTAAAATTTCCTGCCCAAACTTGGAATTGTCTGTTTCTCCAAAGAATCCTGGTTTTCCTAAGTGGAAAATGACATCTGGAGGCTCCTGGATTTTACATTGGTGACTAATATTTTAAAAAAAAGTATCCTGCCTGGATTCAGCTTGTGGATAGTCTATTGCTTACCTCTGGCCAGATTTAAGCAATACAGTGAGAATTAAGAGAAAAGGTGGATGACAGTGGTTTTTTTCCCCCCAATTTTTTATTGTGATAAAGTACACACAACATAAAATTTACTGTCTTAACCATTTTTAAAGTGTACAGTTCAGTGGTATTAAGTACATTCATAATGTGTTGTGTACCCATATATACATAAATAATAACTCCCCATTCTTCCCGCTCTCCTGCCCTTGACAGCCACCATTCTACTTTCTATCTGTATGATTTTGACTAATTTACTTATAAGTGGAATCATGCAGTATGGCAGTATTTGTCTGTTTGTGACTGGTTTATTGCACTTAGTATAGTGTCTTCAAGGTTCATCCATGTTGTAGCGTATGTCAGAATTTTCTTCATTTTTAAAGCTGAATAATATTCCATTGTGTGTATTATATCACATCTTGCTTATCCATTCATCCTTCAGTGGACACTTGGTTTGCTTCCACATTTTAGCTATTGTGAGTAATTCTGCTATGAGTGTGAGACTACCAATATCTCTTTGAGACCCTGATTTCAGTCCTTTTGGGTATATACCTGGAAGTGGAATTGCTGGGTCATATGATAATTCTATTTTTAACTTTTTGAGGCATCTTCATACAGTTTTCCACAGTGGCTGTACTGTTTTATATTGCAACCAAGAATGCAGAAGGGTCCCATTTCTCCACATCCACACCAACACTTATTTTATTTTTTGGCTGTGCCACGTGGCGTGCAGGCTCTTAGATTCCTGACCAGGGATATAACCTATGCCCCATGCAGTGGAAGGGCGGACTCCTAACCACTGGACCGCCAGGGAATTCCCAACACTTGTTGTTTTGTTTTTGTTTGTTTGTTTTTGGATAGTAGCCAAAAAGTATTGACAGAGTGAGATGGTTTCTTATTGTAGTTTTGATGTGAATATCCCTCATGATTAGTGATGTTGAACATCTTTTAGTGTGCTTATTGGTCATTTTTTATATCTTCCTTGGAGAAATGTCTATTCAAGGCCTTTGCCCATTTTTAAATGGGATCGTTTTTGTTATTAAGGTTTAGGAGTTCTCTATATATTCTGGAAATTCATCCCTTAGCAGATATATAATTTGCAAATGTTCTCTTGTTCTGTGGGTTGCCTTTATACTCTGTTCATATTGTCTTTTGATGCATAACATTTAAACATTTTTAAGTTCAGTTTATTTTTCCTTTTGTTGCCTGTGCCTTTGGTGTCATATCCAAGAAATCATTGCTACATCCAATGTCATGAAGCTTTTCCCCTGTGTTTTATTCTAAGAGTTTGATAGTTTTAGGTCTTACATTTAGGTCTTTGATTCATTTTGAGTTAATTTTTGTATATGTTGTTGGGTTGAGGGACCAGCTTCATTGTTTGGCATGTGACTATCAAGTTTTTCTGCACCCATTTGTTGAAAAGATTGTCCTTTCCCCATTGAATGCTCTTGACATCCTTGTCCAAAAGCATATAATCATATATGCAAGAGTTTATTTCTGGGCTCTTTATTTTATTGGTGTGTGTGCACTGTTTTGATTACTTTAGCCTTGTAGTAAGTTTTGAAATCCAGAAGTAGGGGTCCTCAAGCCTTGTTCTTTTTTGATTATTTTGGCCATTAGGAGTCCCTTGAAATTCTTACGAATTTTAGGATGGGTTTTTCTATTTTTGTAAAAAATACAGTTGAGATTTTGGTAGGGGTTGCATTGAATCTGTAGATTGCTTTGGCTATTATTGACATATTAACAATATTAAGTCTTCCAATACATGAACGTGTGATGTATTTCCATTTATCTTTGTCTTGTTTAATGAAATGTTTTGTAATTTGCATTGTTCAAATTTTTCATGTCTTTGGTTGAGTTAATTCCTAAGTATTTTATTCTTTTTGATGCTATTTCAAGTGGAATTATTTTTGTATTTCCTTTTTAGATTTTTCATTGTTAGTGTAAAGAAATGCAACTGACTTATGTGTTGGCTTTATTTCCTACTTTGCTGAATTCATTTATTAGTTGTAAGAATTTTTTTGTGAAATCTTTAGGTTTTTAATTTTTTTAACATATAAGATCATGTCATCTGTGAACAGAGATCATTTTACTTCTTATTTTCCCATTTGGATGCCTTTTATTTCTATTTCTTGCCTAATTGCTTTGCATAGAACTGCCAGTACTATGTTGAATAGAAGTGGCTAAAGTGGCAATCAAAGTCTTTTACTGATAGTAGAGGAAAAGTTTTCAGTCTTTCCCCATTGACGTTTGCTCTGGGTTTTTCAAATATGGGTTTTATTATGTTGAGGTAGTTCCCTTCTCTTCCTAATGTTTTGAGTGTTTTTAAAATTATTTATTTATTTATTTATTTTTGGCCACATCACATGGCATGTAGGACCTTAATTCCCCGAGCAAGGATCATACCCTTGCCCCCTGCAATGGAAGCATGGAGTCTTAACCACTGGACCACCAGGAAAATCCTTGAGTGTTTTTTTAAATTTGATTTTTATTTTATATTGGAGTATAGTTGGCTTACAGTGTTGTGTTAGGTTCAGGTGTACAGCAAAGTGATTCAGTTATACACATACATATATCCATTCTTTTTCAGATTCTTTTCCCATATAGGTTATTACAGAATATTGAGTAGAGCTCCTGGTGCTATACAGTAGGTCCTTGTTGATTATCTATTTCATATATAGTAGTGTTAATCCCAACTTGTTAATTTATCCCTCCCCCCCAACCTTTCCCTATCGGTAACCAGAAGTTTGTTTTCAAAGTCTGTGCGTCAGTTTCTGTTTGTAAATAAGTTCATTTGTATCATTTTTAAAGATTCCACATATTAAGTGATATCATATGATATTTGTCTTTCTCTGTCTGACTTACTTCACTCAGTATGATAATCTCTAGATCCATCTATGTTACTGCAAATGGCATTATTTCATTCTTTTTTATGGCTGAGTAATACTTCATTGTATATATGTACCACACCCTCTTTATCCATTCATCTGTTGATGCTTCCATGTCTTGGCTATTGTTAGTGCTGCAGTGAACATTGGGGTGCATGTATCTTTTTTTTTTAACATTAACTCAAACTATATTTAAACTGCATATAAATAATCCCAGACCAATTGACAAGTAAACAATATAGAATGTAGAAAACATATAGAAAAATAATTCCATGACGTTGAGGTATACAAAGATTTCTTATACGGTGAACAAAAAACTAACCATAAAATAATTTGGAAATTGGATTTCTTGAAAATTAATATGTTTTGTTCATCAAAAGATGCCATTAAGAGACTTAAAGATAAGCCGTAGACTGGAAGAGAATATTTGTGTTACATATCTTTGGCATATTACTCAAAATCAGAATATAAAAAGAACTTCTACTAATTAATACTGGGGGAAAAAGAACAACAACAAAAAGTGTAAAAACTCATGGAAAAAGCTATCAACATAGATTTTACACAGTTGAAAGCATGCTTAACATTGTTAGCCAATTAAAATCCTAGTAAAATACCACCATACATACTAAAGAAAGGTTCAAATTAAAATGCTTGGTAAAATCAAGTCTTAGTGAGGATGTGGAGCAATTGGAGCTCCCTTCATACATTCTTATGGGAGTGTAAATTGGTACAACCCCTATGGAAAACTTTTTAGAGGATCTGATATACTATGAAAATGCTTTTCCTATGACCCAGCAATTCTAGTTTGATGTGTATGACACAGGTAAATGACCACCAAAAGATTGGTGCAGAAATAATCACAGCAGCTTTAGCGTGTATCTTTTTGAATTATGGTTTTCTCCAGATATATGCCCAGGAGTGGGATTGCTGGATCATATGGTAGCCCTATTTTTAGTTTTCTTGAGGAGCCTCCATACCGTTCTCCATAGTGGCTGTACCAATTTACAATTCCACAAAGAGTGTAGGAGGGTTCCCTTCTCTCCACACCCTCACCAGCATTTATTGTTTGTAGACTTTTCCATGATGGCCATTCTAACTGGTGTGAGGTTATACCTCATTGTAGTTTTGATTTGCATTTTTCTAATAATTAGTGATGTTGATCATCTTTTCATGTGCCGCTTGGCCATCTGTATGTCTTCTTTGCAGAAATGTTTATTTAGGTCTTCTGCTCATTTTTTGATTGGGTTGTTTTTTGTTTAGATATTCAGCCGTATGAGTTGTTTGTAAATTTTGGAGATTAATCCCTTGTTGCTCACATCATTTGCAAATATTTTCTCCCATTCTGTGGGTTGTCTTTTGCTTTTGTTTATGGTTCCCTTTGCTGTGCAAAAGCTTTTAAGTTTAATTAGGTTCCATTTGTTTATTTTTGTTTTTATTTTCATTGCTCTAGGAGGTGGATCCAAAAAGATACTGCTGCGATTTACGTCAAAGAGTGTTCTGCCTGTTTCCCTCTAAGGGTTTTATAGTATCCGGTCTTACATATAGGTCTTTAATCCATTTTGAGTTTATTTTTGTGTATGGTATTAGAGAATGTTCTAATTTCATTCTTTTTTTAAAAAATTTATTTTTGGCTGCATTGGATCCTCATTGCGGTGCGGGCTTTCTCCAGTTGTGGCGAGCGGGGGGGCCACTCTTCCTTGCAGTGCACAGGCTTCTCATTGCGGTGGCTTCTCTTGTTGCAGAGCACGGGCTCGAGGCACGCAGGCCTCAGCAGCCATGGCACGTGGGCTTCAGTAGCTGTGGCTCACAGGCTCTAGAGCGCAGGCTCAGCAGCTGTGGCGCACGGGCCTAGCCTGCTCTGTGGCATGTGGAATCATCCCGGAAAGGGCTCGAACCCGTGTCCCCTGCATTGGCAGGCGGATTCCCAACCACTGCACCACGAGGGAAGCCCCTAATTTCATTACTTTGCATGTAGCTGTCCAGTTTTCTGAGCACCACTTGTTGAAGAGACTGTCTTTTCTTCGTTGTATATTCTTGCCTCCTTTGTCATAGATTCAGTGACCACAGGTGTGTGGGTTTATTTTTCTGGGCTTTCTATCCTGTTCCATTGATCTATATTTCTATTTTTGTGCCAGTACCATACCGTTTTCATGGCTGTAGCTTTGTAGTATAGTCTGAAGTCAGGGAACCTGATTCCTCCAGCTCCCTTTTTCTTTCTCAGGATTGCTTTGGCTATTTGGGTTCTTTTATGTTTACAGAGAAATTAAAAATTTTTTTGTTCTTGTTCTGTGAAAAATGCCATTGATAATTTGATAGGGATTGCATTGTACCTGTACATAGCCTAGGGTAGTCTAGTAATTTTGACAATATTGATTCTTCCAATCCAAGAATATGATATATCTTTCCATCTGTTTGTGTCATCTTTGATTTCTTTCAGCAGCATCTTATAGTTTTCAGAGTACAGGTCTTTTGCCTCTTTAGATAGGTTTATTCCTAGGTATTTTATTCTTTTTGATCCATGGTAATTGGGATTATTTCCTTAATATCGCTTTCTGATCTTTCATTGTTAGTGTATAGGCATGCAAGAGATTTCTGTGTATTAATTTTGTATCCTGCAACTTTACCAAATTCATTAATGAGCTCTAGTAGTTTTCTGGTAGCATCTTTAGGATTCTCTACGTATAGTATCATGTCATCTGCAAACAGTGACAGTTTTACTTCTACTTTTCCAATTCGGATTGCTTTTATTTCTTTTTCTTCTCTGATTGCCGTGGCTAGGACTTCCAAAACTATGTTGAAAGTGGCAAGAGTGGACATCCTGGTCTTGTTTCTGATCTTAGAGGGAATGTTTTCAGCTTTTCACCATTGAGTATGATATTAGCTGTGGCTTTGTCATATATGGCCTTTATTTTGTTGAGGTAGGTTCCCTCTATGCCCACTTTCAGGAGAGTTTTTATCATAAATGGGTGTTGAATTTTGTCAAAAGTTTTTTCTGGGCTTCCCTGGTGGTGCAGTGGTTGAGAGTCTGTCTGCCGATGCAGGGGACATGGGCTCGTGCCCTGGTCTGGGAAGATCCCTTGTGCCACGGAGCGGCTAGGCCCGTGAGCCATGGCCGCTGAGCCTGCACCTCCAGAGCCTGTGCTCCACAACGGGAGAGGCCACAACAGTGAGAGGCCTGTGTACCGCAAAAAAAAAAAAAAAGTTTTTTCTGCATCTGTTGAGATGATCATGTGGTTTTTATTCTTCAATTTGTTAATGTGGTGTATCACGCTGACTGATTTGCAGATATTGAGAAATCCTTGCATCTCTGGGACAAATCCCAGTTGATCAAGGTGTATGAGCCTTTTAATGTATTGTTGGATTTGGTTTGCTAGCATTTTGTTGATGATTTTTGTGTCTATGTTCATCAGTGGTATTGCCTGTAGTTTTCCTCTTTTTTATTTTTGGTATCTTTGGCTGGTTTTGGTATCAGGGTGATGGTAGCCTCATGGAATGAGTTTGGGAGTGTTCCTTCCTTTACAATTTTTTGGAATAGTTTCAGAAGGATAGGTGTTAACTCTTCTTTAAATGTTTGATAGAATTCGCCTCTGAAGCCATCTGGTCCTGGACTTCTGTTTGTTGGAAGTTTTTAAATCAATGTTTTCAATTTAGTACTTGTGATTGGTCTCTTTGTCTTTTCTATTTCTTCCTGATTGTCTTGGAAGATTGTACCATTCTAAGAATTTGTCCATTTCTTCTAGAGTGTCCATTTTACTGGCGTATAGTTGCTTGTAGTAGTCTCCTATGATCCTTTGCATTTCTGTGGCATCATTTGTAACTTCTCGTTTTTCATTGATAATTTTATTGATTGGAGCCCTCTCCTTTTCTTTCTTGATGAGTCTGGCTAAAGGTTTCTCAACTTTATCTTTTCAAAGAACCAGCTTTTAGTTTCATTGATCTTTTCTGTTGTTTTCTTTGTCTCTATTTCATTAATTTCTCCTCTGATCTTTATGATTTCTTTCCTTCTACTAACATTGGGTTTTGTTTGTTCTTCTTTCTCTACTTGCTTTAGGTGTGTGGTTAGGTTATTTGAGATCTTTCTTGTTTCCTAAGGTGGGATTGTATTGCTATAAATTTCCCTCTTAGAACTGCTTTTGCTGCATCCCATAGGTTTTGGATCATCATGTTTTCATTGTCAACTGTCTCTAGGTAATTTTTGATTTCCTCTTTCATTTTTTCAGTGATCCATTGGTTGTTTAGTATCATGTTGTTTAGCCTACACATGTTTGTGTTTTTTAGGTTTTTGTTTTTTTTGTAGTTGATTTCTAATCTCATAGCATTGTGGTCGGCAAAGATGCTTGATATGATTTCAGTTTTCTTAAATTTACCAAGGCTTGACTTGTGGCCCAGCATGTGATCTATCCTGGAGAATCTTCCATGTGCTCTTGAAAGGAAAGAGTATTCTGCTGCTTTGGGATGGAATGTTTTGTAAATATCAATTAAGTCCATCTGGTCTAATGTGTCATTTAAGGCCTGTGTTTCCTTATTGATTTTCTGTCTGGATGATCTGTCCATTGATGAAAGTGGGGTATTAATGTCCCTCACTATTATTGTGTTACTGTCGATTTCTCCTTTTATGGCTGTTAATATTTGTCTTATATATTGAGGTGCTCCTATTTTGGGTGCATACATATTTACAATTGTTATATCTTCTTGGGTTGATCCCTTGATCATTATGTGGTGTCCTTCTTTGTCTCTTGTAACAGTCTTTACTTGAAAGTCTATTTTGTCTGATATGAGTATTGCTACTCCAGGTTTCTTTTGATTTCCATTTGCATGGAATATCTTTTTCCATCCCCTCACTTTCAGTCTGTATGTGTCCCTAGGTCTGAAGTGGGTTTCTTGTAGATAGCATATATGTGGGTCTTGTTTTTGTATCCATTCAGTGAGCCTGTGTCTTTTGGTTGGAGCATTTAATCCGTTTACATTACAAGGTAATTACTGATATGTATGTTCTTACTGCCATTTTGTGAATTGTTTTCAATTTTTCTTTTAGGTCTTTTTTCTTTCCTTCCTCTTTTGTCCTCTTCTCTTGTGATTTGATGACCGTATTTAATGTTGTGTTTGGATTGCTTTTTCTTTTTTTTTTTGTCTCTATTGTAGATTTTTGGTTTGCAGTTCCCATGAGGTTTTGATATAGCAGTCTGTTATATAAAACCTTGTTTTAAGTTGCTGGTCTCTTAATTTCAAATGCATTTCCAGTATCCTGCGTTTGTACTGTCCTTTTCTCAAGATTGCTAGTTTTGATATTATAATTGTGTTCAGGTGATTTCCTTCTTTTACTGTATGTTTGCCTTTACCAGTGAGCTTTCCCATTTGTAATTTTCTTATTTCTACTTGTGGCCTTTTCTTTTCTGCCTAGAGAAGTTCCTTTAGCATTTGTTGTAAATCTGGTTCAGTGGTGCCAAATTCTCTTAGCTTTTGCTTCTCTGTAAAGCTTTTATTTCTGTGTCTAATCTGAATGAGAGCCTTGTTCAGTGGAGTATTCTTGGTTGTAGCTTTTCCCCTTTCATCACTTTAAATATATCGTGGCACTCCCTTTTGGTCTGCAGAGTTTCTCCTGAAAAGTCAGCTGATAACCTTATGGGGATTCTGTTGTATGTTATTTGTTGTTTTTCCCTTGTTGCTTTTAATATTTTCTCTTTGTCTTTAATTTTTGTCAGTTTGATTAACATGTGTCTTGGCCTGTTCCTCCTTGGGTTTATCCTGCATGGGGCTCTCTGTGCTTCTTAGAGTTAGGTGACTGTTTCCTTTCCCATGTTAGGGACATTTTCAGATATTATCTCTTCAAATATTTCCTCAGGCCCTTTCTCTCCCTCTCTTCTTCTGGGATCCCTATAATGTGAATGTTGGTGCATTTAATGTTGTCCCAGAAATCTCTTAGACTGTCCTCACTTCATTCTTTATTCTATTCCGTGGCAGTGATTTCCACCAATCTGTCTTCCAGTTAACTTAGTTGTTCTGCCTCATTATCCTGCTGTTGATTCCTTCTAGTGTATTTTTTCATGTCAGTTATTGTATTGTTCATCTCTGTTTGTTTGTTCTTTAAATCTTCTAGCTCTTTGTTAAACATTTCTTGTATCTTTTGATCTGTGCCTCCATTCTTTTTCTGAGATCTTGGATCATCTTTACTGTCATTACTCTGAATTCTTTTTCATGCAGATTGCATGTCTCCACTTCACTTAATTCTTCTGAGGTTTTATCTTGTTTCTTTATCTGGAACATACTTCTCTGCTGTCTTATTTTGTCTAACTTCCTGTGTTTGTGGTCTCTGTTCCACAGGCTGAAGGGTTGTAGTTCCTTTTGCTTCTGGTGTCTCCTCCCTGGTGGGTGAGGTTGGTCCAGAGACTTGCACAGGCCTCCTGATGGGAGGGACTGGTGCCTGCCCACTGGTTGGTGGAGCTGTGTCTTGTCCGTCTGGTGGGAAGGGCTGTGTTAACTAGTGTGCTTAGAGGGCTGTGGGCTCAGGAAGATTTTAGGCAGCCTGTCTGATGATGAGTGGGGCTCTGTTCCCACCCTGTTGGTTGTTTCACCTGAGGCATCTCAACACTGGAGCCTGTAGGTTCCTGGGTGGGGCCAGGTCTCGATGCCATGATGACCTCCAGGAGAGCTCATGCCAATGGATATTTCCTCAGGACTCTGCCACCAGTGTCCTTGTCCCTCAGTGAGCCACAGCTGACCCCTCCCTCCCCAGGAGACACGCAGATCGTTTTGGCCCAGGCTCCTATGGAATCACTTCTTTGCCCTGGCTTCCAGTGCATGTGAAACCTGTGTGCACCCTACAGGAATGGAGTCCTCATTTCCCCAGTCCTGTAGAGCTCCTGCACTCAAGCCCTGCTGGCCTTCAAAGCCAAATGCTCTGGGAGCTCCTTCTCCTGATGACAAATATCCAGGATGGGGAGCCTCACATGGGGCTCAAAACTCTCACTCCTGTGGGAGAACCTCTGAGATATAATTATTTTCGTGTTTGTGGGTCTCCCACCTGGACGGTATGGGGTTTGATTATATTGCGAAAGCACCCCTCATACCATCTTGTTGTGGCTTCTTCTTTGTCTTTGGATGTAGAATATCTTTTTCTTCCACTAGTTTCCAGTCTCTTTTGTTGATGTTTGTTCAGCAATTAGTTCTCATTTTGGTGTTTTTGTGAGGGCAGGTGAGCTCAAGTTCTTCTACTTCGCCATCTTGTCTCCTCCATAAGTTTTTTAGTGTTTTTAATTGTAAAATGGTGTTGAATTTTGTCAAATGCTTTTTCTGCATCGGTAGAGGTGATTATGTAGTTTTTTTTTCAAATTTATTTACTTATGCTGTGTTGGGTCTTTGTTGCTGCACGTGGGCTTTCTCTAGTTGCAGTGAGTGGGGGCTGCTCTTTGTTGCAGTGCACAGGCTTCTCATTGCGGTGCCTTCTCTTGTTGTGGAGCATGGGCTCTAGGTGTGTGGGCTTCAGTAGTTGCAGCACGTGGGCTCAGTAGTTGCGGCACGTGGGCTCTAGTGTGTGCGGGTTTCAGTCACTGTGGCATGCGGACTCAGTAGCTGTGGCTCGCAGGTTCTAGAGTGCAGGCTCAGCACTTGTGACACACAGGCTTAGTTGCTCTGTGACACGTTGGATTTTCCTGGATCAGGGATTGAACTCGTGTCTCCTGCATTGGCAGGCGGATTCTTAACCATTGTGTCACCCGGGAAGTCCCAATCATGTAGTTTTTCCATCTACTCTGTTAATGTGGTGTATTACATTGATTGAGTTTTGTATGTTGAACTATCTTTGCATTCCAGGAATACATCTCACTTGATCATGGTACATAGTCCCTTAAATATGCTGCTGAATTTCATTTGCCAGTATTTTATTGAGGATTTTTGCCTCAGTGTTTATAAGAGATATTAGTCTATATTTTTTGTACTTATTATTTCTTGTAGTGTCTTTGGTATCAGAGTAATGCTGGTCTCATAGAATGAGTTAGGGAGTATTCTTTCTTTTTTAATTTTTTGGGAATTTGAGAAGGATTGGTGTTAGTTCTTCTTTAAATATTTGGTAGAACTCACCATGAAGCCATCAGGTTCATGGCTTTTTTATTGTTGTTGGGAGATTTTTGAGTACTGACTGAATCTCCTTACTAGTTATAGGTCAATTCAGATTTTCTGTTTCTTTGTGATTAGTCTGGATAGGTTTGTGTTTCCAGGAATTTGTCCATTTCATCTGGGTTATCAAATTTGTTGGCATACAGTTGTTCATAGCACTTTCTTATCATTTTTATCTCTGAAGAATTGGTAATGTCCTCACTTTCATTTCTGATTATAATCATTTGAGTCTTCTCTTTTTCTTAGTCCATCTGGCTAAAAGTTTATCGATTTTGTTGATCTTTTCAAAGAACCTAGTTTTGATTCTCCATGATTTTCTGTATATTTCATTCTGTTTCATTTATCTCTGCTCTAATCTTTATTTCCTTCCTTCTACTACCTTTGGGTTTAGTTTGTTCTTTTTCTAGTTTCTTAAGTCAGATTGTTAACTTGAGATTATTGATTTGAACAAAAAATTTTTGAAATGTAAGCTTTTATAGCTATGAATTTCCTCTTTAACACTACTTTTGCTGCATCATATAAGTTTTGGTATGTTCTGTTTTTGTTTTCATTAGTCTCTCAGTATATTCTTATATCCTTTGATATTTTTTCTTTGATCCATTGGTTGTTCGTGTTGTTCAGTTTCCACAAATTTGTAAATTTGCCAGATTTGCTTCTGTTCCTGAATTCTAATTTCATCTGTTGTAGTCAGAAACTATACTCTTTATGATAGCTGTCTTTTAAAATCTATTGAGACTTAATTTGTGGCCTCATGTATAGAGTCTTCTGGAAAAATGTTCCATGTGCACTTGAGAAGAATAGGTATGCTGTTGTTGTTGGGGAGAGTGCTATGTCTGTCAGATCAGGTTGTTTTTGTTTTGTTTTGTTTTGTTTTTTTGCGGTACGCGGGCCTCTCACTGCTGCAGCCTCTCCCGTTGCAGAGCACAGGCTCCGGACGTGCAGGTTCAGCGGCCATGGCTCAAGGGCCCAGCCGCTCTGTGGCATGTGGGACCGGGGCACGAACCCGTGTACCCTGCATTGGCAGGTGGACTCTCAACCACTGCGCCACCAGGGAAGCCCGTCAGGTTGGTTTTTATCTTGTTTAAGTTATCTGTTTTCTTATTTATCTTCTGTCTGGTTGTTCTATTTATTGCTCACATTGGAGTGTTGAAGTCTCTATTATTGTAGAACGGTCTATCTCTCCCTTTAATTCTGTCAGTTTTTGCTTCATATAATTTGATTGTTTGTTGTTTGGTGTGTACATGTTTATAATTGTTATGTCTTCTTGCTGTATTGAAGCTTTTCATAACATATAATGTCCTCCTTTGTCTCATGTAAACTGTTTTGACTTAAAGTCTGTTTGGTCTAATATTAGTGTAGCCACTCCTTCTCTCTACTGTTTACATGGAATATCTTTTTCTGTTTTTTCACTTTCAATATATTTTTGTTTTTGGCTGTAATATGAGTTTCTTGTAGACAGCATATAATTAGATTATATGTTTTTATTCATTCTGCCAATCTGTCTTTTCATAGGAGAGTTTAATCCATTTACATTTTCCATAATTACTCATAAAGAAAGACTTCTGTCACTTTGTTTTCTATTTGCCTTATAGCTTTTTTGTTCCTTATTTCCTTCATTACTGTCTTCTTTTTGTAGTTGGTTTTTTTTGTAGTGAAATTCCTTTCCCATTTCTCTAGTTACTTTCTTTGTGGTTACCATGGGAATATTATTGTGAAATTCTTTTCCCATTTCTCTAGTTATTTTCTTTGTGGTTACTGTGGGATTCCATTTAACATCCTAATGTTGTAACACTCTAATTTGAATTTAAACCAGCTTAACTTTAATAACATATAAAATCTCTGTTCTTTTACGGCTCTCACCCCCACCTCATTCAGTTGTTGATGTCACAGAATTACATGTTTACACATGTATGCCCCAAAACATAAACTGGTAATTCTTTTTTTTAAAAATAAATTTACTTATTTATTTATTTGTTTATTTATGGCTGTGTTGGGTCTTCGTTGCTGCGTGCGGGCTTTCTCTAGTTGTGGTGAGCAGGGGCTACTCTTCATTGCAGTGTGTGGGCTTCTCATTGCAGTGGCTTCTCTTGTTGTGGACCACGGGCTCTAGGGACATGGGCTTCAGTAGTTGTGGCCCGCGGGCTCAGTAGTTGTGGGTCACGGGCTCTAGAATGCAGCTCAGCAGTTGTGGCGCATGGGCTTAGTTGTTTTGCGGTATGTGGGATCTTCCTGGACCAGGTATTGAACCCGTGTCCCCTGCATTGGCAGGTGGACTCTTAACCACTGCGCCACCAGGAAAGTCCCTAAACTGGTAATTCTTTTAAATGCTTTAATCTCTTAAGTTATGTAGAAAACAAAATGTGGGTTACAAACCAAAGTTACAATAATATTAGCTTTTATAATTGCCCATGTATTTACCTTTGTTGAGATCTTTATTTTTTCATACTGCTTCAGGTTACTGTCTAGTGTCCTTTCATTTTATTTCGCAGGAGTCCCTTGAGCATATCTTACTGGGCAGCCCTGGTGATAACAAACACCCTCAAGTTTTGTTCACCTGTGAAAGTCTTAATTTCTCCTTCACTTTTGAAGGGCAGTTTTGCCTGATATTGGATTTTTGGTTGACTTTTTTTTTTTTTTTAAGCACTTTGAATATATCAGCTCACTGCCTCCTGGCCTCCAAAGTTTCTGATAATAAATCTGTTGATAATCGTATAGAGGATCCCTTGTATGTGATGGGTTGCTTCTCTCTTGCTGATTTTAAGGTTCTCTCTGTCTTTGTTTTTTCAAAGTTCAGTTATAATATGTCTCAGTGAGAGTCTCTTTGAGTTTATCTTATTTGGAGTTCATTAAGCTCTTGGATGTTTATATTCATTCATTTCATCAAATTTGGGCAGTTTTCAGCTGTTATTTTTTGAGATATTCTCTCTGCCTTTTTCTCTGTCTTCTTCTTCTGGCTCTCCCACAATACACACGTTAGTTTGTTGGTGGTGTCCAAAAGGTCTTTTAGGTTCTGTTTGCTTTTCTTTAAACCTTTTTGTTTCTGTGATCATTTCCATTGCTGTATCTTCAAGTTCACTGATACTTTATTCTGACTGCTCAGATCTGCCTTTGAATCCCTCTAGTTTTGTTTTTATTTTCACTTCAGTTATCATACTTTTCAACTGCAGAATTTCTATTTCATTTCATCTTAGGTTTTCTCTTTATTGATATTTCCATTTAATTCATTTTCATCATTCATTTACATCACATTCTTGACTTTCTCCATGTCTTCCCTTAGCTGTTTAAGCATCTTGTAGACAGCTCTTTTAAAGTCTTTGTCTAGTAGATCAGCTGTCAGGTCTTTTTCAGGGAGAGTTTCTGTTGATGTTTATTTTTCCTTTGAATGGGCCATACTCCCCTGGTTTTTGTTGTTGTTTGTATGCCTTATGTGTGTGTGTGTGTTTTTGTGGAAAACTGGACATTTGAATCTAATAATGTGATGACTCTGAAAATCAGATGCTCCCTCTTCCCCAGAGCTTGCTGTTTTTGTCATTGTTTTTGTTGTTTTGATTGTTGTAGGCTCTCTTTGTGCCAAGGATCCATCTGAGGTATAAACTTAAGAAGGTCTTTCTGACCCTGTACCTTTTGCTGGGCATGTGCAGTCACTTTCTAATTTTCTCTATATATGCTGTTGTTTTTGAATGTCCTTATCTTCAGTGTCTGCCTCCCAAAAGAGGAAAAAAAAAAAAATGAAGGGGAGGGGAAAGTGTGCCAGCCCTTTAAATGTGCTGGCCGTCATTTCATCTAGAGGGGGAGAGGCTTGCAACAATGGAGAAAGGTACAACAGCAATTCTCACTTGCCTCTTTGTCTACTCTTCTGTGGTATGAAACAGCATCAGTGTTTAGAGCACAGATCCCTGATAGTTGCAGAACAGGATCCTTTATGTCCACCCTGACTCCTGAAAGCTGTGTGCAAGCTGTTCTGGGAACACGTGCATGGCTCCCTGCCATGGGTAGCTGCTACTGTGGTAGCAGCTGAAATTGACCAAAATTACCATATTTACAGTTTAAGCCTTCCCCTTGAAATTGCAAGTCTTCAATAGGATCCAGAGTGCCAGAATTGTTACATCAGACAAATTCTGCCAGCACAATTGTTGTCTAGGTGGGGAGACAGATTTCTGATGCTTCCTACTCTGCCATCTTCCGAGAATCCTCTGATAAAGATATTTTGCATTTGGATATGTGGGAAGGAAAGCACATTCAATGTTTCAAATGAGAAGATTCTGGTTTTTGTTAAAGCTATCATTGCTTGAACCTTAAGATGTGTACTTAATGCATTACATACATTATTTAATTTAATCCTTGCAATAACATTGAAAGAGAGGTATTATTATTCATTTTAATAGGTGAAAAAATTGGGCAGAGAGCAGAGGAGGTCTGTCTGTGTAGTATGTCACTTCTGAAGAGGTCTTCTTATACTTTCTCTTCTTGCCCATACTACTTAGAATATTGGTTTGACTATAGAGTCAAAATATCAGAGGCTCAATCAGGATTAACATTTCTTTCTCTTTCTCTATGATACAGTGTTAACCCTATGATCCTGGGTTTGTAGGCAGTTTTGTTCCTTGAGGACATCCAGAGACCCAAGTTCCTTCTATTTTGTTGTTCTTCCATTCCCTGGGGTTTTACCCTCATCCATATATTTGAAACTGGCTTACCAGCACCCATGGAAGGCGAAAATGGAAGGGAGACCAAGTGACTTGTTTTAAGAAGTGAAGATGTTTTAAGAAGTTGCATACATCACTCCTCCTCATATCCTATCTGCCAGTACTTTGCTCAGTCGCATGGCCATGGTGAGGTGGAAGGAATGCTCTGGTCTGTAATCTATAGCTGGGCAGAGGAGTGATATTACAAAAATACAGAGAGAGCAAATGGTTATTGGGGAGATATTTAGCAATATCTTCCACTCTTCCAGTTCACACCTCTCCCCTCTCAAAAACATGTCCTAGCATTCTCTCTACTTTAAGGGAGAAAAATGAATCTTTTTTGAACAAAAACAGAGAGCCACATCAGACTCTGCAGGGAGGCAGTGTTGGTCGTCGTGGTGTAGTTTTGATGGTGAACATCCTTGGAACAGTACGTCACTCCTAGGAACATACCTGGAGGCAGGGAAGGTAGGTAAGCCGGAGAGGTACTGACAGCAAAATTTGGCTGCTTTACAAAACATTGCCAAGGGTAAATGCTTTGTCTCAGCCCTGGTTTAACTGACTTTAGGCCTAAAAACTATTCTGCCAAAACCCTTTTTGTTTTCTTTCTAAGATTATAAACACTTGAAGTCAGTGCAAATGTCCTTATGATGCAGGGATGAGTGCATTTTTTACAGATGACGTTGTTATTTGGAAAGCAAGTTCTACTCCAATGTCTGCCTAAGTAAATAGTTCAGTTATTAGAAATAAAGAGCCAATATATCTCACCTTTAAGTGAAGTAAGCTGAAATTCCTTTGTTCTTGCCAGGACACTGATATGTACTTTCAACTGCTTCTCTGTGCTCTTGATATTAGTGTGTGCAAGTCTTCAAACTTGTTTACTCTTGCCAGTGAAACCTGAAGCATTCAGGCACATTAGTCTTCTGTATTAATCTTTCACGTATGGGGAGAGCAAGATATCTAGTGAACATTTTTACTTCCTGGGAACTTTATTTCTAGATTCCTTTTGTTCTGTCTGAATGAATGGTCTTTGGTTTCCTCTCCATCAAAAAGAACCAAAGCAAGAAGTTTTGTAAAGGATTTAAATGCTACTGAAGCTGTGTTTTTGGCCTGCGAAAAGGGGACATGGCACTCACTGGCCTGTGTTTGATTCTGACTTTGCTGCTTAGTAATTGTGTAAATTTGGGTTAATCACTTGACCTCTTTGATGCTTATATTCCTTGTCCAAAAAGTAGGGAAAATTCTCTGTACCCCATTGCATTGTTATTAGAATTAGATCATAGTTACACTACTTACTAACTGTATGGCCTTAGTCAAGTTACTAAAACTTCCTGTGTCTCAATTTCTTCATCTGTAAAATGGGGTAATAATAGTAACTACTATATAGGGTTTTTGAGAAGTAACATGCTTAGAATAGTGCCTGGCACCACAGTAAACTCTATGTAAATGGTAGCTGTTGTGGCTGTTCTATGAATATGTAAGAGCCTCCTGTGTTCATTGGCCTTGATTGGGACATTGACAAGATAGAAAAAGGAGTCAGTCTCCAGCCTGGTTGTCCAGTGAAGTCTGGTATTCTTATGAGCTCCTGTATTTGCAGGGAGCAGTATAGAGCCTGCTCAGAGGCCAAAGCTATGCTAACCTTTTAAAACTGCTGAGGATGCATCTGAGAGAACCTAGTACCACATGGTTTTGCTGAAAAAGGGAAAAAAAAAATCTTAAAATGAAAATGTCTTCTTAGGGGCAAAATGCCATAAATGGGAGCAATCCCAGAAATAGATTGTGGTGAAATCCATTCAGTGATAAATTTTATTTCTTTAAAAAAACTCTTTAATTATTTTATTTGAGTTTTATTTCTTGTAATCCTTAGTAATATGAGCTGCATCCTCCTCCTCGTGTGCATGATTTATTTTCCTTTATCTATGAAAACCCTTCTGTGATGATATTACAGTGATGTAGTTCTGTGTGTTAACAGAATATAGCAGATAAAATATTTCATAGGGAACTCTTATCAAAGAGTCTACCTCAGGAAGATTCCACTCAATAGGCTGCCCAGATATGCTCAGTTCTTCTACTCACTCCCAACCCTATTTCCCCTACTTTTCAAATTAGGCATTTTCAAGGACGTTGAGTTCAAGAAATGGGGGCAGCATCTGATTTTGGAAAACATACATTTTTAGCTCACAAAATGTGTTGTCATTTCCATTTTAGCTTTCTGTAGCTCCTTCCTTGATCCTTGAAGAAGGTGGAGATTTACAGTCACATTTTATTGGTACTTTTCTCCATCACACAGATGATAAATTATTGAGAAGCCATTTGGTCTATAAAAATGAAATACACAGCCCATCCTCTTCCAGCATGCTGCTTGGACTGACTCCAGCTGCTGTGAACGGCTAGGGCTCTGTATTCAGAAAAACAAAGCAAATCCCTTATACATTTTGGGCTTGCTCCTTTGTTGGTGGATAGAGAGGGACAATGACCTGATGGATTATTGGCTCTCTGGATGTAACTAAGGGCCACAGACAGAGTCAGCTCTTTTATTGCTCCAGAAAGATCCTTTGTGCTGAGTGTTGGCATTCAGAGATTTTGTACCTATATTTTTGCTAGTTCTTGTTTTGGACTGCAGTCAAAGATGGTCAGAGCTTCCAATAATGGGCAGGGTTTAAATGTTTTTCTCATACTTTACTACAATTAATCTTAACCCTTGTTTGAGTCACATACTGCTTTGAGAATCTGATATCATAAACTCCCTTTCCTCTCCTCCCACCAACTGCACTTATGCACAAACACAGAAAAGACTTCAGAGTGCTTATGAACCCCCGACCACCAACTGTTCAACTCTTTACAGTTCCGTGAATCTCTCTTTTTAGATTAAAATTTCTCTGTGGTTTTCAAAAGCATATGTTTGATAATATTGTAATTTATTTTTCTCTAGAAATAGAAGATTCATTATTTCACTGTGACCTTGTTTTTTGTGTGATTGTAAAATCAGCTGAAGTTTTAACTTTAATTTTATTGTTTTTCAGTAAATGATTCATTTATTTGATGAAAATTGCATAGCTGTTATAATTATTTCCAGAAAAATTCTCAAGATAAAATATTAAAAACAGTAATAAAAACTGTATCTTTATTTTTTTAAAAAGTCAGTGCAATGGGCTTCCCTGGTGGCGCAGTGGTTAAGAATCCACCTGCCAATGCAGGGGACACAGGTTCGAGCCCTGGTCCAGGAAGATCCCAGATGTCGTGGAGCAGCTAAGCCTGTGCGCCACAACTACTGAGCCTGCGCTCTAGAGCCTGCGAGCCACAACTACTGAAGCCCGCACATATAGAGCCTGTGCTCCACAACAAGAGAAGCCACTGCAATGAAGAGTAGCCCCTGCTCACTGCAACTAGAGAAAGCCCGTGCACAGCAATGAAGACCCAATGCAGCCAAAAAGAAAATAAATAAAATAAATTTATAAAAAATAAAAGCAAGTGGAATAAGCAAAAATCACCATTTTTATTATATTTATTTAAATATAGATAAATTTGATCACAGTAAAAATGATTAATAATAGTATTTTATTTATTTACTTTTAAATTTTATGGAGTGTAGTTGATTTACAATGTTGTGTTAGGCTCAGGTGTGCGGCAAAGTGATTCAGTTATACATATACATATATTCATTCTTTTTCAGGTTCTTTTCTCATATAGGTTATCACAGAATATTGAGTAGAGTTCCCTGTGCTACACAGCAGGTCCTTGTTGGTTATCTATCTTATGTATAGTAGTGTGTATATGTTAATCCCAAGCTCTTGATTTATTCCTTCCCCCACCACATTTCCCCTTTGGTAACCATGAGTTTTTTTTTATATCAGTAGGTCTGTCTCTGTTTTGTAAATAAGTTCATTTGTAACATTTAAAAAATTAGGGGACTTACCTTGTGGCGCAGCGGTTAAGAATCCGCCTGCCAATGCAGGGGACACGGGTTCGAGCCCTGGTCCAGGAAGATCCCACATGCCGTGGAGCAACTAAGCCTGCGAGCCACAACTACTGAGCCCATGCGCCACAGCTGCTGAAGCCTGTGCACCCTCGAGCCCGCGAACCACAACTGCTGAGCCCTTGTGCTGCAACTACCAAAGCCCACATGCCTAGAGCCTGTGGTCCGCAACAAGAGAAGCCACCACAATGAGAAGCCCCCACACCACAACGAAGAGTAGCCCCCACTCGCTGCAACTAGAGGAAGCCCACGTGCAGCAACGAAGACCCAACGCAGCCAAAAATAAATAAATAAATTTATTTTAAAAAAGAAGAAAAAAAGAGTAGCTCCCACTCACCACAACTAGAGAGAAAAGACTGCCTGCAGCAATGAAGACCCAACACAGCCAAAACATTAATTAGTAAATAAATAAAATGAAAAATAAAATTATCATATATTAGGAAAAAAATTAGATTCCTCATATGAGTGATATTGTGTGATATTTGTCTTTGTCTGAATTACTTCACTTAGTATGATAATCTCTAGGTCCATCCATGTTATGGAAAATGGCATTATTTCATTCTTTTTTATGGCTGAGTAATAATATTCCATTGTATATATGTACCACATCTTCTTCTTCTTTTTTTTCAATATTTATTTATTTAGGCTGCACTGGGTCTTAGTTGCGGCAGGTGGAATCTTTGTTGCAGCATGTGGGATCTTTAGTTGAGGCACGCGGGCTTCTTAGTTGTGGCATGCAGACTCTTAGTTGCGGCATGTGAACTCTTTGTTGCGGCATGCAGGTGGGATCTAGTTCCCCGACCAGGGATTGAACCCAAGTCCCCTGCATTGGGGGTGCAGAATCTTACCCACTGGACAACGAGGGAAGTCTCTGTACCACATCTTCTTTATCCACTCATCTGCTGATGGACATTTAGTTGCTTCCATGTCTTGGCTATTGTAAATAGTGCCACAGTGAACATTGGAGTGCATGTATCGTTTTGAATTATGGTTTTCTCTGGATATATGTCCAGGAGTAGGATTGTTGGATCATGTGGTGGTTCTGTTTTTAGTTTTTTAAGGCAACTCTATACTGTTCTCCATAGTGGTTGTACCAATTTACATTCCCGCTAATAGTGTAGGAGGGTTCCCTTTTCTTCACACCCTCTACAGCATTTATTGTTTGTAGACTTTTTCATGATGGCCATTCTGACTGGTGTGAGATTATACAACTACCACTGTAGTTTTTTAAAGATTTTCTTTTGATGTGGACCATTTTTAGAGTCTTTACTGAATTTGTTACAATATTGCTTCTGTTTTATATTTTTTTCTTTGTCTTTTGGCCACGAGGCATGTGGGATCTTAACTCTCCAACCAGGGATCAAACCCGCACCCCCTGCATTGGAAGGCGAAGGCTTAACCACTGGACCGCCAGGGAAGCCCCACCACCATTGTAGTTTTGATGTGCATTTCTCTGATAACTAGTGATGTTGAGCATCTTTTCATGTGCTTTTTGGCCATCTCTATGTCTTCTTTGGAGAAATGTCTATTTAGATCTTCTGCCCATTTTTTGATTGGGTTATTTGTTTTGTTGATATTGAGCTGCATGTGCTGTTTGTATATTTTGGAGATTAATCCCTTGTCAGTGACTTCATTTACAAATATTTTCTCCCATTCTGTGGGTTGTCTTTTGGTTTTGTTTATGGTTTCCTTTGCTGTGCAGACACTTAAGTTTAATTAGGTCCCATTTGTTTATTTTTATTTTCATTACTCTAGGGAGTGGATCAAGGAAGATTTGCTGCAATTTATGTCAAAGAGTGTTCTGCCTGTATTTTTCTCTAAGAGTTTTATAGTGTCCAGCCTTACTTTTAGGCCCTTGATCCATTTTGAGTTTATTTTTGTATATGGTGTTAGGGGATGTTCTAGTTTCATTCCTTTACATGTAGCGGTCCAGTTTTCTGAGCACCACTTACTGAAGAGACTGTCTTTTCTCCATTGTATATTCTTACCTCCTTTGTCATAGATTAGGTGACCATAGATGAGTGGGTTTATCTCTGGATTTTCTATCCTGTTCCATTGATCTATATTTTTGTTTTTGTGCCAGTACCATACTGTTTTCATGACTGTAGCTTTGTAGTATAGTCTGAAGTCAGGGAGCCTGATTCTTCCAGCTCCCTTTTTCTTTCTCAAGATTGCTTTGGCTATTCGGGTTCTTTTGTGTTTCTGTACAAAATGTAAGAATTTTTTGTTCTAATTCTGTGAAAAATGCTATTGATAATTCAGTAGGGACTACATTGAATCTGTAGATTACTTTGGGTAATATAGTCATTTTGACAATATTGATTCTTCCAGCTGTAACACCAAATAATTCTTGGTATTAAGCTCACGTTACCTCTCTTGCTGGGTTATTCTAGGATTAGAGATAGTATCTGTAAAACACATGTTCATTACTTAATAAATGGTAACTGTTCTTGCTATGACCTTCTAGCCATAATCCATATCTCTGAAAAGCTAAAGGGAACCAAAGGTTTTTCTGTTTGATTTGCATAGATGTAAACTAGCAGAATATTTGATGTTGGGCTGGGAGAGCCTGTCATGGTAAGTGAGACAGAAAGAAGACAAGGGCCGGTGCCAACTGCAAATGCAGTTCTCATTTTAGAACAGTGCCTCCTTGGAAGTGCACAGTATAGACTTCTAAAACGTAGATCATCCAAGGTGAAAGCTTCTGTTACTTAGAAAAAAATTCAGGTAAAGTGAGGAGATCATTAGCTACAAGTAGGAATTCTCACTGGTTTAAAACAAACAACTCCAATCAAATTGTACCTGTGAGTGCAAATAGATCGCCTATGGTAATTACAGTAAGGGAGAAGATTATTTTTTAATATTTTGCAGCTTTACAGAAGACTTAAGAAAGATGGATATTTAGTTTTAAGGAGTTTAAAAAAGAAAACGTAATACTGTTATCTCAGTGTTGCTCTAATTGAGGTTTAGGTGAATTACTTGGTCCTTGAGACCCTACTCTGCTTTGGGGAGATAGAGACAATTTCTGTACTTCTCACATGAGCTTGATTATAGCAAAGACCTGTGTCTAGGCCTCATTGACACACTGTTCATATCTTGAAGGGTAGACTCAATATCAGGCCTTGGAAAGATTTTGGGCATTTCTTATCTGAAGTTGCATACGTGAACCTGTTTTTACTGTGTCGCATATCTGGAAGAGAAAGGGGCACCATGGAATCTGAGGGTTTGAAAAAGCCTCCAAACTCTGACTCTGCTGCACATTTAAATTAGGTCTACCTGGTTTTTAATATAAATCGGCTCAATTACACTATTGCCAAAAATCTAGGTGTCTTCTTGAGGAACAGCTGTTTTATTTGGTGTTGGCTTAACTTAGCCCCCTTGGGAAGGAGAATGGTACAGGGGCTCAGACCGGGATGGACTGTTGAGTTAACCTTGACAGTGAACCCTGCCCCACACTCAGTTCAGAGGACCAGGACAAGGTGGTTTCACACAGGCAGCTCAGCTCATTTCTGAACAACTGAAATGCTAAGGGCTTTTGCTGTCCAAGCTATTGCAAATGGCTTCTCTCATTCTCAGCCTGCTCTGTAGTTGACAAAGGTGCAAAGCCTTTCTGTACTTAAGAGCCCAGGATGCCAATGTCAATTAGCTCATTAGTGAGTATCTGCCAGGATCTTTGCATATGGCTATGCAGGTTGAACAGGTTGAACAGTGTTTGCTGCCCTTGGAGTTGAGTGCTGCATGGCTTGTACAACTGTGATAAAGGAGCCCTGATCACCCATTTTAAATGCAGAGTGGCAGGAGTTTGGAATTCCCTTTCTTATGGGTAATTGCTTTTCCAGCATTGGCTTATTTGGCAGAGAAGGGTGGTCTGGTCCTTGAGTTCCTGCTGAATAGCAGCAGTCAGGAGTCCTGGCTCTAAGAATTCTAGGAAATGTACTATATCTCTTTCTTCAGTGCTGGGTTGCAGAAACCTTGTTCCATCAGTAATAGTATGGTCCAGACTCAGGACGAACTGCTCCTCAATGAACACTGCAGGAGTTGGATGATAAGGCCCCTAAAGTACGAGCTGATGGAGGGGCGGATGAAGCTTACTTGGAGATCTGTGATCAGAGTTGGCCCCAGGCAAGGCTGTACTGGAACTGGCTTGCTTCCAACACCTCTCCACCTGCTGTTTCACATGGGGCTCTTTAGGTTAGAGGAGACAGAAAACCACCTTAAGTGGATTAAATAAAAATAAAGAGGCTCTATTGGCTCATTTTACTGAAAAGTGTGTGAGTATAGTTGGCTTCAGGTGATCAAATGATGACTTTAGAATCTAGTCTCTTTCTCTCTCTCTCTCCTCCCCTGTCCCTCTCTGCATCTCTCAGTTCTCCTTTCCTTTGTGTTGGCCTTGTCCCTAGGCAGGCTTTCTGCATTTGATGATCTCCAGCATCTCCAGGCATATATCCCACAGGCTTAGTAGTTCCGGAAGAAAGGAGCCCCAAAGCTCTAAAACAAGCAAATAAACAAGCACACCCAACTGACACCAAACCAAACGAAAAATGTAAAAACAAGTCCACACACACACAAAAACAGCAATGCACTGTGTCTCCATGGTCTAGTTTGTGTTATGGGCTAATGTCTGAATCACTTGCTGTAGCCAAGGGAATGGAATCCTCTGATTGACCAGGCTAGGGTCATGTGTTCATACAGCTTAGGGAATGTCCATCCTCAGCCAAGTAGGTTCTGGGAGATGGAGGATTAGTTCTCCAAAGAAAAATCAAGATGATGTCATTAGAAGGAGGAGGAGTGTTTGGGTGGTGAAACAAAAGCCATCAGATAGGCCTTTTCACCTCTCCCTTCCTGCATCTACCGTACAGGGCTGTGGGGCTAGGCTCTTCACAATGGCCTTTTCTGAGATGTATTTATTTCTCCATTTTGGCGTAACCCTTAACATTTATTAAAACTGCTTATACTGCATTTACCAAAATGTCTAAAAGCCTTACAGACATCAAACCTTTACAAAAATGTTTCTGCCCCTGACTTACATAACTTTTCATAACATTTTAATCTGTTGACATCCATTTCCGTTTAAAATTGTCTCCTCTGTCGACCTTTATGACACTGTGGCCTCCTTGTTCTCTTCCTACCTCCCTGATCCTCAGAGATCTCTTTCAGTGGCAGCACACTATGTTAATGCACAGATTTCCTAAACCACTAACATTTCTCTGCCCTACTTCCTGGGTAGTCCTTCAATCTAGCATCTCTCCATCTTCACGGTCCCTTCAGTTAGGGCCTCCTCATCTCTCATCTGTGATGCTGCCATCCCTTCTCCTAACTCTCTTTGCTTGCAGCTTTATGCTTCTCAAATCTGTCCACTTGACTCCTTCCAGATCCTCCCTGTTCACTGTTTGAATCCCCTGTGTTGTTTCCCACTTGCCCATAGATGGTCACAAGAGGCCCTCCATTCATTGTCCCTAGCGCCTGGCTCTAGTCTTCATTTCTTTCTTGATTCCCTCTGGATTTCCATCACGTCAAACATCTTGTGGATCCCATTATGCACTGAATGTTTCAGTCCTGCATACCTTTCCACATGATATTAACTTTGCCTGAGATGCCCTTCTCCCAACTAATCTGCCTGGGAATCTCCTATTGGTCTTTCAAAACCCTCTTCAGGCATCATGTTCTCTTGGAAACTTTCTGTAATACCCTTACCACCCCACGCTTGGCAGAACAAATCACTTTCAATTCTGTATTAATATGTACATACTTTATTGCATTCAGTGTCCTGTATTTTGCTTATTTATTTATATTCATGCCTTTTTTTTTTTTTAACGTTTTGGTTTTGTTGACCATGAGGCATGTGGGACCTTAGCTCCCTGACCAGAGATCGCACCCGCAACCCCCTGCATTGGAAGGCGAAGTCTTAACCACTGGACTGCCAGGGAAGTCCCGCTTTCTTTTTTAAATAAACAGACTGAATGCCTTTTTTCTTTGGAATCACCTTTAATAAACATCTTTGGTAGGTTCTGTAGTAACTGTGCTCACAGGATGAGGCAACATTTTTCTGTTATCCTTGTATGCATTTTGAAAACAATTTCAAAACAACCTAGAAGTCAAATCAAGATAGAAAAGGTACACAGAAAATTTGCGCCTGATTCTCCACAATGTAATTTGTATACAAGTCAATAGTTATACAAGCTGTATTTTTACATGGGTATATTATTTGATCCTGAATATTTTATCATGATTCTGAAGTCTTCTCAACGGCAAATGATAAAACATATGAAAAGTATTTGGGGCCAAAGAATTTATCATTATGACATTATGTACTGACCAGAGTCCTGAAACAGTGTTTTTTGAAGGCCTAATTCGAGGACTTAGGTGTCTTGTGCACATTTATATTGACAATAGCACTCTTTAAAATAAAATAAAAATAACTTTACAGATATTCCCTTTTCTTAGTGCTGGGTTTCTTAGAGATACCCATACCAACCTTTTAATCATTATGATAAACATTCCTGGGATGCCCTTAGAAGAATTTTTTTTAATTTTTATTTTATATTGGAGTATAGTTGATTAACGATGTTGTGTTTGTTTCAGGTGTACACCAAAGTGATTCAGTTATACATATACATGTATCTATTCTTTTTCAAATTCTTTTCTCATTTAGATTATTACAGAATATTGAGCAGAGTTCCCTGTGCTATACAGTAGGTCCTTGTTGATTATCTATCTTATATAGTAGTGTGTATATGTCAGTCCCAAACTCCCAGTCTATCCCTTCCTCCCACCCTTCCCCGCTGGTAACCATAAGTTCGTAAATTTGGCCTCTAAGTCTGAGTGTCTGTTTCTGTTTTGTAAATAAGTTCATTTGTATCATTTTTTTTGACTCTGCATATAGGCGATATCGTATGATATTTGTCTTTCCTCTGTCTTGCTTATTTCACTTAGTATGATAATCTCCAGGTCCATCTATGTTGCTGCAAATGGCATTATTTCATTCTTTTTTATGACTGAGTACTTTTCCATTATATATGTGTACCACATCTTTATCCATTCATCTGTCAATGGACATTTAGGTTTCTTCCATGTCTTGGCTATTGTAAACAGTGCTGCAGTGAACATTGCGTGCATGTATCCTTCCGAACCATGTTTTTCTCTGGATATGTGCCCAGGAGTGGGATTGCTGGATCACATAGTAGTTCTAGTTTCAGTTTCTTAAGGAACCTCCATACTGTTCTCCATAGTGGCTGCACCAATTTACATTCCTACCAACAGTATAGGAGGGTTCCCTTCTCTCCACACCCTCACCAGCATTTATTGTTTGTAGACTTTTTCATGATGGCCATTCTAACTGGTGTGAGGTGATACCTCATTGTAGTTTTGATTTGCATTTCTGTAATAATTAGTGATGTTGAGCGTCTTTTCGTGTGCCTCTTGGCCATCTGTATGTCTTCTTTGCAGAAATGTCTATTTAGGTCTTCTCATTTTTTGATTTTTTTTTTTTTTTTTTTTTGCTGTACGCGGGCCTCTCACTGTTGTGGCCTCTCCCATTGCGGAGCACAGGCTCTGGATGCACAGGCTCAGCGGCCATGGCTCACGGGCCCAGCCGCTCCGCGGCATGTGGGATCTTCCCAGACTGGGGCATGAACCCGTATCCCCTGCATCGGCAGGTGGACTCTCAACCACTGCGCCACCAGGGAAGCCCTGTTTTTTGTTTTGATATTCAGCCGCATGAATTGTTTGTAAATTTTGGAGATTAATCCCTTGTCGGTCACATCATTCGCAAATATTTTCTCCCGTTCTGTGGGTTGTCTTTTGGTTTTGTTTATGGTTCCGTTTGCTGTGCAAAAGCTTTTAAGTTTAATTAGGATCCATTTGTTTATTTTTGTTTTTATTTTCATTGCTCTAGGAGGTGGATCCAAAAAGATACTGCTGTGATTTATGGCAAAGAGTGTTCTGCCTATGTTTCCCTCTAAGAGTTTTATAGTATCCGGTCTTACATGTAGGTCTTTAATCCATTTTGAGTTTATTTTTGTGTATGGTATTAGAGAATGTTCTAATTTCATTCTTTTGCATGTAGCTGTCCAGTTTTCCAAGCACCACTTGTTGAAGAGACTGTCTTTTCTTCATTGTATATTCTTGCCTCCTTTGTCATAGATTAGGTGACCATAGGTGCGTGGGTTTATTTTTCTGGGCTTTCTATCCTGTTCCGTTGATCTATATTTCTGTTTTTGTGCCAGTACCATACTGTTTTCATGGCTGTAGCTTTGTAGTATAGTCTGAAGTCAGGGAGCCTGATTCCTCTAGCTCCCTTTTTCTTTCTCAGGATTGCTTTGGCTATTTGGGGTCTTTTATATTTAAAGAGAAATTAAAAATTTTTTTGTTCTCGTTCTGTGAAAAATGCTATTGATAATTTGATAGGGATTGCATTGTATCTGTAGATTGCCCTGGGTAGTATAGTAATTTTGACAATATTGATTCTTCCAATCCAAGAATATGATATATCTTTCCATCTGTTTGTGTCATCTTCGATTTCTTCCGTCACCGTCTTATAGTTTTCGAAGTACAGGTCTTTTGCCTCCTTAGGTAGGTTTATTCCTAGGTATTGTGTTCTTTTCAGTGTGGTGGTAAATGTGATTGTTTCTTTAATATCTCTTTCTGATCTTTCATTGTTAGTGTATAGAAATACAACAGATTTCTCTGTATTTCAGACTGAATGCCTTTGGGTAGGACTTGCACATAGCCAGTCTCCATCCTATGACACTGTTAGAAAAATGGCTGTTTCACAATTTCTGTTACTTTCCTGGCCACTGAAGGCATTTGAGTTTCTGTCCAAACCATAAATACACTTTTAGTATATAAGCTTCAGGGTAGTAACCTTTGTGTCTTATTCACTATGATTATCACATAGTAAGTTCTCAGTGAATAAATAGACGGATGAATGGATAAACGAACCCATAGGGTTGTTCAGAAGCACTTCAGCTTTCGTGTGTATAGCCTCTGTCACTGCAGCTGCTCTGGGCACTGAGATGGACGTTAGGTGGTTTCCTGTGGTCATCTCACCTCTAAGGCAAAACCTTGGACTAGAATATGGGTTTTTTTCATGACTCAGGCTTAGGCTCATCTCATCATAGCACTCGAACTCAGTCACTCATCATTTTTTGGAGAGATTCGGAGAATTTTTCTTTTAAAACCTTGGCCAATAACATGATAAGATTTCAACATCGTATACTAGTAGTCCTTTATGTCTAAATCTCAAATCCAGGATAACTGAAGAACAAGTTCTAGAAATCCTATGGATTGGGAGAGGCTTTTTATACCTTTTCACACTACTGAGAATGAAAGAAATTGCATAGGAGGAGGAAGAGAGAAAAACATAGGAAGAATGTAAGGGAAAAGAGTAACAGAAATAATAGAAACCATTTTTTTCTTTCTACTTCTAGCACCTCTTTGCCCCAATCTCCTGTGGCCTTTCTGGTCTTTTTCCATGGCTTCTAAATTCCTGTCCTTTTTTTCTTTTCCCCACTCATCCATTGAATCTGTGCCTTTTATTGTTAGCCTCTTTAAGTGTTTTCTGAAGGTAGAGTATATAAACCATGAACACAAAAGAATACTTCTGTGGGGAACCCTTATGTTTTGGGGGCGCTACCCGATATCCAAGCCTCCTCCTGTTTGATGAGGCTGGTAGGAGGTGGAAAATGCCAATTGTGGAAATTGAAAAGGCCGTATCCTTTTGACTCCTGGGCACTAGGACCACCTGAGCTCAGCCTATCTGATCATCCCATCCAAGACTGTGTCTGGAGTGAGTGTCACAAAGAAGCAAAGACAGTTTTGGGTTCAAGCCACTGCCAGCAGTGGTGGCTTTGAGTGTCCTTGACAAGTTGCAGGGTCTCCCTAAGCAGGCTTCTCTTGTGACATTGACATTGGCTCCAGTTCCAGCCTCCCAGCTTCCCTTGATTTGTGTTCATTTTCCAAAGCTCTAACCTTTCCCTGGACTCTGTGAGCTGCTTGACATTCTTTCAGTAAACTCCTTTTTGCTCAAGTTAGCCAGGTGGATTTCCTTTGTTTTCAACTAAGAACCCTGACTGGTAACCTTTCCCTATCAGCATTAGAAAAGTACAGAGAAGAAATATGCAGGGAGTCCCCTGGTGGTCTAGTGGTTAGGATTCGGTACTTTCACTGCAGTGGCTGGGGTTCAATCCCTAGTCGGGGAATTAAGATCCCACCAGCAGCACAGCTTGGCCAAAATTAAAAAAAAAAAAAATGCAGTCTTATTGTGTGACAGTTCTTACCTAAGTCCCCCTCACTCTTTGATTTTATTCTTTTTTTTTATCCTTCTCTTTCTTCTTGTCATTCCATAGCTATCAATGCCTCCTTTCAACTCTATTTCAGTTCAAGCTAGTGCCAGATGCTTGTGTTATATCTGAATCCTGAATAATCAGCTTTCTTCTGTATGAGATTGGCAAGTGTGAAAAATGCTGGAAATCTCTTTGCATAGAATACAAACACACCTAATATTTGATGGTCAGGGAATGTATTTCCATGACAACAGGATACTTAGGATTTTAGACAAATAAAGGGATGCAAATGTACTTAAAACCATTTTTTTCCCCCTACATACAGGCAATAAGCATAACTCTGATCTAATACTGGCCTGTAGAACTCATTTTAGAAGTCAAGAAAATGTGCTTATTAACAAGGTATCTTAATCATTATACATTTTCTAAGACAAAAACAAATTTCTCTCTTTTTTCCCCCTCTTTGGGGGAGGAGGTAAAGGTAGGCATTTTCAATTCTATCTGTCAAGAATGGAAAGATCTCTCTTTTTTTTAATAATTCATTTTCTCCATAAACAATGTGAAACATATGTCTTTAGTACAGTTTTCAGAGCAATTATAATGAGACACATTTAAAGATAGAGCATGTTTTTGACTCACGATCCGTTTACTTCCTGCCCCTCGCGTACCGCTTCCTTTCATTCCTACCCAACCATGCTGTGCTCCTGCCACAGCACAAAGAACCTTTAAAATGACTCATTTGCTATGTCTGCACAGTGTTCAGCTGGATTCTCTTAGTGCCCTGGTAACTTAATTCCTGGTCAACATTTTGCTGTGATTAAAATGAAAATAGCTACCATTACTGGACAAGGACTTATACATAAATGATCTTAAATCCTCAAACACCCTTGCCAGGAGGGGTTAGTATCCCATCTTCATATAGAAAGATAATTTGCCCAAGATCACAGAGAGTGAGAATGTGAAGCCATGTCTGTCACACTGAGAAGCCTGTGCCTCTACCACTTCTGCATTTTGTCTCTTCTCGCTTGATGTCTGCAGGAGAAATTTTTTGGAGATATAATTGACAGAAAACATTACACTAGTTTCAGGTGTACAGCATAACGATTTAATATTTGTATATATTGCAAAATGGTTGCAATAAGTCTAATAAACATCCATCACCACACGTAGTTACAAATTTTTTTTTCTTGTGAGAAGGACTTTTTAAGATGTATTCTTTTAGCAACTTTCAAATATACATACAGTATTGTTTAACTATAGTCTCCATGCTGTATACTACGTCCCCAGGACTTATTTTATAACTGGAAGTTTGTACCTTTTGACCCCTTTCACCCATTTGGCCCACGCCGCTCCCCCCCGACCTCTGTCAACTGCCAGTCTATTCTCTATTTATGAGTTTGTTTTTTCTTTCTTTTTAAAGATTTCACATATATTTGAAATCATATGATATTTATCTTTCTCCTTCCTTCACGCTCCGTCCATGCTGTCACAAATGGCAGGATTTCCTTCTTTTTTCTGGCTGAATAAGAGTCCATTGTATATATACCATGTTTTCTTCACCATTCATCCATCAGTGGACACTTAGGTTATTTCCATATCTTGGCTATTATAAACAATGCTGCAATGAAGATGAGTACAGATATCTTTTTGAGTTAGTGTTTTCATTTTTTTTTTTTTCAGTTAAATGCCCAGAAGTGGGATTGCTGGATCATATGGTAGTTCTATTTTTAATTTTCTGAGGAACCTCTATACTGTTGTCCATAGTGGTTGTGCCCATTTACAGTCCTACCAACAGTGCATGAGGGTTTCCTTTTCTCCACATTCTCACCAGCCCTTGTTAGCTCGTTTTTTTGTTAATTAGCCATTCTAACAGTTGTGAGGTGATGTCTCATTGTGGTTTTGATTTGCATTTCCCTGATAGGTAGTGATGTTGAGCTCATTTTTATGTACCTATCGGCCGTTTGTATGTCGTCTTTGGAAAAATGTCTGTTCAGATCTGACCATTTTAAAATTGGATTGTATTTTTGCTGTTGAATTACATGATTTCTTTATATATTTTGGATATTAGCCCTGTATCAGATATATGAATGCAGATATTTTCTGATATTCCTTAGGTCGTCTTTTTTTAAAAATTTATTTATTTATTTTAACATCTTATTGGAGTATAATTGCTTTACAATGGTGTGTTAGTTTCTGCTTTATAACAAAGTGAATCAGTTATACATATACATATATCCCCATATCTCTTCCCTCTTGCGTCTCCCGCCCTCCCTCCCACCCTCCCTATCCCACCCCTCTAGGTGGTCACAAAGCACCAAGCTGATCTCCCTGTGCTATGCGGCTGCTTCCCACTAGCTAATTATTTCACGTTTGGTAGTGTATATATGTCCATGCCACTCTCTCACTTTGTCCCACTTTACCCTTCCCCCTCCCCATATCCTCAGGTCCATTCTCTAGTGGGTCTGTGTCTTTATTCCCCTCTTGCCCCTAGATTCTTCATGACCATTTTTTTTTTTTTAGATTCCATATATATGCGTTAGCGTACGGTATTTGTTTTTCTCTTTCTGACTTACTTCACTCTGTATGACAGACTCTAGGTCCATCCACCTCACTACAAATAACTCAATTTCGTTTCTTTTTATGACTGAGTAATATTCCATTGTATATTTGTGCCACATCTTCTTTATCCATTCATCTGTCGATGGACACTTAGGTTGCTTCCATGTCCTGGCTATTGTAAACAGAGCTACAATGAACATTGTGGTACGTGACTCTTTTCCTTAGGTCATCTTTTCATTTTGTTGATGGTTTCCTTTGCTATGCAGGAGAATTTTATGACAAAAGGACAAGTTCCTTTTAACTAGTACTTACATTTTATCACTCTGCTGCTTTTTTTTTTTTTTTGCGGTACGCGGGCCTCTCACTGTTGTGGCCTCTCCCGTTGCAGAGCACAGGCTCCCGACGCACAGGCTCAGCGGCCATGGCTCATGGGTGTAGCCGCTCCGTGGTATGCGGGATCCTCCCAGACCGGGGCACGAACCCGTGTCCCTTGCATTGGCAGGCGGACTCCCAACCACTGCGCCACCAGGGAAGCCCTGCTGCTTTTAAACAGACTAAAAAACAAGGAAAATTTACAATACCTGGAAAGCTAGAGAAATCAGGAGAAAATAAGTCTTTAGAGCCTAGTGCTTTCTTGTTCCTGTTGGCTACACAGGAGCAAAGAAATAAAAGCAACAATGCCTTGAAATTAAGAATGCCTCCTCCCTGGGCCAAGATAATAGAACAGACACTTGTGAAAAGCAAATAGGCTCTGAATGATTTCTGATGAATCAGCCACCGTTCAGTGTTCACTAGCAATACCATTGAAAACAACCTGTGTTGCTGAGGTACTTTGTACTTTGCAAGGGACTTGTGTCTGAAGCGTGTGGTGCCTTTAAGTTGCCGCTGGATCGAAAGCTGCCACATTTGAAGGTGGTGTAACAGAAATAGGCTCAGGCAACAGGGAAGGCATTAGACAACAATCCTGAATCCGGTTTTTCCTGACTCACCTTCTATCCCAACTGCTTGGTTGCCAAACTCAGCTTGGCCTCTAGGTTATTGCTTTCAAAAGCCTCCCAGTGTCCTCATGAGAACGTACATCTCCAGTCCTGACTGTGGCCCTGACTTTGGACCCGTGATCCTGGATCCTTAGTGTGGCATTGTCTCTCATACCTGGAAGTCATCATGCTTCCACTGTGGACCCCTGCCCAGGCTGTACACAGTAGAGGCAGCTCTCCATTTGAATATCTGATTTGTTTTTTGCAGGGAGTTCACTCTCATTATGACTTGGTAAGCTGTGAACTTTAGTACTATTTTGGATGATCAAGAGGTAGTTAAATCATCCAAGCATCAGAATCTTTTCATTTTAATCTTTTGGTGTAATTGTGGGCCCAACTCATAAAAAATCATGTCTGGTTACAAGTGTCCCATGAGTCCGCCTTCACTCCTCACCCCAGATACCCACACATTTTACGCCTCTGTGAACAACAACAGAAAAACACTTCTCTTTTCTTGTGGTGCAGAGGAAGTGGATTTGGAGAAACAAGAATGAGACTGGAGGGCTTCCCTGGTGGCGTAGTGGTTGAGAGTCCACTTGCCGATGCAGGGGACACGGGTTCGTGCCCTGGTCCAGGAAGATCCCACATGCCGCGAAGCGGCTGGGCCCTTGGGCCATGGTCGCTGGGCCTGCGCGTCTGGAGCCTGTGCTCCACTACGGGAGGGGCCACAGCAATGAGAGGCCCGCGTAACACAAAAAAAAAAAAAAAAAAAAAAGAATGAGACTGGAGACTATTGTGTCAAGAGTGGACCTTCCTTCTTTCGATTAGGAGTTAGTGACTAACTTTAGAGAGGGGTGGGGCTGTATGGTGGGCACAGAGTGGGTGTTTCTAGCAGGATGCTCCCTTTTGGCGTCTGAGCTGGGCATGCAGGCCCATTTGTCCAGGGGCAAGGGTGGGAGCGAGGGGACTGCTGGAGCCCTGAGGCCTTGGTAGGCAGTGGGGCAGGGCTGGATTATAAGTCCCTGAGTGGACGTCCCCTGGCCTCTGTAGCAGCGGGTAGCATCCTAGAGCGTAAAAGATTGTGTCACAGGTCTCATATCAGCACCACTGCTCACCAACCAGAGAGGCCCAAGTAAGGCACTTCCTTCTGTTTTACCTCTCCGTGTATAATAAACCACCACAAGTCATAACAAGTAGGTAACATTTATGGAGCATTCTACTTTGTGCCAGAGACTTTTTGAAGTGCTTTATGTGGGTGATCTCATTTCCACCATTTGTGGTTGATAAAACGATCACCCCCACTTCCCAGATGAAGAAATATAAAGGTTAAGTGTAATGCCCGAGGTCATTATAACTAGTACAGCATGATGTAAACTACATAAAAGCATGTATGCACATGAAACTCTGTTCTCTGTTTTAAATACCTAAAATTTGGGCCTGCTTTTGAAAACTAGTTTCACTTTTGGCTGAGTAGTCATTTATGCAATCTAGAAGGCTGTGCAGAGCAGGCTTTACATGGAGTTCAAGTGTCTACTGTGATCCACTTGGTGTCTTGAGTAGCATTCAAGGCTGTCCATAGTGAGTTGCTCTTTCCATCCTTGCCTCCTGTTCTTTCTCCTGAAGTTCTGACCAGAACAGAGTTTGTGCATGCTTTTGGATGCCTTTATCCTTCTAGCTTCTTTGTTCCTTTTGCCTAGGCCTCCTTTCTTCACAATGTTAAAATCCTTCTTATTTCTCAAGTCCCAGTTCAAATGCTGCTCTTTCACCAAGCATTCATTCATTCAGCTAGTGTTTATTAAATACCTAATATGTGCAAGACTCTCAGCTAGGCCTTCTCCGGTTCACTGTGGCAGGAGTAATCCTGAGATCATGACTGTAATACAGTCAACAATGATAGCCAACACATGTAGGATTTACTATGTGTCAAGACTGTTTGGTGCTTTATACACATAGACTTATTTAATACACAGCATTCCCCATATTGTCTTATGTTCTATTTATTTAAGAGCATGTCTTGGTTTTCTGATAAGATTAAAGCTTTTTGAGTCCATGAGTCTCAGCTCTTATTCCTTTTTACTTTTAATAAACAGCTGTGTCTAGGACATATATACATGCCTAGGACAGTGACTTGGACATAGTATGAACTAAATAAATAGCATTTGAGTTGAATTTTATGTATATCCATACTCATCTACATCCATACCCCACCTTCATCCCTTCTTACAGATTTCCAGTGTCTCTTGAAAAATCAGAAGAGCTGACAATTTCTGGGCTTGCATTCTTGCATTATAATATTTTGTTAGAGCTAGCTAACCACTGTGGTTTTAGTTGAGGCACATGCTTTCAGGTTTTCCACAGTCCCTACTACCCTTTAATGCCTTGCACCAGGCCCTGTACCATCTGATTTTTGACTCTTGTGAAGCCAAAGGAGAATTTAGATTCCAGCTGCAGGTTGGCCCCCTCAGGGTAGGAAGAGTTGCAGCCATTATACAATGTAGTCACTTAGTCTCTCTGTTCTGTTACTAGTCCACCAGCAAGATTTTTGTTTCAGCCAGAAAGATGGCTCTTTTTTTGCGGTATGCGGGCCTCTCACTGCTGTGGCCTCTCCCGTTGCGGAGCACAGGCTCCGGACGCGCAGGCTCAGCGGCCATGGCTCACGGGCCCAGCCGCTCCGCGGCATGTGGGATCTGCTCAGACCGGGGCACGAACCCGTGTCCCCTGCATCGGCAGGCGGACTCTCAACCACTGCGCCACCAGAGAAGCCCAAGATGGCTCATATTTTAAGCACCAGTTTAGCAGGGGCTGGGCTGCCTTTGGGTGATTCAAAGAGTCATTTGAAGCTCTGCTGTGACACATACCAGATGATTTTAACAACCTTCCCATCACGTGGCCTCGGTGCAAGATGGAAAAACACCACAGTGATACCTGACAGTCAGTAACAAAGCTCTCGCAGGAGGCTGTGGAGGGGGAGTTGCATTCTAAAGCTCTTCTCAGCAAGTCTGCACTGGGGGTGGAAGCTCAGCAGCCCTCCCAGGAAAATGAAATCTTTTCGATAGTTGACAATGAGTCACTGAAGATGTTGCTGTTCTTCCTTGGCATTCACAGATATGTGGCCTAAGCCATACTGGTCTGTGCTTTCCTCCACCCCTCATTCATTTGTTCAACAAATGCGGAGTGCCTACTAGTACCAGGCCTGTGCTAGAGGCTTTGGATATAGCAGTGAATAAGGAGGAGAGTAAACGAGTGTACAAATAAACAAAAAGGATGATTCTAGTGATAAATGCTATGAAGGGAATAAGTAAAGTGGTGTGACAGAGAATTCTAGGGGTGGGTGTCAGGCTGCTTTGGAGAGGGTGTGCAGGGAAGGCCTGAGGAGGGGACATTTGGAGATTGAGATGAGAGTTCCTCTGGCAGAGGGTAAGTACAAATAGGAATGAGATGAGGAGGAACTTGGCATTATTTGAGGAACACAAAGGAAGCTAGTATGGCTACAACTGTGCTATGCAGAGTTCTGCACAAGATAAGGAACAGCCTGCGACAGGATAAGGAGCTTGCACCAGATTGTAAGTCTGTGCACCCTTTCCTTCTCAAGAAAGACTTACTATATAAAAAAAAAGTTAACTGAAATAAAGAACATGCTTAGTAACACAGTTGCTTTAAAATCTGGATCAGGTTTTTTTTTTCTTTTTTAAAAAATTTATTTGTTTTTGGCTGCATTGGTTCTAAGTTGCTGCGCACAGGCTTTCTCTAGTTGTGGCGAGCGGGGGCTATTCTTCGTTGCGGTGCTCGGGCTTCTCATTGCAGTGGCTTCTCTTGTTATGGAGCACAGGCTCTAGGCACGTGGGCTTCAGTAGTTGTGGCACACAGGCTCAGTAGTTATGGCTCGCGGGCTCTAGAGCGCAGGATCAGTAGTTGTGGCGCACGGGCTTAGGTGCTCCACAGCATGTGGGATCTTCCCGGACCAGGGATCAAACCCATACCCCCTGCATTGGCAGGCGGATTCTTAACCCCTGCACCACCAGGGAAGTCCCTGGGTCAGGTTTTTTATCTCATTGCAACAGGCAACAAAAAAATCCTCAGACTAAGACCAGTTCATGGACTATACTTTATCACTGGTTTGGAGTGTAGTGAGAGAGAAGGGCAGGATGGGAGGGTTTGGTTATAGAGGTGGGCAGAGCCACATTAGGCCCAGGTGGACAAGTGAAGGTCAACTCTTCACTAAAATGCAATAAAATGCATGTAAAAAAGTCAAGTGACTTCTTCAGACACTTAATGAGAGTTTCAGCATTTGAAATGGTACTTAGAGAATAACCACGCTGCACTGAGGTGGGGGTGATAAGTCATCCATCAGCTGACTCAGGAATTCAGACATTTGCTTATGCACACCAGCTTCAGACTGTGTAGTTCAAAATCACATCTCAGGAGGTGTGTATAGCATGATCCAGGCGTGTGTGCATTCTGCAAATGCCAAGAGCCAGTGGCTGAGGTTGAACACCAGTGGCCCATGTTTTGTTTGATACACACAACATTACTGGGTAAAAAAATCAAATTAACTGCCAACGTTTAAAAAACTTGACAGCTGGGCTTGTACTCCCACATGGGAGACTGTTAGAAGGGGAATGGGCTTACCCAGTACCTGCCACCCCTTCGTGTCTTCTGCCTGACTTGTATATTAATTGTGGGTTATGCTATACTAACGAATGACTGAAGAATCTCAGTGGCTGACTAGAAAGGTTCATTTCTGGCTCACACTGCATGCCCAGTGTGGGTCGACTGAGGTTCGTCTTCGCTGCAGGCCAGGGAGCAGTCCCTCTGTGGAGCAGCTCTGGTGTTGAAGTAAGAGGAAAGGGAGCATGAAGAAAAGTACACTATCTACATGGCCTTGAATGGGTTACGGTTTCACAGGCTTTTCCTTAGATACTCATTATTGACTTGCTTTCAGCGCCACCTGGCAAGGCGCACCAACCACGATGGCAGTGTTAGTGAGCCAGGCTGTGAGGCAGCTCTAGCGCTGCTCTTTATTGCACTCAAGCATTGACTTCCAGAGGGTGGGATGTATGCCCAGACTGAGGATCAGTGTGTATTGCAGCATCGCTGGGTTCTGGCAAGACAACCATAAAGAACAATAAGTGATGAAGCCTGTGAAGGGCATTTATTATACCCTCTGTGCATCCAGCTTTGCTCTTGGGACTGTGGAAAACACAGTCCTTGTTCTTGGAAGTGCCAGATGTCCAGAGGAACCATCAAGGATGTAGACTCAGTGAGTGCTGGGTACTCATGGGGTACTCGTTTAGTTCACCTGAGCTACCAGCGTGGGTTGGCATCAGCGGGGGAGGCTTGGTGAGGCCGTCAGAATTAGGGGGGACTTGACGTAGGGAAGGTGAAGAACACGGAACATGAGTTGAAAGTTTCAACTGTTTTCACCTAAATTTAGAATCTTTGGAAGCAAGATGGCTTGTATTCCCTTGTAGAGTTTTAAAAATACCTTTGAAATGTTTTAAAGTTTTCTACCGAAATTGATACTTTTGTCAGGCTCGAGTCTCACTTAACTGTGAAGAGCAGGTGTGCGCAGGGGCTGCCTGAGCAGCACGGGCCGTTCCTCTCCATCCGTCACGGCCTGCCCTGTTCTCCGGCATGCACTGCTGCGAGGGGCTGCTAGGAGTTTTGTTTGCACAAGTCATTCCAGGGCTTCCTTTCCCGAGGAGCCCTAGATTTAGATTTCACGCAGAAGCTATTTATGTCCTCCTCATCTTGAAGGCAGTGGGCAGGAAATTGATGTATCCTGTCTCCAGGAGAGCACCTGAAAAGTGGCAGGCAGTGACTACACGTTGTTGAATGAGATGGATGGATGGATTTGGAGAACCACATGATTCATCTTCCTCTTCCCAGTCACTCAGTCTTCTATCCCATCTTCTTATTGGCCCTGAGAGAGACAGGATGAAAATGAGGTAGATGTTTGGCTTGCCGTAAAGAAGGAAGAATTTAAACAGGCTCTCATCAATTTGCCTTCTTCTCCTTCCTCCCGTTAGATCAGAGACTGGGGATAGAAATGAATAAAGTAGATTGAGTTTTAGAAGCTATAGGGTAAGGAGGGACGGTGGTGAACAGTGAAACACAGCTTGTCCAAAGGAGGCAGGTGTGGTTCAGCTCTACCTGCTTGTTGTCCTAAGGCATTTCAGGAAGAGCACTGTCACTTCTTCAGATCTTAAAAAGAAGCTGAAATCCCCTTTTCATCTACAGTCTCCTGATTTTTTAAAAATGTTGGTTTTTTCCAAACTCTTTGTGGTCCAAACAAAGCGTTGCTGTAGGCTGGATTTGGTCCAGGGGCTTCTAGGGTGTCATTTCTGGACCTCCGGTCCTTTACCGGCCTAACGCTTAGCAACGCTGAGGTGGGACTCTTGAGGTGGTCAGACTTTTTAAAACTTTTGGATATTATGTCTGAAAGAGAGGAGGCTCAGCTGACTTTTTTAATAGAGACGAGGGTTCATGATGGGTTCTGCACTCTCTCGCCTGGTTTCTCAGTGGCCTGTCAGTGAGGAGGACTAAAGCCCGTGGCCGTGGGAGAGACGCTAATTCAGCAGTGTGACGGACGCGCTGTTTGCTTACAAGGTAAACCCAGGTATTTAAGACTGTGGCTAACAAGGGGATTATGCACCTGGAAAGGGCTAGTGCAGGACGGTGACACAAGTCAGTCCTTGGTGAGTTAAGTCATTAGAATCAACAACAGTGTTTTCTTTTGATTCACAGCTTGCTTGAACCTGTAAAGAAAGTGGTGCACAAGATGGTGCCCAGAGTGACATTTCCCGTTTACTGTTCCTTGCCCTTCGACATTGGTTGATTGATTCATTCATGTACTCAGTGCATGTTTTTTGAGTACCTACGTATGAGGTGTCAGGCAGTATTCTAGGTTTTGTGGATACAGCAGAGAACAAAACAAAGTCCCTCCCTTCAGAGTGCTGTGCGGTGTGGTGTGCCTCACATGCTGGAACTCTTTTGAAAAGCTGGCAAATCATCATTCCTGCCCAGCTCTCAGAATTACGCCCTTGCTTGAGTTAGATGTCAGGAGAAAATGGCAGTTGAGGATGGCGGGGGAAATTGGGCCAGGAGATCACCTGTTTTTCTGGATGTCAACAAGATGTTCTAAGGTGGTCCTGGAGAAAAAGCCCTAATAGTCCTTGCGTCTGGGGTGCCTCCTGTGGCCCAGTGGTTCCTCAATCCTTTCGAACCCCCTGAGGGTATTCATCTCTGCTGTGCTTGGGAACGCCTCTGGAATTGGTGAGGAGTCTCAGGATGTCCTGTTGGAAATGCAGCCCTCAGGGTGTTTATTCCTTAACACAGGAAGCACCAAGGGATAAGGAATAAAATTTCTTCACTGCAGGTTCACCTAGTTGTCGTTATTATTCGTAGCCGTCAGTCATTGAGTGTAGCAGATATAATGGCAAATTTCTTTTTGCTCCTATGTTGAACTGTCTGCATTTAATTCTCTAGAAAAAAGGGAAGGCTATTGGGCCTGTTACTAAGAATGCTCGTCCGAGTCCACTCTGTTATTTATTGATTGATTTTGTATTGGTGCATGGTTAGCCGGATAACCTTTTGTCTCCGTTATTGAAAGAACTCTTGTAAAGTTGGCCTCGAATCCCAGGGTTGGAAATGTTTACTTATGGACTGTTTGATGATTAATTCGTGAAAGAGAAGCAGTGCCATATGACCAGGAAACCACACACCTTTTAATATGCCAGGGCCTCTTTAACAAATCAAGAACACCCAGAGCCACCCAGATAGGAAGTTAGCGCTTAGATCACTGGTTTCTTCAAAGACTCACAGGGTGAGTTATCATTCCTGTGGTTTATATTTCTGGGCTTCTCACATATCCCTGTCGTATAGCCAGATGTGACTCGATGCTCATAATAATAAAGGCAAGCAGACAACTTTCTCTGTTTGTTTATTTGCCCCGGAGAAAAACATGTCTTGATGGGACCCCAGGATGGTACCAAAATGAACATGGTGGAACATCAGGATGCCAAGGCAGAATTTATTAATAGAAGGCTGGCTGCTTATGTGTTCAGTGAAGTAGATCCCTCTTAGAAATGGTGAAATAACCCTGCACAGTATATTGCCATAACTTGGCAATACAATAATGATAATACATTTAAATGTAAGAAACTCAGGAGTTTGGTAGGATTATAAAATTGAAAAACACAGCAAATATCAGAATCTGTCAATCACAGTTCATTTTTTTTAACAGCAATGTAAATCAAGGAAAGCTAAAATACATTTTCATAAGCTAGCAGGCTGAAGACTGTATATAACGCATGCCCGCATTCAGTCCATGCACACATATATAAATATATACATATACCTATGTATATGCAAATAAAATCGTGATTATCCTACTTTGGATACTTCCCTTTTTGAGTAAATTTATGAACTTTTGCTTGGCCTGAAGTTTAGCCCATCACGTGTCCCTGAAGTCAAATTTTCAGGTATATAAACATAACAACAATTTAATACCCAAACAAGTACACTTCACTGAATTTCTAGTGCAGGGTAAATACCTTTCTGTCAAGGATGGTGAGTCAGAAATTCATAACACTTAGATGGGAAGTTAGGATACCTGGATTTTAAAAAATCTTCCTGGGGTCTCGGTTTGCTCATCATAAGATGATTTTGATGCAGGGCTAAGGGCGCCAAATGAATATCTTTTTATTGGGGATGCCGTGCAAATGCAGTCTAGCCCCATTCTTTATGCACAGTAGATTCCCTATACATGTGTTCTGCATTGATACTGAAACCTGACTGGGAACAACTTGTCCCGTTTGGCAATAATCCTAAATGACAGAAAATCTGTGACATTGCTGGATGGCTCTAAGCACCCATTGAATATTTATACAGGGACGATTACTATCAAAGACAGTATCTACTTCACAAAGTTGCTATGAGGACCGAGTTAATAAGCGCAACATACTTAGAATCGTCTGGCATACTGTGAGCATTCCAGTTGCAGCAATGGTGATGACAGTTGCTCCTACCACCATTACTATATGCCAGGCTCTGGGCTAGAATAAAAATGAAAACAGACACGGTCTCCGCCTTGTTGAGTTTATCATGTAGTGTCTGATCACAGACTCCAGCACCTACAGGCCAGCCAGGGCACTCACAGTGTGAGAAGTGGGGACGGGACTGTGGTGCCTGGAGACCCCAGGCCTGGCTGGAGCGGGCAGGGGCAGTGTGGCCCAGCAGGTTGGGCCTTCTGGCAGTGAGACTCGTGGCTGCTAAATCTTGCTTTTCAAGAGAAGTGAGAAATTTGGGTTATTATGTGAAATCTCCCAGCTCACAAGCACGGACAGTGAATGTCAATTTAAAAACGATTGCTTTATGGGCTACAGACAACTGCTGTCTGAATGGTTCCTGGAAGTGCTCTTTTACAACTTCTGTACGTGCTAGCTGTTACAGCCCCAATTCTCCACGTTTTGGGGTGGGGGGCAGATCATACCAGCTGTGGGCAAAGATCACTTGTCAGTCAGTCTGTAATTGTTGGCTTCTCAATGAAATGCACAGAATTTGTGTTAAGTTGGGAGTTGGTAGGGCAGGACTGAATGTTGGGGACTATCTCTTTAGTGACCACAGAGGCAGAGGCACGAAACGGGCTGGTGAGGAAGACGGCTGCGGCCAAGAGACAAGGAGTTAAGACAATTACCTTTTGCCGGAGAACACAAGGACACTGTAGAGCACAGATAGGTGAAGAGTTTAACACAATTTATTTTATGCTTAAATAATCAACTAGGTCATCCAGTGTATGGTTTCTCATACATATGTCATTAGAGCTATGTGTCAATAAATGCTGATTTTATATGAATATAATCAACAAATTAAAGAATTTCACCAAAACCCAAATAAAAATGCCCTTTAAAACACAGCAGCCTTATTAACCTAATATGACATGGGTAGAATGGTTACAAATGATTGGCTTACTGAAAGGTGTCTACATCTTACAGCCAGTACACGATACAGGAATAAGTTTACAGCGTGCTGCCATTCTACTAGCTAAGAATTTCTGTGCAGTCCACTGAAAATACCCCTGACAGGGGCCTCTTATGAGCACCATCCACCTCTAAAGCGGCAAGCATTACCCTTTTAAGCACTACCAGCACCCCCCTCCCCCTAAAGCAACTACCGTATAGGTTATTTTTTTTTTCATTTTTAGGTCATTTCATTGAAAAATTGGCAATAGCAACAAATATTAGATGAAGGGCTTTGTGTTTACAGATAAAATCTTCTGTGTCGCAGTATACTGTAGTGTTTGCAAAATTGGAAAAGATTTAATCAAAATAAGGTGATACACATGCATCAAAATATTAGTATTCTGAAGAAAAATTTTTTTCACAGAACTACAGAATTCCTCATTTGGGGAATTATTTAAATTTGCAGCAGATTTTAAAGATTTGTTTTTTTAAAATCAAGCTAGCAGTTTTGCGTATACAAACATTATAATTGCTAATATACAAGAATCGGTGAAGATCCCCCTACCCATCACCCCTCCTCCTTCTTTTGGGGTGAAGTCACTTGAGACCCCCGTTATGTTAAATGCATCTGCAATATTCTCTTTGTGTTCTAAGAGGCAGTGCCTTATTGACATTTATTCCATTTTTTCTGTTAGAATTTATACAGTGTTATTATTTACAGCAAAACTATAGATGTTTTAAAAAAGAAACAAATAGTGTTTATACCCTGACAGTTTGGGTCCAAGAAAAATAAGGCGAGCTGTTGTGGATTTTTAGTAATTTTAGTGTTTCTCCATGATTTGATCATTCCATCTCCTTCTGTCTCTTCTGGCGGCAGGAATTTCTTCCTTTTGTAAATGACACCAAATTACTTGAGATAAACTGGTAACAGCATGGCTTCTCGTATATACACTGCATTGCTAATTGCACACGTGCCAATCCTGGGAATGAAAGTGAATTTTCATGCTCTGTAAATTGGCTCATGCTAAATTAAAATGTGGGTGGTTTTCTTTTCCTTTTTTTTCTTTGTGCATTAAAAAAAAAATCATGCCGTTAATGTGTGGAAGCAGCAAACACACACACCCTTCTCTGTGAATTTTTACTTCCTGCTGACTTATCTTCCATGAATTTCTCAATACTGGCAATAAAAACAATATGATCCTGTGGATAGAGAAACAACAGGTGGTGAGTTTAGCTTTCCCCCCCACCTTCCTTTTATTTATTTATTTATTTTAAAGAACTTGCCAAAATCTTCCTTGCCATTCAGCAGAAATGCCTCAGAGAATGGGGGCCCTCGACTTCCTAATGGGGTGGTTTAACATACTTTTGACTGAGGCGATTTGCTAGGTGCCTCAGAGAACAAAGCCCTGAAGTGTGCTAGAAAGCTCTTGGAAGGCAATGACCTCTGGGTGACCCTGTCCCCTCCACAGAACATTGTTTCCCATATTAGGGGTTTCAGGGATGGAGTCGGAAAGACCCTCTTCTAGTTCTGAAGTCTCTGATGCTCAGGTCACTCACTCAGGAACTGGGGAAAGCCATTTGCAGACCTCTGGGTCTCAGTCTTATCTGTGAAGTAAGGAGGCTGACAAAGGTGCTCTGAGATTTCCATCAAAATGTCTGGGGTTTTCAAGGGCACACTGGGCCAGGGGTACGGAGTCAGGATGGAGCATCTCGGTCATGCCTCTATGTTGTATAATAAGCCTCCCACCCTGCAAAATGCAGCCTTTCAAGAAGGGAGAACAGTGTCCTTACTTCATTTACTATGGAATTGCTTTTCCATATGAAAATTCAAATTAAAGACTATCTTCTGCCATTGCAAAGAATACCTTCCCTTCTCCTGCCTCATGTCAGTCATGACAGGGTAAATCAATTTTATTCGAGCTTTTTTATGGAGACTCCACTAAGAACATCTTGCCTTACTGGATAATACCTGCATAAAGTTATCAGTGTTTTAGAGCCAGTCTTAATAATCCTTTGGCAGAGGTTTTCATACTCTTGTGCAGTATTGTTCTTGGTAGGAACTCCTCCTCCATAAAACAAAGTTCTTCCTTCGTATGTCCCTTCCTCCCCAGCAGTGTGAAAGGGTGACACCTGAATGCCTGCCCGAGAACAAGACATAGGCCCTAGAGAAAAGGCGAGTCAGGCAAGATGAATTTTGGGAACAACCCTGTTCACTCCCATACATGCAACAGACTATTTTTGCAGGTCCAGGAGAACCTTTAGAATTCTGCTTCTGTTGGGGCCTAAAAGTGTTCTCAGTGACCTTGAGGTTGTTTACTTACCCCAGACAAGTTTCTTTCCCTTTAGATGGGTCACCCAGGCTACCTTGGCTTCTGTAAACATGTTAGTACAGCACTTCCTCTGTCTGCCCCACCATGGTCCTGCCTGCCTTTTTTGTATTAAAAGTGGCACTGACCTCCATGCCCCAGGTCACTGAAGCTTGGAGCCAAGAATACCAAAGTATCAATTCCTTCTGGGGTGATTTCAACACCTGCCCCACTCCCATGACTCTGCAGAGGTTCCAGAGAAGGAAAGTGACTCATTTGGGCAGGCCATGTCCCAGAGAATGTGCAAATCAGAGTAAGAAGATCAGGATTTTCTCACCTCTGCTTTTCCCATCTATTCCTAACCTTCCAGGCACCAGGCTTCTCAGATGCTCCTATGATAATGTTACCCTGGTGATCTCACTTTGTTTTCTTAGGGAGAATTCTTAGCAATTTTTTTCTAATTGACCCTCCCCCCAACTTTTTACAGCTTAACTGATATATAATTTATATCCCATATCATTCATCTATTATATATAGCTTGATAATTTTTAGTAAATGTATATAGATGTGCAGTCATCACTACAGCCCAGTTGAACTTTTTTTGTTTTGCTTCATCTTCCAAAAACCAGTCCAGCTTCCCAATTAATCTTGCAATAAGAAGCAAGGTCTTTCTCTTAGCACCTCAATGCACGCGAACATTATCTTTCTAGAAATAGTGGATATGTTTCTATAATTAAAAAAAACTATTACTTATGCCCATTTATATTCAGGTATAATGTGGGTGATAGTTTAAAAAGTTGGGTGTTACTTGCCCTTATAAATCTCTCTTGTTCTTGGTCACGCAATCAGGGTGTGTAGGCCCCAGCTACACGGGGTGCAGGAAGGTTATTCACTGGGCAAAAGCCTATACCAAGTACAGTGTTGCACAAAAAGCATGAGCGCTTTGGCCGATTGGCTGTGGACCTGTTATAAAATACTGACAGTGTATAAACTGTGATGAGATCGCCATCTGATGGAAAGGTGCAAGGGCAGGATCCATCAAGATGACATTTCAGAAATAGAATTTGAGTCATCTTCTCTTTCTGGGTTTAGATAGTGGATCTGAGAGAGAGCATTTGCATTGAGGAATCTGTCTGTCCTTGGGTTTTCATGCTTTTCAAACCCAAATGTAGTGGAAAACAAGTCAGAAAACCAATCGTTCCATTTAGTCATTTCACTATACATTTTTTTAAATTTTAAGAACCATTTAAAATATAGAAAAACAGCTATTCATTGGATCCTCATGGTTATATTTCAGGTTATATTTCACAGATGAATGTTGTACTTTCCATGTCACATTTTCAAGTCAGGAATATATTTAGGTTAAAACCAACCTTTCCTCTATAGGTTCACATACTGGTGGTATTTAGCCCCTAGTGGCTAGCTAAAAAAAACCCAACAACAACCCCCCCACCCCCGCTCCACACACACCCCCTTACGCCTTTAGCGCTCTGCAGTTCATCCCAATAAACCTTTTCATGCTTAATGACCATACTCTCCACTGAAAAGCATTGTTTGACAATCTCCACTGCTTCTCAAACTTGGGTACACATTAGAATTATCTGGGGAGATTTAAAAAATCCCAGTGTCCAGGCCACTTCCCTTACCAGTTTATTTAGAATTTCTTGGGGTGGTGCCCAGCATCAAACACTTAAAAAAGAAAACCAAAAAACCTCTGTAGATGATTCCGATGTTCAGCCAAGATTAAGGGCCAGTAATACGTTCTGCAGCAGCACTTCCCAAAGCTTAAAGTGCATACGTGTCACCCCGGGATCTTCAAATGTGGATTCTGGTCGAGGAGTCAGGGTGAGCCCAGAGGTGCTGCGTTTCTAACAAGACTCCCAGGCGATGCTGATACTGCTGGTCCACAGACCACACTGGAGGGTCTAGAGGATCTAGACTACAGGCCAGTCATCAACCCGTTGGTTTCTAACTTCCTTTTCTTTGCTCACGATTTCATATCCACTTATAATCCCCTGCTGTCATCTTCATTTATCTCTAACTTCTCTTTACTCTTCAGGTGTGTTTCAAATGCCATCTCCTTGAAAGTGTGGTCTATCTTCTCCCTAGTGAGATCCACCTTTGCAGGCTCTTTTATTTTTTTAATATTTATTTATTTATTTGGCTGTACTGGGTCTTAGTTGCGGCATGCAGGATCTTTAGTTGCAGCATGTGGGCTCTAGTTCCCTGACCAGAGATCAAACCCAGTCCCCCTGCATTAGGAGCGCACAGTCTTAGCCACTGGACCACCAGGGAAGTCCCTGTAGGCTCACTCTTACTCATCTTTCAAGACTTAGCACTGTTATGCCCTAAGGAAAGTCTTTTCTGATATGCCTTCCCTATAGCCCACTGAGAACAGAGAATTTGTTGTTCTAGTTCTCTTCCTAACCCACCTCTCTCTTTCCTTTCCTTCTCCTTTTCTCTCTCTCTTCTTAAGGAAGTCATGGAGCTAAAAACATTTTTGCCTAAGCATTAATTCTAACTACTTTATGTAATCATAATAAACTACTGCACCATTTAAAAATAATTCCCAGTTTGTGAAGATTTGTTCTTCAACTAATACCAATAAGTGGGACTTAATTTTTGTTTGTTCTTTTCTAGTGACTTGAGATTAAAAAAATATCTGAGGTCACAGGGCCAGTTTTAAAAAAATGAAAAGTAATTACTGGTAAAGTCCTGATGTACACATTGGCTATAGAAGAAAAATATAACCCTAATAAAGTTGTATAGTTAACTTAGTACAACTAATAATGTTGTTATTATTAACAGGCACTGTTCTAAGGTGGAACTCATTTAATCCTAATAACAGCGAGGTACTCTCTCTTCCATTTTACAAATAAGAAAATAGAGCCATACAGCTATTATACTGGTGGCACATTTAGTACATGGGCGAGCCAGAATTGGAAGTCAAGCCACCTGGCTCTAGACCCCTGCTTTTGGTTAATTAGGGATTTTTTTAAAGGGAAAGAAAAATGAAAAACACTACGTAAAAACATTATCTACTTCAGATGAATTCTGGAAAAGATTGTGGAGGGCAGGGTCCTGAATCTGGAGTGAAGCAATTCAGACCATAGTTCTGACTTCCTGGAAGCAGAATCAGGAGGTCTAGGTCACAAACCAAACCTGTCATTTATTAACTATAGCTTTGGCAATTTTGCTCTCTCTCCTTAGTAAAGAGGAATGAGAATACCTATTTTAATGATTTCCCAGGGCTACCGTGAGAAACGAGTCATAGGAAATAATTGAAAGTGTTCTGAAGTATAAACTGACGTGACATGCAGAGGACTTCAGCGATGCTGCTGTCCCGACCTCTCCCACTGTTGTGTTCTAGCACACCTGGCGGCTGCTGCTCTGTCCACTGGCCTCCTGAATCCAGGCTCTTCGGGTGCTAGTCTCGGCTCTTGTCTCACCTCTCTTTAAAAAATCTACATCATTTTTAAAGAATTGAAGTAGAGTTGATTTACAATCTTGTGTCAGTTTCACGTGTACAGCACAGTGATTCAGTTATATATATTTTTTCAGATTCTTTTCCATTACAGGTTATGACAAGCTATTAAGTAGGGTTCCCTGTGCTATGCAGTAGGTCCTTGCTGTTTACCTATTTTATATACAGTGGTGTGTATATGTTCATCCCAAGCTCCTGATTTATCTTCCTGCCCCCACCTCTTAGCACTACTAATAATAGCTGAATTTACTGAGGGCTTACTATGGGCTTGCCAGTCACTGTTAAGTGATTTACATGGATTCACTCGTTTAATTCTAACAACAATTCTGTGAGATATGTTACTCTTATCCTAATAGAGGCGAGGAAATTAAGGCACAGAAGTTAAATAAGCTGGCTAAGCTTACAAAGCTAGTAAGTGTGTGATTTATGTTCACTCAGGCCACTTCTGTAACCACGTTAAGATTGCTAGCCCAGATTTCTCTTCCTCATCACTGACAAATATTTAAGGCACTACAGATTGACCTATTTCAGTCCCGAATTTTGTTTTCCTTTTCTTAGCTTCTATATTTTTGTTAGTAATTACACACAGGATCACAACCCTCACTCCCTCTATGGAATTAATCTGTTTGTTATACTTCTGAAATGTCCCTCACATCAGCCCTCTCCTTTCTGTCGTCTCTGCCCAGGGTCAGGCCCTCATCCTGTCTCATAACTGGGGTCCTCGTGTTCAAACTCTTCTCACCACTAACTCCCTCTCCTACCAGTAGGGTTACCTAAATTCCATCTGACTGTATTATTCTCCTTCGACAACACTTCCAGTGGTACCTTACTGTCTCTGGGATAAAGGCCCAACTCCTGAGCATAGCACGTATCACACTGCCCAGTCTTAAATCCTACCTTTTCTTCAAAAGCCAGTTCAAATACGCACTTCAAGAAGCTTTGCAAGATCTCCTCCGTTGGTGTTTACTACATCTTCCAGTGGATTCTCCTAGCGATATTTTTATATCTTTTATCATAGCTCTGTACTTTGATTTATGTAACTTACTATCATGTTTGCCTCTTGGACTAGACTGTACAGTTATATGCCCTCAAGTGAGTGGTGATGCTGGGGATAATGTCTTTTTTTTTTAATATATTTTTTAAAATTGAAGTAGAGTTGATTAACAATGTTGTGTTAGATTCAGGTGTACAGCAAAGTGATTTAGTTATATATATATATATATATATATATATATATATATATATATATATATATTCTTCTTCAGATTCTCTTCCCTTATAGGTTATTACAAAATATTGAGTATAGTTCCCAGTTCTATACAGTAGGTCCTTGTTCATTACCTATTTTATATACAGTAGTGTGTATATGTCAATCCCAACCTCCTAATTTGTCCCTCCCCCTCCCCCCCTTTGGTAACCATATGCTTGTTTTCTATGTCTGTGAGTCTCTGTCTTGGAAATAAGTTCATTTGTATCTTTTTTTTTTTAAGAGTTCACATATAAGTGATATCATATGATATTTATGTTTGTCTGACTTACTTCACTTAATATGATCATCTCTAGGTCCATCCATGTTGCTGCAAATGGCATCATTTCATTCTTTTTTTAATGGCTGAGTAATATTAGGATAATGTCTTCAATGCTGGACTCCCCCGACCACCTACACAGTGTGTGTCACAAACTAAGAAGTAAAGGGGCTCTAAATGTGCATGGTCAGTTATTTACAAAAGCTTATCAGCTAATCTGCATTATAGGAAAGTTTCTTTCATCCACTGATACTAAACTGCATGGATTAAAATATTTTGGGTAAAACCAAACAAATATACTAGAGGACCAGGGGCACAGGGGAAAAAAATGAGCAAGAACCAGCAGAAACAGTCCTGCACTGGGTTCCAATTTAGAATTATTATACACAGAATATGAGAGAACTACATTTATAATGCATAAAGGAATAAAAGTAAGATGAGAAGTATCTTCAGAAAAGAATATGCTATGAAAAAAATTTTTTTAAATATATACTAGAGGGCCAAGGCTGAATTTGATTATAGATTAGAGGAGCTAGCACAGCTTGGAGATCTCTAGGAAGGAAGAGGTCAGAGGCAACCTTTTACAGCTCTCTATTCCTCTTCAAAATGTTGTTCTTTGGGGCTCGACCCTGAGCCCCTTCTTTGCTCACTTTCACTTTCTCCCTAGGTAATCACACCTATTCTCTGGTGTTCCCTTTCTCTGATATTCAGTATTCACCTCTTTAGTGATAACACTCACATTTTTATACGCCTAGTCCAACCTTTCCTCAAAGCTTCAGACTTGTGTATCGACAAAAGCCTGAGTGCTTGATATTCTTCTTAAAACCCATCCTGTTTCTTTTTCCATCACCCACCTGCTTACCCTTGAAACCTTGAGTCAAGGCATCATCCTTGACTCAACCCTTCTTCTCCATCCTAACCCCAAGCCATCAGACACTGCTGACTTTCCTAAAACTGCTGCCCAGGTCCTAGCCCTGCCACCATGGTGGCTTAGTTGGACTACAGCAATAACCTCCTAGCTCACCTCCTTCAGTGTATTCCTGTTTTCCCTCCAATCCTTCTCTACATAGCTGGTGTGCTTAAAAAAATAAGTAAAACATCAGGTCAGACTCTTGCTTGAAATCTTTCAAAGGCTTCACATTTTTTTAGAATGAAATCCAAATCCTATATTCTGGCCTATGATGAGGCGTTTCTCACTTCATCATGGGCCTGCCTCACCCCCCACCAGCTCATCAGGCTCTGTTACACTAATCTTCTTTCATTTCCTCAAATGTGTTAGGCCTTTTCCCACCTCAAGGCTCTTGCACACTTTGTACTCTTTGCTGGAGTCCTCTTCTCCCTCTCCCCATTCTTTACATTGTTGGCACCACCTACGAGGTCTTAGCATAAATGTCATGACTTCCGAGGGAGTTTCCCCAGCCCCCAAGTCTAAATATGTTTCTGTGTTATTCTTCCATTGGATCTTGGAGTTTGCATTTTTAGCCCTTAAACAATTCATGTTCCATCTCTTTCCCCCTTGCATGCTGAGAGATGCAGAAGGGTAGGGGCCGTGGAGGTTTTATTCACCACTGTATATTATTACTAGCCTTTTCACTCTAAACAAGGTGGAAGGTCAAGTCCTTTTTTTTTTTCCAAACTGTATCCAGCTTTATTAAAGATACTTTTCATAAACAATCGTGGTATTTCAGGCAGGACATGGGCAGACAATCGTTAACAGTATACGACAACTTTCAAACTCCCTTTTGCAATGGACTACCAAAATCAGAAAGCCACTATAATACCCCATGAAGTCTTCATGTGATGCTCTGAACAGGGAAAGTTTAGAGTGAGGGTTGACATTTCACATTTAGTATGTTGTTTAACAACTTTTCACAAGCCGACCCTGACTTTCAGGAAATGGAAATGAAAATGGCAAAAGTATCAATCTGAAGATCCACAATCTAAAAAAGGAGCCGCTGCTCTTCTGAGGGGCGCCATCTCAGTGGTGACAATGCAAAGTCCAGATTGCCTGACATACTGGTAACCAATTTTGGGGGGTCAGGTTCCAACAGGTCTCTGGGTTTAAGAGAGTCAAGTCTATGCTGAAGGTGGAGAGGGAGAAGAGGACATAAAAACTAATTTTAGTTTTTCCACACCACAAGGCGCTTGTGCCAAGGTGGCTACTGTGTGTCAACATCAAGGAACCCCTCCTTCCTGGGAACCAAGAGGAAGTCTCTCAAAACCAGACGGGAAAGGTGTTTCTTTCCCATGTCAATCCAGCTTCAGAGACAATCTATTAGTGACATGTGCTCTTCCCCCAAAAAACAACAATGAAGTGTTCTGTATGCTAACAATATAGCTGAAAAGAAAAAAAAGTAAAACAAAATTCTGCATTTTTATAAGACTTGATAAAAAAATAGTATTTCAAACTGTACAGTCACCAGAAGTACACAGTTGTCAAAAATGCACACTTCACTTGGCCTCTCCAGCACCCTCAGCTTTCTGTGCCTGGTCTGTTTCGGCATCTCTGTTTTCTGCAGGGTTATTCCCATCCTTGCCAGCATCAGCTTTCCCCCTTTTCCTTTTGGGTACCTTCTCTCCCTTCTTTGCAGGGGTCTTTTTAGGCTTGGGCTCTGGCTTTGGAGGAGCAGGTTTAGCAGATAACCTTGCAGGTCTTCTCTGTGGTTCATCCTTCACCTTGGTTTTATCTCCTTTAGCATCCCCTTCAGCCTTTCTCTTGGGCATGGTGGCGACGGCGGCGGGACGTAGGCGCTGGGCACGGGGATGCAGTGGCGCACGGCTTTGGCCAGTCCAGGGGTCGCTCTCGCCTCTTCTTCACACTGCTGGCCAAGTCCTTTTTAGAAGGTGTGAATGAAATGAGTCAACTTTTTGGCCTCAGATAAAGTGTTTCCCCCGGCAAGCCTCGTGCTGTTGCTGCTGCTCTTGGCTTCCATGTGGCTGTGAGATCCTGAGCATTTCCCTAAAAGAGGTTTACAGTACAGCTGTTCCAGTCTTTTCCAACGTGTGTCTGGGGTACCTCCGTTGTCACAGCCTCACTAATCAGTTCTCTAATGGTATTTTTGAAGGTTATGGCTATGAAGTTTTGCTTTATTTAAAAAAACAAAACCAAAATGAATATTTTCACTGTGTATTGTATGAAGAAATTAACTACAGTTTGCGTTTGTACGTACATTTGATTCAAAATTTGCTTTTAGGTTTCTGATAATCATCAAGTACTATTCAACTATTAATATGAGTAATAGTTAAGAGCTAGGCTCTGGTTAAGTTAAAATTTTATCCTTTTGCTCATTAACTATAGGACCTTGGGTAACATTTAATTCTTCTAGGCTTCAGTTTCCTTGTTTATTAAAAAAGAGATAATAGTACTTATGTTATAGCATTGTTTTGGGGACTATATGAGGTAATGTATGTAATGATCTTACCTAGTACTTGGCATACAGTAATCTTTTATAGAATATGACTATTATTATTATTATTCTAACTAATTTTAGAAAGACAGCTTAGTGGAATCGGACACTAGGTGAAGTGTCAATAATCTTGAGGCCAAGTCCTAGTTCTTCCAGTCACAGCTGTTTGAAAGAAGAAATGTCAGATGACCTCTCCGAGCCATAGTATCCTCATCTGTAAAAGGTAGCAATCAAAATTGGTCTACTCTTCCTGGAGGCTCGTTTGAAGGATTAAATAAGACAAAAATGTAAACGCATTTTATAAACTATAAATCACTATATATTACGTATAAATTTTATACTTATTTTAAGCCATCAGCTTTTCCCTTACATTAAAAATAGGATGGCTGTGACTCGGTATTAAAGAAAAGCAGGTATAGGGTTCAGATAGCTCAAAATTCAACTGGTTACAAAATGCAGAATAAAAATTTTGATGTCACCATCTGAGACTCAGTGAAATTGGGTCACATTCCATGTGCTTAGTTGTTCTTTAAAAAAAAAAAAAAAAAAGCCAGCAGGGCCATAAGAACTTTCAATATACTTGCAAATTGATTTTTCCAGAGCACACATTCAGTGTCCTGGAATTCCAGGCAGTCTTCTTGGACTCATTTCCTAAATTCACTTATGAAAGGCAAATACCACCCTGGAGAGTAAAATGAGGCTTGCAGTCAAATCGCTGTTCTTTCCATCTGACACATTAAGTTTGCTTTATGCTGAAGCTATTTTCACATTCATATGAATTCTCCTAGTGAGTTTCTCTCTCCTTTGAGTGGTGTAGCAAGTGAGCCAAGGCCCTGCCAACTGCTTTACAGGGTGGATTATTTATCATCTTAGTCTCTTGTACATTTAGTGACCTAGTCATTTCTGTATTAATTCACTCTAAAGGACCCTGGAAGCATAGCACTGTCATATATTTTTTGGTATCATTTATTCATAGATATTAGGTATATATTACTCTAGAAAAATGGCTCAGCTGGTGTCGATAACCTTTTTGGTTCTCTCCCACCCAGAGTCTGAGTCTATTACCGAACAAGTTGCTAAACTTTTAGGGGCATACTAAAGCTGACTGAAGTCTCTTCTAGGTTTTGCTTTTTTTTTTTTGCGTTATGCAGGCCTCTCACTGTTGTGGCCTCTCCCATTGCGGAGCACAGGCTCCGGATGCGCAGGCTCAGCAGCCACGGCTCACGGGCCTAGCCACTCTGCGGCGTGTGGGATCTTCCCGGACTGGGGCACGAACCCGTGTCCCCTGCATCGGCAGGCGGACTCTCAACTACTGCGCCACCAGGGAAGCCCTCTTCTAGTTTTATTTAATTTATCAGAATTGCTTAAACACAGCAATTTAAGACGGCAAAATCATGCTTAGTGTTTTATTAATCTGCTGTATAGCCAAAGCAGTCTTGAGAAAGAAGAACAGAGCTAGAGTTATCATGCTCCCTGACCAGACTATACTACAAAGCTACAGTAATCAAAACAGTATGGAGCTGGCAAAAAAACAGACACATGGATCAATGGAACAGAATAGAGAGCCCAGAAATAAACCCACACACTTATGCTCAGTTAATCTATGACAAAGCAGGCAAGAATATACAATGGAGAAAAGACAGTCTCTTCAATAAATGATGTTGGTAAAACTGGACAGCTACATGTAAAAGAATAATATTAGAACATTTTCTCACAACATATTAAAAAAAACCCCTAAAAATAGATTAAAGACCTAAAAGTAAGACTGGAAACCATAAAAGTCCTAGAAGAAAATATAGAATACTCTTTGACATAAATTGTAGCAATAGTTTTTTGGATCTGTCTCCTAAGGCAGAGGAAACAAAAGCAAAAATAAACAAATGGGACAGAGGAGTGGATAAAGAAGATGTGGTACATATATACAATGGAATATTACTCAGCCATTAAAAATGAAATTCCGCCATTTTCAACAACATGGATGGACCTGGAGGGTATTATGCTTAGTGAAAGAAGTCAGAGAAAGACAAATACTCTGTTATTACTTATATGTAGAATCTAAAACATATCCAAATGAATATAACAAAACAGAAATAGACTCACAGATATAGAGAACAAACCAGTGGTTAACCAGTGGGGAGAGGGAAGGCAGGAGGGGCAAGACACGGGTAGGGGATTAAGAGGTGCAAACTACTATGTATAAAATAAATAAGCTACAAGGATATATTGTATAGCACAGGGAAATATAGCCAATATTTTATAACAACTTTAAATGGAGTATAATCTATAAAAATTTTGAATCACTGTGTTGTACATCTGAAACTAATATTATAAATCGTCTACACCTCAATTTAAAAAAATCTTGTATATGTCTTTTACCAGATTCAGCTGTAAGACATGCATAATGGGTGGGTTCATTCTAGATATTGCTACACTGATGTCATCCTTAATTTTCTCATCTCTCACCCTTGTCACCTGACAAAAAGCAATTCATGTCGCTATCTCTCGATTCAGCCTACCTCTTACCATCCTTACTGCCCAAGCCAGCATCTTCAGTAGTTTAATAGGTTTTCTGCTCATCCATTATTGCCACCTCCAATTCATTCTGTGCCCTGCAACTAGAGTGTGTGATGAGAACCTAAACTTTTAGTGAAAAAAGGCTTATGAGGCCCAGATATTCCGATTTTTCCTACCTCTCCAGACACAATGACAAAACCTTCTGCAGGCTACACCGACCTGTTCTCCTTTCTTGTTTCTTCCCAGTTCTGGCCTTTGCAGAACGCTAGAGCCTGTGCCTAGGAGGCTACCCCAAACACCATCAAATTTCCTCCCCTTCATCCAGATGAATCCTGTTCATCCTTTAAAACTAATCTCAAGCATCATTTTCTTAAGGAAACCTTCTCTGTCACCCTCAGACCAGGTCAGATCTCCAGTTAACAGGGTTGAGTGTGTGGGCTCCAGAGGCAGCCTGTTAGGGTTTGTATCCTGTTTCTGCCACTTTTTATTTAGGTGACCTTGGGCAATTTGGGGCCTGTTAAATGGGGATGATAAAGGCACCGATCCAAGTGAATTAAATGAAGAGTACACCTGAAACACTGGAAGAGTATGTATGGGTAGCAAATACTGTTACTTCCAGAGCACTCTGCAGTTCTTAGGAGTTTTCTCAATGCCTTAAATACTGAAGTGACTGACTACCGTTAAATCTCCAAAATGTAAGGTCAGCGAGGGCCAGTACCTCCCTAGTGTTGTTTACCGATGATTTCCCAGTGCCTAGGCAGAAAGCGTCACAGAGACGAAGTGAAATAAATCTTTAAGTGAATAAATAAAGAATAAGTTGTTTTTGGAGGTGGAGGGATTAAGAATTTCTTTGGGCCTTAGTTACAGTTACCTTGCATACAAAATTTGGGGCAGTGAGACTCCGTGATTTCTCAATTCCTTACAGCAGCACTCCAAGTACCAGGATTCTGGTAACTGGGGAATAGCTGATGAGTGAAAGTGGAAACTGGGATCTGTGTGCTCTTTGTTACTTGGGGCTAGGAGAACTGTTGGTGAGCAGCCCTAAAGGACTCATCCTGCTTTACCTCACAGACTTACACAGAGCTTTTCAAAGCTCTATCTGCTTTTTCACCCCAAACGGGCTTTTGAATTGTAGCTACATAGAAAGAAACAGCACAAAGTTCAGAAAACAGTGTTAAAGGAAAATATCCTTCTCCGTGAAGAAAAGTTCAGACAACCTTAAACAAAGCTCACTAAACATTTTAACTTAGAAAACATAGTAGTGCCATTAACCTCCTATTTGATTTGCTTTGGTTTATACAGAATATATGAAGTAGTATATAGGGATTTTGCTCATTTAAGCTTGGCAACCACTGTATTTCAACCAAAATTATATTCTTAGATGCTGTTGTGGTAAAATGGTGAAAAGCTGGTCAATACAAATCTCCAAATACATTTGTATGAACTGTTTGTTGCCAAATAGTCTTCCTGTTAGAGTGAATAATGCTACTGCACTTCATACTGAGCCTTCGCTCTTAAGAGAAGACTCAAGATCACTATTTACATTTGCTTCTGCAACCATCATTTAGATTTAAATTCCTAATTTGTGAAGAGAAGGTTTATGGACTGTGAGCTAGAGGCCTTGGTTTTCGTGTGCAGATGTACGTGTACATGAACATGAAAATGACCACCAACTGCTTGTTGGATATTCAAAGCTGCAATTCAGTGAAAAAGAGAGGAAGGGGGTGGCGGGGGGATGGAATCACTTATTTGGTGAAATTAGAAGTTTCACAGGAAGTTACGTCTTACTGTTGTTGATAAGAGCACACTTACCACCTTGACTGACCATTTACTGTTATGAGTGACTCTTCTTTTCCACATGCCGGATTTCTTTCTTCGTCTTCATCTTATAACCTTCTCCCTGCTTTAAAAGGAATGTACACGTTAAGATTTCATGGTGAAAGGGTTTTCGTTAAAAAGCAGTTTCCGTTCTGGTCCCTTGAGGCTGGATTAGGATAAGCGAAACACAGTTTCAAGTACTTTGTCACTTCACGTCCCCAGACATAATCTATTTGCCTCAACCACACAGCTCAGCAGCATCAGGGCAAGTGGGAGAGCACCGTCAGAAGGAATACGTTACTGTACTTCACAATAATTCAGTAGGTTAGTGATCAAACAACTGGACAGCCTGTCCAGTTCCTGTAAAACTAGAAGAAATCATCACTAAAACTCTCAAGGCACTCAAACCCCAATTATAAAAATATTAGTAAGTTATAATTTATGCCTTTTTAAGCCAGCAGAATGTTAAATAATCTGTTGTAATGAGACTGAAATTTCTCAGTAAAGCACTAATCATGAACTAAAGACCATGGAAATGCTGTTGAGCTGAGAGACTTTTTCTTTTTTAATTTGTGGAATTACCAAGCCTGTCCTCTTACTCCAGAGCAAGCAGGCATCCCTTTTCCATAAAATAAGACCTGTCTTCACCAAGCACCAAGGACACACTTCTCTGAGAGCAAAGTGGTTGCACAGATACTCAGCTTTTACCCTATTTATAATGGAAAACACAGTAGCCTTTCCAATTTTCTGATTTACTCCTTCTGAGAAATTTTCAGTTTACTTTTTTCTTATGTAAACACAGGCTATTGAAGTTTCTGTTTTTTAAATGAAAAGGGTAAAGGTCTGAGAAAGGGAAAGAAATGAAAAATAACCAGAGATGTTTTCTGTGGGAGCTAGAGGTTCACTTGCTGAGTTACACTGCTCAGTGATGACTTTAGTTCTTTAACTGGCCCATTGGAAATGGGCTGTTATTAACCCAGAGAGGAGAATCCTCCTCAGGTTAAGATGGGGGAATTCATATATTTCCCTGTAGAATATACTGGAAAGAGAAAATGTATAGATTAGATGTAAGGATTTTGAGACGAGCTTTTTGTCATTCTAACTTTTAATTAAACCCTGTGCATTTGCTGGAAACAAGTGCTCTCTCTCTGGGTCCCAAGTAGGCTGCAGGTAAAGCACTGGGCAGGGGTGGGGCATGGCCGAGGGGTTTGGTGGTGGTAGAGGGTTTTTAATTTTGTCTCCCATGCTCGAACCGGCATGTTCCAACCTCCATGAATGAAATGATCGCTGTGAAAACTCTGAAGATAGTAAGAGTATATACTGTTAAAGAATGTTAGGAAGGAAAATCTTTTTCTTTGACCCTGATCAAATGCACAAGATGTCAAAAGCAGCAAATGCTTCAAGCTGCCACACTGCAGACGCCAGCCTGTTAGCAGCCTATTCTAGAGAGTTCACAAAGCTTTTATTCTCTACTTTCTTTACGACAGTCCCTCTCCATTACCACGTCATCATATTTTCTCTCTTGTGGGATAACAATTCGTCTTAGTACTTTCCGAGTGATCTGTAGGAAGCAATAGTGAAAAGGAGAGATTTTCCTGTTTTCTATTTTAAGAGGTGACACTACAGCAAACAAATAGTAGAAAATCTAAACCCCAAGAGAAGCATGAACCCCAGTGATGATTACTTTTCTGGTGATGAGGTTGCCTTCTTCATCAGTAAACTGTTCTTCTGTGACAGATTCACCAGGAAGGTTTTTTGCCTCCTCTCCCTAAAGGATGTGGCATAGAGATTAGCAACATACTAGATGGACAGATCTCCACATCACTCCATACACCACACACATGCTCTGTGGCATTTTAGAAAAAGAAAGTATAAACTCTACTTGCAATTCCAGGGCCAGGGGAAAAGGCTGACTCCATGGATGGTTATTTAGCAGTCAACAACATTCAAAGCATTAAACCTCAAGTACGTACAAGAATGATGGTTAGCAACAAACTCCAAGAAGGAAGAATTTGAAAATATGTAATCACAGAATACAGTTATACATAGACAGACAAACAAAAAGGTTTCATTTGTTGAAAAAAGATTTAGCTAATGATTAGAGCTCTAATTAGATCATTTCACTTTGGATAATGTTTCTTCATTAGTCCTACGAAATCTCTCATTTTGGTGGATTTCCTTTTGTCTGATTTGAATTGAGGTAGCACCTTAGTTGGGGTGTTAATCACCCTTTGTTAGTTTGTTAAATTTAAAAAGTCCTTACTAAAGGCAATATTTTTTCAAATACTATGAGAAAAGTTCAGAGTACAGAGAAAACCTTATTTCTTTTTTTCAGACTGAGCCTTTCATAAGTTGTAAATGAGAATAATTAATGTCTGATGAAGTACATAGTTTCAGAATATTATCAAGTGAATGAGTCTTATGTGATGACTGATTAATTACTAAAGGAATGTAAGATGACAGCCTTTCAGTTAGTGACTGCTATCTGATTTAGAAGGGGAAACTGTCAAGGATCTTCCTCTGGTGAGTTAACAAAAAAATGGGATAAATTCTTAACTTGCCAAGTGGCATCATATTTTCCTGCTAATAGGCAGGTCAGTAGATTTAGATGGCTCCTTAATGTCTGTTAGCTCTATGATTGTAGGAAAAGAAAAACCACTGAGAGAGCAGACATAGGGCTGTATTTGTAACACATTACCTTCTTCACTGGTGTCAACTTTAGGTCAGTCTCACTTACAGTTTTGGGGAACAAGGACAAACATCTTAAGTGCAGACCCACTCTAGAGACCTGCTGACTTGTTAGTCATACTTCTTTTGTTGAAGAGGTGACCTGTACAGTGCTATAGTACTGTGTACTGTAGTTATTGTACACCTGTAGGTTTTTTAGGAAAAATGGCAAATCACAAAGAAGACAGCTGCCTTTCTGGGAGAGCCAGGATTCTAACCCTTTCAGTGTTATTGTCATGGGAAAGGTAGTAGCTCTGTTAATTTTGTCAGTGGCAGCCAATGGTGAGAAAATTCTATGATTGTTTTATGTCACAACCAGTAGAAAGGCAGTTGTGGTTTAAAATAACAGAGTAGAGACTGAAACACTACCTTGTTTTGCTAACAAAATTCTGTTTTTGTTCTTTTTTCTTTCTACAAAGTGACTTTGTATTCTTATAGATTGTGGGCTCATAGGTCATGGGTGGGATATTTGACTCATTTTACCTCACTGTGGTATAAAGATGAGATGAAAATAAAACACGATGTTTCTTGCTGCTCTTGTTTGCTTCAAGGTTCACCTTGAACCTTGCTTACGATTAGTTTCAATTAGCACAGTTAAGCGAGGGAAGGAAATTGGAAAAATGTAGAGGTCTCCTGCCTGAACGCACTAAGATCTGCAACACGTTCTTATGGGAGTGTAATTTATGTTTCCTATGGTTGATTTCACATACCTGGAAAAAAAAATTTCATTTTATTTTACAAGTAAAGGCTTAAAGACAGCAGAAAAGCCAAAAAAAAGGGTCATGAAAAGTTTCACTGTAGTCTAAACATGTATAAGTGAGATATGTTTGAACTAACTCTTGCACATGTCTAGCTCTTTGAGTGTTAAGACAATTCCAGGATCCCAGGAAAATCCATTAAAATAGCATACTATTAGGTGTGTTATAAATTGACCCTTTGGTGGGGAAAGATGCCAATTAATTTGCAGACAGTCTCTGAAATGTGAAGTAGGTATTTTTATAAGCATAGTGAATACATTTAAGTACATTGATTTATATTAATAGCCTTAGAAAAAAGCAAAGCCCTAGTTATAAATAACAAGCCATATAGGTTGTTGAGATCTGCTGTGGTATGTGGGCATTTTCATTATTTCCTACTGAAAATTCATACTGCTTACGTATAATTAAAGGTGAAGATACTTCTCTTAGTCTTAATGGGCACTAACTGTAGTCAACTAGTGCTTTACATAAGGTCAAAATAAGATATATGATTATGTAGAAACTCACTAAACTGAGGGAGTGGGATTAGATAGTAGTTGACTGGATAGATAGGAAAGTTCGTAAGGAGTCACAAAATACATTAAAAAAAATTTCATCCATCTTTAATTCTGTCAGGTACATTGGAGATCAGGTGTTACCAAGGAGAGGTCTTTAGGGCCTCTCTTTAATGAGAGAAAATAATCTCTAATTAGTTTCTAAGGTTCTTGAAAACCTTTGTACTTTTAAGTAAATAAAATTTCCCCGCTAGTTTTGGTGATGGCATTATTTTTGGCAACACCTACCCGCACTTTTTTTCTTTCCTATTTCAAAGGAAAATTACAGTACGTATGGTGTCACAGTATCATTCCTGGTGGCCACCTTTGTGAAGACTACTGTACTTTCCTTTGGACCCCTGCTGGAAACATAGCATTTTATAATTTTTATTCCTCTCTCCTTCTTGAATAAAATGAAAAAATAACATGAAATGTACCAATTTGCTTTGATGTACACAACATTAAAACTTGAACTTTCAAAAAAATGAGATGAGAGAAACTATACACATAAACTTAGCAAATTACTAAGCAATATGTATTCTGAGAAACCCACTTGCTGGGGATGTATGTGTATATGTATATAGCACATGTATATTCTATATACACATACATATTGGTATATGTATATAAAACGATCTGAAGCTTGTGAACAATGGTTACCTTGTTCCATTGTTCCAGAACAATGGTTATCTGAAGCTTGTGAACAATGGGAAGTGGAATGGATAGATTGAACTTTTTGTACTTTTGAGTTGTTTGATGGGGGGAAACATACACGTAAACCCTTATTTTGAAAGTCAGTAAAAAAGCTCAAAAGTAGAAATAAAAATATAATTGAGGGCTTCCCTGGTGGCACAGTGGTTGAGAGTCTGCCTGCTGATGCAGGGGACACGGGTTCGTGCCCCGGTCCGGGAAGATCCCACATGCTGCGGAGCGGCTAGGCCCGTGAGCCATGGCCGCTGAGCCTGCGCGTCCGGACCCTGTGCTCCGCAACGGGAGAGGCCACAATAGTGAGAGGCCCGTGTACCACACACACACACACACACACAAAAAAAAATATATATATATATAGTTGAACTATATAGTAAAAATTCAGTTATTTGAATCTAATCAAACTTCACAATGGTTTGAGTTAGTTTAAAGTTTTTACCTTTGTAATCACTGCATTTGCTAAGCAAATAATGTAAACAAGCTCATAGGACTGGTCAATTTAAACTGCTTCCAAGCATTTGAAACCACTGTGATATTATCATATTATATAGACATAAATGAATATACTTATAAAATTTAAAAATACGCAAACAAATGGGAGAGTTTGTTAACTTGACTCATTTCTTAAAGGACTTGAAAATATTAAATGTAAAAATATAAAAACATAAAAAAGAATGAATCCACATGTGAAATTAAAGAGAAAAATCATAAAATTCTACTTTCACTCCATTTATTATACTAGTTGAATGGCTAAGAACACAGATTTGCCTAGACTTGTGATAATGGAATACTGAATATATCTATTGCTTTCATTGACATTTCCTGGCCAAAGCTAGCTCTGGGAAGGATGGAATAACCACCAAATAGTTTTCCGCTCTAGGATTCTAAATGCTAGGGGAATTACTGTGGCTGGTTCAGTCCAAGGTTGGACAGCCTCCATGAAGTAGGTCAAATTCCTAGCATTCTAACCCCATCAAATAGTTTCCAGGAAAGATAGCTCAATGCTGCCTTCTCCTATGCCACCGGAAAAGTCTAAATGGCCAAGTGCCTAATTTAGTCCAGGAAGTTATTCCTTTTTAATTTGTTCTGGACGAGAAGGAATACAGTATTGTGGAAAACGCAGGTAGAAGGCACTTCTCTAGAGGACCAGGGGTTAGGTTCTGGTCTCAGAACTGTTACTGCCCAGCTGTGTGGTTTTGGGTAAATCAATTCATCTCCTATCCTTGGTTTTTGTCATGTAGGAAAAGAAGTAATTTTAGTCTCAATGACTCCTTTAGGTCCTAACACTCTCATTTTATGTGTTTTGACAGAGATGGATCCCATGTCACATTTACCGTGTAGTACTGCAGTCTCGAGCTCTTTTACATTAAAAAGGTACCAACATATGGAATAAAGAGAAAAGGCAACAGAAATGTGATCTTTTTCAACTGCCCCCAAAATCTGAACAGAAAAATATTAACCAGAAAGATTTCTACGTATGTAATTGACAAAGATTTTTTCTTACACCTATAGCTTCCAATTATAATTGTAGCTATCCTTTAGCTTTTGTTTTCTCTGTCACATATGAAAGACATTTCTCAAAGCTTGTTTAAGTGATGCCATTGTTTATACAACGCCCTCCCCACTTATGAAACCCGTTCTCCGATGATTCCACTCAGCCTCCCTAAAATTACACTGACTTCAAGAAGTGAAGATTTGAAGAGAACACAGTCTCCTCTGTTTTATGAAGCCTATAACATCAGTGTATTTCAGTCTTTTAAACTTAAGCTCTTAATAAAAATGTTAATATATATAATTATATGTTAAGCTTAAATATATAAATAACTCATTCTAACAAAATTACTTAACAGCTAACTTGCTAATGCATGTTCTAGAATTCTAGGAGACCAAAAGATATAACCCTCATTGACTTAGGGAGGGGGTTGATGTTTCTATTGTTTTGTTTTAGTATTCCCCAGAGTAAAACTTCTCTACGCTTTCTCCCACTGTCTATGCAGGATTATGTTTATTTTCTTCTGTCATATATAGAGGAGTCAACTTCTACACTGGGCAGCTATTATAAAGAAATGAGGTGAATTTGATGCAACATGAGTATGTCATATGTTAAGCATAAAAAGCAAGTTACAAGACAGTATGTCTGGTGTGCTTTTTCTAGATGTTTCACTTTAGTGTCTTCAAGAAGTAATATTTTAATCATGGGACTAGCAAAGCCTGAACAGAGTTTGGCTTTAACATGTTCAGAAAAACCAAACTAAAGATTTCTTCCCCCTAATGCCAGCAAATGTGTGGGAGGTGACTGATTACGAGGACTTCATAAATAGGCCAAATGCTTGCAAATATGCTAGATAACAGTAAGTAATGTGGATTGCCCATGTGGAATTTTCAAAGTGATTCCTACTTTTTTTCATGGCCCCTATTGAGCTTAAGGTTGATTTGTGGATAATTTAGGATTTAGACAAGGACTTATTTTCTTCCCTAATGTTTCCAGAGTCTTAGAAAAACTATACTAGAGCAGATTTGGCAGATTTTCTTCTCTTCTTTCATCTGATCTACAAGAAAAGTACAAGCAGCAGGATTAAGAAGTTTTGGATACCTAAGCCAACTTCCCTACATCTCTGGTTTGGTGTCCTGACACTTTGGAAATGGGTGATAAGTTTGATAAATGGTTTTCAATAGATATTTCCTTTCCTTTCTTTCTCTTCAGAACTGCCAACCAAGGAGCCTCAAGTTATTTGGACCACATTCAAAGGACTGTGTATTGAAAATGGCTTCCTAGTTCTCTGCACTCAATTATTCTAACATCAAGAAAGATCTCTCTAAAGGCAGAGTAATGAAGACAAGCAGCAGACTGCAAGAAGCAGTCTGTAGGACCTCCCATACGTAAGGTCGGTGCTTCAAAAGGCCTTTGTGGGGGAAATCAAGATTTATTCATAGTATTCAACTGTGCTGTAACAGGGGAGAATTACATTTCTCACTTCCAGTAAGAGTTGCTTCCTCTAGTTAAAAATACAGCCTTAGAAAAAACCAGCCTGATTTTTTGTATGTCAGTCAAGTTAAAAACCTATTTCAGAAGTTTTTGCTTGGCTTGCATTATGTCATATACATCCATGCCAGGCTATAACACTGAATTCTTAGTCATTGATTGATAATGAAGAACTGGTTTTCACTTAAAAACTGTTAAGGCTGAGAAGGGAGCCTTTTAATTCTTTCACTCTCTTTCGTCTTTATCTTACCTCACACTTCATTACAGCCTCTGGGGTTTCAGTTGAACATTTCATTGGATATGAACTATTCTCTCACCAAGGTAGAATCTTTGTTCACACATAGAACACTTCTCCAAGGAAAGCAGTATACAAATGCCAAGAATTCTCGGGTAAAATTACAACTGCCACATGTCAAACACAGGCCTAGACAGAATACTCACTACCATGCAACGTGAGTTTTTCCTTTCGGTGGTTGTTTTTAGAAGTTTTCAAATGTGCAAAGAAACATACAGAGCCATTTAGTTACCAAGCATGCTGAATTTTCCAAACCACAAGAAAGGTTCTAATAATACAGCGTTGCCCCATACTGATCCGGCTTCGGGATACCTTTATAATCAAACGCCGGCGAATAACTCGGGTAGTGACTCTCCGTTCTTCCTCTGAGCTTGAATCACTCTCACTGCCTTTCAAGTCCTGAGTAAATGCATTTTTAGTAGAATTTTACCATCACATTTAAAATAAAAGACATTCTGAGAAGGGAAATCAAGAAAGAATTTTTTACTTGCTGGTTCCCCACACTTAAGGAAAATCATGATGTATATTTGCGGAAATCTTAAAAAAAATTTAAGTGGAAGAAAGTTTTGAGCAGAATTCTAAATGAAATTACTCTGTATTTATATGTATATATGTGTATATAAATATATATAAATTATACATAAATAATATATATAATTACCTTGATCTTTACCTGCATATGTATATGCATATATATACTTACGTGTATATATAAATGCAATGCATATGTAAATGCATAAGTATATATATGCAGGTAAAGATCAAGACAATAAAATTGTAAATTATTAAAAATAACAATGATGGAGACTTTGGCATTGGAAACTACATACATGCTACTAATTGTTAGTTTGGGGAAATAATATAGATTTAAAGCTGGTTTAAAAATAAATATTATACATTTGACATGAATGTATAACCTTACAGTTACAGGCCATCTTTCACTTGATCTACAGAAAGAGGCATAGTATTTCTGACTTATATGATATTTTGGTCAGATTTGACAACTTTATCAAAAGCTATTTTGAACTTTATGAAAAGTATACAATTTATATCAGCATAATTTGCCAGGAGATTTTTATCAGCATAATTCATACCTAATACATAATTGGAACTCAGTAGGAGTTTATTCAAATGAGGAATGTAAAAGATTTGAAAGCCTGAGGTCTTATTTTAAAGAACTGATATGAAATTAGAATAGAAACAACATTGCACAGACAAGAATATAGTACAGGTAAGAATACAGTAATTACACAAAGTATTACTTTTTAGGAAATAAGGATAGGAATAAGGAAAAACTACCAAGTGATAAACAGTTCGTAAGTCAAAGGGAAAATTATCTTCAGCTTCTACTTAAATATCATGGTCAAGAGTATACACTGAATAATTTTATTTCTAAATTTTAGTGGTGGAGTTCTGAAAACAATTCTAGTATTTTATTTTCTAAGTGTACTAGTTACCCCAAATCTGACAGTCCCAGAGACAGAAACTGTAGTTAATATCCATTGGAAAAATCAATGGCAGAATTGGTAAAAATAGGAAAAAAAATAAGTAAAATTGTTACAGGAGGTGTAAGTGTTAGCAAAAATTATTAATGAAATGTTAGTCAAATAGATAATAAAGTAGGCCATTCTTCACCAAAGGTAAACTTACCAAATATTTTTAAATGTTATAGTAATATCAACCTTAACTTTGTAGGAAATTTCATCTGAACAAAATGCCCTACTGAATAATATGGTATCAAAAGGAAATAGTTTTCAAGTTTCTTACTCCTTGCAAAGATACTGGCTACTAAATTCCCCATTACTTTAAAATTTTTTTAGAAAAGGACCATACATTCAGGACACTTAGAATGACCTAAATATTGTGAAAGGAGGCCCTACGATGGCTCAGAAAAGCAGAAAAAGGTAAGACGAATTCAGATTGCAAAAGAACTACTAATCAACATTTAGCAATTAACAGATTAGATGAGGCAGAAGAGAAAACTCACTCTGAATTATCCATACCCAGAATCCTAGACTGGGGAAAGGTTTTTCACTTGAAACATTTAAAAGCAGAAGAACATATGTTAATGCAAACACTGACAACAAACCTAGATGTCAATTATAATCCTATCAAGAGTCATCTGAGACCAGCCCCTCACATAAAGAAAAAGTGGCCATGTGGCTAATGTTTGTTTCCATTTTCTCCATGGAGTCTCTGCCAGTCTTAAGGTGAAGGGTAGAGAGAAGATGGTAGTAGAATCTTGACCAGGATTCCTTTTAGAGAATTCTCTATGCAATGGCACAGAGGGTAACTAGGAGACCAAATGGAATTTTCTCAGTACTCCTTGCCATGGGTTGCGCCATGTAAAGAGGTGGAAAGCAGCAGGATTTTTACCTTGTAACAGCAGGCAGTCATCCGTTTAAGAGCTGCACCCGGACTTTTGACCTGATTTTTCAGGGGACAAAAAGGGGGCTGTTTTCTGAGATCATACATCCAACGACCTAGTTGATTACTATTGTACTATGGTCTAGCCACAAAAAAATACATCCTGGACATCTTCGAATTTCTTGTGAGGTCAGACTTTTATATTCCAGAAGCTTTAACTTCACTATGAATTGCTATGCTCCTGAAGCCTTTATGCATTGGAGTAGGACCAGTGACCAATGCGAAAGGCACAAACTCATTTATAAGAAATCTCGAAAACATTTTCTAACAACTAATTATTTTCCATTACTGATGAATTCAGCTGCATTTCCATTCAGGGTTAAGACTTTCTTTTTCAAATCCTCTTTATGCCTTCTCCAAGCTTCCCCAATGGGCAATATGTAGGCACATGTATGCCGTCGAAATGCTTACTTACATATTTCAGAACTTCCCTATCGATTTTTAATAGGTTTTTGCACAATACACTTTCATAGTTAAAACATCACTATGTTACTGCTCCTCCCTATATTTTGCAGGCTCATTTTAAAAGGGAACATTCCATCCAAAGTCATATTGCTTAAACGTGCTACGAGTTAACTAGAAGGCAGAAAGCAATACTCAAAACAGACTTGTCAGGAAGGAAATGAAAGAAAGTCCTGAGGATTTTATTTCCTCTCACTTTCCCTCCTAACAAGCAGGAAAGTGATCCAAAAAATAGCCTGCAGGAGGGAAAAGGAAAGGATATGATTAGTTAATAAGCTGATAATTAACTCCTGAGGGATTAGGAGTTTACTAAATTTTCGTAAACCTCAAATTAGTCATGGGCTCATTATTTTACAAAAAATTTGTTTCTTTTTTTTTCTACCCAAAACACTGTAGAAGATCTTAAGTAAACTAGATGTTTTAGGGAAAACTTCAAGTACTACTATTCCAAAGATGTATAACTCTCAGTCTATTTCTACTGCATAGTTCATGAAAAGACACAAAAATTGAGAGAGCAAAAAGCAGTCAAAAATATAGGAAACAGAACTGATCTTAATTTTCTTATACCCATCTATGAATCATAATTTCAATTAAAAATTTTTTAATATCTAAAAATGTTTACCCTCAAAGAATAATGAAATCTATTAGATGGTGGCACAAAAACATATAAGTACAAAAAGCAAGCAAATAATTATATGACAGTAAGGTTTTTTAAATTATTAAAAACAAATATTAAGATAATTATCAACTTAGATATAAAAATAATTAAAATGATACTTTTAATGTTGCATTTCTAAATGCCGTCAACCAACAGTAGTATACCCACCTCATTTTAGGCTTGGGAACTGTGTTTCTTCAATTTTTAAAACACCCTTTCAGGCAACAGACCTTATAGGATAGAACTCTTAGATGGGTCAATGCTAGTGACTCTTTAGATTGTGCAAAAGAACCAGAAAGGGTCAGGATAATTATCCTCCATCCTCAAGAAAGAAGACTAGGTTGGGAGTGAGGAAACCTAAATCCCAGACAAAATTAAAACTGGACCTTAAGCTACTTACTTAACATTGCTGTATTCTTTTCCCTCCTGAAAAATGGCTAAGAAGATGTTTATTCCTTTTTTCTACCCAATGAAAGAAGGGATGACAAACAGCATATATTTTACTCATTACTTTCTTTACCCCCATTATTAGTATTACAATTTTCAATCACACATTGATAATCTGGAAGTAGTAACGAACACTGGGCCCAGTGCTACAAGATTATAAAAGAATCGAAGCGTCAGTACTTTCAGCTTAAATGACAGCACAGTGGAAAACTAGATGACGTACCTTTTGCTCAGACCCATTGGATCCCTCTTCTTCATGGAGGTTAAGCCTTGGCTTGCCATCTGCAGGAGTAGTCCTACTCATCTTTTTCATACTGACAGGCACACAGGGTTTAGGCTCTTCTATGACAAACTTGCTGGTTTCTTCTAGAGCTTTCTGATATGCCGCTAGTGATGATGCTGGTTCATCAACACGACCAGAACCTTGTATTTTTGGTTTCAGAGTTTCCTTTGCACTCTGTTTCCCTATATCATTTTGGGATTCTGAAAAGTAAGATTTTGTCTTTGCTTCTGGAGTGACTTCTGCATGGCTTCCATTTGCTTCAAATTTTCCAGGTTCCCCTTTGAGATACGAGGTAATGGAATCTCTACACTGGTCAGGGCTGCAATAGAGAAGATGTGGAAATTTATAATGGTAACATATGGCTGCAAATGGGCTTCAGAAGCTCTAAATTTTCAACAGCCGTGTTTTTAACTACTTTTAAAGAAAGACATACAGTAGAAACGCATGAAAAATCTGGTCATGAGATTTCAAACTGTGAGGGCCTGTTGTGGGTGTGGGTGTGGGGTGAGGAGATGACACACAGGCTCCAGGCATCCTCTTCACTCCAACTCCCAAACTAGCTGGCTGGCTATGCTGTCACTGTTTTTCTTTTGTTTTGTTTAATTGTACTGATACAGCTCCTTGGATTCTGTATCTTTTAAAAAGTAATCCTGAGAGGTTCATGGACATACCCAGAGTTCCAGACCCACCAATCTAAAAGAGGAGGAGATCTCAAAATGCTTTTCTAGTGCCAGTGAAAAAACTGATGACAAAGAACAAAATGAATTCCTGTGATGAGAGCTCTGGCATCCTCAAGAACCCTATGTTCCAGTCTTTGTATGTGTTTCCAATTGTGAATCCTACCGTCATGCTTTTCCCACCGTGGAAGAACCGTGAGAACCTTACTTGGGTTCTCATCTTTCTCCACTCCTGACCTCTGCTGACTCTCTCCGGTGATAAGGGTGTGGATGCTCACCTGCTGCTTCTACTACCTGTGAGGACTGTTTTCCTTTTGACTCTTAAAAATCTTTCTCTTCCATTACTTTCTTTTAAATTGGTCTCTAATTTTTACTAGTTTCAATATAGACTTTTACTTTATTTTATAGTTTGTATATTGGGTTTTTTTTGTATATTGTTTTTATTAGCACCTTTGCTTATTACCTGTAGAATTCCGAAGGCAATAAAACTAGTGCAATGTTTTCTATGTACAATATATGTACTATGTATATGTATGTGCGTATCCTTATAAATCAAATTCTGATTAAACACCTTTATCAAAAAATATTAATAGCACATCCTATTCCGGATGTTTAAGGACAAACAGTCCCAGCATACTGTGAAGACCCTGTACGATAACTATAACTCCTAGCTATATCGAATTTCCTGTTATGCAACTATAAATTATGTGATTCTATCTGAACCTAGACATCAAAATTAGTACTATTTCTTGTCTCCATACTCTATTCTGTAGGCTGAACATAGAATTCATTGATGCTCCCATTCTTCAAAGGGAGTTTTGCGAACTCTTTGCAAATGTTGTCACCTCCCTCTTTGGGAATTTTCATTGAGCAAGAAGCTTATCAGCAATATGAAAATATTAAACATGGTTATAAAATAAGTTGTATGAAAAGAACTGAGGTTTATCACTAGTTACCACTGGAGTAAAATATATTTTATGTGTGCATAAATAAAATAATGCCAGCTATCACTGAGATACTGTTTGTACCAGTCATTGGGTAGGCATGCTACAGGCTTTCTTTTTCAATCTATAAACCTGTTTGAGGAAAGTAGTAGTATTCTTATTTTTAAAGCCAATTACAGTGGCGTTCTTAGAGCTTAGAAATTAATCAAGTCGAAAAGTGCAAACCTAATGGTGGTGGGGTTTGAACCAGTGTCTCAAGGACACTAGCTCTTACCCTCCTAGAGGAAGATCACTGTAAAAAGAACCAGATTCATGATTAGGGAATTATTTTGGTTATAAACAAATTTCTATCATGCCCATATTATTTGGGGGTAAAGAATTACATATGCCATATTGCAAATTATATAAAATATTCATGTAGAAAAAAGGAAGGATATATACAGTGTTAGTTTTTCTTAGTATGATAAGGATAGATGACTTTTGTGCTTCTCTGCATTCTTCTGTGACATTTAAAAACACGTATGTAAAAGAAATTCACCAAAATTTTAGTGGTGGTTATTGCTAGATGATGGCATTGTATTGCTTTTTTAAATCTGTATTTTAAAATTTTGTATAATAAGCACATTTATGTTTGAAGTCAGGAAACAATAGAAATGCTTATATTTCTAAAAGACAGAATTCTATTTATTACATTATTTTAAATGAGCATTAATTTCTGGCTATGTGAAAAGAATAATACTACAGGTAATAAAGTAGAAAAGAGTAACCTTCTAAAGTAAAGAAAATGTATTAATCTTTAGCATGTGTATAACTTTTTGCATTTTACTTCAGCTAATTATCAGTAGTTTTAAGAATTATATTTGAGTTTAATGTAACTTTCCCTCTCCAGATTAGCAGAATGAACTAACCTTTAAAGCATGTATTATCCTGAAATTGGAATGGTAATTTAGAAAAACAGTAATTGCTAAAAAGCATACATTTAAAACAAACTACTGGAATTCCCTGGCAGTCCAGTGGTTAGGACTCCATGCTTTCACTGCCAAGGGCCCAGGTTCGATCCCTGGCCAGGGAACTAAGATCCCACAAGCTGCATGGCACAGCCAAAAAATAAAGAAAGAAAACAAACTATTAACATGTAACCTGCATGTCACTTTCCTTTTTCTGACCCACAGCCATACCTGTCATCCAGTCGATCTAGTAACCCACCAGTTATTCTTCGAGCTTGAGCAGGGGACTCTAGGTTTCCACTTGATGTCTCATTCTGCCAACCTGTAATTGAAGACATTTCCAGTTCTGCTTGCTGAACACGTTTAAGAATAGCCTGTACTTTTTCTTCTGTCATCTCCTCAGACTCTACTCCTTCTTCAAGTTGAATATCCTCAAATAGAGATTTGAGTTTTTCTTCCGTCATCTCCTCATCAGGACCAGATTTTCCTTTCTCTTGCTGCTCAGAGCTCACTCCTACTTTTCTAGTCTGTTCCAATGGCTCTGCTGGTTTAACATCTTTTGGGACCCCAGCCATCCTTCCGAGGTATTGAGGATACTCACTCAGACATACATTCTCCAACTGGCTCTCATGTACATCCACTGCTTCAGGTATTTCTGTCAAAGGCATTGAGTCTTCAAGTCTGCTCTCTTCCAAGGACGTGTCTTCTGCAGTTACGACTGGAGGTCCGTCTGCTGAATGCTCTACGTTTCCCTGGGAAGGCACTACCCCATCACTCAGTCTACTGGGGGTTCTAAGGGGAGATTCTATGCTAGAGAGATCACTAAAATAATCATCTTGCTGGAAAGGGGTGGGTGGTGTGTAGTGCAACCCTGTGGGAGTTTCCAGTTCCACTTGAAGGGGAGGATAACCTATGGAAGACAGTACATTTGGACTGACTGGAATGAATTAGAGCACATCAAACAAAAACACATGGAATGACTTAAATTATATTAGGTATGAAAATGTGTGATGAATTACAGAATAATGTTGATAAATTTATTGGTACAGTTCAAGTATATGTAATACAATGAAATAAAAGACTAGTGCAAGCTACAATAAAATAGAATACTAGTTAATTAAGATATAAATTGTTTATCGATTTTGGTAATTTTAATACAGTAACTTAAATACACAAGTTTGATCCAATATAAAGTTAGCTGTCATTACGTAAGATACATTTATTGCATGGCCAAATTAATATCTTTCTACTTTTAGCATGCAAAATCCACATTGTGGTGGACTGAATACAGCAAGCCACAAGAAACCAATTTTTATAATTAATTACTTATAACTTATTTTAAGAACTGTACATAAGAGTGATGCTACCCAACTCTTAATTCTTAACTTATTTCCCATGAAATTTACAGCAAAGAAAAATGAATTTAATCTTTGGAAAGAAATGACCATTAGATTTTAGAGCAGTAGTACTGGGAAAAAAAATCTAAAAAGATGTTAGGAAAAGGATTTAAAAAGCAGATAAAGTAGAAAAGACTCCATGTAAACTCTTCAGGTGTCATAATGTGACAGAGATGAAAGGGTTGTGTACGCATGGAAGTCTTGGTGAACTTGGTGGTAGGGGTCCACTCAGAAGCATGAATCAAATAAAGAGAAAAAAGAAATGATACACAACAGAGACAGGAGGAAAGCCATTTTACAGAGAGCCCTCTGAATGTTCATGACAATGCTATGAAACAACAGAAGTTTACTAACCAGCCTACACAAAGGGGAAGGAGGGAGAAATTGCCTTGTTTTAAACTTTGCTGCGTGGACTAAGGGAGTTATTTTTCTCCTTCAGCAGAGAGAAAAGTCAACAATGGTCTGGTCATGGTGAGGAAAGGAAGTTTCACAAAAGTTCAACGAAGAGGAGAGACCGGAACAAAAAGGCAACCAGGCACACTTTCTGACTTATTGGTCTAAAAAACTAAAGCCTAAGTTTTCCATCAGTCCAAGATAAATACCAACTTAGCTTTGGTTGTAAATTCAAATTACTATAGGTACGTGAACATTTTTCTGTTATGGTCACCCATAAACCAGAATGTTGAAAATTTGTCTAAGACTACATGAGGTTTATAATCTGCACAAGTAAAATTTACTTCATAAACATAAATTTCCCTAAGAATTTTAAAAATAGAGAATATAAAATATTAAGATGTAGCAACAAAAAGCCCTTGTAGATTTATTTAATGATACTCTGATTTTAAAATGTTAAATGAAACTTTCAATTCCATTGAATACTTCCATTGCTTTCTGATCATCTTGTTTGTTAAAACTACTTTTCTTAAAAAAGTTTCCCAGTAAAGAATATTAAAATATTCTATAAACTTGGCAAAAACCCAAAATTTGATATAATACTGGTCTGTCTTTATCTTGTGCACAGAGAGTTTGGTCATCAATATATGGCCTCACATATAATTATGACAGGGCCTTGAAGAGAGCATTTTTCCAGGTTCTGTGATATTTATAAGCTTAAAAAGAAACCACTTTTGACATTATTACCCACATGTTTAATGTTATGGGGATGACAAGGTACACTTTAAATTTTCTGTTGACTTTAGTGAGCAGAAACTTTCTAAGAATTTGAGATGTTTTGTCACATATGCAGAATTATAAGTTATTGATTATTGGTGGTCTAACTTTGCTGTTTAAAAATGGAAAAAAAATCACCATATTAAAAAAAAATTGAAATAGTAGAAAAATGTCCCTAGCTCCTCTTCTTGCCTCCATAGCATCAACATTTTTGTACTCAAAATTCATTATAGGAATAAATTTCCATTTACGAACATCTTGCAAAACATAGTAAGATATTTGTCATACTTTTCTTAATACTTTGTTGAAAAAAGCCCCAATTTACATAATGAAGGAAAAATGACACTATTATCATATAAATTAAGCTAATGTAAAAGAGGAATTATTATGTTATTAGCGACATCTATGCTCATTGAATTAGAAATTACGCTACCTTTTATATACGATGGGTCAAGTAGTGTTTTTTCCAAACAAAAAAATGGCAGCATATGAAGTTAAAATAATGCTAAGTAACGAAAACACCTGTTTGAGTGATACATTCGTCTCTTTCAGTACATGCTTAAATACTTGTTCTCAAACAGTAATTAACCATTTTACCTAACAATTTGTATAACAGCCCACAACTCGGTTTTACCTAAATAGGAATAAGAGTTCCCTAGTTTTTTAGGTTAATATAAAAATGACAAAAGCAACATATTCTCTAGATATTAAATTTTCTTCCATTTGGTCATATAAAACATTTGAGATACCAACTCTTTCAGTTAACTTATGCCTTTATATACTTCATTATTTGTATTTTATATAACAGAGACATTTATCAAGTTTGTTCTATCAGGGTGTTTGTTGGCAGACTCTGGCAGAGAATATGCCGTGAAAATGAGAAAGTAAGTCAAGCAAATCATAATTTAGTTGGTTTTACGTGACTGCCTTGTCCTACTGCACTTTCAAATTTTATCAAATGATTAAGTAAATGTGAACACTAAGTTCAGTTACCATCCACAGGGTCATGGAAAACATTGTTCTCATCTGCAAAACTTCTGGTGCCTGAGATATTTCCATAATCAAATATTGGTCCTTCCAGCAGAGTCACTATATCTATTCGATTAATTTTTGTCAAGACCGCAGTTAAGGCATCAGCTGAAAGAGGAGGGACAAAAAAAAGGTTGAAAACCCAATTAAATGATTTTCTTCTAAGTCATCACAATACCCACACAAAGGCATGGCTCTCTTGACCCTCCTAGCGTCTTAGTCCCGCCTCACTGCACCTCTGCAATATTCACTACCCAGAGGGCTCAGAAAGCTCGCTGCTCCAGGGAAGATACGTTAGGGTCTTAAGAATCATTTTGTGAAGCCGTGTGTGATGACAGCCACATTCGTTCCGTCTCTGTAAGGCGCAGAGCAGATAGGCCTCAAGACAGCGAGACTCCCGTTAGTTATAAGGGGATCTAATAAACACATTCCTCTCCTGTTAGACTGTCAGAATAGGTCACCCTTACGTTTGATGCTTAGCATTAATGACTTACTAAGGTCAGGCCGACCCAGGCAAACCCCCAGTAACTGATTCCACATCGTTATGGGTTGGCACTTGTCACAGTATAGCACCACTCCCCTACCACCACCTAAACCACACAAAACCCAGGAATACTGGGGAGTTCTCTGCCATCACAGACCAGGATGGATAAAATGATTTGATCCTATCCTTTTCTCTATTATCTATCTCCCTGCACATCCATTTCTGGCCACAGCAGTAACTTCACATTGTTTCCCACTACCGCCCCATGACTGAACAGCTAGAATTATATTTTCATTTTTGATGGTCACAGAGAAAAATGCAAAAAATGCAAATATAGACAAAATGCCAAAAAGCCCCCACTACTTGCTTCCTAAAAAGCTTCCTAAAGACGCACAAAATTAAACAAGTATAACTTCAAAAGGCTTGCCATTACTTTATGATCACTGTGATTTTATTAACGGTAGGCTTATCTGAAATATTAGACATATGCAATTTTGCAAGTTAAAGTAATATAATTTCAGCATACTTGTAGCATTTTTTCCGTCTCTGGTAACCCATTTTTTTAATAACATGAAGCTTTGAGAAATTAAAGAATTTGGATTTTCCACACGTATTTGATTGATTTCATCCACTGAAAAATTCAGTTCCCTTGCCAGTTCTGTGGAAAAGAAAAGGAGTTACTAAGATTTCATATTGTAATTTTATCACATATATTTCATAAAAGTAATGCTCAACTGCCCCCCCCCCCAAAAAAGGAAAGGATTTTATAGTAAAACCCAAGTACAGCCTTGGGCATTAATCTTTATATACTTGATTTCACAGGAAAATACTGATAATATACAGGCTGTGACTTATCTCTCCTAAGATAATTCCTTGGTTATAATCAGATTCCCTTTGGAGATTATTTTATAAAGATTCTTGCTCTGTTCAAAGAGGATGTTGCTAGATTCTTTTAACTCAGCCAAATTACTGTCTGCAATTTGAGCAAACTTCATACAAGATACGTAGGGATATACAATTCATAAACATGGCACAAGAGGAGCCAGTAGAGTTTTCTCTCGGCAACCTCCATGAAGTAGATCTTTTACTCACATAATACTCTATTCTATATGCCTTCAAGTTTCATCAGTGCCACTTGGGAGGTTAAATGATGACTCCAAGCCAGATCATTGTCTATGATATGCTGTCACTTGTGTAAAAAATAAAAGGGAGATAAGCTTTCTGTCCAGCTAAGTGTATATAACCATACACTCAATCTTGTAAATGCAGAGTGTGTCTTTGGAAGGATACATATGATATGCGTAGTTGCCTTGGGAGAGTTAAACTTGGGAGTCAAAGGTGAGAAGGAGACTTACTTTTCACTGTATATTTTTTGTACATTTAAAAAAGATGTGTCAGGTGTTTATTACCTTAAATGATTATAAAAAGTAAGAAATGGGAAAAAAAATCCATGGAAAAGGAATTGGACGACTCTATCCTGCTTAAGAACCATTTCCAGCAGTTTGGCAAAATGTATTCAGAGGCTCAAAAATGTCTGTATCCTTTGACCAACTGATTTCACTCCTAGAAATCTATGGTGAGAGTACATAGGGTTGTACACAATTATTTACATACATGAATGCTCACTGTAGGCTTGTACTACTGAAAAATTGAAAACAAAGCATGTGTTGAACAAAAGGAGAGAAGTTAATTAATGTAATGCAGTGGCTGGCATTGATCACAGCCCACAGTGGCTGGCAATGTAATGCAGTGGCTGGCATGATCACAGCCCACAGTTAGAAATACATTGTATATCATGATGCTTATATAAATGAAACCACATCTTTATGGAGCAAAATAACCTTACTATATGTGATAGACAGACATTTTCTTTTCCTTTTAAAAACAAAAACAAAGCATGAATTGATTTCATGACTCACTAAGTGCATTGTGACCAACAGCAAAACACCATTGTAAAGTATGGCTCTTGGATGTTATTTGTCCATTAAAACCAAGATCAGAAGGTAAATAAAAAAGCAGAAAATTACATTGTGTATATAACATTTGAAAAGCTTTTTATTTTAAAAAAAAACCACCAAAGTACATTAAGTTGCTTGTTAACAGCGGTTCTGAGGGATGGATTTAAATTTTGTTTTTCTAAATGCTAATTTTCCTAATAATCTTCATTGAGCATATAGTAATTCGAATTAGAAAAGTTAATTTTTTTTAAGTGCCTTATCTCTTTGTGTTTTAAGGGCAGTAATCCTTCCTGCCCTCGTGACCAAACCATATCCTTTGTCTAGAGACTCATTGTCACTAAGAATTTTACAGTTTTATGACTTTGTCTCGCTATTCTTTTTTTTTTGCGGTACGCGGGCCTCTCACTGCTGTGGCCTCTCCCGCCGCGGAGCACAGGCTCCGGACGCGCAGGCTCAGCGGCCATGGCTCACGGGCCCAGCCATTCCGCGGCATGTGGGATCTTCCCGGACCGGGGCACGAACCCGTGTCCCCTGCTTCGGCAGGCGGACTCTCAACCACTGCGCCACCAGGGAAGCCCTCTCGCTGTTCTTATGTCACATATTCTCCAAGAGTTTACTCTGACAAACTAAGGACTGGTTTTGCTTAAAGAAAATAATCTAATAGTTATGGGTAAATAATACACAAAATCAACATTCGCTCCAGGATATTTTCAGGTTACAGTGTCCACTGTTAAAATATAATACTATTATTAATTTTATGTTCAGAAATACTTAAACATAATGAATTACTGTTAACTCTCAACAGTCTGCAGGGGATTACTCAGACCCACTGTTTCTTAAGAGCTCCATTAGGCCAGGTCAGTAGCAGTGTGCCTGAGGGCAGGGCTGGGCAGAAGGAGAGAGGAGGCCTTTATATGCGGAGGGTGGGGAAGGCCTGGGATTCAGGGCATTCGAAGGAAATAAATGTAAATGACCTTTTGTGCCATGATCTAGTTTCATGTTGTCCATTCTGATAGCCTAGATAATTGTTTCCCTGAGTAGAGAATGTATGTCGCTGATAGTATGCAAGATGACTTTAAATAGGACAATAATTAACATTTATTTATATTTAACTGTTGTTTTTTGGCTGTGCATTAAAAAAAAATACACTCAACCTATAAAACTTAAAATTTCTCTGATTCATGTGAAGTAGGATTTGGGGGGCCCAGTTAACATCAAAACTACAAAGCAGGGGCTTCCCTGGTGGCGCAGTGGTTGAGAGTCCGCCTGCCGATGCAGGGGATACGGGTTCGTGCCCTGGTCCGGGGGGATCCCACATGCCTCGGAGCGGCTAGGCCCGTGAGCCATGGCTGCTGAGCCTGCGCGTCCGGAGCCTGTGCTCCACAACGGGAGAGGGAGGCCACAACAGTGAGAGGCCCGCATACCGCAAAAAAAACAAAAAAAACAAAAAAAACTACAAAGCAGTATTGTCCAGTTGACACAGAGCCTTATCTTCATCTTTAATGAAGTGAAATCAAGCCAAAAATTCCTCTTCTACACCCTGATTATAAAAAGTTTCATTCATTTCACAGAGCTCAACTATTTTTGTAAATTGAATAGATTCATTCACCTGTATCCTATTTTTTTCAATTTTAATTTAAAATTTAAGCTTAACTCTCATCCTTTGTTTTCTTGTTTATATAGTTATTGAACATGATCCTTGTTTTCCATTATCAAAATGACATAAGAGTTCCTTTTAAATAAATCTTTGAGCGTAAAAGTGAGCCCGCTTAAAAGTATCAGCTCAATAAGCATGCAAATAATGTGTATATCGTAAAAATTGTGACAGTGACTCATGAATGATTAAGACTTGTGAAACCTAGGCATGGATTAGTTGAACTATTGCCTAAGAGAGCTGATCTAAGGGCATAAACCATAGCTAAAATTTTTGGATTATTTGAAAACCATAGGCCTTAGCTACGTTTTCCTATATGCCACAAAATAAATTTGCTATTAGGTAAAAGGTTATCCCATATTACCAGAAATGGCATTGTGAAGAAAGTGCTTAAATTTAAGGTAAAATAAGATTTAAATGTCTATTCTTTAGGGTATGTGCATAGAAAAGTTTTGAAAAACACAGTATACTATAATTAACTCTGGGTAGATAGAATTACAAGTGATAAAAATGTATTTTACTCATTGCTTTTTGTTTTTAATGATAAACTGCTTGTGAAAAAGACAAATTAAGAAACTGTTTGTTTCATTCAGGTGTATACACACTTACCTGTCCAACTAAGTCCCAGGTGATCGGCTACTATTGCCATCCTGATATCTGTCCGTTCACATGGACTCTGTGGACCTACGATTTACAATTTCTTAATTAAAATAATCATCAAGAAAGACACGATACTGGAAAATTGCTTTTAGCAGTATTCAGATTTTACAGAGAGACTACTGCTAACACTGTACACTTAAATGTGTCCTAATCACCTACATGAACACTTCTCTTTTCACATGACTCACTTGATTTTCACCTGCATCAGGCCAAATGTCAGACTACATGGATGCTCAATGTAATGGAATTCAACATGCTGACAAGCTAGCTACTTTACAGTAGTTACAGAAGTGTCGTGTTGGTGAAAACACCACGATGGCATTTCAACATCTGTGCTTTTACTTTGACAGAATCATATCCATTAGCACACTGAAAAAAAAAAAAGTTGCTCATCTTGAATGACACCGATATCTTCAGCATGCTTCCCTAGCTGTCTACAGTGTCGTTGGGTTAAGAGGAAGAAAGAAGAGTATATAGACAGCACGTACAGATGACAATGACAGAATGAGAAACTACGGTTAAGTCACTCCACAGGCAATCACAACAGTTCATGCACTAGGGTCTACGAGTTGGAAAGTGTTTACAAACTATGCTCGTTCTCCAGGATGTGAGCAAAGAGTGCTCGAGAGACCTGACTGCCTTCATTCTCACCAGTCCTCCTACTGCTCCATTTCTCACTGCCGGCCTTTTCACTCTTTGATTTTAAAGGTGCTGCCTCTGTTTTCTTATCTCTAGCAGACTTCGCTGTAACCGAAGGCTGGCCACCCCGGGAAGTCTCGGACAACGACGTGTTTCTTGAGGTACTGTCTTCCTCATCAGACAACTCGGACTGCATCTTTTTGTCTTCTTCCAAGAGGCGGTCCACAAGCTTTAAGGTCTCACCACTAATTCCCTTAAAATATTCAATGGAGTGTTTACATACTTCCTTAAGCTGACTTTTCCTAACTTTAACTGTGGTGGTGGTGGTGGTGGTGACGGTGGTGACACAGGTGGATCTTACCTTTACTGGCAACTTGGATGGAAGCTGTTTGGCCTTGCCTCTGTCTGGCTGCCCCTGCTTTTGTGTAGCACACGGTTTTCTAACTGAACCTGTGTTTTCCCTGTGTGTATTCTTCACTGGAATTCTGGACTTTACATCTACACGTGAAGAAGCAGTAAGGGTTTTGGTTTTCTCAGATTGACTAACCTGCTTCATTTTACTCACATGAATGTTTGGCATATGATCTGGTGGGAAGAGATCTTTTGGTGAAGTGGCCTTTATGGGAAGTTTGGATTTTCGCCTAATCCCTATTGATTCCTTTGTCTTTTGCTGCTCTCCAAGAACTTTCTGTTTCTCTCTCACACAATGTCCTTGCAGTACCCCTGTCCTTTTTCCTGATGAGCTTTTCACTGGATTAGCTTTCTCTGTGGTACAAGTGGGTGCAGAATGTTCTGTCAGAACTACGTGACTTGTAATGTTATCTGTCTGTATAGTGGAAGAATCCAAATTGTTGTTGTTATTAAAGTTATCTTTTTGAAAATCATGTTTTTCTTGGGGCCTAACGCCCATGTGGCTATCGGCTGTATTTGAAATCACTGTTACAGGTTCATTCTCTAATCCCTGACCACTGGTCATCACAGCTTCTATCTTATCTGTCACTTCTCCAGGGCCTTCTTTCTTCAAGGTCATGGTGGACGCAGAAATTCCCATTTTTATAGGCGTGCGCAACTTGGGGTCAAGTTTAGAGGCGTTAGTGGCCGCTGCTGCTGCTTTCTCCTGGGAGCCACTACCGGATGTGCCTTCCTGACACTCTCCGCTGGTCGGGATGCTGGGGTTAGGTTCCACTGGAGGTGCCTCTACATTTCCCTCTAGATTGGTTTCTACAGTGGTGTCCCCTGCCTGTGGCTGTGGTATGGCAGTGACTGTACTTTTATCCCCTTCCCCCGGGTCCCCTGACTTCCCTTCAGAAGTATGCTCACCAATCTGGAAAAATTGGAGCCTCTCTTCCACAAAATCCCTCTTGCTCATGTCAATTGCACCACTGCGAGTCATCTCAAACATTTTTCCTTCATGAAATGGGAAGGGGTTAGGCTCACTAGTAGGGGTACTTTCGTCAGTTGGCGTTCGGGCTGGCGTTGTATCAGGGGTGGTGGCTGGAGAGCGGTCTTCCACAGCCAGACCAAATGGCTTAGTTTCATCTTCCCGTGATTTACTGTCATAAACGTCATCATCCCCTCGGTTATTAGACCAGGGGTCAAAATCTAGACCTTTGGTAGCTACTGTCTTAAAAGGAGTGGCAAATTCTTCATCTACTTTGTAACTGAAATAAGTATCAGGAAACACTGATCTGTCAGGATGTCTGCCTTCTAGTGTGAAAAACTGGGCCCCCGACTTCTGATCAGTCTTAGCGGGAGTCTTTTCAGATGAAGGGCTTTTGGAAGGTGGCTTCTCTTCATCTGGCCCCACCCTTCCCTCCTCCTCCTGGATAACTTCCAACTTGCTTTGGCTAAAGGAGCGATCAGCTGGCTTCAGAATGCCCTCCGTGTTCCAGACATCTTTCTTCAGCTCCAGGGTTTGACTTGGGAATTTAGAATCACTCTCTGTCAAGCCGTCATCTTCGTCTTGCAGGTCGTAGCCGTCCAGAGAGTCGATCTCTGTGGCATCTGTATCGTGAGAAAACTCTGCCGTGGTGGCAATGGAACACTCTGTGATGGACTGGTCGTTGTTCCCATTCTGGGCCGTTTCATTCTGAGGTGAATCAAGGCCAAGGCCAAATTCAGTATCTTTTCCAGATCCATTCATTTCTGATTCTTTCTGGGTGGAAGCCTTTTCAGCGGAGGCTTTGGATTTTGTCACTTCTTTTTGTTCGTCGTCGACCTCCTTTAACTTGAAGGTGTATTTTTTGACCGGGACTGGTTGATAAAGGGATTCGTCATCGCTGGAGTCACTGATGTCCGCCCCAGGAGGAACTGGGGAAGGCGGCTGCACCCTGATGACCGGTTCCGCCAGTCGGTACTTGTCATGCTCGTCTTGCAGACTGACTTCAATCATGTCGACCTCTCTTTCAGGGAGGTAAGGATGTTTCTTATCGGACTCCATCTGGTCTGCATCCAGCGGTGGAGGAGGGGGAAATTCAATGTAGGCAACTCTGTTAGCTCTGAGTCTTTGGTTAGAGTCTGTGCTCACACTGCTAGGTGTGTGGCGCCCGACTGCTGCCGTCTCCTCCACTGCAGTCTGCTGTAAGGAGGCTGACCTGGCCTGTCCCTCCTCCTCAGATTCCTCCGAAACCTCGGGAATTGGGCTGGGTTTGCCTGGTATATAAGCTATAAGCGAGTCGGGTGTCTTAGATGTAAATTCATAACTCACTTCCTCTGAACTGGGCGTCTCTGGGGTTAAAGGGCTTTTCCCAGAGCTGTCTAGAAAGGACACTTGCTCTAGAGTATCATCTTCTGGACTAGCCTGGGGAGAAGGGGGTTGCTTTTGCTGTCTAGTTGTATAAAAGGTCCCCCTGGTCTCTTGTACCGTCTTACATTCCTGACTTATGATTTTTTTTACACCTCCTTGTTGTATCTCCTTTTCATACTGCTTCCCCACCTGTACAAAACTGACATAAACAGGTAAAGTTTTTATCTCTTTCCCTCCCTCCGTCTGGGCCAGTGGTGCAACTTTTTCCAATCCATCAATGGGACTGTGGTCGAGTACATCACTAGAGGGCGATTCCTTTCCTGGGCTAAACTCTAGAGAATCAGGAGACTTGGTCGGGGAGAGCTCGGTTTCATCGAGAGGCGGGCATAAGCCTACGTAACTCTGACGTTTGGAAACTTTGCTGATTTCTGAATAGGTAACTTTTTCATCTTCTGTAGCATTAAGGTGCTGTGTCTCAACTGTCTCTTTACTCATACTTGAGTGGGGTAACTTTTGTGATAGTTCATGTTTTGGAAATGTCGACTGCTTGCAAAAACCATCGGGAATGTCAGAAGACGGCGTCCTCCTTTCCTCCGCAGCCCTGACTGGGATGTGCGACACTGCCGAGCTCTCACTTCTCCTGGAAGGTTGGTCAAGAGATCCACCTGGATGTTCCCCGTCTTTAACACCGTATTCCCTGTATAAGACTTTTTTGGAGGGAGATTTTACAGTCATTTCCTTAATTTCTGAGAGAGAGCCATTTGTTAACAATTTGTGTTCTCTCTCAGTCACAGACAAAAATTCATCCCTCTGATCAACAGTTTTACTCTCAGGGTGACCAACGTGATTCTCTCTTACATCGTGAACAAGCACATGCGAAAGTTTCTCTTTCTGCGACTTATTGTTAGTGGCTCCAGGACTTTCCCACGTTCTAAAGACCTTTTTGTCCCATGGTCCCTTGGTTGCTAATTCTGCGGTTACGTGACATGCCAAGTCCTTATGCTGTTGCTCAGAAAAATAGTCAGGCATTGCTTTACTTGAGATTTCAGTTCTCTGTTTTTTCACATCATCAGAGCCAAAATCATTTACAACCATTTCATGGCTCTGGGCATGCTCATCTTTACCTCTGAATACCGTAAGATCTTTTTGCACAGGGACACTTTCATCCAAAGGGTCTATGGCCTTCTGCTGTTTCTCTCTAGCGAACACTTGGTAGACAGGTAGCTTGCTCTCCTGGATTTTTTTAACTGGGATTCTGGATTGGCCATCTGGCTTTGTGTCTTCTTGAGAAACGTCCTTACTTTTGGCCTGCGCGCCTTGTTCAAATTTTAATCTAATGGAACTGAGTTTCGATTGTTTGAGCTGAAACCCAGACTGGGGCCCTTCTGATTCTTTGCTCTGTGAACGACTTCCTTTGGCTTCCTCTGTGGACTTGCTGTCCTCAGTCTGTTGGGAAGGAACCACCTCCGGGCTGCTGGGCAGACTGACTGCGTCCTTCTCGTCGGCTCTGGGGAAGCCTTGTCTGTCACAGCCACGCTGCCTCGCCTTGACCCACTCGTCACTGTTGGCCAGCAGTTCTGTCAGCAGTGCTTTCTCAGGGCTGCTACCGGTAGAGCTTTGAGATGAGTATTCTTTGCCATTCCTAGGGTGTGGCTTTTTCTCTGGGGACTGCAGTTCATCATTGAGCTTTTCGGTTCTGTCACGAAAAAACTGTGACACTTCAGTCAGTTTTTCTTCAGCTTCCTTCACGGTCCTGTCCACCCTATCTTCGTATATCAACTTCTCTCTACCTCTGTCTAGTCTGTCCTCAGCAAAGCGCATCCACATGGCATGTTTTGGACTACTAACATCGCCAGAATAGTGCAACACTGTCACTTTATCAAAATGCTCATCCTTAGACACTTTACCTACACCATTTTCAGACACATCTTTATAGATTTTGGAGAGAATTTCTTTTTTGGGGACAGTGACTACTTTCTCTCTGGCCCGCTTATCAGACCCCTGTAACTCTGAGCTAGGGGGTCCTCCCGCATGGTCTGTAACTGATTCCTCGGTATCAGAATGAGACACATCTAGCTTTTCTGACAGAAGCATTTTCTCAGCAAACCTGTAAGATTCCCCTCTTAGTTCTGACAACTCATCGTCATGGTATTCTATTGAGTGCTGACTCCAAAGCTTCAGTGTTTTATAAGAGTCATCAGATATGAGCTGAGCAGAGCTAGGGCGACTATCTTCTTCTTGGGACACGGGAGTGTTTACTCTGGAAGACTCCAGGTAAGAAGGCAACGACTCTTCAGCAGTGAGTTCTTCTTCTTCTCGCTGACCCTGTTCCTCTGAACAAGGAAAAGCATCGTGTCTTTCTGGCAGAAAATCTTTTAGGTCAATATCTCCCCGGGATAAGTCTTTCTGATATACATACATTTCCTTTTCGGGATGCTTTTTGGTTTCTCTAATAATGACTTCAGTGGGCTCAGCTTGGTTACCTTTTTCAATGTGGACTTCTATTATACGCTCCAGTTTGGGTTTCATTTGGTTGTCCTTCTCTGCGTGCTGGGCTGAGGTTTCAGCAGCAGACTTGTGAACGTCTGGGGACACTGCCGACTTATGTTCAAACAGACCTGCCAGCTCTTTGGAAGGGTCTCGCCCGGACTGAAAGGCCTTCATGATGTCGTGGACTGACATGGTTTCTTCAATTCTCTCAGAGGCGCCTTCACTGCCTGGTGGAGAATGATAAACCATTCTGGTGGTTGTGGTTATGTGAGTCTCTTCTTTAACACGCATGCCTTTGCCCAGAACGTGACTGTGGTCGTCTTCTTCGCTACTGGTTTTCATTTGAAACGCTTTGACTTTTTCTTTAATACTAGAAGCGGTGGGCTTTGGTTCCAGCTCCATAAACGTAGGTGACGGTTTGGGTGACATGGGCTCCTCTGGTTGGGACGGGGGAGCCTCTCCAGCTGAGGGCTCATAGCTCCTGATAACATGAACCACTTCAGTTCTCGTTTCTGTAATGACCGGAGGGATGGGGACTTCCTGAAAAAGTGGTTTGGGACCAGTGCTTTCAGCGCTTTGTGGGGCTGAAGGTGTTTTCTCACTTCTTGTTTCAAAGCCACTGTCAGACAAGGGACTTTTATCTTGGTCATGTTGAGAAAAGTCATCTGGAGACTCTAAAATAGTATCTGTTCCAAAAAAGGAATCGGCCATCTTACATAACTCCTTCTCGGAGGTGGAAGACCTCATGGAGGCTGGAGGCATTTTGAGTTTGTGTTCCTGCAGGGCGATTGCTGGTTTTAAAATTCGTTTCTGTCTCTCTTCACCATCCTTCTTGGCATCCTCAAACTTGTACTTGAAGTTCGTCAGTGAACTACTCCCGATATCATTTGTTAGGTAATCGATAACTTGGGTCAGGTTATAATCCTTTTCGGAGGCAGCCTTTGCCTTAACTTGCGCTCTCTCTGGCGGAGGTGGAGAATGGCTCGCAGCAGCCTGTTGTCTTGCCTCTCTTATTTCTTCTGAACTGAATTCTATCCAGTCGTCTTCGGGAGAATGTCCTTTGTCACTCTTTGGTGATTTGAGTGGTCCCTTATTATCCACACAGACATCCTTTTTAAGGATTTCACTAACTTTCACTAAGTCTTCCTTCACTTTCTCGACAATTTTGAAAGGTTCTTCATCGTCGATTCTCCCTTCTTTGGGGAGTTCAGGTTGGAATGGCTTCTCCTCAGGCACGTCTGTTTGGAGTATTGCAGTCATCCGCATTAGGTCCTCCTTCATTTCAGCCACGTCTTTTAGTATCTCCTGACTGGAAGACAGAGAAGATGGCGTAGACAGCTTGAGGGCAGATGGTGCAAGGAACAAAGATGACTTAACTGGAGATGAAGTTCGATTGAAATGGGGCTGAGGAAGTGTCTCCGTAGTCAATGTTTTAATGGGCGACAGCAAGGCTGCTGCTGATTTTGTAAGTGAATTAGAGTCTGGAAGTTTCTTTAATGCTGGTTCCGGCAAAACATTGACTACAGAGTATACTGGCACTGTTATTATTGATGAAGTTACAGATGAGGTAGTTGCAGGTATCGACGACCCGAGGGATGTATAGAGTGCACTTGCAGAAGGAGTTCTTAGAGACTGAAAAGCTGATGGTGCTGGAGAAACATATGACCTGAGTGGGGAAAACGGCATTGCTGTGGTGGTCGGGAACACTTTCTCAACTGCGTCAGTGGCTCCATTAACCACAGAGCTCACAGAGTGTGTAGCTGTAGCAATTTTTTCCTGTAACGTGGCAGTGGCTTTGCATCCGTTAATTAAAGTTGAAGATGATGGATATTTCAGAGGGGAAATAGATCCGTTGACTAATGCTACCTCTGCGTGTCCAGGCATCTGTTTCACGGGTGATGAGAGAGAAGAGGCCATCGTAACTTTAGCTGATGAAATGATATCAGCTGTTGATTTAGCTGGAGACACCACTGACATTAAAGGTGAAGATATTAGCGGTGCTGTGGATGAGATAATTGACTTAAATGGCAGACTCGAGGAATACATATTAATGTTTGATTTGGGGGAAGCAGGGGGTGTCATGGTAATGGACGACCTCTCCAAAAGAGATCCTGCTGTAGTCACCGGGGACGTTCGAGAGGAAAATGTAGAATTGGATGCCAGCCCCTTTAAAGGCGAGGCCTCCGTGACTGTGGGAGCTCTAACCAGGGTACCAGAGGAAACTTGGATATTGTATGGAGACTGTGACACCACTGTTTTTATTGGCGAAGAAATTGTCCGAAAGGATCTAATTGGAGATGCCACATCACTAATGGATTTAACCGAAGATGTAGTTGATGCGCCTAACGTGGATTTGATTGGAGAAGGAGTCGAAACAGACCATATTGATTTTAATGGAGAAGCTGATGGCGTATTAGAGGAGGAACTTGATAAGGAAGTGAAGCCTGACGTGGCCGGCCCGGGCACTGTCATCGGAGCTGCTGTGCAGGACTGGTATGCTCTTGCAGAAAAGAATGGCTTGTATGAGTAAGTGGTGGGGAGGGATCTCGTTGGTCCTGCGCTCCGTTCAACTGTTTCTTAAATTTTAAAATGAAATCAAACACAAAAATCAACAAAAATGGTTGAGAAACAGAGAGACCAGAGAAAAAAATTGGTCAGTAAACTTTGAAATATTACAAAAGCAAGTACAATTGTTTGCATGATTTAGAATGGAAGAGGCAAAAGGAACAATTAAGAGGAAAAAAAATTGCTACAGACATAACTAATCCAAAGTTAAAAATAAAACTAAGTAAAACACAGAGCAGTGTGAAATGAAAAGACAGGAAAAGCACGTTGCAACCAAATAGGCCAACAGTGAAAAAACAAAACAAAAACAAAAACACAAGGAAACGATGATGAGAAAAATAACCACAATGGAAAAACTATTCCCTTACTTCCTATTGACTTTCTTATGTGCTGGTTTTGAAATATCAGTAGCCGTTCTGTTTTGCCCGTATAGGTACATGTTTGTTTCGTGCAACCATATAACTCTCATTTTAGTAAGTTCTAATGTTCCATCTCCTTGGACCTCTTGGTGATACAGATTGCACCTACTTAGAACCATATCAGTGTGTGTAGCTATACATGAAATGTCTAAAACTCTTATTTTAGAAAACCACTCAAGCCTATTTCATGCAGAATCCAAAATAACTTTTAAGTGACAGGCAACTGATGTGCAAACTGTGAAGCCACTGGATTTTAAGTTTGTATCTTCCATGCACAACTCGGTTATGCTTCATACCCGTAAAAAGCCAATAAGAGCAAGAAGTTTTCTGAGTCAGAATTTTAAAAGAAAAAAAAAAAACAAAAGGAATGTTTGCATTTATCTTTTCCATGCAGTATATTCCTTTTGGTGAGGAAAAAAGGAACGTAACATGAAATGATTTTAGAATGCATGTGTACGCACACACAAAGGGGGGAAAAAAACCAGAAATATGGTTCATGGTTACCATAAGCAAGCAAAGCAACTGAAAACATTTTCTCATGCGCGATATATCATGGCAAACGAGCCAAAGAAGTAATACAATTTTTATGCCATATTATGCACAATGTGTAAACTTTAAAAACACTTTCACAAGAGTATTTAGAAAGAAGAGTACACTTTTTCCATGAGATGTGAAGTCTTGGTACCTTTTGAGATTTTTTTTTTTTTTTTTTTTTTTTTGGCCGCCCCTTGCAACTTGTGGGATCTTTAGTTCCCTGACCAGGGATCAAACTCGTGCCCCGTGAAGTGGAAGTGCAGAGTCTTTTAACCACAGGACCGCCAGGGAAGTCCCCTCTTGAGATTTTTTTAGGAAAATATTTAATACTGCATATGAAAAATCCATCTGCAACTGACTATATCCATGTCTGGTGTTGTCTTCATTACGGATAAAAGCACATAGTTTATCTCAGATATTTTTCCTAATCCATTTACTTCTAATTCTCAAAAGGTATCATGGTGGAAATCTTAAAAGCAGTCATATTTTTAACACCCTGTATTTAACTCTCTACAGTAGGATACGGTATATATCCGTGTATATATTTTATCGATAGCAAAGGGACCAATTCTGGTTCCTTCCCAGAATATTCATGGGACTCATGGATACCCCAAACACTGGCGCAACCATGAGGCAGACCTACCACCAGGAAGGATGGATTTAGTACCAGCATTCTTCTGGCAACGGAATAAGAAGCATACGAATGAGGTAAGCACCCTCGCTGGGGGAGAGCAAGCACACACTGAGTCCTGTCTACTTCTACAGTTCTAGGAAACAAACTGAGCTGGTCACAGAGGTTCGGAATGCCTGCCAAGGGCTAACGTTCTATGTCAAAATTGAGTAGAGTTTCGCTTCCAGAAAGCACTGGTGTTCAGAATAAGAGTGAAACTCGAAGAGGAAATGAGAATCTGCTTCATCTTTACGCTCTTCATGCTGTGCTCGTGCCATTGCTACAATCCAGTCCTTGGATTAACAGCGACTCCCACAAGGGTGAAGATTTTCATTCCTGGTGTACATTTAAATTCAAACATTCAGAACATATCCTTTTCTAGGCTTACATATTATTCTAAAGAAAAGTGGAAGAACTAAGGAAAAAACTCACCCATTCATTACCCCTCCTAGTCACAATTCTCCATATTGGCTTAATTTTGGAAACACCACACTGCAAATGGAAGGTTTGGGGATTCCTTCAATTCAGTGATTTGGGCTCCGTTTAATGGCTCAAGAGAACTTATTTTTATAACTACCAGAAACCGGCAAAGCATCTCTCCTTCACCACTGATGTCTGGCTTCACCAAGCAGAGCAGTCTTCTGAACCACATCTAGGGTTTTATACTTTGCACGAAGCAACCAATTTACTGATTAGTTACATATTTTATGCTTTAATGATACATATTTTGTGATGCCCTTTATAACAAAGGGAATTCTGGGTGTCAGGCACTGAATTACAGCAGAATCTTTCTTCTGGAGGGGGGCGTTGGAAAGGACAGTGTAGTACAGGAAAAGCTGCTTTCTCTTGGAGTTCTAACACCAATTCAGGGGCCATAACATTTCCTTAGGTTTTCTTTTAGTCCTTTCTTAGTTCTTCCCATTCTTCTGTCCACCATTATGCTCCCTCTCGTAAAACAGAGAGAAAAGTACCCTCTTCCTTCTATCAAAAGTCAAGGAAGACAAACTACATTTACCTTAACTGAAGCTAACCAAGAAGTAGCAACCCTTTCAGAGGTGGGAAAAATTCAATTGTCTCAGCACACACACCTGACCTTACAACTCATATATTCCCCAAACAAATACCTTAGGGACCAAAATCGGATAGGAGCTTGCCTGCCCAGAGGTACCCCAACCTCAAGTAGCTGGTCCATGGAGACTGTCCAAAGCTCAAGGCTACTGCCTGGGAGTGCCAAGCATCTACACCATGAGAACCTTAGCTTTGGGGCAAAAGAGCATCCCAAGGAAAACTTCCACCCAGGAGACTCAGTTGTATTGAAAAACCATCTAGTTACATACACACATACGTTCCCTGCTTTGTAGCATAATGGGAGTTAATTTCAGCCCTTATGGTTTTGGAAAGATTTAGACATTTATGCTAGAGGAAAAAAAGAGATCTGGAAGAACATTCATGAGAGTGGTTGGGTTTCCTTTCTCTTATGCGCCCCACTTTGTGTCTGAATATAAAAGCTTCCCTAGTATGTACTCCGGGAGCTAGACTGCAAAAGATTATGCGAAGACCACCCGAGCGAAGCAGTAGAGTAGTTTCCTGCTGCACATTTAATATGCTATGTTGGCCCACAGAAACAAGAATTCAGGAAAGATGGGAAAAACCAGAGCTGTGGTTCTTACTGGTAAATTTCCAATCCTCCCTGAATTCAAGTAACTGTGAGTAATGGAAAGCAGCTAGAAATGAGTCACTAATTTAAAAATAATTTTTGTATAAATCCTCCTCTGATGGTTCAAGTGGCACCATGCTCCATCGGTCAAACACACGGCTGCTCTCAGCGCTCTTAGTGCCCGTTGGTGGGGAGGGTTATCTTGAAGGCAGGGATCACCAGAGGCGATAAACACAAGGATGAGGGAAACACAGGGAGCGGGGGAGGGAGACAGAGAGAACGAACGAATATGACTGAATGAACCTATGCCTCGATACTTGCAAGCCAGTTAACAATGGACCAAAACAATCACTGAGAGAAGAAAAGGGTTTAACCCGTCTCCTGAAGGCCAGCCGTAGAGCTGATATTTAATAAAGAGCAGAGGGAAGGGGAGAGAGAGGGAGGGAGGGAAGAAACAGCAATCGGTAAACAAGTGCTATCTCAAGAAGGTAGGAAAATATAATTCTTGCCAACTGGGACAAAAAGGAATCAGGACTAAGATATAATGACCTACCTATATTAAGAAAAATGAGATGACCAGAGTTACTTTATCATCCTTTATACCGTCCCACATGGATGAAAGTAAATATTTTCTCTTTTGAGCACAGATTTAAAGCAACCTTGGTACAACATTATCTCCTAACACAGTTAACTACCAAGGTGAAATCAAGGTTTTCGTATTCAAGTGATAGATGTTTCTAATTAAAAAAAAAAAAAAAGCTACTGGCTTAAAAACACTTTTAAAGCTACGATCTGGGGGTGTTTGTACCTCACATCTCCAACTATATACAATATATTACTTAGATCTCATGATAAAGTTTTCCCACAGGCAATTTTCTTCTGCCATTGGGTTTTCACATGACCCCAAAGTTCAGTTAGTATAGAAAAAATGTCTCTTCTTATAAAAATCCACATAGATTAGTAAGTGTGTTAGGAAACTCACTCATTCCAGGCTCAGTCAAGTAGCTGTAGCGCTTACGTAAAGCCAAGGATGCAAAGCTCTGTCGTCTATCCGTTTTCTCGTTCTGGAAAAGAAAAAAAAGAGGAAGATTATGTTCCACTTCCTTGTGACATTTTCATCATTTTGAAACATTCTGTAGAATGGCATGTTGATATCTTGTTTATCCTTATTTTTCTTCTTACGGATTTTCCTCAGGGAAATGCTAATTTCCTACTGTGGTTCTACAACCCCACCCCAATTCTTAGCCAAATAACCATCATTTAGCAAAATATAAGAGCACCAACACAGCAGACTACAGGGAACTACAAATAAAAGACAAGCATTACAGAGACTTCTGATGCTGAGCAGTAAATTTTCCCAAATTTGTTCGTATTGAAAGCACATATATCATGATGTACACTCACTCGTTGTGAGTACATTCAAAGAAAAAAAGGCACACAAAGTTTATTATTATGATTACTGCTGTTGTTTCTATATGTTAATAGGCGTAAAATGTAGACGAGGAGATTAAAAAGAGGTTAATGGTTTTACTGAAGTAATGTTACTGAGTCTTAAGGCTACTGATTCTATTTATTATTACTGAGGTGTGAGTTTTAAAAATCCAGTGATCTGATAACTTGGAGAAATACTAGGAGATAACTTACAAGAAAAAATTTATTTAAAACTTAATTGAACAATTATACTCTTAAAAAATGGCCAAGATAAATTTCTTTAAATAGAATATCAAATATTTGTCAATAGCCACTGAGCGCATATTTTATAGTACATAAAACATGTAAAATGTCATATATTATCATCATCTTAGATTTAAAAGTTATAACAGTGGATACTACGTGAAAATATGCACAAATGTATATTTACCCATGCCAATCTATCACATTTAAGAAATGCTTAAAGAACTTTCCTCTTTTTAAGTCATTAGCTGGATTTTAATTCTATTGATTGTACTAAAGTACTCTTCTGTACATGTGGAAGAGTAAATTATTCTTTAAGGAAAAGTATGCTTTACCTCATTTAAGCTAAGATCTGCAAAAATATAATACATTTCCCACACTTCAGCCCTCTGCAACTTCTTTTATACAGATTCCATTCCTATTCTATCTCTGATAGAGTAAAAGCAGAAGTGTTCATATTACCTCATCCTCTTGATCTGACTCTGTCTCCTTTTGGTTCCAAGATGCATTGCAGAGACAAGGAATATTATAATGGACAGCAGGGAAAAGAATATCAGGATATGAAAAGGACTGAGTAGGGAGCACAAAATGCAAGCTGCTTTAGAAAGCAAAGCAAACCAAAAGAAGCCAACAAAAAATATCAAAGCTATACATCCATGGCAAATTAATGTGTGACATTATTTGAAAACAAACAAAATCTATGAACTACCAGCAGAAGCAGAAGCAATAAACAGAGGACTCCATCGTACAAACCATAAGAATCTGACACCACAGTCACAAGACTTAGTCAGTCTACACAAAGAGACTAATAAAACTTGAGTTTCAAGAGCTTTAATCATGTTACAAAGCATTCCTTAATTGCATACCAAGGGCCCACTTCTTCAAGGCCAGGGAAAGAAAGTTAAAATAAACCAGTATTAAAAGATACCTTTTTATGTGCAGGCAGAGTGATGTTTAAGTTGCAAACAGCTGTTTGAGGCAGTCCTTTTGTTGTCTTTGGTTCTTTCAGAAAAGACAGACGACCACAGGGCTCTTGGCTGGTGTCTCTAATCTAGAAGAATTTAGGTAGTTGACAGTTATAGAAAGAGACTCTTTTCTGAGGATGGCCCATCTGCACAAGAGTTAAAAGCGTGTTTGTTTTATGGAGCCCTTCGAGAACCAGGAATAGTAAAGGGAAAAGGTGATAACGATTACATGTCAGCCGACATGGTCACATTTAAACTTGGCAAGATTTAGAATGCCCAATTCCTAGTCTAAACACAGGAATGTTATGTCTGCTGGTCTCATCCTGACAATCCAGTGTATAGTCTGAGTTATATGTATTTTCTTCCTGTCTAATAATTTCTTTTTTTTCAAAGCCTCAGTGTTAGCAACCATAACAGCAGCAAATAGTAATAACAATAAAACAATTCTCCTGTGTCCTCTGGTTCTCTGAGGAGGAAGATGGTCTCTCCAGAATGTCCCCAGGTTCCACCAGAAATAAAGATGAAACTTGAACAATCAATTTGGATTTCATCCATTATTTGATTACGGAGCAGTCCAGATATGATGCATTTTGTTATTCTAGATTGCTTGGTCTCGCAAACATTTGCCTACATATAAATGATCATTTAGCTGTTTAAAAGGTAGAGACTCTTTTTACTAATTATAAAGCTTTCCTGGCTCTAAAGTACACTCAGGTAGAACTAGGACAAAAATCTGACTTTGTTCCTATGAATTTAAGTTTGGTGGGGTATTTCCAACTGAATAAATCATTAGAATCTTTTTTATTCTTTAAGAGCATTTAAAAAAAAATCCACAGAGTCTCTCTTGAAGGTGATTTACCTTGATGGAAAATGGCAGTCTATTTTCTTTGAAAGCATAAAAGTTAAAAACAAGTTGCTGTCCTCCTTTGGTAAGTGCGGCCAGGTTTCCATAACAATCAACATAAATAGGCTTTCCTTCCAGAACCTTTTGGAGTAAAAGAAATACATAATTTAATGGTAAATGGAAAGAATTCTGAGATTTTAAGTCATATAACCTTAAAAGACCGACATGTTTCTATGTCACATTTGTCTTGTAATTGGGAAATTACTTCTGGTGGTGCTATTTGCCACAAAAATAACTCTATCGGTTCACAATTAGTAACTGCGATTGGAAACTGCAACATGGACATGTACAAGACAGAATTATAGCTTTATTTCTCTTCTACCAAATATAAATATAGATTTATTTCTATTCTACCAACTTTAAACATATTTGAGAAAGTGCCTGATATCAACCACTTACCCATAGAGTTTGAAAGTTTTTTTGGACTCTTAGATACTTATCCAGTGATTGAAAAAGGAAAATCATGGTGATGTGTCTAGACAGTGAACATGAAAATAACTCAAGTGGCCACAGGAAAATCGCAACCATGACCTAGATTCGTTGGTACTACATTTTAACCAACTAAGATAACCTCGAAGACATTTAAAATCATTTGAGAGTGAATCTGTATCACATTTTAAAACCAAAACTAAAATCAATAATGTATTTGATATTTATAGTACATGCTGTATTAGGACCTCAAAAGAAAACTCAATGTCTGGAGAATGTAACTGAAAGCGCTGTAACTGTTTACAGCACTTGCTGTAAACAAGGTACCTCAATATCTTTGCTTCTTGCAACTTCCTCAAAATTCTCTTGCTGCTCTAAAGTTTTGTCCACTTTATCATCTGTCATGCAGAAACATCGCAGAGACGATTCTACAGGATCATTCATTTTGGCAAAAACAACAAACTTGGCCATATACGGAACACATATTAATTCTCTGTACAGTTGTGTGGCTAACCCCACAGTTTCTAAAACTTGATGGCAGTCTGCAAGCCAAAATCTGAGGGAGACAAAAACAAAATATCAAAAGTATAAAAATAAGGAGATTTCAAAGCCAAATCTTAAAAAGCCAAATCACCATTAAAACAAAGAGTATATAAAGGAACTAAACCAAAACATTAACTTGTTCATTTGAACAAACAGCAAAGATATTTACTCTGTTTCTCAAATACAGAAACCCTACATTTATTATTTGTTATGCTTTTGCTAAGAAAATGCTAAGGATTTTTCTCCTCTATTTTCTTTTCCATAAAATTCTTTTTCCCCTCTTACACATACCCACGACAAGCCTTCCTTTCTACTCCTGCTTCAGAGTTTATTACTTCACCTTTGGAAGGAACAAGAATTTTATGGGGGAAAATGGGAGAGAAAGGAAGATCCTATCCGTTTTTACGAATTGCTAAGAAGCAAGTTTACTACCTTATAGGCTCCCTGTGAGAACCGGATAAAATGACATCCAAGTGAATTTAAAATTTCTGAGTTAGGCCCAACTTCACCATCAGCATTTTACAGAACAATCACACTGGTTTTAAGCACAACAATTTTTACTTTCCAAAAGGTAATAAAAATAATTCCTAGTACTTTTTGGAATCCTTTTATTTCCATACCTGGCAGAAACATTGGTTGTAAAAGAGACACAATCCTTTATAAACGTCAAAGGAGTAGTTCCTGTGATGTCTTCCCACTGAGCAGGCGATGTGCCCCCTGAGAGAACAACACCAGATATGTGACTTTATTATGGGAGATGCTCCTTGTAAAATTTTTAACGTCATCCTGTTCTTTCTGTATAGCCAGTAACTCGCAAAACTTCAGCACTTTCATTAATGACACGTACGAAAGATAGTTCTCCTCTCTCCTCTCCTTTCATACTTTTACCAGCCTATGGTGACCTCCTTGTAAGATAATATTAGGTTAGGAAAAAAATCACCTTTCTGTTTGTCTGCATACTAATGAATGGCTTAAACTCGGGGCACACAAGTTTAAGCCATTCATTTTAAGCCACAATTTACATGTGCAAAGATTTGTTGTTGCAGATAGTATAATTCTTTTATTTTTTATTTATTATTATTATTTTATTATTTTTTATTTTGGCGGTACGCGGGCCTCTCACTGCTGTGGCCTCTCCCGTTGCAGAGCACAGGCTCTGGACGCGCAGGCTCAGCGGCCATGGCTCACGGGCCCAGCCGCTCCACGGCATGTGGGATCCTCCCGGACCAGGGCACGAACCCGTGTCCCCTGCATCGGCAGGCGGACACTCAACCACTGCGCCACCAGGGAAGCCCATTCTTTTATTTTTTAAAAAAGTCAAGAACTATCAGGAAAGTTAAAATGAAAGTCATTTTATACTTCCTGAATCATTTAACTTTCCAGGCTAAAAGGGGAACCAGCCATTAAAAGTACTCTTTAGAAAAAACAAACAAACAGGAAAACCTATCTTTAAGTTATAAACTCATGTTAGGTTAATCAAATGATGAATTAGCTCTGGACTCCGGGTGCTTATCACAAAATGTGTTCACCTAAGTCCTGCATATTTAGTCTACTGGATTACACTTGTGAATAGAGTAGGTGAGAAGAATCATATACTCGCTTGGCTCTTCCCTACTCCTGGCACTCTGTGGGAGCCTCTGTTTCCCCCAAAGTCCATCCAATTTCCCATAGCCTAAAGGGTGGTGCTAGGTCTGTTACCTCAGTCACCGAGAGATTACCTAGATGCTCCAGTAGATTCAATAATACCTCAATCACCTTAAAAAAGCACTACTATTAACACTGAACTTAATAGGAAAAATGATACCACTGAAAAATGTCATGCTATCAGCATCTTAAAGAAATAATTACAGGGATAATAGAGATGAGGTGATGGACAAGTAAAATGCTTTATTCTTTTTTTTTTTCTACGCTTATAATGTTGGCAGGGATGTTCAAAGGTTTTCCATCTTTGTACAGAATCATTGCGAATGCTATAGCATTAATAGCAAAAACAGCAACAACTTAACCAAACCTGTAATGCTACAGAGAAGGCGCAGATTGGGTGTGGTGTCTCCCTTGTACCCATTGGAGACACCTTCTCCGGAGGCCGGGGGCACTGGAATGGTCATTGTGATAGGCTTATGGAATTTCCTTCTTCTGGGTTCCACAGTGACAATTGGGCTAAATGTTGCTTTGTTTCCAAGGATCTTTTTCACAGTTTCATCTGGAACAGGCTGGGCCTAGAGATGAGAGAAAGGCCCTTACGTGAAAGTGGACATTTTGCTCTTATCAGAAAGTGGATTTTTTAACTGAGGAGAAAAAAACCAAAAACAACCACCCAAAAAATGTCTTTCTTCTGCTATTAACATTCTTGTGTATGCCTTCTGATGGCCACATGCATGCGTTTCTGGTAGTTATATATCTAAGAGCCAAATTGCTATCTGGTACACATACGACCACCATTATGACATAATTGCCAAAATGTTTTCCAAAATGCTCGTTGCGGTACCAGTTTTTATTCTCATCAGCAGATGTGAGTGTCCTGGTTCTATGTATTTGCCAACACTTGGTAGTTTCAGTCTTTTTTTATGTTAGATATTTTATTGAGTCAAGTTTAACATTTTAATATGTTTATTGGTATTTGGAAATGGAAGAGAACATAACTTTCCAGAAATTTTGTTATTTTAAAGAAATCTTTTTAAAAATTTTATGGGGCAAAAAAAAGTTCTTTTTCATCCTTTCTCACTATTTCAGAAAGGCATAAAGCAAAAACAAAAACAACCTAACACTGTAGCAGGACCTACAGCTAGAGTATGTCCCCAGTAGAACACAGACGGCATGGGCTTGCATGAGAGACAGGATGTCAGATCTCATGGCAGAGAAACCTCTCAGTCTAATCCAAAGGACAACAAATATTGAGTCCAATAGTTTTCAGATCTATGCAGGGCGTTCAGTAAAACATTACAAAGGCAACTTGTACCCTCAATTTTTATTGAGGTTTCTAGAGTTAAGTAACAAAAAGGCGTACAAGATTTCAAAGGATATCAGTTCTAGTCTAACAATTCTTTTCATTTCTTTGCAATTTGGTAGAACATTCAATGTGGGAGACAGTTGCAGGGAACTTCATACTACTGAAATGTAAGGTGGTATCTTTAGCTCCAAATGTTTACTGAACTTTCAGTTAAACTATTAATTACTAAATTAAGTTAACAACACAAATTAAGTTATTTCAGGTTATTTTCTTTATTCAATAAGAAAAAAAAGTACTGGTTAAGTTCTAACAGAAATGAATAGATGGAAGAAAGACCATTCTTGCCAAGATTTTCAGCCAGCTTTCCAAACCAAAACAAGTTCCAACTGGTTTGGTTAAAACCCAGCATTTTTGATTTACTTGAACTAAAATCTGAAAGCTTGCAAGTTTCACTATTATAGATTTTTTATGATGTGGCATATTATAAACCAAATCAAATATATTTTGTTTCTTTAATGGTATATGTGCTGTTTGGTGCTTTGTTGCTCCACATACTGAGACCAATAACCTATGGTTAAAAAAAATGATCTTTCATCAGAAACCAAGTGATACATCTAAACAGAAAAACCCTAAAATATGTACCTTTTTTTATAAGCCAGTATGCTAACTTTATACGTAATATTTTTTATTTAAAACAGGTTAATGATTCCCAAAATGGCCCAAATGCTTCGATTAGCAATATATCATAAGGATGAGTCATGACAACAGTTCTCAGAGCAGAACATGCTCACATGCTCTCTCCACGTACCAAGGAGAACAACTTTTTGTGAACATTACCTGGAGGCCCACTCGAATTCTTTTGGTTAAAGCACCCTCTGGGAAAGAAGCTTGGACGAGGGGCACGGTGGTACTGCTCAGAATTCCACCTTCAGGGCCAATCTGATTGCTTTCCTGCTTAATCCGTGAAACCACTGCGAAATACTGGGGGAAATCCTTAGTGATAATCCTGCAGATACGCTTTTTCCCTAACTCTTCTGGGCTATCAAGTTCTGAAAAGAAAAATGAATGAAAAAGCCATGAGAATAAGCCTATCTACCCAATACCTTGAGACAAACTGATGTGTAATATTGACAGTTAAAATTATTTAGATTCAGTAGTATAAACAGTTTTATGATAAAGAGAAAACTATAGTGACCTTAAAATAATACCAAGCTTTGCAAAAATATTATAAAGCTATTCATGCACAGTATTTGTAGAAAAATATTTCTACTGAAGAGGAATAAACATTTTCAAAAACTGGCATTTTACCACATATGGACAAATTTCTACTCTTCAAGAAGGGATACCTTAATTCTGTGCTTCTTTACAATAACCTGCCCTCAAGATGCCCAAAGTAAGAATGAGTCAGAAAAAAGTAAGGCCTCATAAGAAAGGAAGGAAAAAAAAAAAGAAGAAAGTAAGCACTTCAGTATGTGTGAAAGGCTCTAGAACTTTATTTGAAAACCTCTTTAAAATATTTTAAAATTACCCAAATGATTTGTATCATCATCACCAATTTCTGTCTGCTCATCAATGGCCCTCATACATCAAGCTCAACCTATTTACAAGTGGACACATCTTCTTCCCTTCTGTCCACCTGCAGACCTACTTCTTGCCTTGTAGTCCTAACTCTGGTAGATTTATTTTACACTTTGCCCAGTCCTCCAGTCCAATAGCTTTGACTGACTGACTTTACACTTCGCATCCAAAGGTCAAAGTCCCGTTGATTCTGTCTTGGAAGGGGCTTGCTCTCCTGCCACCCCTTGTTCAGATGCCGTTTCGACTTGCGTAGATTACTGGCACCACCGCTTAGCCGTCTCCCTGTCACTCGCCTCCCCTTTGCTCCAGTCTACCTCCCGTGGTGCAGCCAGATGGGTTTCTTTCAAAAGCCCAGCTTTATGCAGAATTCTGGTAGGTTTAATTGAAATAAACCATTAAAAAAATCGTATGCAATAATATTTGAGAGTAACCAAGAGTATTTTGGAAAAGTAGATTTGTGAGAGGGAATTTATAAGATTTGAAAACTTAACCTAGAAGTATCACAATAAAACAGATATAGAGAGAAATATAAGAATATAAGAAATAGATAATAATAGACAAATAGGTCAGGGGGACAAAAACAGAGAATCAAGAAATAGATTAACTTTATCAGGACTTCTCTGGTGGCGCAGTGGTTAAGAATCCGCCTGCCAGTGCAGGGGACATGGGTTCGAACCCTGGTCTGGGAAGTACCCACGACTAAAGCAACTAAGCAACTAAGCCCGTGAGTCACAACTGCTGAGCCTGCGCTCTAGAGCCTGCGAGCCACAACTACTGAAGCCCGTGCGCCTAGAGCTCGTGCTCCGCAACGAGAAGCAAGTGCACTGCAATGAAGAGTAGCCCCTGCTCACCGCAACTAGAGAAACGCCCACGAAGACCCAACGTGCCCAAAATAAATAAATTTTAAAAAAGAGATTCAACTTTATATATGTGTATACATAAACACATATACATATATATAGTATATGTGTAAGTAATATATATCTACTTTTATATATATATTATGTATTTAGTATATTTAAATCAAAGTATATTTAAACTTCAGTTCAGTGGGGGAAAGATGGTTTATTTAAAGGACAGTGTTAACATAATCAGACATCTATGTGGAAGAACAAAGCTAAATCACTATATATCTTATCATATATTAATATAAATTCCAGCTGGACAAGAGACTTAACTACTTAAAAAATTAAAATATTATCAAAAAAAATCAAGAGAATACCTTTTAGCCTTCAATAGGAGAAACTTTCCTACTCAAAACGGGATATCCAGAGGCCTAAAAGTCAGTTCTGACTATATAAAAATGTAAAGCTTTCTATGACAAGAATAATAAACTTGAATGACAAAAGGTAGACTGGGAAAGGTAATAGCCACACATGACAAATGAAGAACTAATATGCTCAATATCAATGGCAGCTACAAGTTGATAAGAAGATGACAGAGAAGCCAATGGAAACTAGCAAAATGTTATAAACAGGCGATTCAGAAAACGGCCAATAAACTTTATGTTACAATATTCAAACTCGGTAATTTACGTGGAAATACCAATTCCAACAAGATACAATCTCCTGCTACAAACAAGATACAATCTCCTGCTACAGAGAAAACTGGGGGAAAACAGATGCTTTTAGCCATTGCTGGTGGGTGTGAATGGCAATAATCTTTTGACAGTGTAACTGGGCATCTTCTATTCAAAACGAAAACGCATCTGCCCTTGGACCCAGCAATCCCATTCCCTGACGTCTTTCTTACAAAAGCACAGGCAAAGCGGCATTGCTTGTAATGGCTAAAGCTTGGAAGAGCCTGCGTGCCCATCAGTAAGGGCTTGGTTAGATAGGTCACGGTTCATCCACACTCACGGCACTCCTGAAACGAGTGAAGAGGAGGATTCAGGTTCGTCCATTTACCAGATATTTACTGAGGACCCACTATGTGCAGGCACTCATCTAGTCACCAGGGATACAGCAGAGAGCAAACTAAAGTCACCGCTCACAGGGAGATTACATTCTAATGGGGGGAAGGGGGGAAGGGCACACACCACTGAGCACATAGGAAGAAAAAAAAAAATCAAGGGGTGGAAATAGAATGTGACGGGGGGGTGGGGGTGGGGAGGGTCAGGAAACACCTCTCTGAGGAGGTGACAGGAGAGGTGAGCTCGGAGGGAGGGAGGGAGCCAGGCAGGTAGTGGCTGACATGTATAAAGTCAGGAAGGAAGCAGCAGGCAGAGCAACGTGCACAGTATGATCCTTTTTAGAGGAAAAGTGTAATCTGTATGTTTGTATATATATATTTTAAAATTTATTTATTTTAGGCTGCGTTGGGTCTTCGTTGCTGCGCACAGGCTTTCTCTAGTTGCGGCGAGCGGGGGCTACTCTTCATTGTGGTGTGCGGGCTTCTCATCCTTTTTAGAGGAAAAGTGTAATCTGTATGTTTGTATATATATTTTTTTAAATTTATTTATTTTAGGCTGTGTTGGGTCTTCGTTGCTGCGCACGGGCTTTCTCTAGTTGCGGCAAGCGGGGGCTACTCTTCGTTGCGGTGCGCGGGCTTCTCATTGTGGTGGCTTCTCTTGTTGTGGAGCACGGGCTCTAGGCACGCAGTCTTCAGTAGTTGTGGCACGCGGGCTCAGTAGTTGTGGCACGCAGGCTCTAGAGTGCAGGCTCAGTAGTTGTGGCACACGGGCTTAGTTGCTCCGCGGCATGTGGGATCTTCCAGGACCAGGGCTCGAACTCGTGTCCCCAGCATTGGCAGGTGGATTCTTAACCACTGCACCACCAGGGAAGTCCCTGTTTGTATGCTTTTATAAGAGAAATTTGCAGACGAAACCTTCTACACTATTAACACTGGGAACTGGAGTTGGAGGTGAGAATAGGGTGGGAAATAAGATAGCATTACCTTTGGGTTTATGTAGCTGGGGTGGTTTTAGTTGCTACAAAACAAAGGAGAGATTTCCACACTTCAAGGAGGGGTGTTGGTTTTACTTTTGTTGTTTGCTACTCACAGAAGCCTCTTTTCATTCCTCTGATACCTACAGCACATGCCTACCGTCCCTCCACTACGAACACGTTTGCCGCCTCTGTTAGACACAGGGCTGAGATAGCGGCATATTCCACACAGAAATGTGCAGAATGGTAAAATGGATGGTTAGCTAATTGGATCAGAGACATCTTCTCATTTTACAGATTAACCACCACCAAATTAATTGTCAACTAGGAGAGAAACAGGGTTCACCCCAGATCAAAAATGGAACTGGAATCTTGGTCCTTTTTGTTTTCTAACCATCTCCTTCCCCCCTGCTCTGTCAAAACCTAAATACTGAGTCTCCAGTGAAGGAAAAGAAAACAAAGGTAAAGAATTTAAAAAAAACCAAAAAAGCTAGTATAGAAAAACAGGAAGAAATCAAAGTTTGCTCAGGAAAATATTCTGGGGAAGTTTTCACCTATTCACCAATTGATAAAGAATAAAAGTTTTCCATACAGAGCGGGTATATTTCCTTTCCCATGATTTGGCTTATTTTAAAAAGTCCGGGGCTTCCCTGGTGGTGCAGTGGTTGAGAATCTGCCTGCCAGTGCAGGGGACACGGGTTCGAGCCCTGGTCTGGGAAGATCCCACATGCCGCGGAGCAACTAGGCCCGTGAACCACAACTACTGAGCCTGCGCGTCTGGAGCCTGTGCTCCGCAACAAGAGAGGCCGCGACAGTGAGAGGCCAGCGCACCGCGATGAAGAGTGGCCCCCGCTCGCCGCAACTAGAGAAAGCCCTTGCTCAGAAACGAAGACCCAACACAGCCAAAAATAAATAAATAAAATTTAAAATGTAGTGTCAAATCAGTTTATTTAAAAAAAAAAAAAAAAGGCTGAATTTCCGGAGTTCATAACTCACGCTGCAACTGAAAAAGTTCTGATAATTTGTTTAAATTGCTGTGCAACTCATCACCATCAGCTAAGTAGATACTTTTTTAATTTCAGCTGCAAACCTGTGATTATGTTCTCCTTTAGAAAAGACTTAGGACTCCACACAGTGCAAGCAGTTTACGTGGACTCTGCCGTGAAATGACACCCTTCAAACAAGACAGATTTCCTAACTCTGCCTGTAACAAGCATGTATCCTGTGAGTATTAAGTTTACTCAAGATTATTCTGGACCTACCGGTGGGAGTGAGGCATCTTTCGGAGGAATTGTGATAATGTGCACTTCTCAGCTGCTTGTGTGTGTGTTTGGGTGTGTGCACATACATCTGTGCGGAGTTAAGGTAGAGACAGAGGTATCACCCCTGGAAACTAATAGCAGTGGATTGGGAAGAACTACACTTGGCGTAGTAGAGGTCGCTTGACCACACTTATGCCGTCTTACCTTGGATGAAGCATTAAGGCCACCCCAAACAGAAGGTGAGGGGGTACCCCTCAGATGCAGCAGATGAGTGGTAAATGGAGAAACTCAGATTTCTAAGTCCACCCTGAATTTCTGACGTCTTTCAGGATTTGCCAGTGACTCAGGGACCCTCTGTGTTGTACTCTATTTTGAAGCTTTTAGCAATTCCTCTGTCACCATGAAAACTTGCATAATTATTGACCTTCAATGTGTATTTTAACGGGTACTTTAAAGATAAGGCTTAACCTAATGGAATAACTAACGTGTGGATAAAAGGCGTTGGCGTCTCCATGCCCCATTTTTTAAGTAGAATCATACACCTTCTTGAATTACTCATATTCCCAGGCCTCTGCATGATGAAATGGAGAAAAGGTATCTTCCCTTAACCAGATTACATTCTGTATATATGTCTACTTAAAATCTTTTTAACTTTTTTCCTCTGAGAATAAAAGTTAATAGAAGTATAAAAATACTAATACTAAATATTGGTTTATAATCTTTTCAAGAGCTACAGTTGAAGGCTGGGCCATTACACTCTAGGATATCTGCACAAATAAGAAAGTAAATGATGTGGATAAGTAGGTAAACGTGAGGAGGGAAGAGGAAGAGGTGAAACCAGTAAAGTCACTACAGGTGCTTACGGCCTGGATGCCTACCACAAAATTTTATTGGCTATTGTAGGACAGAGGTTAGATAAATTATGATATATTCATACTATGGTATACTGTGCTATATTGCTATTTGTAAGCTAAAAAGGCATATCAAAAAAAGTCAGATTTCCAGGCAAATAGGAATGAAGTTTGATCATGTAAAAATGAACAACGCCACTGTTCTGTCCAGGACTGTATTTAATCGGAGTTTAAAATGGTCTATTACTTAGACCAGAGAAGCAGAAAGATATTACCAAGAATCTTTGCTTTGTTCCCACCCTTTACATACAGAGATAAACTCAACCAAGTAATGTGCACCACAAACATGGTGCCTGGATCATATTCCTACCCACAGAGAACCTAGCTCCCAGAGGAGTGTGCCCCAGACTGGCCAGATCAGAAGCAACACCGGTGCTGCCTATTAAAAGCAGAGATTCCTAGGCTTCTCTCATGGAGATTCTGAGTTGGTAGGCCAGGGGTGGAGCCTGAAATTTCCATACTCAACTCAGGTGACTTTATGACTTGACACATTTGAGAAGCGAGGTCTTAGTAGACCCTCTCCCTATAACTGTCCTTAAAAATCCAGAACCCAAATTTTTAAAAATATGACAACAGGATTCCATGAAAAACAACTCAAGGATGTTTCAGTATGAGAAGAGGAGCTTATGGGGCAACAATAAATATCTACTAGTTTAAAATAGTTTTATTTTTAAAAGAATATACTAAACCACTCCATAGCTATAGAATTAAAGGAGGCAAGGGCATAAAAAAATATTAAGAGCTTTTTAACTTTCAGGGTGATTCATAATGCCTATACTATGAAAGAACCCTGGATCCCTCTCTTCCTTTTTATTTTGTTACTAGCAAAGTTGCCTCTCTCTCTCTCTCTCTATCTCACACACACACACACACACACACACACACACACACACATACACACACACACATCACAGGGAAAAGAGAGAGGTGAGTTCTGAAATAGGTTTGGCCAGGAAGAAGGTTAAAATTTACACTTACTAAAAAAAAAAAAAAAAAAAAAATTTACACTTACTGCATGTCTACTTTGTGGCGGGTCAATTACTCATTTGCCCACATAGCATTTTGGTAAAGTAAGTGTCTGAAATTCAGAGAGGTTAAGTGACTTACCCAAACTGACTTAGCTGGTCTGCTTTAGAGCTGAGATTAGAAGCTAAGACCAGGCTGGGGGAACGGATGAAATCACACAAGACGTGGACTCCAACCACCATTTAACACAGTGTCTTTGCAGACTAGCTGGCACGTGTGTAGTGGTTGATAAACGGATGAGTAATGGGCGGATGTGCAAACACCCTGGTCCAAAAGGTGACATGACTTCGTACTGGCCCACTCCAGGGGCACAGAGCTCTCATGATAGTGGCACTTTCTGCTACATAAGACATGGAAGCTAATGTCCTGCAGCGTTCTTGCCTCGCTGATGAATGATAAGTTTCTTAAGTACCTTGTAACTCCTTTAGTTCATTTGTAAAAGCTGGGACAGCATTCTCTGTAACAGATTTTGCAACAGAGCAAGAAGGATCATAAAATGCTTTGCAAATATGAATGGGTGTGAAGGTCATAATACAATGAATCCTAAATAACACGACTGAAATCATGTTCCCACAAAATGAGTTTTTCTTAAAAGCATTCAAATGATCACACTGATTAGTTCTGCCTCACTCTTACATGCACTAAATGTCTTGATAACATGGTCCGATGGGGCCATGACTCTCTTTCCTGTATGGAATTTGTTTTCTGAAGGCTGTTTGTGATCTGGTCAGGTTTGAGTGTCAACAGTCTATAGAAGGAATACAACCTGGAGTTCTCACAAAGGACGATTTCTTTTCTTTTCTTTTTTTTTTTTTTTTTTGCAGTACACGGGCCTTTCTTTTTGCAGTACACGGGCCTCTCACTGTTGTGGCCTCTCCCGTTGCGGAGCACAGGCTCCGGACGCGCAGGCTCAGCGGCCATGGCTCACGGGCCCAGCCGCTCCGCGGCATGTGGGATCTTCCCGGACCGGGGCACGAACCTGCGTCCCCTGCATCGGCAGGCGGACTCTCAACCACTGCGCCACCAGGGAAGCCCAGGATGATTTCTTTATCTAGGGTTTCATTTCTGGTCATGTGAATGTTCTCTCAGCTTGCTCTTCTACGAATGGAGTATTTGATACTGAGCGGTGGGAAAAAACGGGAGTCTTAGAATGTCAGAATTCAAAACGGCATGCTAGCTAGTATGGGTCTGTGGAAAGTCTTTGTAGACAGGTACCTTCGGTTCAAATCCAGTTCTCAAACCAGTGAGCTTGGATCTTGGAGGAGTTCCTTAACGCTGAGCCCTGTGTAACTTGTTTATAAGATCAAGATAAGAAAAGTTACCTCTGGGGTGGATATGACAAATAAATGATACAAATCCGCCAGCACAGATCTGCTGACATAATAATTTAGATTACGTATTCTTTCCAAGGTCATACAACCCTGGAGATAGAGGAGAGCCATAGAGCCAGCCTGTGGCAGATCTAAGGTTGGACTCGTTTTTTTTTTTTTTAAATCACACTGTTTCTGTTTTGCATCTCTACAAGTATATAAATCGGAACTGCTATCATTTTAATTTCATTCCGTTTTTAAGGGAAAATATCACCAATCATAGAAAATTAAGTAGCAGATAAATTGGGGGAAATGAAGGCAATAAAAGATAAATTTATAATATTTAACTCTGGCTGTAGGATATGTGGAACAACAGAACAGTTGTAATATATTCACTGAAATATTTCGGAAAATTATGGACATTCATTTCTTTGGAATTAAAGTTCAGCTCCACCTAAAATGCAACTTTTGGAACGAGCCCACCCTTGGATGTTACAGGAAAAAACCCTCAAATGATATACTCGACCCTTCTTCCTCAACATAAACACAGTAGGAAACTTTTCAATTTTTACTTTGAAATAATTAGATTCATGGAAAGTTGCAAAGACAGTACAGAAAGGTCCCATCATTTTAGTAATTTAACTCATATTCTTATTGAATTCTGGCATCTGCTATATGTGTGTCTGGATCAGCATTATTTTACATCTTTAACTACCCAAGGTAGGGACCTTCTTTGTTATTCAGATTTGCACAAATAACTGAGTGCTAATGATGCAGAATGTCTGGAAACAATGATATACCTGCTTGTTTTTCCCTCCAGTTTTTGCAATCCGTATAATTGCTGACAATCATATATCTTAAAGTTATTTTTAGAAAACTAATTCCTAATCATTATGTGCCCTTCTCCGGCTTCCCAGACCTCCTCTCCCCATTTGTTTGTGGCGTCTGTTCTTTTAGAAAGTTGCTTCCTGTCTTGGGTGTGGGTCACTGAATTACTGAGGAAATGTATTGCCAAGAGCGGCAGCACATGCCTGGATACAACTCATTCATTTCTTCAACAAATTATGACGAAGTGACAACACTGCTAAGGGCTGTTATATTCATTGGGCATAATGACTGTCACCAGTCAGAGCCATTCCTTGCCCTCATGGACTTTACAGTCCACTAAGGAAGAGAGCAAAGTTCAAAATTGCTTGTTACAGAAGAAGACAGGTCAGGTGCGATAGAAGTATTTACCAAGTGTATCTAACTTAGACTGGGGTTTAGGGAAGGCTTCCTGGAAACAGAGAAGTGAGAGAGGGTGTGTTTGGCCATGCTGGAATAATCATTCTAAGCTTTTCCTCCATGATTGCAGAAGCCTTGTATTCTTTGCATCTGCTTCTCTCTGTTATTTTCCAGAAAAATGTTCTTCCACATCTGCTTACTTTTCCACTTGTGCAAATGAAAAGGCTTTCAGGCAATTAGCCCCCTTACAAACTTTCTTCAACCCTTCGTTTAACCATCGGTACTATATCCAGACAAGAAACAATTTATATAATCCTATCTTCAAAATCCGGATCGTATATAATGTCTTAAAGCTAAACACCATCAAGCCGTAACCCGGCATATGCAGCAAACACAGAAGTGCACTGAGCTCTAAGGGGCCTAGACCTGCCGTGTCTGGCACATCGGCCTCTATTCACCTCGACACTAAAGGTGACGGAAGCTAACACCCGGTCTCTCAGACCCCTTCACTGTCCCTGGAGGGCACAGAGCCCCACTCTGTCTGACACATGGGACAGGGTGTCTCATGTCATTTTTCGACACACTAATGTTTCATAAAGACGTGTAATTGCAAGAAGTACATTCCACAGACATATATAAAACCTGGCATTATTAATGTTCGTCTGCTTCGGTCCCATTTTCACTTCCTGACTGGTAGGCGTGAGGGAACTGTTCTGGCCCAGTTATGCACCTAGTGGGCATCGCTGAATCCTCTTAAAAGTAAGTTTTCTGGCAGTGGACTGAAAGCAGATAAGCATCTTGTTATGGTTTAATTAATAGTTTTGGGCTTTTTTGCTTTTTCTCTTTTTTTCTTACACCCCAACCACAGTCCTGATTTGGTTAAGTTCAATTGTTCCTTTTTCCTCCAGAATTTTTCAAAATTGTTAATCGATTTCCCCAACAGATGGTGCTGTGTACAACGTGAAACTACATATTTCACTTTTCAGTGCTCAACTACTTCTATGAGCAGTTCTTAAGATCTCTAAGGAGGAAGGATTCTTCTACTAGTAAATATCATATTCTTTTCCATGCTGGCTTATCATAGGATATTGAATACGGCTCCCTGTGCTATACAGTAGGATCTCATTGTTTATCTGTTCTATGTATAGTAGTTTGTATCTGCTAATCCCAAACTCCCCATCCAACCCTCCCCCGTCCCCGTTCACCCCCACCCTGGCAGGCACAATTTTAAACATGTTGAATTGAACTTTGTGAGTTTAACTCAAGTAAGGTTTTAATTAAACTTACAAAGTGGATTCAATTTGGTGCATTTTAAAGATGATGTTTTTGTGGGGAGCAGAATGAGTATTTTTTTGTTTTGCGATATCTTTCTCTCCTGAGAAAACACGAACGAACAAGTGCTAGAACAAGATCTATGTCTGCTGCCAAAGAGAAAAGTTGCTCCTGCCACATGATACCTCAGTGGTAACAACAGGTTCTTCACACCCAGACCAACTGTCCTCTGTGTCATTCTAGCCTGTTATTTCAATAGAGCTGCTCTAACACACCTGCTTCATTAGCATAACCACTGATGCCTTTATCTCTGAGGTTGCTAGTGCCACAAATTACTCTTGATTCCACCCTATTCTGCAATGACAGTTTTTCCTGAATACATGCCATGTCCTTTGGAGTCATACAAGAACTAGGAGGGTACCTTGATTCATAATGGAAAATTTAAGGAGCAGCTGGCATTCATGTCACCTTTTGTTCCACACAAAGCCCTCTCATAGGCATCCTTCATTTGAGAAGATACAGAGGCAAGGGAGTATTGTAGGAAAACGGCTAGATTTGGAGTCAGAAGTCTAGATCTGTCTGCTTACGATTTCCTGACTGGGTGGTAGTCATGGGGTAATCACCATCAACTGTGACCAGGGATTCCACTAGCCCTGGAGGTGTCCTCGTGGGATCTGGAAAAGCGTCCATGTGGAGTGGACACAGCCCTGTAGGCAACTAGAGAGTCGCTTTGAAAACATTAGATAAAGGTGCCCCTTTGTCCTGAAGGCCAGTGTCAGAGCAGATGGCTTGGAAAGTGGAAGAGGCAAGATGTCTGCCCCCCTCGCTCTCCTGCCCAGCTAGCTGTACGTGGCAGCCGTGGCTATGGCTAACTTTGAGAGTGGTTCTCATGTGTCAGACATCATGCTGAGAAATTCACACATATTAGCTCATCTATTTCCCATTAGTTCTCTATGAGCTTAGAGAGATCAAGGGCTCTCTTGGAGTCGCACAGCTAGTAAGCCGTGGAGCCAGGATGGGAATTCCAGTGTGTGTGACATCCACAGGTCGTGATCCTCACGACCACACCACGTTGGGCAAACTATCCTCCTCCTTGGACTTGTCTTTCCCTGGAGTTACAATTTGTTTGTTTGTTTTTGGCGGTACGCGGGCCTCTCACTGCTGTGGCCTCCCCCGTTGCGGAGCACAGGCTCCGGACGCGCAGGCGCAGCGGCCGTGGCTCACGGGCCCAGCCGCTCCGCGGCATGTGGGATCTTCCCGGACCGGGGCACGAACCCGTGTCCCCTGCATCGGCAGGCGGACTCTCAACCACTGCGCCACCAGGGAAGCCCTGGAGTTACAATTTGATTGTGCACATGGAAAGGCTTTGCAAGTTTTAAAATACTACAGAACCATAATCTAATCTTTACAATTGTGTTGTTCAGTAAAAAAATCACTGATCAAAATACTGGCTAAGATGCTTTCTAAACACTTGGGTTTTAAGATGTTCAGAGAAGACGGTGCAACAGGACTAGTTATAAAAGTAGAATAGATTACTTATAAAGTAACACATTGAGTTCATTTATGGAAAAGAGGGTTAAAATGAGACATTTGTAATAAGACAGGTATTATCAAGGGTCACTTGCCATAGATGGCAGATAAGGCTTAATTGTTATGAACTGGGTAAACTGATAGGGTAAATAAAATAACAGTAGAATGATTTATTTCTCTTTTTCTTTAAGGAATTCTTGAGTGATCTGGTCACTGGCTTATTTTATGTACTATTTTTATCTTGCTAATTAACAGCTATCCAGGGGTACAGGGTGGTGAGGGTAGAGATAACATGAAACCTCCTAAACCATGCTTATGCTTCTCTCCCCACAAGAAGTTTGACTAGTTGGACCTTGAAGGAAAAAGAAGGGTTGGATTTTTAGAGACTGATTGATTTTTATTTTCGCCTGTCTGCTTTTAGAGGAGGGATGTTCCAATAAGGGCTAAGTTTCTCTGGGGACAGGACAAGAGTGGTGGTTAGTGGTGCGTGAGCTTGGCATGAAATCTGATTAATTGAGCTTCAGTTATAAAATGTGTGTCTTGATTCCTTCATTATCATTGCTCTTATAGATTTAATATATGAAGAAAACCATGGTGCCTTGAAAATTTAGTCCTCAGTTTTCCTTTTGTGGCCTCCAGTGCTTGATTCTTTAAACTTGGAAGTATTTGCATTTCCTTTTAATTGTCTAAAATGGAACCAAACTTTATCTGGTCTTAAAAACTGTAGCAAAGAAACTCTACCCACTATTTCCAAGATAACATGCAGAATCCAGGATAGGGCTAGATCATCATTTCTTTAAAACATCGGACAGATGCCCCTAGTGTGGCAGTGTCTGGGGCGTCATTTGTCTAAGCAAAGATAGGACTAACTTCCTATTTGAAAACTGGCTTATTAAAAACAAAATGAAAGAAAAAACAAAACAAACAAACAAAAAAAAACCCCAAAATAAAGACATGTCAGTATGAAATCATGGAAATCCATTCCATAAATAAATCTTAAAATTAAAAAAAAAAATCTGCCTGTGCCTGATACTATAACCTGTGCTCAAAAATGAAGAACATGTTATTAGAATCCGGTGTTTTTGTCAGAACTGCGGTGTCTAATGAGGTGGCCACTGGCCACAGGTGACTATTTGAAATTAATTATACAAAATTAAAAATTACCTTCTTCGCTTGCACTAGTCACATTTCAAGTGCTCAAGAGTCTCCGGTGACTAGTGATGGCTGTTGGACCACACAGGTATGGAATATTTCCATCCCCATAGAAAGTGCTATTGGACAACACTCTCTTAGAATATTCAGTATTCTTCCTAAAACATTAATGAAGTTTGGGGGAGAAGAAACAGACTAACAAGAGCTTTCTTCCAGACAGCTATATATAATTTTTTTAATTTGAATTTTATTTTATTCATTTATTTTTATACAGCAGGTTCTTATTAGTTATGTATTTTGTACATGTTAGTGTATATGTGTCAATCCCAATCTCCCAGTTCATCCCCCCACACCCCCCAGAGCTATATATTATCATGAGGTTCCTCCTTCTGCCTACTCTCCAGGATTGGGTGAGTGTCCGAATCAGGACTGTGCCCGATACTGGTGACTCAAAAGCGATTAAGACACGTACTCTGCCCTCAGCTACTTACAATGTCAAGGTAGCTATTGGTTAAAAAAAAAAAAGAAATCCTTGTGGAGAGGATGCTGCATTAAAAAACTAGTAATCTACAATGGTATTTAAGAAATACTGGATACATGAAAATATCTTTATACCTTATTTTCCTTAAAACAGGAAAAAAAAAAACTATCCTCTGGAAAACCCATTTATCTTATTCTCTCTATTTTTTATTCTCAATCATCCATATTCTTTTACTCTTTTCAAAATGCAAATTCAGTTCTTTCCCTTAGGATTTACTCATTTTAAAACTTTTGATTATGTTTTCTTATAAATTTCCTTATAAAAAACTATATTTCATGCTTTATAATAAATTAAGGTAATAACTATTAGAAATCTAAATTGCCAATGAAAGTTCCCATCCATCAGAAATTATCTGAAGTTGTGAATGGTACGGGATATACATGTCAGTATTATGTATAAACATTTAATGTATACTCATTACATGTATAACATTTAAAATGACTCTTCTGGATCTTGAAATCTAGAGGTTTGTAGGAATTTTATTCTTTAGGTTTATTTTCTTCTCCACAGGACACATATTTCTAAAGTAAGTGGGATAGTTAAAAGTTTTTGAGAACAGGTAGAACGAGATTTCAGCCCCTGTGCTGCTACTGAGTTGGGGGTAACCTTTTGACTTGTTTGAACTTCAGTTCCCCCATCTATAAAGTGGGATTAAAACTACCTACTTCGCAGTACTATGCTTTCATTTTAAATTTCCATACATAGAGGCATTTATCAGTGCCTCACGAATGCTAGACTCTCAGCAATGATTAGGTTCCCCCTACCCTGCCGTAAAGACATCTTTAAATTCTTGGTTGGCTGTGATTCGCTGTGTCTTATACAATACCTTTGGCATGACAATTTTTTCTATGGAATGAATATAATAGTGGATATTTATCAAGGGCTTAGTTTGTAACAAGGGCTGTATCTGAAAAGCGCCTCACATAATGACTTTATTTCTTCTCAACAGCAGCCTTATGAAGTGAGGAAGGTAATCTCCATTTTATAGAAGTAACAGAGGCTCACGGGGATCCAAGAGCTTGTCCGAGGTCGTCCCTCAAACACCCTCGAGTCTGTCTAGCTCCTTTGTCCACACTTCACAACCAGTAGAGACTATGCTAGATGCATTCCAAAAGCTCGTGAGCTAAATGCTAAGAGAGTGAATTTTATGGTATGTGAATAATTTCTCCAGTAAAGCTGTTATATAAAACAGTTGCTGGGCTTCCCTGGTGGCGCAGTGGTTGAGAGTCCGCCTGCCAATGCAGGGGACATGGGTTCGAGCCCTGGTCTGGGAAGATCCCACATGCTGCGGAGCAGCTGGGCCCGTGAGCCACAATTACTGAGCCTGCGCTGAGCCTGTGCTCCGCAACAAGAGAGGCCGCGATAGTGAGAGGCCTGCGCACCGCGATGAAGAGTGGCCCCCGCTTGCCACAACTAGAGAAAGCCCTCGCACAGAAACAAAGACCCAACACAGCCATAAATAAATAAATAAATAAATAAAATAAAAACAAAAACAAAAACCAGTTGCTGGATTTGTAGTGATTAGCAAGTCAGTATAAAGATTAGCTTTATTTTATGATGAGCTCTCTCTCTCTCTTTTTTTTTATTTTTACCTTTTTAAAGGAAAACGCTGCACCAAGTACCCACTCTCAAAACAAGTCTGTTCCCAATATCTACCAAGAAAAACTGCTACGATTCTAAGGGGCAGGCAGCCTGAAGAAGGTGTGTATGAGAGAGTGACATGCTCGCTATAGGCCAGTCTTACCAGGTCAAAGAATAAGACACTGGAAGCACCACAGACTCCCCAATCATTAGCCTGAAACCTATTTTTTTTAAAAACTGATTAGAACCCAGGAGAAATTAAAAATCCATAAGAATACTGAAATAATCTGCGAGAAGACTGAGATAAAAGAAGGGGCACGAAAATAATGATTCCAAAAATAAAAAGTGAACATATTTTCTTAAAAATGCTCTGCATGCTTTGCATACCTTGCATTATTATTTCACTCCCTCCTTACACATTTTTGACTTAGAAAACTTTCTTAAGCTTTGGAAAGATTGATACAGTTGATTTAAGACAGAGAATTATCCGAAGGTTTATACATTAATATGGGGGGGGCGGGGTTTGTTAGATTAAATGGAACTTCATGCCTTAGACACAGAAAACAATAAATGCTGAGGAACCCGATTCCCAGTTTAAAATAAAAACGTGTGAAATTCAAGTACTGTTTCCTTTAGTCTAGCCATTCCTTTGATTTCTTCCTGCAGACATTCAGAGAAACAGGGAGTCACTGTAATTACCTTCATCCATGCCATTAAGTAATTCGGTTAAATCTTCATTTTTACTGTCAAATTGATGCTCCTTCCACGTTTCACCATTTTCACTTCGAAGAACAATGAGTTCTCTCTCTTTTCCTCTCATAGACCCAAAGTGAGGGATTTCCACTATGACAGGGCTGGAAGAAAAAAGCCGCATTATTTTGGTATCAAAGGAAATAGGTTTATAGTTTCATACTTTTAAAAGTGTTTCATTGACAGTATTCATTTGAAAATCAGAGGTGCCACTAAGGTTGGGAATGATTTCAAAGCTGCAGAATCATTTGCTAATTAAATAATATATTAGAAACCTGAAAACATGCCATCATTCATTCATTCACAAACAATTCTTGGGGGCCTATCATATGTTAGGCATTTGATTGAATAGGGGGAAAATATTCAGCACACATAAGTAATCGAGGAATTGAAAGTTATTAAAATAGACCATAAGAAAGAAAGTTGGTCCATTTTTTAAAACACAATAGTGTATTGTATTATACAAAATGCTCATGATTTAAAAGGACACAGTCGTTTCTTGAAAAAAGAAATTCTGTAAATTGCCTATTTTGAAAGATTACTGATTTTTTTTTCCCTTAGCAAGAAAACAATCAATATAACAATCCACTCCTTCCAACGGTCAGTTTTCATAACTTTCATGGCCTGTATAGTCAAGACAGTTACTTTGATTTTTACGTTGTGAAATGGGCAGTGTAATTTCCTAGCTCTCGTAGGGCTGCATAGGAATTAAACTTTCTGAAAAAGCATTATTGGTTTGAAACTGTCATAAAACGATCTAGTAATTTTTGACAGTGTCCTTTTGCAAAAGAAGGCGAAAAAATGGCTGCAAATTGAAGAGAGCCAATCAAGCACAGGAATAATTTTTGAATAATAAATTTTGAAGTAGGATAAATGCTAAAAAGGATGAATGGAAGTAAGCAGACCACAATCACACACAGTTTATGTAGCTGGATTGTGCAGCTTTATTTTATGACATTTAAGTAGACAGTATCATTATTCTCCTACAGAGGTTGTATATAACCTCACCTCTTGGCCTGTGTGTTTATGTACATGTGGTGACAGAAGATACAGGCTTAAATAGGTAATAGCATAAAAAAGGATAGTAGTTGTAATGACCAAATGACATAAATAAAAACATATTAATATTTGATTTATTACAAAAGCATTCACTTAAAATGGGATGATAAATATGAAAATTTTACTTTGGGCAAAATAATTACAATTAATTCAAATTAAGGGTTTGAAACATTTTTTATAATCCCTTTATTTTTCAGTGGGTAAGAACAAAATCAACTATTCCTAATAGTGTTAGTAATTTCAAGAGTTATTAAGATGTTCACCTTAGTTTTTAACCACACCTGGTGATTAGACATTAAATTTTTCTTTTTTTGAAAACTAGATACAATCTTTGCAGGTTAATGCATCAGATACTGTCACTCGAAATATTTCAGGAATGTGGCTTTGTGTATGACATTCAACAATATTGGAGAGGAGGAATGAACAAGGGTCTGGGACCAAGGTGAAAGCCAAGCATAACTTTTCATAACAGGTTTCTTCATGCAGACTGCCAATGCAAACACACCAATCAGACAGATAAGCAGACAGACAAATACCAACACATTTCAGCTTAAACAGAACAAAACAAAACAATTTAATAACTTTAGTAGAATATGCTACCTGCTGCCTATTGGATTTTCTTTAAATATCTTGTATTCCCAACATTTTTTCAAAATCAGTTTACTTATTGATGACTTGTCCTTCTCACAGCCCATAAGTACTTTTAAAAAAAAAATGCAACTCCACACACATACATATATATATACAGGTATATATATATATATATATATATATATATATATATATATATATATACACATATATATCATTTACAGCAAATGCTGATTCAAAGCCTGCATATATCTTCTTTCACACTGGGTTAAAATCAGTCTGTCTTAAAAACTATCAGCATCAGTTGAAACATTTCAAATTAAAGCAAGGTTTACAGAAGCACAGAGTTATGAAAGCAGAATGCTTGCAGTGACTTCCACATGCTTGAAAAGCACAAGAGAGGTAGCGGTGCTGCATTAAGTCAAGCCACTATGATTTTTTTTTCTTCTTTCAGTGACACACATCAACTGAAAGCATTAAAAACCAAAAATAAAATTAAGACAAGAATAAGACCATGGGTGTGACAGAAAAAAATTGAAAATGGAAAAAGAATTGTAGACATTCTGTATCTTGTCTATAAAGATCCTACCCAATAAATTTTGTTCCTTGAGGCCCAAGCTGCAGGATTCGGCTAACCAAGCTCTCACCCTCATTTACAGGGGGAGGATTGGTAGGAAGATGCAGTTTACTGAATAACATCCATGCAGCAGGAAGAGAAACAAGAAGGGGAAACTGTGAACAAACTGTCCGTCACGACAGAGCCTGCCTGATTTGCACCCAAGTGCCACCTCAGAAAATAAATGCATTTTTTCCTTTTGTAAAATACAATATCACAATGGATTGTTCCCCAAAAAATGATCATTAAAAAGACATGTACCCAAAATAGCCATTTATTCAACGTGGGATATATAAGAGTGGTGCCTTGACTTCCACGGGGGCCGCTGGGGTTCCGTGCACTCACTGAGCAGAGAACATGCTTCTCGGTTAGTAAAACCTTTGGCCAGCAAACTGAGTTAAGGAAGTACCAGCCTACCAGCTTTTCAGAGAATTACACAGCTTTGTGACCTCTGATACTACATGAAGGCTGTACTCGACTGAAATGGTCCAACTCAACAGATTTAACTGTTAACTACTTGAGTTGACAAGGGTAAAGAAAATCAGAGATGTGGTACGAGGGCCAAGATGAAAACTGACAAATGACTTACCCCAAAAATTGTGCCCCTGCAGGACCCATTTCTACCAGCCTACTGGCTAATCCCTCTCCTTCCACCATCGGGGGTGGGTTGGCCAGTTTATGTCTCTTTACCAAACGGCAGGTGATACGGGTGGGGGCAGTGCACTTGCGAGGAGGAATGATGATTCTCATCCCGTGGTGCCGGCTTCCCCTCATGGAGCCGCCTCTTGCATCCACCATAAAGCTAACCAGAAACCTGCAGGGGGGAAGATCAGAGGCCAAATCAAGGAGAGACAGAAGCCGTTTTCACAGCAAGTTTGGAAACTGAATGTTAAAGTGACAGACAAGGTAGCTATCATTCCCCCTCTTTAAGAATACATTGGAAGTAAATACAGTGGAGTCACATCAAACATGCATTTGACTTGTGAACTGAGCAAAAAGTACGACACGACACTTTATTTTTTGATGGTGCGTGGCCTCCGAACAGAAGCCAACCACTGTCAGATGCTCAAACTGAAGGAAGAGTGACTATTTCAAAGTTGGGATAAAAACCGGCTATTAAACGACTGTCTTGCATTTAAAAACAAACCCACTGTATGTGGTCCCTGTGGGTGGTTTAAGTTTACATTCAAGGGTCATTTTAACTATCAATGGTTTTAGCCATGTGCTGACTATGGAATCTCTCCCCCTCAACAAGTAAGATGAAACTCCACAGTATGTCTTAAACATGTACAACTCATAAAATGAATGTATCTTTAATCATACCAACACTCTAATTTTTACTATTCTCACAAAGCAGAAAATAAGAATAAAAGCAGAAGGTGACTAAAGTTTTACTAAGGCAATTTTGATGGAAAGGGGTTTAATCTTTTCGATATCAATTTGGCTTAAAAACTGTTTAAAACAATCTACATTTGAGTATCTGTATAGCAATACAAAAATGATTGAACAGACTTTTTAGAAAATATCTCTAAGTTATATAATTCTGTCATTGGCTGTTATATTAAAGCTAGGGAGGACAAATTATTTGTCTGCATGTAGCTATGAAGATGTAAAGAATTAACTGTGTCATATTTGGGTAATATCTTTTAAAAAAATTTTATTGAAGTATAGTTGATTTACAATGTTGTGTAAATTTCTGCTGTACAGCAAAGTGATTCAGTTATACATATATATATTCTTTTTCATATTCTTTTCCATTATGGTTTATCACAGGGTATTAAATATAGTTCCCTGTGTTATACAGTAGGTAGGACCTTGTTGTTCATCCATCCCATGTATAACAGTTTGCATCTGCTAACCCCAAACTTATTTGGGTAATATCTTGATTCCTATCATGTGTTCGTGAAAAAAAGACCTCCGTGACTCCTCCCACCACTGTCACCGTGTTGTAAAGCACTCTGATGAATGTAAACCAATGAGCCCAACATATGGAAGAGTGCAAGTCAGAGACTGGGGAACAGAAACATGTATTTTTGCATTCTAATTTTCACATGTGAAAATACGCTTATTAGTGGAAGAGCACCAAATGTTGATATTTAGAAAATTGTCTGAATACCTACAGTATTTGGGCGGGGGGGGGGGTGGCGCGAAAGGGGGATAATCCCATCCATCAAAATCCTCTAGTGTTTACTCTTCTAAAAAACAGTTCTAACATCCTACAAATAGATTTCAGACCCTGCTTGGCGGTCCTAGCTGGAGACCCTTTCCTAAAAAGTGATACCTCTTGAGCTCGGAAGAGTAACCTCTTCAGCAAAGCAAATGGACCCACCATGCCCATGGAGAGAATCAAGAGCATGGGGATCACTTTTCAGCCTATCAGATTTTCAGAACCAACTCTGGTCATCAGTGAGGCGGAATCAGCTTCACACCCTTTTGCTCATTTTGGATTTAGCTGTTTTCCTCTGGATTAATTAATGGTTTCATATGTTTTTGATATCATTATGCATACTTTGAGAGACGGGAACCACTAGGATATTCAAAGTATGAGGGCAAGAGACTGAATCTCTCAAAAACAAAACAAAACAAAACAAAAATCACTCCTCCCTAGTCAAAGACAAAGATACTTGTTCACTTGTACAAGTGTCCAGATGAATTGTCTCCAGTGTTGAGTGATAAAAGGGTCACTTGAAACTGCTCTGGGGAGCCTATACTTTTTTAGACATATACATACTTAACAACTACTTTTATTCAGTAATAAAGACAATGTGGCATATTATAAGGAAGCCCAACACAAAAATCTCATCTTTCCCAGCTTCCAGTAGTTAAAAATCAACTTGTGCTTGGGACTAAGAGTAACAGGATGAATTACAAATGATTCAAGATAAACTCTGGGTTTGAAAATGCAGTTGTATTAGTATTGATACAGATAAACACTGGAGTGTTTACACTGAGAGGGCTGTGTTTGCCCTGGCAACAAACAGCTGAGTCTCACTAATACAGATAATAATTCAGATCAGGTTTTGTCTCGTTCACTGCTTAACCTACAGAGCTGAGCACAGTTCCCATACATGATCAGCACACAGTAAATGTTTACTGGATAAACCAATGAACAAAACCATTTTGTTAAGTGTGCTCAGAAACTGCCTAGGTCAGACTTGGTTACTAACACTGAAAAAAAATATGGAAAAAATATATACATATATAAATATTTTATATATATAAAGTATATATATATAAAGTGAAGGTAGTATAACAAGGTTACCAGTGTCAATATAAAAATACCCCAGCTACAAAGAATATCAGAACCAAATGGAAAAACCATGGCTTAGAAGATTTTAATAAAATTGGAAGAATCTCCTTGTGTTCCGTGTAGCAACCAGTGCATAGTTGGTGCTCATTACTGATCATTTATTGTTCTATGGTTTTCAGTTTTATAGAGCCAAAAGACTGAGGAAAGATGGGAGTAGATGTTTAAGCCTGATTTTGGGTCCTGTTAATAGCATTATGAAATATAGTGATTTGTTTTCTAAACTCATCCCTTACATATTGTATGCAAAATAAAATTTCATGCAATATAATTTATAGAAACAAATGAAAAGGTGATATTTAATCATATTCATTGTATCTTATTAACATTTAAACTAAAGCAGGAATTCTACCAATGATCCTAAAACTAACACATGAATGAATGTTTCTAGCTTTAGGAACAGCAGGGTGACAAATGCTGATACACTACAGACATTGACACAATCTAACTGTGGGAAAAATTCACATAAATTAAAAATACAAAAAGGGATGGTTCACATAAAAGACACAGTTATCACCTTGAATCATACTGAGGAAGTGGAGAAGAATAGCTGCAAAATAATTTAGAAAGCAAATGGGAAAAATTAATGTAAGATAATTAGAAGCAAGCAACAGAAAATGTCAATGATAAGCAAAGGAAAAATAAAAACCATCAGAAAATGAAACCAAGGCATTTGGCATTTGTGGGACAACTTGGAAAAATATTTGCCTTAAATGGCTATATATAAGCTACACCATAGACCTGGCATTAGTGAGCTATTTCCAAGTGTATACCAAGTGTATATTTTCCTTTTCAAATAAGCCCAATTAGCTGCCATTACTGTTCCTTTCTTGCAAAAGTCTACTGTCTTCAGTGAATTCAAGGGGAAGGAGACATTAGTTGCCTATTCACATACTACACTGCCTCCAGTGCAGGGGAAAGCTCATTTCTGATTTTCTTATCCTATGATCCCTCAACTTCTCAATTTACTAAATTAAACCCTAGTGCTTTTCTTTCCTACGTAGAATACAAAGTGCTGGTTCTAGATTGTTGTCACATGGTGGCAATTCACCAAGTTTGGTTCAAAAAACTCTTCAGTATGTTTGCCCACTTAATGAATGTATTCTGGGTGTTTTTTTTTTTAATTTATTTAATTAATTTATTTATCTTTGGCTGCTTGGGTCTTCGTTGCTGTGCGTGGGCTTTCTCTAGTTGCGGGAAGCAGGGGCTACTCTTCACTGCGGTGCATGAACTTCTCATTTCAGTGGCTTCCCTTGCTGCGGAGCACAGGCTCTAGGTGCACGGGCTTCAGTAGTTGTGGCACACAGGCTCAATAGTTGTGGCTTGCGGACTCTAGAGCATAGGCTCAGCAGTTGTGGCGCATGGGCTTAGTTGCTCCGCAGCATGTGGGATCTTCCCAGGCCAGGGCTTGAACCCGTGTCCCCTGCAATGGCAGGTGGATTCTTAACCACTGTGCCACTAGGGAAGCCCTATTCTGGGTGTTTCATATTTTCCTTCTCAACTTTTTTTTTTTTTTGGTTTGATTTTTGCTTTTGCAATTTTAGACCCAAATACATCTACTATAAATCGTGTAGCTATTTTAAGCAGTTTAAAATGTAATATTACTATAGTTAAAGCTTTTTCTAACTGAATTAAAGAAATGCAATATTAATGATTCAAAGACCACCATGTAGTTTATAGTTTATAAGGCACTTTCATGTGAATTATTTCCATTTAAATGACATTGCAGTGACTTGTTTTTCACAATTGTGGTGTTGCAAGCCACAATTGTGTAAGAATACTTTAAATAACCTGCAGCATTACTTGGAGTCTAGGACTTTTCCTCTGTAAAAGGGGGATAATGAGTAAAGCCTATCTCAGTGTCATTTTAAGGTTCAAATAAATATTAAATAAGATAATACATGTAAAAGATTTAGCACAATGCCAGATACATGAAAAGCACTAGGTAGGTTAGCCATTACAATTTATTGTAATTAAAAGCAGCAAAAAATACTTCATAAAATATATAAGGCACTTCACAAATGTTAATTATTGTTAATTTATTTAATTCAGAATTAAATAAATTGAATCTGCACTTGTCCTGGATCACAACTAATTTATGGCCTAAATGTCAATTTCAGAGGCGAAAATACTTTGAAATTTTCATCATCTTAATGAATTATTTCGATTCCATTTGTATGCGAATCAATTATCCCAAGTTTAATTACCTATAATAGGCTAAGAATCCAATATCTAAAAATACAGTAATTTTCAATTCAGCAATTGAAGCAGGTCACCTTTTAGCGGCCTGCCTCAAATTTTGCTGACTAACAGGGCAGCAACAAGGAGCCTGTCTGACGTGGTTTTTACTACAGCACTTCCAGGGTACACACATTGGTACATTCACTTTTTCCTTTCTTTTAAAAATTCATTTATTTAAAAAAATTTTAATTTAATACAGCTTCATTATAATTTTATTTCAGGAAAATCAGATACTCAGAAAAAAGCTTCATTTGAATAAAGTAAAATTAAGAGAAATGACTGTATTAAAGTTTTTTTTATTGAAAAGGAAAATTAGAGACCTAAAAGTAGTGCCAGAATAGCCAGGAAGTGGTTATGCACCTTAGTAACTTCCTTTCTAACATGGTGCTTTTACCAATAAAAATAGAAATGCAGATTTGTTTAGCAAAAATATTTACTTATGACTTACAAATATATACCACATATACTCACTAATGAAGTCCTTTAGAAGGTCAATACCTCATACATGTGAAGCTTGTCAATATGAATCTATAACTGCAAATAGTAAGTGCAATGTTAATTTAATAGGAAAAGTGACTTTTTGGTTACTTACCCAGAATGAACAGGACTTGAGACAAGATTGACATTGTCCAAGGTGTCTGCCGCCCAGCTGTAATGTCTAAGAGAATCTGAATCAAATTCTCTTGTGAATGTTAGATGCTGAAAAATAAAACGATATATTGTGTCAACAACCCATCCAAGACAGTGGTTTCTCTGTACATACAAAATACACCTGTATGTCTCCATAGTCCAGATAGTCTAACATTCAAAGTAAGCATATATATATATTTTTTTTACAGTTGCCCCTTAGTATCCTCGGGTGATCAGTTCAAGGACACCCCCCGCCCACCCATCCCCGTGGATACCAAAATCCGGAGATGCTCAAGTACCTCATATAAAATAACTAGCGTCATTGGCCCTCTGCATCCATGGGCCTGACTGTAAATTCCTCCACAGGTCTACATTGAAGTTTCAAGAATTAGAAATAAAGTTCATTGATATGCTGTATTATCTCAATCTTTTAAGAAACCATCTTGAGTAACTGGCATGGCACAAGGAATATCACAGAAGTAATGCTAACCATGATTTTAAGTACTTCAACAATCTCTAAATTAATCTGACAATTGTAAATTTCTTTTCCGAATCTCAAAATAAAAATAAAAAAATTCAATCTTGATGACTTCCGTTTCCAAGTGGGGTAGAGAAGCCAGCAGCAGCCTAATGCTGTGCTAAGCACAACAGGTAAGTGTGGAAATCATCTCTGCGGGCAGCAGAGGACAATTGAGGTGCAAAACTGAGGAGCTATATTTGGAGAGGTGGGTACCTGGAAGAGTTGAGTTTTTTGTTGCCATTTTTAACTTGGGGGCATTTGTCAATTACCAGTGCAGACGGAATTTGGGCTTTGTGCCTACAGGGGCTACCTGCTGGGGAACAGAAAAACCAAGGGAGTTTTGGTGGAGATGTGGGTGGCCTCAAGCATGCTACAGATTTCCGTTCAGAACATTTGCTAAATTCTGGGGCTGGGGCTTCCCAGTGGTTAAGAATCTGCCTGTCAGTGCATGGGACATGGGTTCAAGCCCTGGTCCGGGAAGATCCCACGTGCCACGGAGCAACTAAGCCCGCGAGCCACAACTACTGAGCCCGCGAGCCACAACTACTGAAGCCCGCGCGCCTAGAGCCCACGCTCCACAACAAGAGAAGCCACCGCAATGAGAAGCCCACGCACCGAAACGAAGAGTAGCCCCCGCTCGCTGTAACTAGAGAAAACCTGAGTGCAGCAACAAAGACCCAACACAGCCAAAAATTAAAATAAATAAAATTAAACTAAAAATAAATAAATAAACTCTGGAGCTGTGCAGAACAGGTAGCTAAAAAACTAACCAGAAAATCTCTGAAAGGCATAACAGAGCTTTTGGGCAGTTTCATGAGAAAAAGATTTAGAGTGTGAGACTTGGAAGGGGAGGGGACCCAAAGATCATACCAGAATTTCAAATAAGGACCCTGAAGGGCCAGGGACAGACCAGAGGTAACCTGAGATTTACCAGGGCTGCGAACCAGCCTCATTTCAGCAAAATCTTGACTGGATGAGAAGAATCAGCCGCCACTCTTTGCCTCGCAGAGGGATGGTGAATCCTCTTTGAAGGAATATTATCATCACTGGGTGTGTCGTATCTACAAACTTGTTTTTATACATCATGTCCAGCACGCAATGAAAAACTGCCAAGCATGGCCAGAGCACATGAACAAAAACAAAAACAAAACAAACCCAGATACTATAAACAGACTCCCAAGTCATCCTACATTTTGAAGGAAGTTAATAAGAACTTTGATTATAGTTATCATAATAACTATGATTAGTATGTTTAAGAAAATAGGAAAAAAGATAGAGAAAAGAAATTAAAAGGTGGATGATTCAACAGAGGACTGGAATATACGTAAGAAAATCAAATGGGCCTTTGTTCAGTTCTAAGTATAATGTCAGTTCTTAAACACAATAGGAGACAGGGTTAATATATGGGAAGTGTTAATGGAAAAATATAAAAAATGAAGGGTAGATTTAAAAAAAAGTTTTGTTTTATATTGGACTATAGTTGATTAACAATGTTGTGCTAGTTTCAGGTGTACGGCAAAGTGATTCAGTTATACGTATACATATATCCATTCTTTTTCAAATTCTTTTCCCATTTAGGTTGCTACGGAATACTGAGCAGAGTTCTCTGTGCTATACAGTAGGTCCTTCCTGGTTATCCGTTTTAAATATAGTGGTGTGTATATGTCAAGGGTAGATTTTTTTAAAGAATGGAAAATACAGAAAATAGTATGAGACGTAGAACACAGTGAAAGGTTTTAACGTGTGTGTAATTGGACTCTCGGAAGTAGAAGAGGAGAATAAGGTAGGGGCTATGTTTGAAGAGAGAATGGCTAAGAATGTTCCAAACCTGATGAGAGATACTGGCTCACACACCAAAAACGAAATCAATCTCAATTTTCATCCTTCTAAAGATCTGCTTTCTACTGAAACCCCAGTAAAATGACAGTCAAGAATTCACACTCACACACACACACACACACACACACACACACACACACAGGCAAAGAGAATAAGAGAAGACATCAACAGAAAAACAAGGATTGGTTGAAAGTCTCTCTAAAAAGGGATCTGATCTCCATAATCCCCTCACTGATTTATCAGTTGCCAAATAACTCACCCCCCATCAACCTTGGCAGAAATCTAGAGGCATAGAAACCAGAGGCAGAAGATTAGAAGTTCAGAGGCACCATAATGAAAATGGAGATTAATTGAAAGTTTATGTAATGAATGTTCAGACCCAGCCTTCTTTCTACCTTTACTGGTCTCCCAGACAGACAGTTAGGGACAGAGCCTTGAGGCAGAAAATGGGGAGTCTTCTCTGGGATTTTCCAGTGAAATGTCCCAGACTTATTAATTTAGTGGAAATCACAGATGCTAAGCCCTCAACCATGCAGAGAGCATCCCATAAGCTTAGTACTCAGTCATCAAAAGGTACCCCGAGCAGTTGTCTCTGGAGAGGAGAAGTTGGGGGCTGAAGGTGTATATGGGGATGCTCTTTTTAATCCTATTGAGTATGTCTTGTAAAAGAACATGACTTTTTTGGTTTTTTCCCCAAATGGAGAAGGACCTTTATTTGAACGGTTAATTCTCACGTGTTGCAACAGCCAAAGATCACCCGGCAAAGAATATTCTTTGCCCAGAGTGTTGCAGACAGGGGAAATCTTCATGTGCCCCTTTCCTTTTGAACACCAGATCCTATGGCCAGGCTAAGATATTTGGAAGCAAATTGTGAGCCCGTGTGCCAGCTGGGGGCCTGCTGAGACAAAGGGAAGATGCTCGCTGGCCAGGAGACCCTTAATCCAGTCGGAGTGACTTTAACACATTCATTTCCACGCTGCTTGGATCTTTCCTTGAAGATGCTACTCCAAAAAGATCTTTCCTGCTCGCTATCAGCTTAGTCACAGTTCTAGATTGAGCTATAGCTCGTAGGTTGTATAAATCTAGGCCAGCTGAGGGAAAATCTCCACAGGGTTCCGTCTAAGGTATAAATAAATAGGTGATGACTTTTTATTTGTGTGTGTAAGGTTCATAATAAGAAAACTTAAATTTTAAAAATTACTGTGAATTACAAAGATTAAAAAATAGCCCTGGGCTTCCCTGGTGGCGCAGTGGTTGAGAGTCCGCCTGCCGATGCAGGGGACACGGGTTCATGCCCCGGTCCGGGAAGATCCCACGTGCCGCGGAGCGGCTGGGCCCGTGAGCCATGGCCGCTGAGCCTGCGCGTCCGGAGCCTGTGCTCCGCAACGGGAGAGGCCACAACAGTGAGAGGCCCGCGTACCGCAAAAAAAAAAAAAAAAAAAAAAAAAAAAGCCCTGAGATCAAATGGAACAATAACTTGCAGAGCACTTATGTGTAAGTCACTGTCCTGCCTAGATCCTAGGAAAATGCAAAAATGAATGAGGAGCAGCCGTCTGTGCATTCGGTGAGAGAGGACACATCTGGTGGATGGGTATGCGATCAATGGTGTTAACAAGAGTTTACAGAACTAGGGTCCTAACCCCCAAAGATGAATACGTCACTTCAGAACGTTCCCAAATTCTTTATGGGTTAACCAAAGATTAGGTGTTGGTTTCATCTGGCCTCACTTACCAGTTTTACTGACTTTTCTTTTTTTTTTTGCGGTACGCGGGCCTCTCACTGCTGTGGCCTCTCCTGTTGCAGAGCACAGGCTCCGGACACGCAGGCTCAGCGGCCATGGCTCACGGGCCCAGCCGCTCCGCAGCACGTGGGATCCTCCCGGACCGGGGCACGAACCCGTGTCCCCTGCATCGGCAGGCGGACTCTCAACCACTGTGCCACCAGGGAAGCCCCCAATTTTACTGACTTTTAAAGACCCCAACCAACCCACCCTCAGAGTGGGGCAAAATATTTAATATAAAGTAGGTGGTGCTGCTCACTTTATTTTTTAGCAAACTGCAATTCCTCCATTTGGGGCAGCCCTAAGGCTATTTTCCAAAAGACCTATTCTTTTTCAAGTTCTAAGCAATAAGTAATACCACTCCTCTTTGGTAATTACAGTAAATTATTTACCTTTGGTACTCTTAGAAACATGCACTGGCGACATTAATTATTGAAACAATGAATTGTATCCCACAAAAAGGTATGACTGCCGTCATGTAATATTTATCGAGGCTGGGGTGTGCCAGCACATGGGGATCCCTTTGACTCCTTTCTAACTCCCCGACTCTCACACCTCCTAGTCACTCACAGGAACTTTGTCATAACACAAATGAGCAAGTGTAGAATCAATTAAAAGACTTGTTCAAAACAATGAGCCATATGTCCTGATATTTGTCCCAGTTTTTCTTTTTTTCCATAGAGTTTTGCAGAGGCTGATGGGCAGGCCTAGCAATTTTAATAACCTAAATATAGACAAAGAAAATGCTCTTCCTACAATGCATCCACTGAAACACAAAAATAAGGCACTTCATCTGAGCCTATGATTTTTATAGAGATGAAGTGGTAGCTTCATTTGCAAGCTACCTGTCTCCGAACACTTTTTTCTACAGACTAATGTTTACTTAAAACAGAAACGTGCCGTTTGAACTGCTTACTTATTGTAGTCAACAATATGAATTTCAAGATGCTGTGACACGTCATTGTGCCTGGTACCATGGTACCAGGAGAAGCTCTTCTTCTGTTTGGTTACTGAACCAATAGACATTTAAAATGATAAAAAGGTCACTACGTGTGATGATGGTTAAAAAAGATGAACTAGAGATGGCTCTTAAACTTCCCACAGCAAGTAGGGGTGCTCCCAGGGCTTCATGGAAAAGACTGGCTTTAGACCTGAGGCACAGACTTGGATGTGAAAACTGCCTTTGCCATTTGTGAATAGAGAGCACTTCTTTCCCACTTCTAAGTTTTCCATTTTAGAAAGGCAACTCAATTGTGTCACTGTGGGCCTCGCCCTGTCCCTTAATGTTCAGGAAATGTGATTTCTTTATCTAAGTGGTAGATTTGGGAAAGCTGGGAAGGCTCCTCTCAGATCCAATTTTCACTCTCATGGGCCTGAGCTTGGTCACAGAGGGCAGACATCCCCCTTCTGCTCCCCTAAACAGACCTCCGTGAGGGGGCTGCCTGCCCTGGGTCACTGATGCTGGCCACTGGGTAGGGGGTCTGCTCACTTCAGGGGTTCAGTTACCAAGCCCACTTGGCTCAGACACTCAGCCAGCCCTCATCCTGGCCTCCATCAGGAATAAAGGAGGTATTTTGCCTTTGACTGTTCTTTTTCTTTATTTATTAAAAGCCCCCTTGGAGATGCCCCAACATTACTTACTGCTTTTATGATCCTTAGAATGTCTCTTAACTTTTCTCAGTCTCAGTTTCCTCATTTTCAAATTGATGATTGGTTGATAGGAAGATTAAATGAGAACGTACACCAGAAATCTGGCACCAAGGCCAGGGCTGGCAGGCTGTGGTCGCTTCTACTTTTCAAAGGATTTTCAAAGGACATATGTATGATCGCTTCTACTTTTCTTTTTTTTTTTTTCAGTTGCTCCTACTTTTCAAAGGACTTTTATTTATGTGAGCTCATTTGTTAAAATCTGATAATTTGTGGAGAAAGCAGAGCAAAAACAAACATATTCCAGGGCCAGCACTGGTCCTTTACAGTTATATACACAGGATGCCTATATGAAATCAACACAGCCCATTCGGTTAGAAGGACGCACCTTCCAAATGCCTAAGTCTTATTTATTGACTCAAAAACATTTAAATTTCTATGTTAACAGCAATACTGCAACCTACTCTGTCAACTCAATGTCAGGGACTATCCTAGGCCTTTACATTACTTTGTTCTTTGACTCCTCAGGACGGAGTGGCCTTGGGAGATAACATACCATTTTACAAATGAGGAAACTGAAGTTCAGAGACAGACTTGAAACATTTGACAACACACAGTGAATACCCGGTGCTGCGTGGCTTTAGTAGAACACTACGTGAAGGAAAAGTTCACACTGGCTTAAGAAGACCTTTTACTCCCAAGTCAAAAATGATTATGAATAAGCACATCATTTTTCAGCTTGGAAGTGATATCAAGGATACTATTAAAATCAAAATGCACATTACTCAATAGAGTCCAACGCCTGACTAATGATGATATCACTGTCTCCGAGAGGTTCATACTTTCCCAAAATAGTTTCTCACTAGCCCTGTTCAACAGAGAAAAGAGGAGAGCAAGTACACACTGGCCTCACCAATGAGGACACACCCAAATGCCCAGGACTGGAAATAAATGTCCAGGCACAGAAGAAAAGAGGTAGAAGGCAAGAAAGTACTTGCAAGGAAAAGAAAAAGAAATCCAGTTCATTCCAGTATCAGCTAATTCTCCAGGCTGCTGACTGTCAACCTCCAGTGCTGGATGACACCGGTTAAGGTCCTTGTCTGTCCGCTTGGCTACCCCTGGCAGAAGGTGGTCCTGCGGATGAACTGGTGGTCTTGATATTGCTAATGTTACCGGCCCCAGGTAAAACTCACAGCAACAGGTCCCACGGAGAATGAAGTGCATCTAATCTGAAAAACTGTAAACACGATCTAGTTGGGAAAGAGCTGGATGATGTAACCAGACTGGGAGCCCAGGAGAGCAAAGGCTTCTCAAAGTCAATACCCAGCACTCGGTGGCTTTAGTAGTTATCCTTGTCAAGGATAACTTGAGCCTGTGGCCACACGTCGGACAGGGCCAGGGCAGGGGGACCCATGTGGGTGTCAGATCCCCTAGACAGAGAACAGATGATGGGGTTTGAGGTGGGCTGCATCACTTCATAGCCCAGTGACTGGAAGGTCAAAAAACCTCACTGAAAAAAACCTCATTTCTGCATGTGACTAATGGGTGGATAATGTTAACTGCCCCAACTCACCATGAGAATGGAATGACCCAAGTAATATGAAAGTGCTATGAAAATTCTAAATCGCTCTGCAAACAGAATCACAGATAATAATAATAATCTTGGTGCTCCCAGATGTTTTATAATTGAATTTATTTCTTAAATTTTATATAACACTGTGGCCCCCTATATAGCTTTTTAGGATGGTGTATGTTTGATCAGAGTATAGGGAGTAGCCTGCTGGATTAACAAATAACAGTGGTCTTTTGGCCGAGACAAAATACTTGTCTAAACGCTGACGCTTCCAGCTGAATATGCTTCCCTCAGGCTGCCATACTTTGCTTATGAGAGTGGTACTGCAGCCTAGCGCAGCAGAATGGGTTCAAGCAGCCATCAGACCTAAGTTTTATTCTCAGCTGTACCAGCAAATGTCACCTAATGTGACAATGGACAAGTAAAACACTCAGTCCCAGGCTCTTTTGTCTGTGAAGTGGTACTGGTAATACCTAGTCCGTAAGGTGGCTGAAAGCACAGAGTGAGATGATCCGTTTAAGAAAATGTAGGGCAGGTGCTGCCCTGAGTATTATAATTATCATGATCTATGGCAGATACTGAGTGAAATGGCAAACTGCTGCTGAACTAGACAGCAGGTCTGTCTGGACATCCACCACAACTATCTGGAAATATTCTTTTAAGAAACGGATTCCATCTTAAAAGAGAAAAAAGTCTAATTCATAGTAACAGAGAATAGAATGGTGGTTACCATAGGCTGGGGGGTGGAGGAAAAGAGGAGATACGGATCAAAGGGGACAAACTTTCAGTTATAAGATGAAGAAATTCTGGAAACCTGATGCACGGCACGGTGACTGCAATGAATAAAAATGTATTATATACTTGAAATTTGCTAAGGGAGTAGATCTCAAGTGTTCTCGCTACACCCCCAAAAATGGTAATTATGGGAGGTGACTGATGTGTTAGTTAGCTTGACCGTGGACATAATTTCACAATGAAGACATATTTCAAAACATCATGTGTACCTTAAATTCCATAAAAGAAAACCTCATTCAAGTAGCAAAATAAAATACAAATTAAGAGCTTACTAAAGCAGGTCTTTTTTTCCCCTAAAGTATTTCTTTTCTTGAAATCAACTCTTATAACCCCCAAGACTTATTTGAGACCAGAATACAAACCAAAATGAAGTTGCGTTCTGGAGATCTCCAAATCGGATTGATTTCAAGATAATTTAGCTACTAACTTCAACAAGAGAAGGTGAGTCAAGGTCAGCATAGAAGCTGAGAGCGTTAACACGTCAGCATCCGGCTCAAGACATCCACACGAACTGTACTACCTTAAGTTACAACGCAAAGCTCTCTGCGTTTAAAAAAAAAAAAAAAAAAAATCTGTAATCTTGATGGCCAATCTGTGAGAGGTGTTGAGTGGATCACCTAAGTAATGCTGGCAAAGCACCTTGAAGAGGAAAAAGCAGGATATTAAATATCACTAGTCAAAGGTGCTTATCTTCCAAGCGACTATCTCTAGAAAATCTTTAATCCCAGGCTGGTGACCTTCTGCCACCATGCACATTTCTGAGAGCCCTTTAGAAATTAGCTTCAAGGAAAGAAATAGGAAAGTTAAATCTGCCGATGGAGGGGGAAGGGGGCGGGCAGGGGTGGAACGGGGTTGGCAGGGACAGGAGGAAGGATTATTAGCATAACCAGCCTGTTGGGTTGTTCATTCCTCTCCTTTTCTATTACTGAGGTCATGGGAAAGGGCGGGTCTTGAAAAAATAAACATGAATTTCTCCCAAAGAACTCTCCAATTTGCACATTCCTTGCTAATATACCAAGTATTCGTACACAGCACAATATGTAACTAAATATACATGAGATCATCCTTAGCCTGCCAAAAGACCAAGTCCAACCCAAAGGATCTGGAATCCTAGACTGGGAGATAAATGCGAAGAGTTAGGGGGTGGTAACAGTTAGGGGTAACAGCTGCTTGAGGTACAGGGACGCTATCAAGAGGCCTCCACTACTGGCTCCAGAATGATCTCCACTATTGCCCAACAGCCAGTGCAACTGTTTACACACTAGTTTAGTTACATCTTCCAAACTAGTCACCATTGGAAGCCCCGCGACTAGTCCCCTTAGGCACAAACCACGTGGGCGAATCTGTTCCGAAAAGGGAAGTCTGAAAGATGAAAGCAACCTAACGAGAGAGGGACAGGGCCCCACAGCTGCCCCGTTTTCTCTCTTTTTGTAGACACATGGCATGTATGTCAACAGAACTGAAAGGCAATGGAAGATCCTCATTCCTTAGTGATCAACTGGTAAAGAATGCCTTTCTGGATATTTTTGCTGGGAAACACCCAGGTTGCTAGCTATTAAATCACAGCTCATTTTTTTAAATACATTATTTTTCTTTATTCTTTTTTTTTTTTTTTTGAGCTGTGCCACACAGCTTGTGGGATCTTAGTTCCCTGACCAGGGATCAAACCCGGGAGCCCAGCAGTGGAAGCATGGAGTTCTAACCACTGGACAGCCAGGGAGTTCCCTCATTTTCTTTGTATTTAGGTAAAATTAGATTTATTCCTAGAGAGGAAGCATAAACTAACAGAATCTCAAGGTTGAACTGTACTTTGAGATTCTAGAAGACTTTCTACATTGCCCTTGATAGGTGGTTGTTCAGGCCAGGTTTGACCACCACCAAGAACAAGCACATTAGTGAGGACAGAAGCCCAAATTAAACTGGCTTAGGACACCCCAGGGGTGGGGGCAGGTTGAGATTAATGTACTGGCTTATACAGTGGGGAAGTCTGGGGGGTGCAACTTCAGGCATGGCTGCATCCAGCCGCAGCTCAAAAGATGGTAGGAATGCTTCGTCTTCATGCTCCATCCCCAGGAGCTTTGGGTTTACATCACCTTTACAGCTTAGCAACCCCGAAGGCTAGACAAAATCTCATTAGGCTGGCTGAGATTTTATATCTCACCTCAACGTAATCACTATAACCCAGGACAAGGAATCCTCTGAATGGCCAGGTTTGAGGCCCATCCTTGGGGAAGAGGTGAGGGAGGGATTCAGCCCCTTCTAAACTACACTAACTGAGAAAAGAGTAGGTGTAGGGGTTTGAGCATCAGATCCTGTCACTGCCACCTAAAGAAGGTGGGATGGGTGTCTGCAGGTGAAAACCCATGTCCCTAAGTGATTTCCGCTCTTCTTCCATCTTTGAATAACTGCCAGAAATGATACTGAATTAAATGTTTCTGCCCACAGTACACATCCCAATGACTTGTGGGGTCACTCAAGGGAAGTGTAATTAACTGGGTAGCCTGCACAGTATCTTTAGAGCCCTAGTACACCTTCTACTTCATATCTATGTAAAGGCCAACTATTTCCACTCCTTTAAAGATGGCTTCTATGCCATAATTTTTAGTATAATAATTTTCTCCGTAATTTTCATAACTTGCTGCTGAATATAAGCTGTAACTGTTGTCAGTTCCTTTTAAAGCACATTCAATAAGAACTTAGAAACAAGCATAATGAAGAACATGTGTCTAAATATAATCTTTCATGCTAAAAAAAGGGATACAGAGGATGGCACCGCCCCATGGTAAGAATACTAACAAGCCTGAGATCCTGGAGGGCAGAGTGTGAAGTTCTCCGCTGGCTCCCTTCTCACACTGAATGATGCACATAGAGAGTGGAGTGGTGTGAAAATATACATGTATAACTGAGTCACGCTGCTGCACAGAAGACATTAACACAACGTTGTAAAGCAACTATACTTCAATAAAATTTTTTTTAAAAAGGAGGCAAAAAGGAGGCAACCTAGAGCCATATGGCCAGTGATTACCTGCCACTTACCAGCTGTGTCCCCTGGGGTGAGTTACTTCAGCTGTCTGTACCTCAGTTTCTTCATCTTTTTAATGGAGCAGAGAAATGATCTCATAGGGGTTTTTGTGCAACGTAAATGAGTTCATTCTAAACTATTCAGTACTAATTCCAAAACACTTAGAATAGTGCCTGGCACATAGTAGGAGCTGTTTTCAGCACCATCACCACAAGCATCACCACCTTATCTCCCGATGCCATGGCATCTAATGAACAGTCCTCCATTTATGTCATGGGGACTGGGTGACCTGGATCATAACACGGCAATTACAAGAGCCATACCAGACAGTTGCTTTTAATAGTTAGGTCAGAAGAAATGAAAGAACCTGTCTATTATACTCATCCTCGACAACCAGGCTTCACTTGAGAGTAAACCCTGTTCTTTATTACCTCCTCTTGGGAAAGGAATGTTTCTTAGAGCAACAGATGTTACTCTAAGACATCCGGACACACACAAATCTCAGCTTATAAAACAAATACGTTAGAGGTTGACTGACCAATATACAAAAAGAACCCAGCCACAGTTGCTTTCAGGCAGTGGTTCCTAACTAAAGGTGCATCCCACTATCACCTGTGGAATTTTGAACAACACATGTGCCCAAGAACCCAGCCAGGGAGACTCCAATTCGGTACACATCTTAATCTCCAAAGAGCCACTTGGTGATTCCAATGTGTGCCCTCAACTAAGAACTCTGACTAGGAATCAGGGGCTTTCAACTCTGGGTGCATTTAAAAATTGCATGACAAGGCCCCCAGGGCCCCGGAATGAGGAACTGAACAATCATGACCTTAAAGGTTCTCCGGGTGATTCTTGGGAGCAATTGGGGCTGAGTGTTACTGCCTTAAATAATAAAACCTTCTGACAAATGCAAGACATGATTTATCTACATACACATTTTCAGAAGCATATTTACGGGTGATTCTTGATTACAAGGTAAAGGGAAGGTAAAGGGAAGCAGAGTTCATGGATAATCCAATATCACAGTACAAACATGTCAACTCTTAATATCCATGGGGGAATTAAGTAGTTTACAAACTAATCATGACTAAGGCCCAGCAAGGAATGGGGATGGGCTTCCTTCTCTCAGCCTTACTCCCCAGCTCTGGCCTCCACACCCCTGGCCTCCACACCGGCCTTCAAACCAGCACAGGTTCTTAGGAACATGGGGGTGGCAGGCCTAACCACCCTGGACCTCAACTGTACTTTAACTGTGGTTAATGTGCAAACGGATTAATCTGCAGCAGAATAATAAAGAGGCAACTATGCTTTGTATGGGTGAACTCTACCCTTGTTAAAAAGAACACAAAACTCACGCTAAGTTAATTTTTATTCATTTTTCACCTTTTCTTGTCAAAGCAACTTTAACTGGGCAATGACAAGGCAGTTTTAAATCGGGCAGTAAGTCATATATCATTGCTAAATTTAGGAATTCTAAATATTTCAGATTTCTTGCATGCTTTCGGACAAAATCAATACTGTGGACAAACTCCATTTTGAAATTTATCCATGCAGATTTTGAGACATGATAGACATCAACTAATAATTTTTTGTCACTTAATTCTAACCTAAAGTGTTTAAATGCACTTCTGAAGTAAATGCTTCTCATGAGTCATGCCCAGTGTAACTAGACTCTTCCCTCTTAAAGCCTCTCTTTTGAGGAATTAGCCTTTTCTCTCTCTTCTATGATAAATGAGATATGGGATGAAATAAGTTAATACACCTCTTTCAGAATTTGTTTTCCCCTTTCCTCCAAGTTTTAATTTTAATTTAATTTAATTGAATACAAAATTAAAAAGTTGAAAAAGCTGTATATGGAATATTCATATACACTCAGCCTAGATTCAACAATTAACATTTGGCCATATTTGATTTTTTTCTCTCACTCCATGCATACACTTTTGGCTGAACCATCTGAAAATAAATAGCTGACAAAGATTACTTCATTCCTGAAAAATTCAGCATGCATACCCCTGGAAGAGAGATATTCCCTGTATACCTTCAATACTATTATCACTGTTCGGAAAATGAACAATAATTTCCTAACAGTATAGCTTGTACATTTTCAAATGCCCCCCAACTGTCCCTAAAATGTCTTTATGATATTCATATCTTTTTTTCCAAGTCTCCAGTGAATTTATCATGGAGTCATGTGATGTGCTCATTAAACGTGCTCGTTCCATGAGAAATGCCTGTCAGACCACGGATTCTCTGTGGCCATTAAAGAAAGCAGCTTCCTGCTTCTGCAGTTATCAACTTAAGATTTATCTGTAAAGCTTTCAAGGTGTCCTAAGCTCTCCTTTCTTCTGACTGGCCTACAGAGGGTTTGTGATGTCCACAGAGGTATTTTTGAAATTGGAGCAGGAACAAACTATACAAAAGAACATCAGCTTTACCTCAAACGTTCTCTCTAGCCTTCATTTCTTTCCACGAATGCTTCATTCTGAGTGAATGTTGCCCCGCCATTCTACCTGAGTAAGTAGGTCTCGGCAGTAGCTGACAGGTCACGGTGTGAGAACACTCAGAAGCCTGTTTGTAACCTTGTAGCATCGCAAGCATTTATATTTTACTTTAAGGTTGATGTGCAGAAATTGAGAGGCTGTGTAACTATGGTGGTAAACGTGGTGGAGATGGTGGTGCAGGTGATGGTGGCAGTGGAGGTGAGGTCACGGTGATAATGGTGGTGGCGGCCTCCATTTCAGGCCCTTGCCCCCCAAACAAGTATATATTCAGAAATATAAACCATAATTAGGGTCAACTGACAATTTGCTACTCCATTACAATAATAGCAAAATGTTCAAGGAATCTCCTTTTACTTGCAAGTTTGTAAGTTTTGTGGGGTTCCCTTAGAGCACAGAAAATTTCACGTATTTCTACACTTTTAAGTGTTAGCAATACATCCACTAACATTTCATTTCAGTTGGGAACATAAGGAGGTCAGGATTACCCAACTAGGATAATGACCACAGCCAACTAAGCAGAGCGTTCTTCAGAAAATCTCAACCAATACCTGGGCAACACTTTACACCCAAGAACTTAGCTTCATCATTTGAGATAAGTGCTTACTCTGGTGCTAACGCCCATTTAAACCATGGCATGTACCTATAATCATTCTACAGAGGGTGTTTTTTTGACCAAACACTGAAGAGTCACTGCAGTCAGCTCTGTAAGACCTGCTTGCTAAGAATGTTCCAGAGAGTATAAAGCATTAACATACGTATTGTAGGTCCTTATGAAGTACAACGTACATCTGTGTGTCTGGAAGTCGGCATCTCCAGACAGATGGGAACCCTCAAGGTGTGACGACCCGCGGCTTAACCTCTAACTTGGTGATGATAAGTGTTCATCACTTATTCATCTGCCCCAATTTACCTTCATTATGTAGTGAATCAATAAGTCCAGCATCATTTCACCAATTACATTGTTTAAATATTACAGGCCACCTTCAAAATTAGTTTTATGGTCCAGTTTCATCCATCACCAGCTCCTGACTGTGCATATTTAACAGCAGGTATTGTGTGAATCTAGAATAATGACCCATCCTGAGCCTCTACGCAGCAGGGCTCTGTTACTGAGTCTTCCTGTAATAAACCAGTATCTATTCAACCACAGCTAACGGAAAGAAGAAATTGCATAAACACCAAATGAACCTAGCAGAGGTTCTAGTAGAAAGCAAAATGCTGGCACACCTTGAGAAGGCCCATCCCAGGCAGCTTTGAAGCTAAGGGACCAAAAACATGACCAAACTAATCTTTAACTTGCTAAAAACAATTTCAGCAAATTCCAACATGCATACATAGTCTGTTGAGCAAAACCTAACCTTCATGTGGATAATGTCAGCGACTTTAGCTACCAATTATTATTACCTCTCTTTTATTTACTTATTTATTTTATTTATTTATTTTTGGTCTCGCTACACGGCTTGTGGGATCTTAGTTCCCTCGCCAGGGGTTGAACCTGGGCCCTCAGCAGTGAGAGTGCGGAGTCCTAACCACTGGACCCCCAGGGAATTCCCTTAACCGTCTCTTTTAAAAACTCCAAGATTTGGCCAAGAAATGAGAAAGGTACCCATGCCTTTCCTAGAACTTTTCTAAGTTCCTCTTTGTGGGATGAGATTGATATGCAGAAGAGAGGGATATTTCGATTTATGGTACAATTGATTTTTTCTTTAACTGGCAGTACAGGAAGACTTACAAATGCAAAACCAAACATGCAGAAACAGAGTTTTTGTCATGCGACAAAGAACGTGATTCCATCATACAAATGAAAGTTTAACGACGGAAGAAGATTTGACAAAGAACGCATACCTGCTCTTTGGACGGCACCAGGAGTTCTTCAATCGTCATGCTGTCCCGCGCGAAGGAGCTTCTGTTCAAGGTGTAAGACCTATCCGAACTGAAGGAGCGGAGGCTGTTGTAGTTACAGTTAACCATTCAAGAGTGGGAGATGACGATGAGATGGATAAAAGAACGTTAATGCATGCAACTTTAAGAACAGGCAAGATGGCCAAAAACATCAACCAAAGTCGTTCTTGAAAAGACATCAAAAATAAAATCCCTTAGACTTTAGGACATTTCTTAAGCTTAGACAACCTCACGATCAGGTTTTGTTTAAAATTAGGCGAGTTGGTGTTCAATCTTTGAGAAGGTGAAATGTGTGAAAACTTGGATATTTCACTATGACAGTCAAACCAACATGACTCCAGATGACTGCAGATAATTTGATAACTAGAGAGATTTTTCTTGGTTAAGACCTTCTTTTAGAGTCTCCTCCCTTTCTGGTCCATATCTGTCTATCTTGCACTACTGAATGGAATTATGGTGCTGTAAATGTGTCTGTTAATAAGGCTTTGGGAACGAGATGTGGATTTAACCTATCGACAGCTCTGGTTTATAGTGGCTTCTCATGGAAAACATGAAGAGGGAAGGAGGGTTATGAATACACCTTACATTATTTTCATTGCCATCTTTCTGGCCTGGAAAAATTCAAATTCCATGTATGGTTATCTTGTCTTTCCTTACGGTATGCTTTTTTTCTTTGCTTCTTCTCTTCTCCTTTCTAGCCTCTCTCAAATCCTCTACACAGCCTTTGAATTTCCCAGAATGCATGACTCCTGACGTCCTGAGGTGCCCCTCACCACCTTGACCTCTAAACTAAATACCAAGAGGGCTTGGGGGATGGGCAAAATGGGTGAAGGTGGTCAAAATGTATAAACTTCCAGTTATAAAATGTGAATACCTCACATTTAGTTACTTGCTTATTTTCATTTTCTCAAATCACATTTTATTTTATATGACTTCCAGTTATAAGTGCTGAGGATTTAATGTACAGCGTGCTGACCATCATTTATAATACTGTCTTGTATGTTTGAAAGTTGCTAAGAGAGATTTTTCTTTTTTGGCCGTGCCATGCAGCATGTGGGATCTTAGTTCCCCGACCAGGGATTGAACCCGTGGCCCCTGCAGTGGAAGTGCAGAGTCTCAACCATGGTACCGCCAGGGAATTCCCGAGAGTAAATCTTAAAAGTTCTCATCATAATAAAAAAAAAAAAGTGTAATTATGAATGGTGATGAATGTTAACTAGACTTACTGTGATAACAGTTTTGCAATATATATATATATTGAATCATTATGTTATATACCTGAAACTAACATAATGTTATATGTCAATTATATCTCAATTAAAAAAAAAAGAGACCAATAGAGTCAGGGATGCTGGTAACCCTGCATATATCCACAAAGGGCACACAGGCAGGCTGGAATGGCAGCTCATCTGAGCCTTGGCGGAACCCCTGTGATCCTTCAGGAACAAAGAGGATGGAGGCTGGTGAGCTGCTCCGAGGCCATCTTCCACTCACCTCCCTACCAGGTAGGCTGTCGTGAGGTAGCTTTTCACTGCCTCCCATTTTGAAAGAGGTCTGAGGCTTCCTGCCATGCCCTCCTTGGAAGAGAGTGGTCTGGAATTGGCTCCTTAGCAATGGGGCAGCCCACAGCTAGCGTGGTAGACATACAGCCCCTTTGGTTTTGGTGTCATCCTTTCTGGTGTGGAAGACAAGGGCCACAGGAAGTTGGCCCCGCCTAGGAAGTAATCAACTGTCTGAATTTAAACGTGGCTGCTCGAATCTTCACCAGCCGAATCTGGCAGACTTTGGCCTGGCCGTGCCTTTGTCTGTGCTTGACAGGGGAAAGAGCAAAGGAGAGGTAACTAAGGAATGATTCTGTGCTTGCACAAAATGATTTCTTCCCCCACTGCCTACATTAAAGGCATATATGGATATATTTTAGAGACACCAAAGAGTATCCAAAAGTGGGGATTTTTATATCAAGATACAGAGGCCCCCAAATGACAGACATAATTCTAAGTGTCTACACAAATGGCTAGGTACATGCTTCTAGGATGAGAGCCTTACTTTCTCCAAAATAACCATCATTCTACAGAGTCATTATTTGATGTATTCAGCAAATACTTACTAAGTGACTATTATGAGAGGGACACAATATCAGAAAATGGATATAGAAGCAAAAAAAAAAGAGCATTATCCCTGCATAGAGCTTACTCAGTAAGCCACGTGACTCTGAGCTCTTGCACCTTTGGGCCTCCAGTGCCCAATCATATATGACCCATCACTCTTTTTTTTTTTCCTATTTTTGTTGCAAACTTTTGTTACTCCTGTTTCTAGCCCCATCCCTTCTCTCAGACGCAATATAAGCTTCCTAAAAGCAGGAATTCTCTTTCTACTTTCTAACTCAACACCATCCAACAGAACTTTCTTTTCCAACAGGATGATGGACACGTACTCAATCTGCTCTGTCCAATACACTGAGCACCTGAAGTGCGGCCAGTGTGACAGAAGAGCTGCATTTAATTTTATTTAATTTTAATTCATTTTAATTTAAATAATCCTATGTGCCTGGCAGCTAGACCATTAGATAGTGCAACTTCCACGTACTTATAGCAAGACTCCATTTTGCCCCCGTGATGCGATTTGAGAGGCACAGGAAGTTCCACACTCTGCATCAGATACTCATTTCTTCAAATTTTGGTTCCCATGGCACATGGTAATATTGGTGGGAAGTGAGAACAGCTTTTTTATTGTATATGTGAACAAACACAAGTTTTTTTTTAATGATGACACATTCATTTTAACTTTAGTTTTTAAACATATCTAAGATGTGTGTTTTTTTTTTTTAAACATCCTTTCTTTCTTTTAACTTACGTAGGAGTGCCAACGAAAGAACAGAGCCTAGAATTGGGAGCTACCAATGGAAAAGTCTAAAGATGTCCTCATTTTACATAATGTCACTTGACATAATTCCTACTCCTGACTTATTTACATTAGGCAGATGGAGCCGATTAACGGCATCGAGCTGCACTCTGAATCCTTAATATATTGAAGTATTGATACTTTCAGCTACTAAAATGAGAGATTATTTGCATGGGGGTCTGGAAGGCATTAAGTTGTTTTTCACTGAGGTCAACGATATTATTTGCAGCCATCAGTATACCCTAAGTGTTAAACAGGGGAAATGTTAGAAAAACACATGCTTCAGGTTTCTGAAGTTATACTGAAGTACCTAGCACAGCTCAGAACAAAACCCAGCAAACAAACAGCCCTTCCAATCAAGACTTTTCCTTTAAACCCAGTGCAATTTCTCTAGTTACTTCATGCACTATACAACTTCGTTAAGAGAAATAAATTCCTCACGTATTCAGACAACTTTGCGTAAGTAAACGTTACTTGTCATACATTTAGTTACTTGCTTATATTCTCAAATCACAAAACCGATTTTCTAAAGCTGAGCAGAGAAATAAAAAAGAAAAAGCACATGGTAGCACAGCATAGCACAGCACGATGCTGGAGAAAAGAAAGATGAGAAAATGAGGCAAGGAAGAGCAGAGAAACACTGTCAAGGTGCCGTATTTTCTTACCTGATCTTGGGACTATTTTTAAGTATTTTTAGAAAAAACAGAAGAAGTAGAAAGCAAAAAAATCAGACAGGGAAAAAAGAAAAAAAATGTTATGGTTGAATGAGTTACACATCTAATGTATCCCTTTTTAAATGTTACACTCAGAATATTATACTTGGTAACAGTTTAACAGTACTTTAAGAAACATATCGGCTTTACAGATAATTTGCCTCTGAGCATAACATCAGTTGCCAATGTAAAAAAATGAGTTACATATAATAGCAACAAATAAGAATGGTGCAATCCAAACTAGAAGTATGGAAGCCTCAGAAATGTCTTGTGGAAAATTTATAAGAGACAATATACTGGCTTCAACTCTCACTGGAGGTCAGCTGCTACAATTCCCTGTATACAAGTGATTGAGTCATGAAATGTAGCCTTTATATATTACCTGAGGAAGAGAATCAGCTAGTTACTGGATTACAAAAGCTCTTAAATCTCTAACTAGACTTTTCCCTTGAGGTCCCTTAAGATTCTGAAACATTTTCAGTTGTAACTTGGTATCTGTGATTACCTGAAATAAGACATGTTTTTAAAAACTTATTTTCCCCTTCTTATTAATGACACCTGCTACAATAAGATTTTAAGGCCTTTTATAAATATATATATAAAGCCAAAATTCTAATAAGTTACATGAGGCTCCAAATTCTATTAAACAAAAAAAGATTAACTCAAAGAAAAAGCAATTCTGTGTCTAAACTGGCCACATCAACGGACACTGAGAATAAACTCCCAGGTTTACTTTGAGGGAAATGCCGTTTACCATTAGACAATGAAACTTTTAACAACAGATCCTTAAACTATAGGAAAATGCCCCCAGGGCGCTAGCTTAGAAGGTTTAATTATTAGCTTAAAATAACTTGACTGTCAGCAAACATGCTGTTAACCCAACCAGGGAAAAGAAGTCCCCAAATTCCGGACAAGGTTCTGTTTCTTTCAACCAGTGTCAGGCTGGAGCCAAAGCTTTCCACATACAAAAGCTGTAGCTTCAGTTTTCAGAGCTGAATTTGCTACCGTTCTACCTGTAACTTTTGGTTAAGTCACTGTTTCACTCTTAACATGTCCCTTCTAAACAAAGTAATGGCATACTTTTCAAAGAGATACTCAGTTGACAGACAATTCCAATAAACAATACATAATTTTTCCCCAAGAATGCTCTTTTTTAAGTCTCAATCATAAACTGTTCTTTCAGTCACGAAGAGAGAATAGTGAACAATCAACACAATATTTCTTACTTATTGGAAAAGAGGATCTTTCTTTCACTATGGAACAAAACTTAATTTTAAAACATGTGACCTAGATTGGTTCTCTCCGTTTTGCCAGTGAGCTCTTTTGCTATTATGCTTGAAGCACTACTGCCACGTGGGGAAAAAAAGAACAAACGATTAACACATTCAATTGCATAAAATTAAGGACTGAAAACCACAAAAGAAGACAGCAGAGCATGTGTACATTTCACCAAATTCACATCCTTATCCAAAGAGCAAACTTGGGGATAATGTGAAAAATGAAAATGATTTCGGTTTATGACACATCATGGTTGTTTTAAATTAACTGTGAGAAAAGAGCAACGATAAAATACCTGGCAGAGCGGGCCCCCAGACTAAAGCCCATGTAGCCCTCTGCGGGCAGAGAATCATCGCCCAATTCCTTAAGGTCTTGTGGCCCAAGATACTTGTCCGTGTCGCCTGTCATTGCATCTTCACCTGCGGATGCACAAAGCAAGCCCAAATCAGAAGCTTCCCTTTTGAAAATGTGTCTGTTGGGGAGAAAACTGTTCCTCCAGTCATTGGCCAATCACCCATTTTTCTCATGTTCATTTCCCCTCATCCCCCCCGGATAATATTTGAAACTGCCATTAGAAGGAAAAAGTACAGGTAGAGGTTAGTTCATCATTTCAATAGTGAATTTATTGTGACCACCTAGAGGGGTGGGATACGGAGGGTGGGAGGGAGACGCAAGAGGGAGGCGATATAGGGATATATGTGTATGTATAGCTGATTCACTTTGTTATAAAGCAGAAACTAACACACCATTGTAAAGCAATTATACTCCAATAAAGATGTTAAAAAAAAATAGTGAATTTAAGCAGCAGAAAGAGCTCCTGGCATTAGGTACCAATTTTAAACCGTTTCTGTATCTCCTTCCTCCCTGCCTCAAGCCCCAGCTGACTAGAAAGGTTGATCTCTTCTGTCAGCTAGAGTTTTCCTGGCCCAACCATGATGAGGGCAGCTTGTTTGAATGGACCTGGATTGCAAAATAAGAGGCATCTCTTCATTACTGTTCTGCAAATTATATGTGGGAAGGGAACCGACTTTATTTTAAATGTTCTTCTCACACCCAGGATTTCAATTTGGGGTTTATGTAAAAAACTAGCAAGTTATTTAATCTGAAACTACAACTGCTCAACTGGGGAACCTTGAAACACATCCATTTTGAACTGTTTCGAAATCTATCAAATTAACAACTCAGTCCAGCTGCCCCAGTGCTTGAACCCTGCTTGGAAAGCAGCTCTACCTTCAATAGAGATCAAATGGGGGCTTCAGTAGTTGTAAAGAAGGATGAGATAAATTGCTCTCGAACCATCTATACAAAGAGTTAATTGCATAAAATACTTTTACTAGCTACACACGTACAACATGACCTCACACGGGAATAAACCACATTCCAGGGGTGACAGGGCAGGTTTTCCAGATGCCTTTTGCCCTCTGGGACATTTCCCATCCTTCTCAAAATGCAGCACGGGCTGTGGAAAAGTTCCTTTCACAAACAGGCAAACCCTATCTCCTTTTTATGACTCTTGTTCTACTGGATACAAGCTTGGCTGGCCGAGCCGGATTTCAAAGGAGTACATGTTATGTTTTCTCAAAGGTAAGCGATTTCACCCACTCCAGCTCTATTTTCCAGTCCTTCATTCAGCACTGTTTATAATTTCCATTCATTTGAACTCGGGAAACCACAAGAGCTCAGCTTTTAAGCTACCAATCAAGTCTAAAAATCCAATAGCAACCACTTTTTTCCCAAGTGTAAAAACCAAACAGATCAACTTTCCATAGCTACCTGGCTACCCGGTACCAAGAGGTTATTTTCAGTAACTATTTACAGCTGGGCTACTTGCACACTCACTACATAGGAAACAAAAACAGCACACACCAAGTACGACTTAAAGAAAGATCTTACTCTGTGGCAAAGCCATTTCCACCGGGCTGGGCTGATCAAATGTTTTCCTGATGTTTCCAGGAATCCCTGAAGCAGTGATTTAGACTCTACCTCCAAATCAGCCCAAACCAATCCCTGGGTTGGATCCACTGTCTTCACTTCCTCCAAGTTCCTCTCAGCATCTTCGTCTCCTCGCCAGCAACTGAAGAATTACACATCTTTTCCTGCCCATCAGTGTTCAAAGATTTTCAATCTTTTAGATGAAAAAAAAAAAAAAACACCAAACCCCAAATCTGGCTACATTTCATTGAGATCAAGATCCTTTTTGATCACTCCGCAGACATCCTTTTAAAACTCCTTCTGATTGGATTAAAAACTCCTCTGGCAAGCCTCTAGCAGGATCGAATGGTGACATAAATGCAAGCCCCTGAGTTATTTGTATGTAAATATGAGGACTGCTCCAGTGTAGACTTTCGGTAATTTGATACCGATGCCCGGTGCCTAACCGGGTAGCCGAGGCAGCCTGAAATCTAGGGAGGGCCGGCGAGTGAGCCACTGCATTTAATTAGGAGGCGACTCTTCTCCAACCTGAAGGAAGAAACGGCCAACCCAGGTAGAGAGGAAAAACAGGAGAAGAAAACAAAGAAGCGGCCCAGGCAGGGAGTGGCAGAGAGCTCCAGGCAAACTTTAACTTTGTTCTCAGCTGGGAGCCTGGGTTATTTATGGTCCCTGTCAGGTGGAAGGAGGGGAAAGAAAAAAGAGAGAGAGAGAGGGAGGGAGGGAGGGGGAGAGGGAGGGAGGGAGGGGGGGAGGGAGGGCGGGCGGACCTGCCCTCGGGTTGAGGTTGGGAAACTGTGGGGCAGAGGGAAGCGGCTGGGATCCTCAGAACTCTCCAAGAAGCCCTGGAGAACGAGCTCATCACCGCTGCTTTTGATCCAGAGCTGCAGGAAAGGAGAAGTGAGACAAGCTGGGAAAATGGAGTGGATATTGTTTTAACTTCAGCACAAGCTCTTTCAACTCTCTGATCCGATTAAAGTCACTAACTGGTCCTCCCTCCTTGAGGGGTCCCTGGCGAGGGGGAGAGGAGGAGGAACCGGGGTTGGCTGGGGAGGTCTTGGCTGCGAGGGGCTGCAGGCAGCCAAGGAGGCGCTTCTGTCACTGCGCTGTTCCGTTGCTTCCCTCTCTCTGGGGCTCCTGGCCTCCCTTCCCAGCTGTTCCACCCTGTTTTTGTTGGCAGTGGAGGGAAAAGCTAGCCGGACTTCTGCATGCTCCATCTGGGTACACAGGAGAGGCAATTTCAATTGCTTTTTCTCAGAAGAGCTGGAGCGTCGGCCTAGAAAGGGTCAAGGGTTTGGACATTATCTTGAAGGAAGTGGTCTGCAGCACTTTTGCATATATTGCATCTATCTCTTCAACTGTTACCTAAATATACAGAAATGTGAATCTGTAGAACTGAGGAGGTGGGGTACAGATTTGTGGTTCCTGGATCAATGCATAAATAATGACTCATCTAATATTCAGACGATACGACACCTGGTGCTTTAATTTGATCCGCCCGGCTATAATCAACACTGAAAATACCCAGAAAGTGAAGGGAGGCCATTTATACTGCCTGGTACATATGGAAAAATATTCCCCCCAATAATAATATAAAAAGAATCATTTCCAACTCTTTAAAGAATGGAAGGGGAAGTCATGGGTAACATGGAGAAAATGTCTGAAGGTCCATCTGTTTTCCACAAGTGCACTTAAAATCCAAACTACTGGGACTTCCCTGGCGTCCAGTGGTTAAGACTCCGCGCTTCCACTGCAGGGGGCACGGGTTTGATCCCTGGTCGGGGAACTAAGATCCCGCATGCCACATGGTACGGCCAAAAGAAAGAAAAGAAAAGAAAAATCCGGGCTTCCCTGGTGGCGCAGTGGTTGAGAGTCTGCCTGCTAATACAGGGGACACGGGTTTGAGCCCTGGTCTGAGAGGATCCCACATGCCACGGAGCAACTAGGCCCGTGAGCCTGCGCGTCTGGAGCCTGTGCTCCGCAACAAGAGAGGCCGCGACAGTGAGAGGCCCGTGCACCGCGATGAAGAGTGGCCCCCGCTTGCCACAACTAGAGAAAGCCCTCGCACAGAAACGAAGACCCAACACAGCAAAAATAAATAAATTAATTAATAAACTCCTACCCCCAACATCTAAAAACAGAAAACAAAAAAAACACAGATGTGATGCCTCAATCAAATATATGAATGAAAAAAAAGAAAAGAAAAGAAAAATCCAAACTACTTAGCAAAGCCTGATTCAATGGTGCTCGCTCATTCAAGCTTCCTAACAAGACCTGCAAAGAAAGGTTCCTTCCTCATGACTTCTTGGCCAGCTTCTCTCCGGCCACTCCTACACACCCATCCTGCCCTTCTGTTACATATAATTCTTTCAGTCCCTAGAATTCCTGAAACTCTTTAGACTTTGAACCACTACATAGGGTGTACTCCCTTGATGGAATCTTTACCCCTCTTCTTCTCCTGAGTAGTTTCTCCAATCTTGGACTCTCTCTAGAACACCTCCCATCCTCCACTCACCATCCTAAGTTCGGTGTCCCTCATGTGGGCTTCCCTTATCAGAGTGTATTGGCGGGAAAAACACCTGCTTGGTCCCTCCCATGGAAGAGTGAGATGAGAACCCCAAAACCAGAACCCAGGTTTTCCTGGACCTGCCATATTGTAAATGCCCCATCAGTATTTTTGGAATTCATGATTGCTTTTATTAAAGAGGTTGGTGGTTTTGCTTTTTTTCCCATCTACATGCCACAGCAACTTCGTATTCATTTGGCACGCCAAGCTTGATGACTGGTATACAGTAAAATTTCAATAAAGTTAAGTTTCTATTCTTTCTCTACATATCCTTCTTAGACTTCAGAAATGGTCTCTATGAAACCAAAAGAAGCCCAGAGTTGGGATGGGGATGGGAGGTGTTAATACATTTGGCCAAAGATTAAAGTAGTCTTATGACTATTAAGTAACAGTAATTAAGTAATTATGCATTTACCATTTTAGAATGATGAAAACATTTCTTACAAGGCATGGAATTTAGAGGTAAAGGCAATGGTCTTATTTTAATGCAATTTTGCATAGTAGGCGGTGCCTGGATTCAACTTCAAGCTTCATCATTTTTGCTTAGGTGAACTCTGGGATACTGTTTACTCTGAGTCATAGTTTCAACCTCTACCAAACTGGGATAACAACTCTGCCTCTATCCTAAGACCTCTTGGGGGGATTAAATGAAATAATGCACAAAGAAAGGGTTTAGTCAGCACTGTTAGTAGTATTCAGTAACGCAGCTTTCTTTAGTGTTCAAACATCTGAATGCATGAACTCATACAGTTAGCATTTAAAATGCTACTATTGATACTGCTTGGGGCAAAATCTAACCATAGCACCAGGCCTCCCTGCTCTGCATTGCCTAACACAGGGCCAGGTTCATCATAGATACTCAACAAATACCTGTTGATTGAATGAATGGAGGAACAATATTAATACAACTAACTCTCATTTCAATAAACAAAATATTCTATGATTATCGTATAGTACGACACACTAATATACCAAAGATGAGAAAGGAATGAGATGAACTCTGTTGAGTATCTTGTTAACTGCCTCTAATCCATTCTATAATCCCCAAATATTTTGATTAGAAACAGCTTCTGACCAACAGGTACAGATAATTATATTTGTAATATAACAAAAGTAATATTTCTATAAATGAACAACACTCATACAATATCAGATATATTTAGTTACAATATATGTATTACCAGAACCCACAAATTTTCACTTACTGAATACTCGTGTGGGTTTGCATTTCCTAGAAGCTTTTGGTGCAGTGGCATAACCGTTGTGTTGAAGATAAATCTGACTATTTTCTAGCAAAGAAGGTGTGGTAGCTAGTGTTTAAAAATGCCCTCTCTACCCCATCCAATGAACCAACTCTCCTTGTATCCATGCCTGTGTACTGCCCTTGTTTAAATCTGAACTGGCTCAATCTTTGAACACTAAAATGCAGGGGAAGTGATGTTACGTGACTTTGGACTTTGAGTTCAAGGATACCTTGCAGTTTCTGCCTGAGTCTCTTTGGAGTACTTGTTCCAAAGGGGAAGTTAATCCCAAGGCAAGAAATTTGACGACCATGAGGCCACCTCGTGTAAAGGTGTAAAGAAAGTCAAGGTAGCCATTTGGAGAGAGATGCCAGTCAGCTCTCAGCTGTTTCAGCCATCCCGGCCGAGGTGACAGACCCTCGAGCGATGACGTCACATTGAACCTCTGGCCATGTGACTCCCACCTTAGCTACCGTCTGACTGCAAACTCCCGAAGGCTGTCTAGAGCCCAGCTGAGCCCTGTTAACTCACACAACCACGGGAGACGATGATAATAAATTAAACCACTGAGCTCAGAGGTAATAAGTAGTGGGAACAGAGGGGAATGAAAAATAACAAGGTCCAAAGGTAAGGCAAAGTGGTCACAGGGTGCCTAATGCACCCCTAATCAATTAGAGTGAGCTCTGCAGTGCGTTCTACGATTAGTGTAGACAAAGTCTGGGGGAAGCACATGGGTAAGTGCCACCAGAGGAGGCCTCACCTATATGGAAGGGACTTTACACCTTTCAAAATTATGAGCACTGATGTTTTTACTGCTAATCCATTTCTGACAAAAAAATACCAGAGGCTGGAAAATGTTTAAAGAAAAACCCAGGGCTGCCCTGGTGGCGCAGTGGTTGGGAGTCCGCCTGCCGATGCAGGGGACACGGGTTCGTGCCCCGGTCCGGGAAGATCCCACATGCCGCGGGGCGGCTGGGCCCGTGAGCCATGGCCGCTGAGCCTGCGCGTCTGGAGCCTGTGCTCCGCAACGGGAGAGGCCACAACAGTGAGAGGCCCGCGTACCGCAAAAAAAAAAAAAAAAGAAAGAAAAACCCAAACACCCCAAATCTACCTTGATCTCACCATTCCCCAAATAATAAAAGCTGTTCAGAGGCATTTCACTTCAATTTTGCAGGTACCCCTTCCTCCCAGTCCTATGATGACTAGGTTCAGAGAACAGGTTTCCTGTACTACAGTCAATCCTCCAAAGATTCATACGCTCTGTCTACGAGGAAATAATACCAAATAGAATCAGGGACAAAGGAGAGAAAGAGAATATATTAAATGGTTATCAGGACTGTGGTTGGTCACGTAGCTGTGCCTCATTCCCTTTTAGAATTCAACTCACTGGTCCAGAATCAGTACATGGGGGAATATACCTAACCCAACTTCCTTGCAATCTTTCATTATGCCCGCTAATGATTTTTCATGGTGAATAAATGAAACAGTTCTTGTCTTAGTGTTTAAGTGTTTTCATGCCCTAGGAGGTCTTTTCTTCTTTTTCTTTTTTTTTGCATGTAATTTTCTTCTATTCTTTTCCATCTTAAGACCACTACCGAGGAATACTTTTGTTGCTTTTCCAGCGGTTGAAAGTTGATTTCCCATCTGGCTGGAGACTAGAATCACAAAGAATATTCCTTAAGGTAACTATATCAAATTATATTGTCAGAAACTTTGCTCAGATCCCTCTGATGCGAAATGCAGAATCTCCCCAAGGAATGTACTTTGTAACATTATGAAGCTGAAAATAATGGTACAAAACACCTCCAAATGAAATGATAGTACAAAATCTCCAAATTACATGGGATTTTTTTAAAAAGCTAGATTAAAAAGAATAGAGGAACACAGTCTCTATGCTCTAGTGATTGATTAGGAGTTGATTACTTCATAGAACTCAGTAAATAGCTTAACTGAGAAGCAGTTAATGATCAGAATTGAGAAGACAAATTTACTGTGCTTGTTCTGAAAAAAGTGTGTTTTTTGATCATCACATAGCACAGAGAGGAAATGTAAGCTACTGGGAAAATAAATCCTTTAGCCATTTCTAGTCTACGTTATAGAATAGTAGAATGAGATCACATCATTATAATCAACATCTATATTTATTGAGCATTTACTATGTTCTAGGCACTGTTTGGTGCTTTATAAGTATTATCTCAAGTAATTCTCACAACAACCTTATAGAATAGTTATCTCCGTTTCAAGATAAAGAAAACCCAGTTCACAGTGGTAGAATAAACAGCTAAGATTACTTAGAACATGGGGAAAATTGGATTCAAAATTAGTTGGTTTGACTACAGAGCCCTACTTTTAACTACTGCCAAACTCTACGCTATTGAACAAATACAATAAGAAATCAGTAACCAAAATATCAGCTCCATGGAGGCAGGGGTTTTTGTCTTCTCCTTCCATATCCAGTGCCCAGAACAATGCCTGGCACATATTAGGTGCTCAATAAATGTGTGAGATGAAAGGTCAGTGATTGCTGTTGGAGAAAGGAACTCTATTACTGGAGCAAGAAGGAGGAAGACTTACTTTTCACCGTAAACTCTTGTACCTTGGGAATTTTATACCATGTGCGTCTATCACCTATTCAAAAAATGAATAAAATTAACAAAATAAAACAAAATACAGGGACCGCAGATAAGTCATCTGTGTGTTCCATACACCAGAAAAGGTATTTTGACAGATGTCAGTCTGCCAGGTAGACATTAAGATGTGTATGTGCACCAGCAAGTATCTGGCAAAGAGGAAACGATACGTACGACATTTGACCTTACTTGTGTCTTTAAGACATGGAAGAGAAGAAATGAAATGAAACAAGGCAGGAAGAAGGGGATGCACAATATTAATGTGGTACTTCTGGTAGCTTCCCAGGGTTCTAAAGCAGCGGTTCCCAACCTGGAGGATGCATTAGAATCACCTGAAAACTCGCATTTCTGACAAGTTCCCAAGTGAATCCGATGTTGCTGGTCCAGGGACCACACTTTGAGAACCACTGGTCTCACGGGTCCTTACAAATGACAGTGATCTAATGGCAGTACCGATTCTATAGCAGTCAGTGTCTGTTTTCCGAGTGGCTATTATGAGTATAATTAAAGTACCAGCTCAGCAAGTGAATTCAAGGAATGAGTGCAGTGTTTCTCAAATTTCAAGGGCTGTATTTTATCAGCTGGGGACCTTGAGAAAATGCAGATACTGACTCCATAGGCCTAGGGCAGGCCCTGAGAGTCTGCATGGGTAGCAAGTCCCCAGGTGACCTGCTCTACTGTGTAACCACTTTGAGACGGTAGACAGTGGAGCGCTGGGCTAGGACCTATGTTAGGAGTAAAGCCAACTACTGCCTTTGAGGCATTTAGCCTCTAGTAAAGAAGCTGACACCAGGACACAAACCATGATACAAATACTGTACTCCTAATGCTGCCGGTTCCTCCTGAGATCATGCCTTGTGTGTGCTACACGCTGTGCTTGCTAACTGAGCACTTTACATGCACGTCTCGCTTAATCCGCAACCCTGGGAAGCAGGTACTAGTATTTCCAGTTTATAGATGAAGAAACAGATTCAGAGTTATTTGTCAAAACTCACACATCTAGTTAGCGGAGGAGCCTGGATTAGAACCCACGCAGTCGGGTTGCAGAGACCAGGCGCTTCCCCACCTCGCCACCAGGACAGAAGGGGTGTGTGTGTGTGAGAAGTTACAAAGTATTACAAGAGCACAAAGGAAGAGGGCAGCACATAGGACTGTAGACGTGGCAGATGCTAAACGGAGAGTGTGTGAGTACAGGCAGGGAGAGAGGGGTGGAAACGGGAAGTTGGCCATCCCAGGCCACAGGATGCGGCTCAGAGGGACAGAACGGGAATGCTGGAGACCAGCGAGCAGCCGGCTTTACTAAAGTTACAGGCAACTGACTTGTAGGAAATGGGCTGGTTGGGTTGGACTTTTAGGGCCCTTGAAATTGGATTATAGACTAACAATTGCCATCCGAGTGACAAGCAACATAAACCCATTAGGGGGGACAATGCAATGACTTTGTCGACCCACATTGTTTTCGTTTTTGTTTTAACTGAAGACTTAAACACTCAAAGCTCTCTCTCTTCCTATCGTGCTGTCCTGGCCTAATTCTAATCCTAGAGCAGGAAACAGGATACATAGATAGTCGTATCCATCTGATTAAGGAAAAGGAAGGACAGACATTTTTTGAGCATCTACTGTACGCTGGTCGCTGTTCTAAGTGCTTTATGTGTATATTATTTCTTTTCATCATCTCAGCAACTCCATGGTATTAACCCGTTTAGAGACAAATAAAGGCAAAGAAGACTCAGCCTATTTTATTTTTTGGAAGGTTCAAATAAGGAACATAAAAATCCGAATAATTTTGAAGAGAAAATCTTTTCCATAAATTCAAAACTTTATGTCTAGCCCCCCTAATGTTTAGACAGTAAGTTTTCATCATGAAGAATCCAAATGACTCTATTTGCTCATGTCTTTTCCCTCAATCTTCCGATATTTGCATTGTCAGAAGAGCAAGGAAGCAAGAGTAAGAGGGAGGGGCTTCCCTGGTGGTGCAGTGGTTGAGAGTCCGCCTGCCGATGCAGGGGACGCGGGTTTGTGCCCCGGTCTGGGAAGATCCCACATGCCAAAGAGTGGCTGGGCCCGTGAGCTATGGCCACTGAGCCTGTGCGTCCGGAGCCTGTGCTCCACAACGGGAGAGGCCACAACAGTGAGAGGCCCGTGTACCGCAAAAAAAAAAAAGAGTAAGAGGGAAGAGGAATATGATAGTACGAGGATGCTGACCCACTCAAACTTTAGTTCCTTCTTTTCTTTTCTCTTTTTTTGGTTGCACCGCGTGGCTTGTGGGATCTTAGTTCCTGGACCAGGGACCGAACCCGTGCCCCCTGCAGTGGAAGCACAGAGTCTTACTGGACCGCCAGGGAATTCCCAAACTTTAGTTCTAAAAGTCTAATTCTAACCTAGAGTCACACAATAAATAAGGGAAAAGTTACTTAGATTCCAGATGCTCATGCATTTCACTTTTCGTTTTGCAGTTTGCAAGGACTCCTGTGCACATTCTGAGAGGCTGATAAAAGGAAGGAGATGTCGTGTCGACAGTGGAGGGGCTATGCCACCCACTTCCCGAGGTCCCCGTGTGTGGCACAGGCACTTCTGGGTCAGGCTGGAGGACCAGTGGATGCTTGGGACTCCATTATCTTCTGGGATGGAAGGAGGCTCAGGGCGAGGCTGCCCAAGCCCAAGGTAGAGAATGCAGTGAGCTCTCTCTCCTGCCCCCTCCCCTCCCCAGCTGCCTCCTCCGTCAGGAAGGAGCAGATGCTGGGTCTTTTGCTTCAACCTTTTGTTTTCCAGCATCTCCTGGCAGCAGTGGTTGTCCTTTCAAAACAGAAAGTAAGTTCTGGAATATACTGTTTTCTTGCTTTCCTTCTCAAAAGATGTGAGAGCAATGGGGTTAAGTTGAGATAATGGTTAGATGAGCAATGGGTGACATAGGTGGTCTTAAGAAGTGCGTGTTGGGCTTCCCTGGTGGCGCAGTGGTTAAGAATCCACCTGCCGATGCAGGGGGCACGGATTTGAGCCCTGGTCCGGGAAGATCCCACATGCCGCGGAGCAACGAAGCCCGTACACCACAACTACTGAGCCTGCGCGCCACAACTACTGAGCCCACGGGCACAACTACTGGAGCCTGGGCTCTGCAACAAGAGAGGCCACCGCAATGAGAAGCCCGCACACCGCAACAAAGAGTAGCCCCTGCTCGCTGCAACTGGAGAGAGCTCATGCGCAGCAATGAAGACCCAAAATGCACCCCCCCAAAAAAAGAAGTGCGTATCATTTTAAGGGATTCGTGTATCTCTCACGGGAGGGCCACCCACCGTCTTCTTTCTTTATTTCCCTAACTTCAGGTGCCGGTAAGATCCTGGCTTCATAGATGGTCAAAAAGGAATCAGACTTAAATGGCAAAGTTTGCACATCTCTTAAGCAACGACAAGAACAAGTAGCCATTATCCCACAGAGCAAATGACTCTTTTCTGCTCAGGATGATTTTTTTTTTTAAGAGTACAAAGTCAATTTGACTCTTTCCTCTTAAACATTATTCTGTTCTTTGTGGCTAGATGTACCTCTTTTTAAAAACTGTATTGCAGTTTACTATTCCTTAATCCAGGCTAGATATAGTTTCTAAAGTAAGCACGCATGACTCAGTGTTGGAACCTTTCCAGATGTAGCAATGAAAAACGTCCCCTGTGATCTTGGTTGGGTTAATAAACAAACCCATCCCAGGAAGGAAAAAGAATTCTGTGTCTTTCCTGTAAAGAGCCAGAAAAAGACAGTGTTGGGACAGACACTGTAATTTTTTCCTATTTTTATCAGTACTCCTTAACCCTAATCCAGAAATTACCCTCAGTCACCTAAGTAAGATTAGATGTTATACTGACTTGGTCAAACAGACACCGAAGAAGAGAGATGGAATGCAGGTGGAAAAGTTACTTGCGCTGTTCTCATTACCTAAAACCTATGCCCCTTTTAAAGAAGACTAGGAAATGAATAAATTACTAGCCACAAACTAGCCCTGTGAAATCAGGCACTAAAATGATTCTTAGGTACAGAGAAATTAGGTTGCTACATTCAAAGTGGCCGTGTCATGCCCTTTGGTTCCTTCTGTTCAGTCTTTCTCAGCTATTCGTCTAGACTCAACCCCACATCCAGAGCTCACTGGTCTTGGTTCTTCATTACCTGGGTGTATAAGGACCGTGTGTGCAAAACAGGAAGATGCTCACTGCTCCCAGGTATAAAGCAGTGCCAGCATCATGTACGTGTTGTACGCAAGGATCTGGCCTCTTCCTTCTCCTACACCCAAAGTGCTTTTTTTCTTTTTTTTAAAAATTTTTATTTATTTATTTTGGGGGGCTGCATTGGGTCTTTGTTGCTGTGCGCGGGCTTTCTCTAGTTGCGGCGAGCGGGGGCTACTCTTCATTGCGGTGCACAGGCTTCTCATTGCAGTGGCTTCTCTTGTTGTGGAGCATGGGCTCTAGGCACATGGGCTTCAGTAGTTGTGACACGTGGGCTCAGTAGTTGCAGCTCGCGGGCTCTAGGTGCGCGGGCTTCAGTAGTTGTGGCGTGTGGGCTCTAGAGCGCAGGCTCAGTAGTTGTGGCACACAGGCTTAGTTGCTCCGTGGCATGTCGGATCTTCCTGGACCAGGGCTCGAACCCGCATCCCCTGCACTGGCAGGCGGATTCTTAACCACTGTGCCACCAGGGAAGCCCCACCCAAACTGCTTTTCACCATGCAGGGCAACAAGCACCTGTTATTGGTTTGTTTTCTGTCTCCTACCTCTACCTACAGGGTGTGCACATACAAGGTAAAGACAGGCCAGGCCTGTTGTCAACTCTCATCCTCAGTGTGCTTCTGGCCCAGGTGCTCGGACCACCCCTTCCCATGTGTTCACATCTTCCCTTGGTTCTCTAGCCCCTCCTGTTCCAGACCCTCTGCCCACCATCCTGCCTGCCCCCGGCCAATCATTTTCGGTGCTGATGTTCCGTGGTGTCACCCTCCACTCTCTTCTTTCTCTGTAGTAAGAATCCCAGTGTCGGGGGCGGGGGTACAGGTGGCCAGGTGAGATCCCACTTCCCCATGAAGCAGGTCAAACGTTCTGGGTAGATGGGCAGGGACTAAAAGAACTGGGGGCGTGGGGGAAATCTTATTCAAAATTACAACTTGTTGGGCTTCGCTGGTGGCGCAGTGGTTGAGAATCCGCCTGCCGATGCAGGGGACACGGGTTCGAGCCCTGGTCCGGGAAAATCTCACATGCCGCGGACCAACGAAGCCCGTGCACCACAACTACTGTAGCCCACGTGTCTCAGAGCCTGTGCTCCACAAGAGAAGCCACCACAATGAGAAGCCCGTACGCCGCAACTAGAGAAAAGCCCGCGCGCAGCAACAAAGACCCAATGCAGCCCAAAATAAATAAATTTATTAAAAAAACAAAATTACAACCTGTTTTGGGCAAATGAAGAAACCACCTATTGACCTTAGTCAACAAACATGCTAATTCCCTGACAGCTCTTCAACAATTCCTGTTCCCCCTCACGCCACAGGCTGCTACAGCTGCTCATCTGTCACAGCTTCTTGAGGAGAAAAAATACACTACATGAGAGCTACTTATTCTGGGTCTGAATCCACGAAGTCCTGGACGTGGCAGTTGATGAGGTCAGCAGGGATTCCCAAATGGCCTGTGCTCATCTGACTGGACCTTCCCAGGCAAGTTTCTCCCAGGGCGTCTGCTGGAACTCACTCGTCTGGTTTCTCTCTCCATTGTTCACCACTCTCTCTCCATATCCTCTGGCACTCCTCTTCCTTTTTTTTTTTTTTTTTTTTGCGGTACGCGGGCCTCTCACTGCCATGGCCTCTCCCGTTGTGGAGCACAGGCTCCGGACGCGCAGGCTCAGCGGCCATGGCTCACGGGCCCAGCCGCTCCGCGGCATGTGGGATCTTCCCGGACCGGGGCACAAACCCGTGTCCCCTGCATCGGCAGGCGGACTCTCAACCACTGTGCTACCAGGGAAGCCCGAGCTGGAAATTCTTTTAAATTCACCAACTATTCTTTGAGATGCAGACACCCCTTGGGAGAGTCATTAGAAAGCTGTTTATCGAGTCAATACGTAGCCTAGGGCTGTCTCAGTGAGAAGGGGTATAAAGGCAGGAAAAGGGAGCAAGGAAGCAAATTTTCTCCATCTTGCCTGTTCTCAGAAACCTGTAAGACTATCCTGTCCTTTCAGTCTCCCTCCTCTTGGATGCAGCTGTGCAAACACATATTGAAGAGCTGCTGTGTGCAAGGCCCTGTACTAGGTTCTGGGGATACACCAGAGACTAAGATTAGGTCTCTGCGTCTGGTATTTCATTTTGACTTTATGCCGAGAGTAGCATGCAACTATGTAATGTCTGTTTGAAAGGTCAATTGCAAGCAGAGAGATATCAGGCAAAACGCTGGCTGGATGTTAGGATTTAACAGGTATTTGTAAAATGATAAAATTTCAGGTGAAGGACAATTTCTGCGTAACAGTCACCGCTCCCTTGGAGGACCTGGAGGCAAGGTAATCTCCAAGGCTTCTTTCCAGATCCGTAAAGCTAAAAACATAATAGTCTGATTTATTTATTACGATGACCAGAAGATCAGGGTAGTCCAAAGCATTCAGTGAGAAGAGGTCCTATAGGACATTTCCCCCAATAAAAAAAATTCACTCTTGGGTTCTATGTATAAGAACACAGGTCACATTCAAGTAGCTATGAAAGAGGTGACCTAATTCCACAGACTTTCACATCTGTCTTCTTGTCCCACTCTGCCACTAACCTGGTTGGGTAAGTCACTCAACATTTATTTGGGCTTTACTTTCTCATCAGGATAATGGAGAACTTGGACTACAGGTTACTAACCTGCCCTTTGAGTTCTCTAAAATATGTGGATTTCACTTTGCTGGGGCTTCCATTAGGCACTGATTTGGGTACAAAGCTGAGGTGAGCTTGACTCTCTCATGATATCTGATGAAACGTTAGTGCTTTATTATATCTCAAACCTATACCTACTGACAATTATTTTAAGTTTTTTAGAATTTTTAAAATACGTTTTTATAAATAATGTATCCAAAGATTTTGACCCACTACATAAAGTATTTTGTTGTCAATAGTTCCAAAGAGATCAGAGCCTGAATCACTGAGTTAAAGCCTGAATCGGTGACAAGGATGCTCCCTAAAATGAAGAATTTTTAAAGTCAGAGTTGTTCACATGGAATAGGCAGTCTGGGAATTAGGCAATTCCCCTCATGGAGGCATTTGGGCACAGGACCTCGTAACAGAGGTAATTCCAGCACTGGGTGACGGTTGTTCAGACTGAGTGACCTTTAACCAACTCCCTTTCAACATTAAACGCTACAACGTTATGAAGTCAAGAGCCCTTTTATTCCAACAGCCCCCGGACACATCCATAAAGCAAGGGCTAAGTTTAAAGAAAGATGGATAAAATGAGAAGGAAAATTTGCTTATTCATTTCAAATTCCCAAGCTGAGATCAATCTAAAGGAAATGATGGTCATTTCTAGTTAAACAGCTAAATGGAATAGCTTCAAATGAAGAGATTCAAAACTTCTTCGTTTTGGAAATGAGTTATCCACACGTATAGGGTTGTTACATGGTCCATTCAAACTTGGCCTCTCATCAATGCAGCTATTTGGGGATATCTTGTTAGGCACTAGCAAATTTTTAGGTCTGTGACTGTCATATCTCATAATAATTTCATTTGACACCATATTTTGTGAGTGTATGCATCTTTGTGAGAACATCACTTTCCTTTTATCTTCTGCACAGGTGAAATTACTCTGAAAATGTTGCATAAGAAAGCAGCGAAATATAATATGACAGTAAGGCACGTTACTCGTAGAGTCCTAACGATGATGCAAATATTATCCACTGGGGGATAAACAGAGGTAAACATATAGTTGATGGTTTACAGAAAAAGAAAGAAAAATGATGAGTAGACGCCTTTAATATTTATCAAAACAACATTTACAAACAATGTGACAGGTACTTTCAGGTCCCTAAATGACCACCAAGACATTAGCTCTCCTAGGCGGGCAATCCCTGGCTACAACGCACTTAACACTTGGCAGTCACTGGAACTGAAAAAGCTAAAGTGACTTTGGATCAGGTAGGCTTTCCCACTATTTAGGTTTCCAACGAAATCTGGACAAATCAAAGAAGGAACCGGTAATTACAATACAGACAACCCAGAGGCAGAGAAAGACTAGCTGCACTAAGACTGATCCAAGAGAAAAATACAACACGAGAGACGGAAAATGGAGAAGCAATCAGAACACTGGGAGAGTCAAATGATAGAGAAAAGAAACATAAATATAATATAAATTCTACTCTAAGTAAACGTTTCATTATTTCAGTAAAAAGGTCAAAAATTTGCCATCTTTATCATATTTATTTACTGTAAAAATGCTAGTTTTCCAAAGAACAATAAGGATGTCATTCATTAATATAACTACATAACATGACCTGGTCATACGCACTGATTTTTAAGTAAGGCAGAAAACTAGTAGTTTCTTTTAAGCACATGAAGAATAGCTACAGTCATCTATAATTTGTCTCTTTCATGAAATCAATATTGAAAACTTACATTTTGAAAGCAGTTTTGTTCGGGTTGAGGTTTCATTATGAGTTCAAGTTCAAAAGCAACTTTCACTGCAAAGCTTAGAGTACATCTTAGAATGGGCATTTGATCCCTTCCCTTATACACCCTCTCTTATTAAAAAAAATATTTTAGATATGAATATTAATCAGATTTTACTATCTAGATTTTCAAATGTATACAATAAAAACAATTTTTATGCTTAATAGAAACAAATAGTGAGAAAGTAGTCCAGATAGTAACACTTGCATTTTCAAATTGCAAAATGCGTTCAAGGAGAGGGGATTCAAAGAGACTAAAAGAAGACAGTCAGTGATACCAAATACATGTTGTTTAAATGATACGTTAATTAATAATTGCAAGATAAAATGAAAAGTTAGTAACTCAAGGAAGGGTTACATTTCAAAGATAAGAAATGGAAGATAAAGCTGGTAGTTAAATTTTATCACAATAAAAATTCACAAATACCTTCTTCAACATCTGAGATATATTCGCCATCACTGAGCATTTCAGGGGCGTTGGCTTTACGAACTGCATGATTTAAGTGAACAATGTAAGTGTGAAAAATGCATGCTCTTGATACTACAACGAAACATATTAATGCTTCTAAAAACATTTTGCAATGAATTTTCTTCAGGAAAAAAATACAAAGTCACTCTTTGTTACTACGAACTCAAAGGAGGTCTTCATACCTTCATCATCAGACATGTCAAGAACTTCATTCATCGTTTCTGGAACATTCATTTTGTGCTTCTCTATGACAGTCTGGTAACAAAGAAAGCAGTCATGTTAGTATGAGCAGACAGGATATTTTACCGAGGCTCTTCATTTCTTCCTAAATTAATCTGTTGGTTTACTGTGGGATTTGTGTGTTGAATATCTTGAAGGCCCCCTCATACAAAATGACATCAAAATTATGCCTTCATAGCACTGAGTTCCTCATCATATACATGGCAGAGAACGAATACAAGGTGAAAGAATTCTAGTGGCAAAGCGCACCAGCTTAAAAGCTTTAGGTCCGCAATAAAGCTTTTCAAAGGAAAAAAAGGAGAGAGATACTGCCTCCCTTAGTTCCTTGCTATGCTTCTTCACGGTCTTCATGGGTCTGCCACCCCATCCAACTAAAAGTCTTAGCTGTTGATAAGCCAAATGATTGGCAAGAAGCCTGTCTTTATTGCTTGTGCCAAGCCAGCCCCTTCTCGTTTTCCCTTCCTATGTGTACGTTTAATTTCTAGAATAAATCACAATATTGAGATTCCAATAACTTTTACAACCATGTGTTTGCAGAAAATATTTTAGAGGTAATGCATTTGCAGGATAATTTTAACTGCCACAAAATTTTAAAGAATGGTATACAGTATGACAGAGCAAAGGCTATACTGAATCTTTTAATTGCTCTTTGATGACTTTTCGCCTAGATAGATTGTATCCATCCAAAGAACACTGACGGTATTACTTGTTTGAAAATATTAATGACTTGATATGTTTTAGTTTGAAAATGAATCCTCTTTTAATCTGAGCATATAAAAGACTAATGGTACAAGTCATGTTGAAGTAAAGCATTATTTTGCATTTTTTCCAGCATGTAATACTGTCATTGAACATTTTCAAAAAATGAATATTTTATATTAGAACAGTTTTAGATTTACAGGAAAATTATGAGGATAGTAGAGAGTGTTCACCCAGTTTTCCCTATGATTAACACATATTAGCATGGTACCTTTGTCACAATTCATGAACCAATATTGATTTATTATTATTAATTAAAGTCTATGTTTTATTCAGATTTCCTTAGCTTTTGCCAAATATCCTTTTTCAGTGCTAGCATCCCATCCAGGATACCGTGTTATCTTTCGTTCTCAATCTCCTTAGGCTCCTATGGCTAAGTTTCTCAGACTTTCCTTGTTTTTAATGACCTTGACAGTTTTGGGGTGAACTGGTCAGGTACTTTGTAGAATGTCCCTTAATTGAGATTCGTCTCATGTTTTTCTCATTGATTAGACTGGGGTTATATGTTTTGGGGAGGAAAACCACTGCGGTAAAATGTCATTTTCGTTACATCACATCAAGGGCATATACTGTCAACATGATTCACCAGGGTTGACGTTGTACTTGGTCATGTGGCTGAAGCAGTGTTGGCCAGCTTTCTCCCCTGTAATCTACTCTATTTCCCCTGCTCTCCACACTGTTTTCTTTTGAGGGAAGTTACTACACTCAGACACACTTGAGCAGTGGGGAATCGTGAGCCACCTCTTGGAGGGGAAAGTATTTTCGTAAATTATTCGGAATTCTTTTGCCTGAGAAATCTGCCTCTTCCTCCATAGTCATTCAATCATTCATCCGTATCAGTAATGAACTCACGGATATATATTTTATACTTTGCACTATACCCCCATACCATTTTATTTCTTTGGTTCAAATTGTTCTGGCTTTGGCCATTGGGAAGTCTTTCAGTGGCTTCCCGTGTCCCTTTAACACGTCCCATCATTTTGTGTATGTATGTTTATTTATTTCTTTACAGGGAGGGCCTTACTTTTTGGCACTACCAGAGGTTGCAGGCTCATCTTGTATATTTCCTGCCCCAGTTGTGGATTTTGTCATTTCTCCAAGGAGCCCTGGTTCCCTCCATTAGAGAAGGCTGTTAGAAACCAACATCTGAGTGATAGAAGTACTCTGCTCGTTGCTACTGAGGGAATTTTAAACAATGCAATTTAAATAGCTTAATTCGTATCTTTTGGATATCCGCTTCTAGCCACTCAGTTTCCTCCTCTGCCGTGATTGTAATGTCATTAACTAAAGCATCTTTCTCAGAATTGCCACATCCAACATGGCACTCCTATCAAAGATGCAGTGTTCTTTTTAAGGCTGCTGAAGAACTGACGCCTGCTTAAGGAGACAATGGTCGCTGGGGCTTCCATAACGTCTGAACAGAGACCCACCTGCGGGCGGCTGCACTGTGCTTAGTTAGCGTAAGGGCACACACCCCACCCTGAATCCCGTCAGTCCTCTCTGAGCTAGATGACAGGCAACTGCAAAGGCAGGGCTGACAAGGTGGTGTCTCCGCTTGAAATAAAGTCTCAAATACCACAGTGCTGGACTAGGTCTTAGGGACTTCAGTGGCCTCTTTTCTAGTCAATGTGAGCGTTTCATTTGGCGGAAGCCTCATTTACTTCACCAGGCAAACTGGACCTTCCTGTTAGCATGAGTAATCTTTTCTCTCTGGCAGAAAGTCACCTAGCAAGTCAGCTGGTGATGTTGAGTGAGAAATGGCATGACTCCCGTGCACATTCTTTCACTAGGAACCGGAGCCCTAAAACCCTTTTCTCTCAGTCCATTTCCTGAGGCTGTAACTTTACTTTCCCTGTCTGTAACTTTATTTTCTCCTAAAGCTCTTTTTGATATCAAAGAAACATTTTGAACTTTCCTAACAGGTGAGAGAATCATTGACATTTAATCAAATAAGATTTATATTTTGAACTATTATACCATCTGCAATTCTCTAACATTGAAACAGAGGTTTCACATATTTATTTCAGTGACTTCAAGTCTTTTATAGCATGGTGACACTTGGTTGTTATTTAATACCTTGTCCTTCTCTCCTTTCCTACTCTCAAGAGAGTTACATGGCATATCTATAAAATTAAGGTTAAGAAACATTATTTATTTAAATTCTTTTCTCGAGAATTTAATGATAGATTTTAAGATGATGAAATACTCAAGAGGTATATGAAAGCAATATGTAGGAATTTATTTCTATTCCAGCTATATCTTAAAGTTAGAAACGTGCCCTGGTTGACAACCATTGCTCTAGTCCATTAAAGCTACTGTTTTCTCTTTTGCAAATTACAACATTTCTCTTTTGTGATCAGCAGGCTGAAGTTTTAGCTTCTGAAACCTGTACACAGCCAAATAACTCAACCGGCAGGTAGCAACAGAGTCCTTCGAGCCATGGTGTTTTGTACGAAGCACTGTATATCCAGACTGCAGACGTGAACTATGCCTTCTTCGTGTTGGAAGGTGGCATATGAGAAAAGGAAGCACAGCTGATACTTCCAAGTGCTGCAGAGTCCTAAACTGACACTGTACGGACTCAGTCTCGGGCCTGTGTGTTGAGTCACGCAGTCAGGAATAACTCAAGTAAACCTCTGACATGGGGCAATATCTGCTCTTGATTCCAAAGTTACCAAATCCTGACGGAGTTCAAAGGCACCAGACGGGGTTCCAAAGAAGCGATTGTTTTTCCTAGGAAAACTCCAATAGGTGAATGGAAGAGAAGCGAGCGTGGTGGGAAAAACTGATTTGGAACCCACCTCTAGTGTTTCTCTAACAAGGCCAAAATATTTTTACAATAATGATGACAATGTACCCATTATCATTTGTGAGTTAAAATATTTTAAAGAACCAACTTAGAGTTTTCATCTTTCTTGCACTGTCAAAGAAGGATGTCAAAACATCTCATTAAAAATTTTTTTATATCAAAATAAAGAAATACATTCAGCTTTCTATGGAACTAAAACCTCTGTAGCTTTTTGAAAGGTATAACTTTTGAAAAGGTATTTTTAGTGTTTTGAATTTTTCTTCCCATCAGAAATGAGAGTTTTGCTTTGCTGACTGCCATCAAGGAGGTGACAGCATTTGGAAATACGGTGCTTAGTTTCTGAATGGAGGAAAAAAGGTTCATCTCCCCAAAGCCTGGAAAAATCTACAGTCTGAGAACTGGCTCTTGGGGTAACGGGGTTACAAGGTCTGGCATCCACTACTCACAGTCGTGGTCACAGTCTCTTCAGTTACCACCTTCAGGGTGTCCACCACTGAGATGTAGCCAAGCCTCCGGGCAATGGCCAGGGCAGTGTTCCCATTCTGGGAAGAGGGAAACATGGTCAAGGAATTACAAGTCATTCCACGTGTCTCAGCGCCTGTGTGTTTCCACACGTTTGCCTTTACAAACGTAAGGTGAGTGTCTCACCAGTCCTTTCCCACTGTCATACCCAAAACGCTGTTTCATTAAAGACATACCTTGCACAAAACCCACCTAACCTGTCCCTACTCATAGAGCAGAGTCTGGGCTGCTACACATGGAATCCGAGAGGCTTTTTAAAGTTTTATGTAATCAAGGAAACAAACACGTGCTTCTTCTTATGTCTGTACTCCCTACTGGGTAGCAGTGGGTTTGTAGTTTTTTTTTTTTTTTTCGGTGCGCGGGCCCCTCACTGTTGTGGCCTCTCCTGTTGCGGAGCACAGGCTCCGGGTGCGCAGGCCCAGTGGCCGTGTCTCACGGGCCCAGCCGCTCCGCGGCATGCGGCATCCTCCTGGAACCGGGGCACGAACCCGTGTCCCCTGCACCGGCAGGCGGACTCTCAACCACTGCGCCACCAGGGAAGCCCGATTTGTAGTTTTTACGTGGGAAACATTAATCACATCTCTGTCTCTGGACAACTCACAACAATACAGTTATTGTCCTTTTCCCTTCATTCTACTGAATGCTCTGTTTATGCCTACTAAACATAGAAAGTCAAAAAGCAAACCTGTCCAATAAAAATGTAAGAAGGCACCAGCACCCAGGCCCAGCTCCCCCCTCATCACTTAGCTGGCCCTTTGCTCTTACCACAGTGAGTTCATTGGGGGAGGCATTGTTCTGAAGCAAGACATTGATTATATGCGTGTGTCCCTGTTGAGCTGCTTGGTGTAACGGCGTATACCCATTCTGTAGAAGGAAGATGGAAGAAAAGACTCTTACTTCCTTGGACACGAGATCAATGACTTGGTAGATACAAAGGAGAAAGGAGTTTACCTTTGTTTTGGCATTCACTTTTGCAGAATGCTGGAGCAGGAAGTTAACAATCTTGATGTTTCCATAGTGGCAGCCCACATGTAGTGGTGTGTATCCCATCTGTAATTATATATATAAACTTTATTAAGAAATAACCTTTCTTAACGAGGCAGAAAGCGTTTTTTTTTCCCTATATAAAACAAATGTCATTGACAGAGCTAATCTAAGGTATAAATAACAATACCACCTCACATGGAAATAGTTACTAAATGTCCCAAAGTGCTCGCTCTAGCATCGGCTCATTTTATTTCCATAACAACTTTTCAAGATAGGACGAAAAGATGGAACGACAGCCTAGACAGAAGGATCCAGTGGCTTCTTGCAGAGGGTCAGAAGCGTGCTCAATGGACAGACATGGACTAGCATTTATTCAACACTCTACTCTCTCAAGGCATAAAATTGAGGTTAAAAAATGTGAAGTGGTTAAGTGATCATGGAAGCAGTAGATGATGATCAGAATGCATGACGGAGACAGGAAGGATAGAAACACTGAAGCAGGAGAGGCTGGTGTGAGTTTAGGAGGTCTGCGATATATGAACTTGGTCTAGGAATAGATGCTCTAGTTAAAGTCTTCTGCCTACCTAGGTAGAGCCCCACACTTTGAAAACCACTCATTTAGACAAAGCAATGGATTGCTTCTCCAATTAATATCCACTGACCCCTGAGGGGCTATAAATTCCACCTATTAAAAAATATATCGTGTGTGTATGTATGTGTATGTATATATAGATACACACACACACACATATATTCTAGATAATTATTTTTTTTAAAAAGGATATTCCAGATATTTTTTCTAGATGGCCATAATGTAACAGACTCCACCACACAATTTCAGTGCCCATGGCCAATCTCTGTTTACGATGACACTGGCAGCACCAGATCACTGAAAGGGAGAGCACAGACTTTTAATATTTCTAAATGGTCATGGGTCAAGGGTCCATGTTTTCAAGTATCTGCATCTCGTATGTGATGGCATTAGTGTGTCTTTATGGTGACTCTGTGCTACAGACTGAATGACTGTATCCCCTAAAAGTTGTATGCTGAAACCCTAATCCCAGTGTAATGGTATTTAGAGACGGAACCTTTGGCAGGTAATTTGGTCATGAGGGTGGAGCCCTCATGAATGGGATTAGTGCCCTTATAAGAAGAGAAAGGAGACAGCCTGCCTCTTCTCTTTTCTACCTGCTACCAGCACCTTGATCTTGGATTTCCCAACCTCCAGAGCTGTGAGAAATAAAGGTTTGTCCAGGCTATAGTATTCTTGTTATAGCAGCCTAAACTAACTAAGACACTCCAGCAAATGGGTGTATTTGAATTTGAAAAGGGGACGTCCGGAACACAGCTGATTGTGGAAGGTGAAGACACCTCAGCGAGGATGTGCTGCCCTAAAGAACTGACTCTGGTTAGATTCTATTCCATCAACGGAACCGTAAGTGCAGCCACACTGACCAGACCCTGCTGATAAACTCACCGTAACCACATGTATATGAGTCTGACTTAGGACCCCTAAAGCTGCTTCATGCACGATGAAGGGTATCCCATTTTGGGGACCAGAATTCACCTGCCTGCTTTGCAGGGTTCTTTCTTGGTACTGAGGAACTCAGGATACTGTGTTAGGAATCAGAATGCTGCTTAGGGAGGGAGGCATGAAAACAGTTTTCTCCTACCAGTTCTCAGTACAATTAGCTTAATTGACTGAAGTAACATTATTCCCAGTGTTAGTGGCAGAGGACTGATCCCAAACCAAAAGATTACAGAAAATATTTTAAGATTTTAAATATTAAGGAACTCTTCAAGTTTCTGGTCAACATGCCTAAGCAATGATGCAACACTTTCCAATGGCTACTCTGCTACTGTATTGATCAGATTTTTAAAAGAAATTGAATTATTCTAAGTACCTTAATGTACAGTTTCTTCTCATCGTCATAGCTTCACTGTCACTCCTAGTAAAACCCTAAGTCATTATAGTGGACTGTTAGGACATGGTTGGTCTGCACCCTGCTCTCCACCTCCCATCTATTACATCTCTGAGCTCGTCTCCTACGAGTCTCTCCCTTGTTCACGCTGCTCTAAGACATTGGTCTTCTTGCTGCTCCACAAATACTACAGTATTTTATTAAAAATACATATGCATGCCAGGAAGATTTAGTTTTCATCCAGAGAAACCAAAATTGGGGCTCCTCTATTCATTGAGGGTCACAAAGTTCCCATGGTAAATGGCACCTTGCACATGCCCAGAGAGATGTGATTTGGGAAATTCCCTTCAACTAGTGGCAATACATTTTGGAAAGACCAACTCTTCTTTCTTTAATAACTAAGGAACAGTCATAGTTCAGATAACTGAGCAGTCTTTGCTTGCTTTTTTCACTGTTGCCTACTTATACCATCATTACAAGCTGAAGTTAAGGCATCTTCTTTAGGCAATACTGAAAGGGTGTATTTGTGTAGGAAGAGCAAACAGGTACAGACGGAATATTCAGGCTGCTGTTTCTGATCTATGGTACGTGAGCATGAGATCTTACTGAGCAGTAGTTAGGTGCCTCCCTATGCAACATGGTTTGAGAAAGCGGGAGCAGGAAATCCACACTATTTCCTCACCTCCTAAACCTGTGCTCTCTCTCGTCTGTCTTTGCCCTTCCTTGCACTTGTCATAGTCTTCCTCAGTGAACACACCCACTCACAACTACAATTATTCCCTCATTTTATTTCAGTTAAATTTTTTGTTTTCAAATTTTTTTATGTTGATACTATTGTTTTAGGGAATACCTTTCTCTTGTCACATGTTACACTAAATATTACTTAATAATATGGCAGGCTGTAAGATATTTCTATAAATAGCTTTTTCATAATTTTACTTCAATTAAACTGATTGAGATTGAAAAGTTGCATTTAGTAACAGACAGAGATTTTTCCTTTAGAAAACAAACTCTGAAAGTAAACTCTCAGTATCTCATTTCCTGAAGGTGCTACAGTTGAACGTCTTAGCACGCTAAAAAGGGAAAAAAGGTTGAAAAAATTTCTCCTGTGAATTTTTTACTTTATTGTTCACCTCCAAAATTAGTGTGGGGTTAAAATGGAAAACAAAACAAAGATCCTCTCAGGGACTACAGAAGAGTCAAAGATTATGAAAGAGTATTTCCGTAATGATAGAAGAAAAATAAGGCAATTGTCATCTCCATCCCTAACCCAGCCTATCCCACTTCTGACATCCCTTATAACTTCTTTGACCATTTCTCTTTCTACTGGCACCTTCCTCTTAGCCTACTAACATACTGCCATACTTCCAAACTTGGAAACAATAATCACTCCTTTCAAATATTTCTCTCCTTTCCTGGGTCTATATTCTCTTAAAGCTTCTTGAAAAAAACCCCATTTTTATTCACCATTCCCTTCCATTTTCCCCATATCTCACCGTCTCCACTACTCCAGTGAAACTGCCTTCTAATAACCCCGGTGCCACTCCAGTGCACGCGTTTTCGTGCTTTCTCTTCTGTGTCACACTCTCCTTGACAGTCTTCAGTTACTTGGCATCCATGTCATATTCTTTCCCCATTTCCCTCCTGCCCTCAGTCAGGCCTGCTTCCTTCCACCTCCTCCAACCACTTTAAAATATCGTTGATCCTAGGGGTTTTGTCTTTGATTTCCTCCACACTGTTCCTCAACGATCAGGTCCACATTCACAATTTCAACGGATACATTTATTCTGACCACGTCCAAATCGGTATCTTTAGTCCAGACGCCCCTCCTGTATCCCAGACCAAAGCTTTAGTCATTTACTAGCTGTCTCTACCTAGAGAGCCCCTAGGTCATGTAAGAATCAACACACCCAATACAGAACTCAGGGTGCTGTTTCTCCAACCAGCTTCTTCTCCTTCACTTCCTGTCTCGCTGAATGGGATTTATGATCACCTGGTTACAGAGCCACATCCTCAGATTCGTCCTGAATTTCTCACTTTTCCTTAGTCCCTATATACACATGGTCTCAAGTCTAATTGTTTGTACTTGTTAAGTATTTCTTCAATTTCTCTCTTGTTTACCAACATCCCATCTGCCCCTTACTTGAGGCCTTCTCTATTCTTCATCCGGACCTCAGCAATTGCCTTCTAATGGCCCCTGCTCCAAGCTCTTTTACCAACTCGTTCTTTGCATTGTCTCCTAGGATCTTTCTAAACCAGATATCTGATCTTATCATCTTCTGTTTACAACCTCTCAAGGCTTACCAGTACAAACAGGATTAAAAACTTAAGCATGGCACATCAAGGCCCTCTGAGATCATCTTAATTATCTAGCAGTATCTTGGGGCGTGCCCCCAATTTTTTCTCATGTTCCTGTGATGCTGAACCAGCCATAGACCCCTTCTATACTCCCACCTTCGTAAATAACTCAGTTAACGCCAATAACTCTAAATTTATTTATTTATACATGGGGTCAAAATCAGGCTTTGGACCAGCTAGCTATGTTACCTTACATGAGTAATTCCTTTTCTGTGCCTCAGTTTCTGTAAAATAGGGATACTAATTTTATCAACCTTATAAGACAGTCATAAGGATTAAACAAATTAATAAGGGTAAATGCTCAGAACAGTATCTGACACAGGGAAAATGAGTAGTAAATTTTGCTATTATTATTACATTTTTATTGTTGTGTCTCCCTCTCTAGACTATGAATTCTGTGAGGACAAGGAACGTATCACCCAGGTAAGAATCGAACAACTAGTAAGAGCTCTAGAAACAGATGTGAAATGACTATGTATCAAATAAACATTTTTCATGATTTTACACACATTAAAAGAAAGCTAATTTAACTATTTGCTTGCTTATCAGTACCTCCGAGAATCAGTGCTTTGGTGTGCTTTGGGGTGGTCTAAATAAAATGTTTCCAGAGATTCTCCTTTTGAAAAGCAAAAGAGGGCTTCCCTGGTGGCGCAGTGGTTGAGAGTCCCCCTGCCGATGCAGGGGACACGGGTTCGTGCCCCGGTCTGGGAAGATCCCACATGCCGCGGAGTGGCTGGGCCCGTGAGCCATGGCCACTGAGCCTGCGCGTCCGGAGCCTGTGCTCCACAATGGGAGAGGCCACAACAGTGAGAGGCCCGCATACCGCAAAAAAAAAAAAAAAAAAAAGCGAAAGAAGTGGCTTCATTTCAGCTGTACGACACTGAGCATTAAACCCTGTGCCAGCCGCACAATTTAGTCTGAACTGATTTGGTGAACTTCAAATACAAAGTGAGGTGGAGATATGGTGGGTCAGCAGGCCAGTGGGAAGGCTGCACGGCTGTTACCAGGATGTTCTGGTCTCTTCCCCACAAGAGAAAAGAGCTCCTGATAATTTAATTATTACTATTTTAAAATTGAAGCCAGTGACTCAAATGGTACCATACATTCTACCTGTCGGCTGCTTGGGGATGTCATCTTTACCAGGAAGAATTTGGAAGCTCATGGGATACAATCAACTCCTTATTTACAAGGCTAGGAAGCAAATCCAAGCAACCCGTCTCTTTGCACTCCTGCTCTACTCAACTATGGGACAATCATAGCCTCACTTCTTTTTGGTGCTGTGATCTTTGCTGAGAAGAAAAAGGATGAGAGAGTGATTTTTTTGTCTCTAATTTTTTTTAAGAGACAGAGAGATGCTTTCGGAACTACATCACTTGTAAAGGGCAGGAAAAGGTACATGCTTCAGAAATATTATACTGAGTACAAAAATGATTACAGACTGTGACCTGAGTTGGACAGGGTTAGAAAGAAACCCTGGTGGAGACCCAATACTCTTAAACTGTGGGGTTGCTTTTGCAAATCTAGAACAGAAGGTTCACAGCACCATTTCTTCTCCTCCCAACCTGCCCTTGAGAATCACTGCCTTAATCCCTGACTGAATTTTGGTGGTGTATATGTTGGATGTGTTGAGATAAAAAGCACTGAGAAACAGAACCCTGCTATTGCCTTCCCAAATTTTTCATTTATAAAGGGAGAGGGAACCAAATAAAATGTTTATAAGTCTGTGTGTGTATGTGTGTGTGTGTGTGTCAATAGAACAACACAGGGTGAATCTATTTACCATGAAGTTGCAAATTTCTGAAGTAAAGATTTCTTTTCTGATGAAAGTGTACAAGCACAGTAAAGAATATAAGCTAAATCCAGTCTGAGCTTTTCAGATTGAAAAATGCTTGTATTTTCATGGAAAGTAACAAGAAACCATTCAGCCACTACTGTTGCCTTTACTGGTTTCCCTGTTAAACATTCAGCTATCTAGGAAGGCATTCGGGGCTAAGGGGTTCTTTTGGAATGAAAAATTTGGAAAGAAACAGAATAGAGAGAACTGGGCACTTAGGCTACCAAAGAGGCCATGGGGACTTGAAGGGCACGAGGCATTTCAGAAATGGGAGTGAGGGAGGCCACCTGCGTCACAGCTCTATCTAAGACTACTCCAGCCAGGGACCATTATATTTGCTTCACTATTTTAATACAGAGTTTAAAAAGCATAAAGGATCTTGCCTGGTCACGTCTCTTTTGGGCAGATTCTTTCTAATAGAATGCAGTATGGGTGGAGAAGCCACAGCCCTAGAGAGTCAGAACACGGTGCAAAGGGTGTAGTCTACTCAGGTCTGCTTCCTGTGCTCGTCCCGTAAATCCAGCCTGATTCTGATGTCTGCAATACCTTTTTACCTGGCTAATTCCTGGTGACCCTTCTATGTTATTAATATCTTCAATATCTGTCCACACACCTCAGAATCCATCTATATTATACACAGAAATGTTCGTATTCACAGTATAACAGGTAACAAGTATTCATTTTTGTGTCAAAAATGTGACACACAGAAACAAAGTTACATTTTGAAGTAGATACAAGTTTGATATGAAGAGTAACAAAATTAAGTGCTGAAAGAAAATATTCAGAGAAAGACTGATATGAAGTCCTATCTTTGATGATGACACAAAACACCCATTCGTCTTATGTGAGTTTGAAATGGCGGCATTCTATGAGATTAATCAGAAATTTCTTTTTGAAAAGATAACTATTTTGGCTGAGAGAGGGAAGGAGTTGCTAGCGATCATATACACCACAAGAAATTTAGCAAGTGAGTAGCAGTTGAATAAAACCTAATGTATCCTCTTCCATAGACTATGCCTGAACAAAGTTAGAAGTCATCAATTACTGACAACTTTTTCTGTATGCATTTCTTAAAACTCAGTCACAAAAATTAAAAAAGGTACAAGCTTTCACACTCTGCCCTTGATGGGCAGATGTGCTGTAACAAGGATTTAAAAATTGCATTAACACAGGAGGCAGCAATATGCAGCTACATAAAGTATTCAGGCCAGTAAAGGTAAAAGCACCTGGGACACCACAACCAGAGACACTGGTGTCCCTTGTACAGATACACGTTTGAAATACTGTGTACAAAAGATATGATGGAAGATTTATTTTTCCCCCAGAAAATTGAATTTGTTCCATGCAAGGAGTCACAATGACACTCTGGATGGGCACCATCTTTTTGTGTACCTTTGTCTGGACGTCCACGTGTGCCCCCTGGTTTACTAGGACTTCGGCCACATTCACTCTGTCTTCTTGAGCGGCCAGATGGAGTGGGGTCAGGCCACTCTGCAAAAGATGAAAGTGGTCATCTTACAGGAGGGATGGAGGACACACAGGCGTGCTGGAGAAACAATTTAGGACTTCAAGAAGAGTAAGTCTACAATTTCTATGTTTAAAAAAATCTATAGGGGCTTCCCTGGTGGCGCAGTGGTTGAGGGTCCGCCTGCCGATGCAGGGGACGCGGGTTCGTGCCCCGGTCCGGGAAGATCCCACATGCCGCGGAGCGGCTGGGCTCGTGAGCCGTGGCCGCTGAGCCTGTGCGTCCGGAGCCTGTGCTCCGCAACGGGAGAGGCCACAACAGTGAGAGGCTCGCGTACCGCAAAAAAAAAAAAAAATCTATAGAGTAAGTTTATATACTAGCATGTGACAACATGGTTATCTGCAGGCTTAATGAAAAATTTCAAACATCCTCAAAAGTGGAGGGAATGGGCTGAACCTTGTGTACTGATCACAGATGCAGCAATTATCAAGGTTTTCCTACGTTTGCTTCATCCAGCCCTACTTCCTGTTTGTTCTTTGCTTTGCGGAAGTATTTTAAAGCAAATCCCAGACATTATATCATTTTCCTCTTATGTATTTCAGTGTTCACTTTTTTAAAATAGAGTCTTTTTATTTTTTACAAAATTATGCAAGAGTTCTAACGCACTACCAACGCATGACTAGCTTTAGAAAAATTTATTAAAATAAAAACTGTTTATAAATTGAATACTGACATATGATGATATCATTTTCTCCATTAAATATTAATACCCTAGGCTGACAAATATTTTCTTTATGTTGCTTCTGGGTAGGAAAAATGGTCTGTGAAATGTTATATAAATGCTGTCTCATTTCCAGGTCATTTAATGTGAAATGTGAAAATTTCCAGGTCATTTAATGAGACCAGATACTTGAAATTGACTCTACCACAGAATGGACAGGCTATGTGGTTATCCCAATGGCCAAGAAAAGAATCACCAAGACTGCACCCTGGTTTAAAAATCCTCTGTAGCTGCATTTTTCATAAATAACATTTAAGAGAACGTAAGCTGGTGTAAGGGCGTCCAGATTCTTTTCTTTCATCCATTATGAGCACACAAGTTAATGTCCCGAGTCCTAACGGCCTCTTTCTCCTCCTCTGCATCTGTGTAGCAAGGCCATCAACCTGTCCTATTTGTCAGAGGAAAGGCGTGAACCAAAAGCAGCACCAGGAAGGGCACAGAACCCTCGAGATGCTGAACAGTATTTATTTAGGGGCTCCTATTCCATCAAACTAATGACAGGACTCAGGAAGAGTCATTCACTCTTGACTTTCTAATACTCTTTACAGACTTTTGGAAGAAGCTCACCCAAACTGGATAAAAGAGGAAACAGGAAAAGGAGGACTGGTGCCTTCACTTGAAATCCAAGAAAAATAAGCCTGGGGCCAAAACTGGCACCACCCAAACACTGACATAATCATAGAACAATGTTCCACGTTCCACTTTAGAGGCAACAGATATTTGCAGCTGTAACATTATGTAAAAGTGTCACAATCCCCTATTCTAAGTTTGAGACTTTCCAAACCTTCTGAAGAGCCTTACTGAGTGGTTCTCAGCACAGCTGGGGGAATGTACTGTGGCTGGTGCCCTACTTTCTCGCGTTCCCCCGTGGACATTCGTGCTGTCCACTCTACCTTTGGCCTGGAGTCACCTCCAGCTTTCCTGGGCTTCCCTCTCTCTCCCCTGGTCTCGAAAAAGGCTTCACTGTTATTATTTATGTGCGAACCACCTGCGTGCTCACTTCTGTCGAGAGCATCACAATCCTGCATTTAAACTCTTTTCTCGTCTGTATTCTTCAAACCACTGTGAGTTTCTTGAGGTAACTACTGTACCTTTAATCCTTGTATAACCAGTCGAGTATCTAGCGTTTAATCCACCCACTAATCGACTGAGTCAGAGGAAAAAGCAAGCATCTTTCGGTAACATAGTATAAATTAAATAAAGAAAAAACTATTTTTACATTCATGATTTAAAAAACAAAATGTGATGGTTAAAACAGCCCTGTGTGAGTTCAGAAGTTATCTATTAACCTTTTATAAAGGTTTTGAGCATGGCTCTTTTTAAAAATGGCATTTATTGGGCACAGAGAGAATACCATCAACTTGGAAGAGCAACAGCTCTGCTTCGTATTCTATTGGCTGTGTAAAGAAATACAGCTACTTGTGGTCTGCAGAATTCGTGTGGGAAAGTGGGAACGTCAAAAGCAAAATTGCACCAGATCAAACACTAGTACTTCGGCAGGAACGTAGGTTCACGGGCTCTTTTTCTTAAAAACCTGGGAACTGCTGGTGAATAGCAGCAAGAGAAGTGAAAACAATCAAGTGTTTGGTTCAATCATACTTTTCGCGAAAGCTAAATCTTTCTTTTAATATTCATTGTTTAGCAAGTGTGAAATGGGGAAGTGGGATGGGGAAGGGGGAAGGGGTGGAGGGAGAGTAACTGATGTTTAAAACTCTGGCAGCTTAGGAAAAATGGACAGAAAACCTGTCGGAGTCCTTATTGAATAGAGCTCTGCGGATTTTCTGTTTTCACACTGGAACTTATTTAATACTTGATACAGAAAATGACTCCTGAGAAAGGAAGCAAAGACTTACAAATGCCTTCTTATTAGACCATTTCTAGGTACTGTGAGGTTCTTGAAAGTTCCTTAAGTGCAGTGTGCCAATGGGAATTTCCTTGGTGATATATTCGCTTATGTAGAGTTTGTTCAGGAAGGTGGCTGGGCATCTCCAGGCTTTCTTGGTTTGCTATGTCTCTTGGTCCTCAGAATTCCCTTGGCTGATCTAGCCTACCGAAGCAGACACTGAGAAATTCTTTCTGAAGTGTTTTCAGCCTAAAATTTTTAAAATTGATTTTACGGTGGATTCAAGGCTCAATATGTACATTGCCATGGGTTAGCTAAAGGAATTTAAAGGAAAAAAAATGTTTATTACACAGTACTTTGGTGTCAGACCTATAGAAAACGTTCACCTGTTAACCAATTGTTCAGGTTTGTATTGTCTCTGGGAGAATTAATGAGATATAATATTCTGGGCTCCTAAGAATAAATACACTGATGGATGCCAGAATGTGCTTCAATTTGAGAAGGCCACGTCCTCCATCTCATTAAGACAGGTTGAATTTTGCAGCAAACTATTATAAGGCTGGTCTATATATTAGTATATGAACCTTAGAAATTCAACAGCTCAAACAAATCCTGATTATAATGACTACTTGAAATTGCTTCGTGATTCCCGTTAATGCCGAGGCATACATTCCAAAGGAATGTTTAAAAAGAAAGATATGGCAAAAGCAAATCAGTACACGAGAAAAAAAAAAAGAAAATTGTGTTTGGTTTGCAATGATCACAAAGGATTTTCAAGATACTAAAACTGAAAAAAGGTTTTCCTATTCTCTTACGTATGTCTTTTGGTTCATAGAATTTGTTAAATTACCACCTTGGGAATTCAGATTAGTGCAGAGTAACCTTTTCCCCAAACTGTGAAAAGTCTAAAATTAAGACAACTATTCTTTTTCCACTTAGAAGAAGGTGCTGAATGTTAGTCATCTTCCTGACATTTCTGGGAAGTAAAGACTGTTGTCTTTGTTTATTAGAGAATGAAACTGAGGCTCAGAGATGTCACATAACTTGTCCAATCAAGTTACACGTCAAGTAGGAGTCAGATTTCGGATTCATACCCAGGAAATTCAAAGCCTCTGTGATCACAAAACACAGGCCACATATATTAAAATATTTAAACTACTTATTATTCATTGCCATAAAACTACTGCTATCTTGAAGCTCTACTCCGATATCTGAGCTATGGCTGAGAAATGTCATAGCTGTGCCATCACCACCCTGTAGAGGAGAAGCTAAATAACAGGGAGTTTGGATTATCGGGAATTTGGGGACACTCTTGCAGGTTTTTTTAAATCTGAAGACTAAGGAATATCTGTCTTGTATTTTGGGCAGATCTCAGACTCAGGTATTAATAAACAGGTCAGCAAACCCAAATTCTCTGCTATACACAGTGGAGGCAGTGACCTCCTTAACATGTCTCTGGGTAACTGTGGGCTGGACTTTCACAGAGCTCTTCACTAACCATGGGGATGTCGAATGTGAGGTCAGGGGAGTCTGAAGACTTCTGGGAACAGAGACTTAAAAAGTTCCCTGGCACTGCCAATTTACCTACAGAGACTAACCTTTTGATCTATGGAGTAAGACAGCTACTCTAAATTTCTGTTATTAAAATGAACTCTCTGAAGGCGGACCTGTTTCCAGTTTCTTTTTGTAACCTAGGACTTAAAACTGGGACAGGCAGTAGGTACCCCCCAAATGTCTGTGGCATAGATCAACTTACAACTTTTTATTTACAACCTACAACTTCTTATTTACTATGTTCTGGTTGCCCTTTGACTTTACATTATAACAAAACTTCACGTTACTAGAACAATTTTGTGGACCTCATTTTTATGGCTCTGTGTTACTCACCAGTATGACTTTGCAGTTATTGACTTAACATTCTCTTATTGTTTAAACAGATTTTTTTCAAGTTCTTCCTATGATAAATAACATGTTGGTACATACTTTTGTGCATACTACACTTTGCACTTTCTATTTGACCTGAATTTTTCATGACTTCTTAGCGATCTTTTGAAGGTGAGGTTTTGTTGCGCTGGATGCTTTGCAGAGGAAAAGAAAAAAGGTTACCTTATTGCTCAGGTTCACGTTAGCATTCCTGCTGAGGAGCAGTGACACCATGTCCACATGTCCTTCCTGAGCTGCAAGATGGACAGAAGCAATTCCTTGCCGGGTAACTGCGTCTGCATCAGCACCATATTCCAGCAGAGTTGTCGCTATGTCCATCTGGTTCTTTTTGGCAGCAATGTGCAGTGGTGTATAACCATTCTGTCAAGAGAAATCACTTGGTCACATGCCCAGTCACAAGATAAAAATGTGTGCAGTGCATTTTCAAACAGTATGCTTCCCTTTCTAGTGATTTTCTTTGATGGTTTAAAAAAATCATTAGCAAGTAAGCAAACACTGAGAAATCAAGAAGTCCTAGTAACATAGTGCCCTCATATCTCCCACATTCCTAAATAGGGAAAACGTACTATAGAGAGTTTAATGCAAAAGAGTCAAGAGTACCAGTGGTTTTACAAATGGATGGTAGCACCCCCTAGCACAGGTAGTTGTGTTAGTAGGTGCTCAATAATTACTTGCCTTATATATCAGGAATGAGAGGAAACCCAACTAGGAAACAAACAAATGGTACCACCGGGGCAGGTTCAGAGCCATTATTCAACCTTTAAAATCCCTTTACTAGCCTATTGCTTACAAGTGAAAATTTTTAATTTTCATGGTAGTCAAGATACTGTAATCTACTCCCATTTGCCATTCTGATTGCCTCTTTTATGAAACTTCAGTCACACTTCAGCTAGACTGGTCCCCAAACAACATATGGCTCATGTTTCTGTCTTGCCTTACTCTACCAAGAATGCTTTTCTCCAACATGCCCTTGGGACCAGCATCTTTCATTTGAAGGTTCAGCTCAAGGGTCACACCCCCATGAAGTGTTTCACCTCTCCTTCCACTCTTTTTTTTTTTGCGGTACGCGGGCCTCTCACTGTTGTGGCCTCTCCCGTTGCGGAGCACAGGCTCCGGATGCGCAGGCCCAGCGGCCATGGCTCACGGGCCCAGCCGCTCTGCGGCATGTGGGATCTTCCCGGTCCGGGGCACGAACCCGTGTCCCCTGCATCGGCAGGCGGACTCTCAACCACTGTGCCACCAGGGAAGCCCCTCCCCTTCCACTCTTATACCTGCCCCTCACTTGGCTGACTCCAGTCAAAATCCCGGAGATGTTTAGTGGCACTCTTCTTCATATATCTGTCTCCTCCTACTAAAATGCAGATTTGTTAAGGGCAAGTATTGTGCCACATTTGTCTTTGTATCTCTAGAGCCTGGCAATGACTGGCAAATCCTTAGATTTGAGTCAAGCTTACTAGAGCTTTCAGAACATTCTGGGATCCTTCTCTTGGTTGACTTTTGATACTCAGAGGTGGAAGGAACCAAAATTCCTTTGACAAATTGTTAATAAGCTGCTTCAGGAGCCCTCAGAGTCCTCTGTCCTAAGAAAAAAGGTCCCCTGCCTTAGGAAACCCTGTCCTGACTCACAGTCATTTAAGAGGAATGCAAGATTACATTTTGACATGGGCCTGAATCTAATTACATAAAAAATGCCAATGAAAAACTAGAATTTTTTTTTTTTGGTATAGACAAGAGGATTTAGAGAAAGAAAATAGAAAGAAAAAAGAATAATTAGAATTTATAAAATACAAATAGGATTTAGATTTGGGAATATGATCCAAATCTGGACAACAGATCAGTCACAATCTTTCCAAGCCATAAGGATGGGTCAGAAATAACTCAGAGGGCAGTGGGGGGGCTACTGGTTGACCAGCCTGCTGTAATTAACCCTCATGTTTATGTCAGTGGTATGTTCTACTGTGACAGCATTGCTCCCTTGACAAACATTCTTTCTATATTTGATTCTAGAAGATTTAAGGTTGCTGGATAGCAACTGAAGAAAGTGGAAATGCCACTTCTAGACTCTTCTGAAACCAGCCTCTGCCGAACAGGATGGGCCAGGGTAGAAGATTTTATGCTCCTATTTTTAGTTTTGACCTATTGCCATCTGGAAACCCCAGCTGACCTCAGAAGCATTTGGCCCTCTGCTCACACACACCCTAAAGAGATCGTCTTCAGAGTCTAATGTAGATCTCTGGATTGAGCCCAACTCTACAGTGAGTGACAGGAGGGGGTGATCTGTTTTACTACCATCCCCACCCCTGAATAAAAGGGAAAATTCAAAAAGCAGTGCTAGGAAACCTGATTAGTCAAGACTCTTAACACGAACTAATTAGAGTGGTAAAGGCAAGATAAAGTCAGAGCAGCTTCTAATCATGCATCTTATCAGTCAGTAAGTTCTCAGCCTCTAAAGGTAAGTCAGTATCCTCTGAGATGTGACAATCCTCTTGATTACTTTTAATTCCACCAAGAAATCACTGACTCTTAGAAAACAGGGAAGCTCTGACATCTGTGTAATGCATGCCAATTCCAGACAAGTTACTCATTATTACTGAGGGGTTTATTCTGAGCTCCTTACCTGAGATACAAAGGAAAGTATAAAGCAAGGGAAAAACAATTTAGGGTATTATTTTAGAATGGCTAGTTCATCTCAGAAAGGCTTAAGAAATATTTCGAATAAGAAACAAGTAGTTTATCTTGAGACCTATGATAAAATTTTCTAAATTTCCTAACTTCTTTCTAATTTCTAGAAAGTTAAAGGATTCTTACTTGCCATACAAAAGGAGACAGATACATTTATCAGACGAGACATAAAGTAGTGAGAGACTGAACTAGAGGATAATCTCAATCAATACTTTTTCCCTCTTGATGTAGAGGACAAAGTGCATGCCATGTGTCCTTTTGCATTTCAAGATTAAAAACAAGAGCAGATGTAATTTTAAATGATTAAAAGTAATATATTTACACTGTACTTTATATTTTTCCCCCAAACCTTCATAATCTCTACTGATCCATGCCAACAGATATACTGTACAGCTTATGAAAGAGAAATCTGACAAATAGTAAGTTAAGGCTCACTAACCCTTCCACAACCTGTGCCCAGGTTATTCCTGAACTCAAGCCAATCCTCTTTCCAGCACAGTGTCCTGCCTCAGGAAATAGATCTGGCTAAAATGGATTAGAGAAGCCCATCTAGTTTTTCAGCACCCTCCTTCCTCTTCCATTAGCTAAAGTCACATTGTGTTTCTAGGGCACATGTGGGTAAGAAAATATGCCCGCAATTCTACAAAAGGGAAGAAAGGGCAACAAGAAAGCATCATGTACTCCAAGAAGAAAGGATGCGAATAAGGAAGAGGTAGCATGGAAAGCACGGCTGTCTGTCATATCCATATGCATGCTTAGCTCTGTTGAGTTTTTGGCCCTCCTTTCTCACCACTACCTGAATTCAGAAATGCTGTAGCCTCCCTAGAGGAAAGAAGGTTATTTGCCTACCCTATATCCATTCTCCTTCCTTCCTTAATAAAAGAACCTTTGGTGTTGTGCCCTGCTGAAAACTACATTTCCCAGCTTCCCTTGCAGAAGGAAGTGGCCAATGAGATGTAAGGAGAAATGGCTGGGTGGAGCTTCTGGCAATGCCCTGCTGTCTGACTTTCTTTCTTCCTCTTCTTCTTCTTTATTTTTTTAATGTTGTGTTTTCTCAATCCATCCTACTGGTGATTAGGGTACTTAATACCACGTTATGAGGGCACATTTATCAGTCTGCTTTTCAAATATTACTCTTCTACCTTCTTCCAACCCACTGTTCCTCTTTTCAATGTCCTATTCAGTTTAAAGAAATCAGAAAAAAAATGACAAAACAAATTTAATTTTGTTTAAAAAAGTTTAGTCCCTATGAAAACCCATCCGACCTATATGTGACAGGCCCTCCAAGGGGGCTGCCCCTGTGGGCTACCTGTGTCTGACTTTCTTTACTACCTGGCAGCCTGAGCAACAAGAGCTGGAAGAAAGACCCAAAAAAATCACAGGAAATTTTCTTTACACTCTGGAAACACTGAACCAGCAACAACACCTGCCTACCTCCAGACTGGTTATGACAAGAGAACAAACAGAGCCTCATCAGTTTAATCCACCGTAGCTACGCCTTTTTTCTACCAGGTGAACCAAACCCTAACTGATAGAACTGGCTTTGCTCAGGATCAAAGACTAGAAAAAGCTCCTGACCAAGGACCACAGCCTCAGAAAGTGGGGATGGTTGGACATGTGTCAGACATGGCATACAGAGACTCTTATGGAGGCAACTGCACTATGGGAATGAGAATGAATGTCCTCTTAGAAAAGCCTGTGTTCAATTGACTGTAAAAGATATGCTGAAGGCTAAAGGGCTGTTAAAGAACTGCTTTTCGACTCTTTGTCAAAGATGTTTTGCAGATAGGGAACCGTGAAGTCTTGTTGGACAAATACGAAGCTGAAAATCAACTACAAATATATCAACTATTGGCCTTTTTCAGAGTTATTTGTGGATGAAAAGGTGGATTGGACTCATTTTGTTTCACTTATTTATGACTTTTGTCAATTCTAAACTACTTAGCACTAGTTATGACAAAATTATTACTCTCATGTGAGGAATGAATAGTTCACTTATTAATTATTTACTGGTTGCCTGCCATGAGCCTGAGGATATTTATAACAGAAGAAAAGTGGCCCAGGCTTAAAGGGACAGGAAAATAAACAAATGAAGTGGACAACTATTAAATTTCATTGTAAATTTTTCTCATTTTAAAACTTGTGGTCAAATATACATTACATAAAACTTACCATTTAAGTGTACAGTCAATGGCATGAAGTACATTCACAATGTTCTCTGTTCATTACCACCATCCATCTCTAAACTGAAACTCTACCCATTCAACACTAACTCCCCATTCTTTCCTTCCCTCAGCCCCTGGCAACCAGCATTCTACATTGTGTCTCTGCATGAAATCATACAGTATTTGTCCTTTGATATGCCTGGCTTATTTCATTCAGCATAGTATCTCTGAGGTTCATTCATGTCGTAGCACGTGTCAGAATTCCCTTCCTTTTTAAGGCTGAATAATATTCCATTGCATGTATAGACTACATTTCGTTTATCCATTCATGCTTCCATGGACACGTGGGTTGCTTCTACACTTTGGCTATTGTGAATAATGCTGCTATTCATTTTTTTTAAAATAAAGTTTTTTCAAAAGTCAAGGGATGGCTTTATGATAGAAAGAATGTCAGGGCTAGAAATTATGGGAAAAAGCTGCTCTTAGATGAAAAGCAAGTTTGGGGGCTTGATTTTGAATGGTAGATTTCACTGGGTACAATTCTGAAGACGATGGGGCAGGAGATGATTGAGAAATACAGGAAAAAAGGTTCTGAAGAGAAATAACTTTCAAAGATCACATACTCTCTAAATAGAGAAAGTACCTGAAAACTTTATCTCTGAAAGTATCCAAAGTAATTTAGAATAGCCCAAATTCTTTGATTTGTGTGTACAAGAGATTTGATCTAAACACTAAGTTTAAAGGAGAACACTATAGCTGCCCCCAAATGGAAGAGCTAAACAAATATAAAAAGCTGGAGGGATGCTAAAAGTTCCTTCAACCAACAGTATTTAGAAAAAGAATGGAATAGCATTTAAATTGTGCTCTGTATCATTCCAGTGTTCTCTGATCATAACTACCTGCTCAACAATAGCGAACTCATTAAACCAACAGCACTATGCTAACCTGTCTTTAAATAAACTCTTTATGATTTGCTTCTCAAGTCAGAATACCAGAGTCATAAGAAAGCCATTCACTCTAAGTATCTCTTTTCTGAGAAATCTCTGTTATCTACCGGTCAAAAATGACCTAACGGGGCTTCCCTGGTGGTGCAGGGGTTGAGAGTTAGCCTGCCGATGCAGGCGACGCGGGTTCGTGCCCCGGTCCAGGAAGATCCCACATGCCGCGGAGTGGCTGGGCCCGTGAGCCATGGCCGCTGAGCCTGTGCGTCCGGAGCTTGTGCTCCGCAATGGGAGAGTCCACAGCAGTGAGAGGCCCGCGTACCGCAAAAAAAAAAAAAAAAAAAAAAAAGACCTAACAATAAGAATAAAGAAGAATAAAGATTCTCCTACTGTATAGCACAGGGAACTATAGTCTGTATGCTGTGATGAACCATAATAGAAAAGAATATGAAAAGGAATGTATATATCTGTATAACTGATTCACTTTGCTGTACAGCAGAAATTAACACAACATTGTAAATCAACTATACTTCAATAAAATAAATTTTAAAAAAAGAATAAAGATTCTCCTTAGCAATAATAACAACACATGAGCAAAACCTCTCAACTTATTTTATCAAGCGCACATAAACCACTTGAAGGCAATGTTTTATGGCCAGGAAAATGTAACACATATTTTATAACTTTGACAAATGAGAACTTTCTTACTCCCTCTGGCTGTTCTTACGTTTTTAGTCTGGCTAAAGAGGACTTCAACTTTTTTTCCTGGATTTTCCTCAGGCTCCAGGACGTCCTGGATTTTCAAGGAATATCAATGGACAAGTAAATATTTATTGAGCATCTACCACAGGAGTTGACTATAGCCGAAGGCACAGATTTCCTAAGGCACTTATATTGCCATGATCTTTAAGGGATGCCTAAACTAGGAGGGTGATACAGACGAAGCCAAAGTAAATATACATATAGAGACTGCCCGTCAGTCTCCTCATGCTGTCACATTACAGGTACCTTTGCAGCCGCGTGGGGTGAGGCTCCTTGGTCCAGAAGCAGAAGGGCCACTTTCTGATTATCGTAATGTGCAGCTACATGCAGTGGAGTTAGCCCGCTCTGAAAACACGTGCAGAAACAACAACCAGTGTCAAAGCGCCTTAACATCAGAGGCCTAGATTTAGGAGATGGGATTAGATTGGATACAACACACAGTGTAGTTTACATTCCAGTTTCCACAACACTTGGACCCCAGCTTTCACCTCCTATTTCTGCAGTCATCTTCATCCTATGAGACTTAAATATGGATTAGTTATAATTTAGGTGGCTGTTGGTGAATGTTAGCAAGAGCTTGTTTTTTGTTATCGTGGGAGTGGCCTGTTACAGGTTGGCCGATGATCCCATACCTTCCCAGCAGCATCTGGAGATGCACTTTTCTGTAGCAGGAGACTGGCTACTTCAAGCTTCCCGTACTTTGCTGCCACATGAAGGGGAGTAAATCCTTTCTGAAACGATAAACATAAAAATAATGAATAATAGAAACGATACAAAGGTATCACTCTTCTAGAACTGAGGCGTTATTCTAATGGTGAAGAGCAGTTAAGCCTGTATTTAAGGACCAAGACTGGTAGATAACTGTTAAAGAGTCCCCTTTTCAACACAGATGAGCAGCATATTTAATCTTTCTCGTTCTGTTGGCTCGGCCACGAGACACTAATCCTGGGGACTAGTCAGGTATCTGACAAGGATGAAGTTGGAAAGCTGGATCTGGGGCTTATTCTACGGCCATTTGGGGATTTCACATTGTGGGAAGAATAGGTTATAGGGTCCAGGCCCAATTTGGATTTGGAGGGCTTGGAAAAATCTAGGACAAGTCTGGACCTCTCATAACCTCCCACATCACCAGGCTGGAGCCTTTCTCTTCCCCTTTCTTTATTGCCACACGTATACACACGTCTGTATGTATGACCCAGTCCTTAGGGGTAGGAGTCAGAGATTCTCACACTTTAGACACCACAGGTGAACTGAACAATAACACAGGGTTCTATCTCAATAAATAGGCGAGAGTTGGATACTGAGAGTTGAGCAGCTCCTTCTTCTTGCTTCTAACTCTTAACAAGGATCTGGGTATCGACCGGTCAGTCACCATGCACAGCTAGGGCCCCAAGCACGAGGCAGGGATTAGAGGGTCGTCAACATATTTGACCCCATGGGACTATAGCCAGTTAGAGTAAGTGGGCAGCTCGTATGGTGGAAAGGCCGGGACACTCAAAACCCCATCACCCATTCCTCTGTTTCACATGTTAAATGAGATCCAGGAACTTGCATGTCTACTGAAGAGCCTAAAGAATCACAGGGGGCGAATTTTGAGAAAGTCATCATTTGTTCAGATAGTTTTCCAAGTATTTGTAATCACTGTAATTAATGCTTCTTCTCTGCATCTAAAAAAGGGTGTAACACCGATTTCTAGCTTTCTAAGACATGCCATGGGCCAATTCATCTTGCTATCACACTTGCTAGTTTATGTAGGATCAAAGAAAAATGAGCTCTAAATTTTGCATTCTGCACTTGAAAAGCAACTGTGTGGTGGGTCATTACTGTAAGGCATCAGAGCTGAGATTAAAAAAAAAAACAAAAACCTATAAATCAGAAAAGAAAACAACAACAAAAAAAGCAGCATCAACAAACCAAGAAAAATACACCTCCTGCTTTGAAAGTATTATAAAAGCATTAACCAACTGAGCTTTGATAATGTGGTTTGTATACCTGGCCTCGGCAACAGAAATCTGTGGCTGTGTTTTTAAAGCACCCTTTAAATCTGTCAAACAACTTGCAAGAAATATCTGACTCCAGACATCAATAAGGTTTCGTTAGAAGATAATGTACTGAGAAACGTAAGATATACACACACACCAAATCACCCTGCCCCACCCCAGGGCTTTGCTGGCCATGTTAATCCTGGGATCCAAGTATAGTTGCTGTTGTACACCTTTTGTACCTATTACCACGCAGGAAACTGTAAAGAGAATGTTTTTTGGGGGGACACAGCAGGATTCTAAGACTGGCTTTCATACCTTTGTTGTTATAGATAAAGATGCGCCATGATCCAAAAGGAAGGCGGCTACGTCCTCATGCCCCTCTCGGGCTGCAAGGTGGAGTGGGGTGTACCCAGAAGTCGTGGCTGCATTTGGAGATGCTCCTTGCTGTAACAGCTGTTGTACTATATCTGCTTTCCCCAATCGCGCAGAAATGTGGAGTGGGGTTTGGTCATCCTATAGGACAAGTAAAAGTTCAGGGCTGATGAGCTGAGAAAACAATGGTGCCACTCTGAAAAATACAGGAAACTTCACTGCTTGGTATCAGAGGCTACATTCAACTCTTTGATTCAATACTAAAAAGAACCTCATTTATCTTTTTCTTTAAGTTTCAGAAAGGTGAGGGTGGCAGATCTAAGCACCTTAAACACCCTCTGAGTAACCTATCAGCGTGAGAATTGTGAAAGGCAGTTCTATCCAGAAATTATCCCCACTCCGTCCTGCTATACTTTAGCAATTTTTAAACCTCTGATGGCTCCTTTTTGGCGGAGATAAGGGAATGTATCCTGGGAAAACGGAAATACCTGGGAGGGATATTATACCTCCACCAGTTCTCATGTACTCATATGTAATGAATTATTTTATTGGTGCTGCCTTCCCACAGTCAAAAGTGGGAGGAGGGGAGAGGGCAGTGAAGGATGGTTGAGGAAGGTTCCCAGCTACGATGGGGGCTGACAGCCAGCCCATCCTCTGCTTGCCGAGCTGTCATCCAGGCTGCATCTGCCTGGAGTGGAGGGCACCTTATGACAGTTCACCCAAGGACACAAGGCACTCCTAAGTCCTGCACCCTGAGGGCCTTATCCCCACGTTGGAGGGGTATCTTTTCCTTGTTTGCCCAAAGATGCCCTCTGGAGAGAAATCCTCTACCAGGATGTGAAAAAGTCCAGGTAAATACTTTATGTAGGGCAAGTAGAGAGAAGAGGCTGGAGCACAGGGCACTGCTGTGCAAAGGTCAAGATCAAAGCAAGAGGGTCTGTGTAACTAGTAGGAAGTGTGAGAAGTTAGGGGAGATGCCACTGGCTATGGAAGTCAGGCTCTTAACAATGATACATACTATCTCTTTAATGAGATAACTATGCATCTTATGGTCAATTTCAGCTTGTGGGTGAAACCATTTCCTAGGCGAAATGCTTCATATGTAACAACACTCAAAAATGTGAGGTTTCTTGTAATGGTAGAGTACAGCCTCTCTTAACCAATCTACTTAACCGATTAACCAACATCCTCTAGATCAGGGATCAGAACAGTAAAATCCAGGGGCTAAATCCAGCTGTCACCTGTGTTTGTAAATAAAGTTTTATTGGAACACAGTCATGTCCATTTGCTGATGTATTAAACTATGTACTATTGCTGTTTTCACTCTGTCACGACAGAGTTGAGAGTTTGTGGACAAAGATAGTATCCTGTGAAGCCTAAAATATTGATGATCAGGCCCTTTCCAGAAAACGTTTGCGGAGCTCTGTTTCTAGGTCCTCTGTAAAATCTACCAGCTGGCACCACAATACACGGGACACTTAAGGTTTATAGTCTGCTGACTAGAATGTTACCACTACCTTTGTACCCACCTTTGTGGATTTTATGTTTACAAAGACCTAGTTGTGTTTGTTCCCACACTAGTGTGTTTATACTAGTACTTTTCTAGCTTGTACTATGTTTACACTAATTATATAATGACATAATATGTTAACAGGTAAAGTATGAGTACGGAAGGAAAGGCTTTAAGGACACTTAAAAGCCTTGGAGAGCCTTGGTAGACGTTGATGAAAAACCAACTATGGGGGTTTCCCTGGTGGCGCAGTGGTTGAGAGTCCGCCTGCCGATGCAGGGGACGCGGGTTCGTGCCCTGGTCCGGGAAGATCCCACATGCCGCGGAGCGGCTGGACCCGTGAGCCATGGCCGCTGAGCCTGCGCATCCGGAGCCTGTGCTCCGCAATGGGAGAGGCCACAGCAGCGAGAGGCCCGCGTACCGCAAAATACAAAAAAACAAATAAAACAACTATGGGACTTCCCTGGTGGTCCAGTGGTTAAGACTCCATGCTTCCAATGCAGGGGGCACAAGTTCAATCCCTGGTTGGGGAAGTTCTGAATGCCACACAGCCAAAAAAGAAAAAAAAGACAAAAAAAAAACCAAAAACCCAACTATGGTCAAACTACGTATGGGTAGGAGAGCTGAATAGACTGGGGGAAAATTATAAAAGTTGAGAAATATCCTGTACTCAAACTGCTTTGCAAATGCCTCAGTTTTCTCTTCTTTTAACCCTAAACTAGAAACTACAAAGTATGTAATTAAATGACAAATAAATGTACATTTGTATATTGAAGGGATAAAATTAAGTGGTTGAGGTATTTACATATCTATTTACGATTCTTGACCTAAACTGCCATTTAAAAAAAAAAATTGGTAAATTATAGTTTATTCATGCACTGAAAAAAAAATCATTAAAAAAAGCTAAACATCAATAAATAAACAACAAATTTTAAACTGCCATTTTGATAACCAGACCAACTACCATCAAGACAGTGACAGATAGTTTCTTCTGGAGGGTAAATGCCAGGCAGAGAATGACGCATGCAGACTCAGCCCTTGGACTTCCCCAGCTGTCCAGTGGTTAAGGCTCCACCTTCCAATGCCGGGAGCGTGGGTTCGATCCCTGGTCTGGGAACTAAGATCCCACATGCCGCAAGGTGCGGCCCAAAACAAACAAACAAACAAACAAACTCATCCCTGATGTTCTTCTATATTCTATGTTCCATGAACAACTCTGACCAAGTCTCAGGGTTTATGGTTTCACAACTTGCAGAGAAAAAGTTCAAACTCCCTTTTTCCTTTTGTGGCTCTGACAGCTGACATCTAGGTCAACCAAAAGAACTCAATTATGCTTCCAAACTGTGCTTGTTTTAGAAGCTTTGTGCATGAGCCCTTCTCCATAGAGTGCAAACAACTCTGGGCCAATTCTAGGTTTGTTTCCTAAGCCATTAGGGACGAGCAATGTGCCAAGGACACAAAGTTCTTGTTCTATTTCATTTTGTTAAATAATTGAGTAGATACACATACAGGGAAGGGATGTTTTCAATATCCCTTGGGTAGAGACTTTTGTCATTGGTGGTGGTTCATTACTTTAAAAGAGTGATCCTGGAAGAAAGCACGCCTATGTTTAAAGGTTTTATTAAAATCATTTCTTCTCTCGGCAGCAAACACTTCCACGCTCGGCACATACCTTAGCTTTAGCTTCTACCTGAGCGCCGTCTTGCACCAGATACCGCACGACTTCGGCCTGGCCGGACCGAGCTGCCATGTGCAGCGCTGTTTCTCCTCTCTGGGGAACAGGAGCCGTTAGGTAACTTAAGGTAACTTAACGGCAGCTCTAAAGAAGACTGGCCTATTTGCTTTGCATAAAGTTGATGATGGAGGGTTTTTTTAAATAAAAAGTAGTTCCAAGCACTTCCTTATTGAAAATAGGAAAGATAGGAAATCAAATACACAAGAATTTCCCAGGAACCTGGTCCATGATGGAAGACATCAGTGTAAGCCCAGAGCGCACGGCAGGATCAGAAGCCGTGCTCAATACTCTACAGTGTAGCCTCACTGGGGGTTCAAAGGCAAATGCTATGGGGCCAAGCAGGAGGGTAGGCGAGTGAAGCGGGCAGATGGGGGAATGCTCCTGGAGACAGGCCAGGCCTTATCCTGGCTGGGGGGGGGGGGCGCTGCTAGCTGGCGTCAGCGGGCTACTCCAGTAACTCTTTGCGATGCCAGCTGTATCATGCCATACCTTCCTATTTTTCAAACACAGCGGCAGTCTGCATATTTGTGGATATTTCTTGAATGCTGGTCAAAAAATCAGAGTTCAAAACAAAAGAAAACCAAAAATGCTGCACAGGCAACACAAAACACACCCAAGGGCCAGACGTGGCTTACCCTTGGTTTGCATTTCCTGCTTTATCTCAACAGGTCATTATCCTTTGGGGCATTATCCCAAGGGGTTATTTTCTTTGCCACTGGACTTCCCCCGCCTCTGCTGCTTTTCACCAAATGGACTTTAATTCAGATGATCTTTTCGTTTGTGTAATAATAAAAAAAGGAAAACAACATAGAAAACACATATGGATTGAAATGTAAAAAGTAAAAAAAATCAAATATATTCTGCCCCACACAAGTGATGCCCACCTTTATTTTTTATTTAAAAATTATATATTTATTTATTTATTTTTGGCTGCGTTGGGTCTTCGTTGCTGTGCACAGGCTTTCTCTAGGTGTGGCGAGCAGGGGTTACTCTTTGTTGCGGAGCGTGGGCTTCTCATTGCGGTGGCTTCTCTTGTTGTGGAGCATGGGCTCTAGGCACGCGGGCTTCAGTAGCTGTGGTGCGCGGGTTTCAGTAGTCGTGGCTCGTGGGCTCTAGAGCACAGGCTCAGTAGTTGTGGCACACAGGCTTAGCTGCTCCGTGGCATGTGGGCTCTTCCCGGACCAGGGCTCGAACCCATGTCCCCTGCATTGGCAGGCGGATTCTTAACCACTGCGCCACCAGGGAAGTCCCAGCGCCCACCTTTAAATTACTTTTTATAGATATCGCTTTGCTTTATAGGACATCCACCTCCATGGAAGGATATGCAGAGATACAGTTCACACGAAACTTGTTGCTATGTTTCCTGGAAAGGTGCTGAGGATGTAGGTGACCATGTTACCCAGTGTTCTCTTTGTAAAGGAAAACCTTCTCTCCTGGTGTTAGTACCAGGAAAGACTGCATTTCAGCTGAGAGCTGGTCTGACGTGGATGTGCTGACTCAAGCTGCTGGAAGACATAGCGTCTTTCGGGGGCCTACCCTCAGGGTGAGGACGCAGGACCTTATGGTTTGCCCTTTCTGTGCCAGAATGTTCCTCGTTTTATTTTTATTTCTTTGGGGCTCATGAGTCCAACAAGTGTTCTTATGCTTGTGGTCTGGGGTGCTAAGACTGTTATGCTGCTAAACTTAAAATTCTGTAAAGCAATGTCAAAGGCCACATGCAGGCCGAGGGTGATAAGTTACTCCTCTGACATTGACTATGAAGTGGGTCTCATGGTTCTGCAGAGCAATGCTCAGTGTGGGCAAACAACAACATCCAATAATGAACTGAGCTCCATGGGTCTGCGATAACACTGTCGAGCACGCTGAAGAGAGATTACTTTGAAGTTTCTTGAAATCACAATAAGGAGAGTGTTGGAACCACCTTCTCAACATGCAACACTTATTTTTTAAAGACATTTTATTCAAGTCTAGTTGATTTACAGTGTTGTGTTAATTTCTGCTATATAGCTAAGGGACTCAGTTATACATATATATTCGTTTTCACATTCTTTTCCGTTATGGTTTATCCCAGGATATTGAATAGAGTTCCCTGTGCTACACAGTAGGACCTTGTTGTTTATCCATCCTCTATATACTAGTTAGCATCTGCTAATCCCAAACTCCCAATCCATTCCTCCCCCAGCTCCCTCCCCCTTGGCAACCACAAGTCTGTTCTCTATGTCTGTGAGTCTGTTTCTCTTTTGTAGATAAGTTCATTCGTCACATTTTAGATTCCACACATAAGTGACGTCATACGGCATTTTTCTTTCTCTTTCTGACTTACTTTGCTTAGTATGATAATCTCTAGGTGCATCATGCATGCAACATAATGCTTCTGTTGAAAAAAAACTCTCCCCGTCCACAAAACTTTATTTTTTAAAGCATAATATTCAGTAGTAACATACACAGTCCCTAAGTCTCAGCAATTTGTGACCAGCTAGTGATCGGATGGATCTTGCCTTTGAAATAAAGGAAACCACAGGTATTTTCAAAATTCTGCCCTTTTCTAAGTACTCAAGTTAAATGGGAATTAATTTACCTATAACAAAAATAGGTAGATGGAGAGCAATCGTTTCCAGTTTCATAAATGCTCACAATTAGACCTACTTTGTTCAAAGGATACTTACCACGTTGGTGGTATTTGGTGAGGCTCCATGATGCATTAGTTGTGACACGATATTTACATGCCCCATGAAGGCAGCAACATGGATTGGGGTAAGGCCCGACTGGGGAGAAAGAGGGAGATGTCAGTTTGTTGGCTTATTTTAAAAAGGGTTTGTCTGCCTGCCCACCTGCCTACCTGCCATCCATCCATCCAGGCTAAGATAACCAATTTATTGATCAGATCAGAAAACATCAAGACATCACCATGACGTCATAGATTTTATAAGGCAAACGTATCAATATTCATCATGTCTCTAAAGCACGTTCCGTGATTATGAAAGGCCTATGTCATAACCATTAAAGAAGAAAGATTTATTTCACACATTCTATATAGCTCTATAAAAAATATTTAGAGAAATACCTTGAAGGTTTTTTCCCTTTGCTACTAAGCCTTCCTTATCCATATGACTGTGTGTGTGTGTGTGTGTGTGTGTGTGTGTGTGTGTGTGTGTGTGGAGGGGGGACACTTGTGTGATTACATACACAGTAGCAAAAATTCAAATTGTATTTCAGATCCTGTTCTGGTCTTTTAGTAAGGACTCCCATGCTCTCAGAATCACTGATCATATTACACGTGAAAGAGCAGGGTGGAAACACAAAGCCATCCCTCTAAGAAATGAGCAGATCAGCATTAACTGTCCCAATCATTTAAATTTTTATCTTTCTGCATATTATAAATCAAGCTGATATAATTAAGGCAAATAGAACAATGGTCACTAGACCTTAATTTTCATGTGTGCTTCAAAGTCCCCCTCACACACACCCCCACAACCACTGGTGCTTCTTGCATAAAATGATTCCATTTTCAATTTTTCAGAATTTAATCCCACTTATACCATGAACATCATAATTTGGAAAAAAATACTTAATATGGCTAGAAAAAGCTGAGAGAGAAGGAGACAACTAATTTCAACAGAAATTTGAGTAATGTCAAAAAATATGTTAAAGGAATTCTATACAATGAAAGTAAGAAAGAAAACAGAAGAGGTAGAATTTTGGTTGCCCAGACTTCAAATAGTGGGAACTGAGGAAAACAGGGGGAAGGAGAATTTTGTTATAATTCGGCACCTATTCCCATCAGCAGGGGGAGTTGTGAGGACATGGTCTGCGTCGCCTTTCCGAGGGAGTACGGGGCTGGCAGTGGCAGCTTCTCATCACAATCTCTGGACACTTATTCAGACGCCAGTGAAAAATCTTTTATTTCAGAGCCCATTTTGATCTTTAAAAAGGGCTGCCACGCACTGAGAATAAACTTACTCTTTTATAATGAAAATAACTGGATGCCTACCATAAAGCCAGAAGACTCAGAAAAGAGCGAATCGGTATTAATATTTTCTATCATTTAGTATTTCGAAGTTGTAAGTGTTAGAAATCAAGGCAAATACTTCATTTGCAGATGAGAAACTGAGGCAAAGCAACAATGACTGGACTAGACCTTAGTTTTTATGTTAGCTTCGAATCCTAGAGTCTTCATGGTTGCATTCAACAAAACTACTGAATGATCTACTATGGCATCTACTGTGTTGCGGGTATATTAACACCAGTAAGACTCTGGCCTGCCTTGGTGGAGCCTGCAGTTTTGGGGCGGGGTGGAGGGGAGTGGCTGGGTCATAAGTAAGCCAGCTGGACTAGAGCTTTGACGGAAATATGCACAGGATGTGGCAATGGTCCCAAGAAGGAGCTCCTGGCCCAGGCCAAGGGTTACGGGAGGATTCCCGGAGAAGGCAGCCCCAGATCTGGTCCTGAAAGACATACAGGACTAGCGTGGAAAGGGAGGGACGTGACGCGTGGAGGGTGTAGAGATATGGAGTGAACAAAAGGGAGTGCAGCCTAGGGAAGTGGATGCCAGGCTTGGTTTGAGTGTTGCAGGCTCAGCCCTGATCCCAATAAGTCACTTCTCTGAGTTCTATGTCAGTTTGTATGAAAGAAACCGAGAGCTACCCTTTTACTAACTTCAGCAACTCTGTGTTTCGTTAATTCTGAGTGTTTCCCAAGAGCAATCCTCACTTCATCGGTATGCAGAGGTTATGTTGTGCAGGGGTTCTCAACCGTGGCACACGTGACATTTTGAGCCAGATAATTCTTTGTTGTTGGAGGCTGGGCTGTACGCTGTAGAATGTTTAGTAGCATCTCTGGCCTCTGTCCACTAGATGCCAGTAGCACCATCCAGTTGTGACAACTAGAAATACTTCCAGACATGAACAAATGCCTCGTAGCGGGCAAAACCACCCCTAAGCACTGCATTACAGGATTTGAGAAGCAGTGCATGAATGGATTTCATGTAAATTACGCTTGGAGTGATGGCACCCCCCGTCCCCCCGCCTGCCTTGAGCACGACACATGTGTTTGGGTTATGCTTCTCGTCATGGTGATGTATTTGCACTCTCCTCCCACTCTTGTCTGCTCTCCTAACCACTGGCAGCCCCTTGGATGAAGGGTTCAGAAAGTAGTAGGACACCCACACACAGTAAAACTAGCTGGTCGTCAGGGAGGGCACTGGGCCTCTGCCTGCTGAGGCTATACATGGGGAACCCCAGAAATCCTCCTCTTCTCACCTCGGTTACAGCTTGGATGGATGCACCATGTTTCAGAAGGAGTTCCATTACTTTAATTCGATTCTTCTTGCAGGCGATATGGAGAGGGGTAAAGCCATTCTGCAAGGGAAAAAGACGCAGACCTATTGGATTACGTTCTGTTGAGATCTACTTCCACTGTGTATGGTAAAATATTTTTGCAAAAGTGACGTTGTGTAAAGATTTGGAAATGAGCGGCAACAACGAGGGGTTAAACCGAATACAGATTCTTTTCTGGAAGCACAGGTAGACTACCTGCTCCCAGGAACCCAAGGTGCCCTGCTAATCACGAACAGGAAGCAAATTTTTGTCATAATCTCCTGGTAGTTAAGGCAAAATGGTCATGCGTCTTCTTAGACTATTTTATTCTGGAATTTATTTTCCAAATATGTCCCTCCTCTACCTCATTTCAAAGACAGACTAAAAACATCTCAGCCAAAATTTGTCCTCACAGCCAAAACTTCACCACTGCCCATTGTGACTTCTCTGCTGCATTTAAAAACAACTTCAAGACCTGTTCTGAAACGTTTTTATTTCTTCCAAGTTTTAAGATTCAAGTAGATGCTTACTCCAAGGAAGCAGAAAGTTAAACAACCCAACATTAGTTGGATCATTTGGTTTAATATTTAATCTAGTAAAAGAACCTGCTTTTTAAACAAATTACTTACCAAACTGTACTGCCCGCTAAGTGAGAGAGACCACGGAGCATATTTTTGTCGCCACAGAGAACTACAGAATATCAGGGCCCACCACGCAAGTTTAGGTCAGAGTCACCGCGAGTGCTTCTATGGAGGTTTTGAGACCATTTACCAGGCCTTAGTCCATCCGGGGGTGACTGCCCACAACCTCCAGAACCTCCTAATGTTGTGAAATCTTCAGTCAGAGGAAAATGAGGATGAGAGCCCATACCCTGTTGTAAGGCTTTTTTTCTTGCATGGAAAAATAAGTCACGACTGCTCATTTCTTTTCCTCCCTTCTCAGAATTCAAAGATATGCTTGATATCTTGGGCCAGTCAACAGCTCTTAAAATGCTGCTCCAGGAAAAGCATTTGGAATTACGATGGTGATGGAGCTGCCTGGGGTCTGGAGGGCTCCTCTCTGCCCATCCGTTACTGCCCACTCCAAATCTCAGGGCCCACAGAGTGCCAGAGGTGACCATATGAGCCGCAAGGGAACAGAGACCCTTCCTAAAAGGGTTGATCAGATGACAGCCTTTACCGCAAAATTGCTAGTAAACGCACACGTTTTCCCTAGCACTTGGTGACATATTTTTTTCCTAAACATGAGTGCTTCTTCTGAACTAAATTTAAACAGCTTACTAACTTGGGGCCATTTATTTTTCTAAAGACAACAAACACCATCTCCTTGTGAAAACCAAACTATATAGCAAAGCTCAAGGTTAAAGCAGCATGGCATTCTAGGAGTTAAGACTACAAACTAGACCAAATTTTTGATTCACATCTTGAGGAAACAATGACAGGTGATATTTCATTACCTTACATGGTTAACATCCTCACATCGAATTTCTGCTCACAAATTCCTAGACCTTTCATGTTTAAGATGAAGTTTTCTGATCATTTTGCCTCGTATTTTTAGATCTCACAAAAAACTTTTAATTCACAGTTATCACTTTACCTACCAGAAGATAAGCTGACCAGCTCAGTCCTTTTGTGCTTGTACAGTCTTTGGGTTTATTTATGTAAGAGAATCATGAGTGTGACCATAAAGAAGTTAATGATTTAGCCTCACCAGTCTTGCTAATGTTGGAAATAGAAGGGTTTACAGATTTTCCAGAAGACCATTTGAAGGTTGACAAGAAGTACACTTTACTTAACTAGACCTTCCATTTTCACCTCCTGAAAAGGAATCCCTTTACGTGCAGGGGTAGCACATGGTCAGCAAGACAACACAGGCTGGACTTGTGAGCTAAGCTACTCACCAGGGCTTTGGCGTTGGGGTTAGCCTTCTTGTCCAAGAGAACCTTGGCGACTTTGTAATGGCCACAGTGGGCAGCCACGTGCAGGGCAGTCAGGTAGTCATTGGTGACGTCGTCCACAGGCACGTTATGCTGGAGGAGAAGCTGGACGCAGTTTAAATGATCCCCCTGTGTAGCCATGTGCAGTGGAGACAATCCATTCTGGAACACAGAAGACAAGCAGAGTTTATTGTTTTACCTTTCAAATGCGAATATGCCCAACATAAAATACAGTACAAATGTGAACAGATGAAAACCCTAGATTTGCACACGGAAATACCTTCTCTTTTTAAAAGGTTTTGTGGCAACTGTTTTGAACTGCAGCTACTTTCCAAACTAGTCCTCCTACTTCTTAAATCAATCAAAAATAAATTTTCAACGATAATTTCTTTTTCTGATTTAAAAAACAGTGTGAATTGCACCAAGGTCCACTACTGATTGCATTTCCAGTGAATCTGAATTCTTAATATTTAAGACTGAAAACTGGAAATCAACTACACTTCAATAAAAAAAATGCTGATAACAACAACAAAAGACTGAAAAGGATAAAATAAAGGCAGAAACAGAATGGTATTCACTAGATGGGTTTTTATTTTGTGCTCCTGTGTTATTAATGCTTGATATTGAATATTATATTGATCAATTTTTAGAAAAAAGATCTGAATAGAACACATTTCATCTCACATCAACGTAGAAAGGAAAACTTTGCCCTTTTCCATCAATCTGGTGCCCCCATGTGTCTATGGCGAGGAAAGGCAAGACTGCGACGAACTCATTAACTAATTAATGCTTGCCTCAGTTTAAATCAATTGGGCTCAATGACAGGTCCTCATCTGCAATACGGATAAGTAAAAAGTTCATTTAGAGAGCTGAGAGAAGGCATGAGTGGGGTCAAAGGTAACTAAAACCATTAAAAAGATTGGAGTGACATTTAGCATTCAACACACGTTTTCTAATGAAGGCAAAAACAAGGTATTAAGATCAGTCTTTCCAGGCACGCTTCCTTTAAATATGCAGACAAAGTGTTGGAGCCTGGGAAGTTCCTAGAGAATCCAGTTATCAAGAGAGGCTCTAGTAATTACTGTAACCCAGTTTAACCTACGTGGGAGGGAAAAGTGATGGTAAATTCAGTTTCCAAAAAAATCAACATCACTGAACTTTGAAAATAATGATATACGAAGTATGCACCAAGGAACTAGGCATTTCTGAATCCTCCGGGCCAAGTTAAATTCCCCTAATTTATCTCAATGACATAAAACAAGAGTTCAAGGGGGGAAAAAAGCAAGCCTTCCTTTGGCCACTCTCATGGCATCATTCACTCACCATGTCATGTATTTCAGCTATTTTTGTTTCTTGAAAACAGGAGGTTCATGGGTTATAATTTCCCCATATTGCCCAGCAGAGAGCCTTGTATATATAGAAAGAGCTCCATAAATAATTATGTAAATTTAAAGCCTTCATACACTGCCACTCAAGCAGAATATTTCTGCCTAAAAAATTCCACTCCAACATTTTGCACCAAAGTAGAAACTAAGGTGCAGGAAAGGAGGGGAACATTTCCCATTTGAGTTACTGCCACCCACTAGCATATGCACTTGTTTATTTCCTGCCAAAACATTCCTCTGCTTTATGTTTTGATACAGTCTTAGAGGAAAACACAAAGTAAACAAAGAAACAAAATGTGAGAGAACAAATGACTTAGTGGAGAGTAGAAATGGGAGGCTGTGTCAATAAAAGAAGGAGATTCTCTAATGATACACAAAACAACCACATATGAGTGGGTAACTTATAGGCCACTGGGGAAGGACCAGAAGAAAGGAAAGATTATCTGCCGTGTGGAGAGGGGTCATATTATGTATGGCATTGTCATCAAGCTAAAAACATGGATCCAGTGTGATGGCTCTTCTTAGCTCAGAAAGATGAAAGTCTTGAAGAATTAGACAGACGGTCTTAAAGTTCAGAATGCCTTCATTCGCTTACTATTCATTCAACAAATATTTGGGGAAGGCCTCCTATGCGCCAGGTGCTGATTTAGGTCCTTGGGGTACTGCCCTGAATAAGACAAAGTTCTTGTTTTCATTTCACTGAAGAGACAGCAAACAGGTAAAGAAACTAAGAAGGCCTCTCTGAGAAGATGACATTTGAGTTGAGAAATGTGTGAAAACTGCAGAGCTCTGGGACAGACTGAGAGAGGTCAGTCTGAGGGAATGAGAAATGAAAACAAACTTGGTGTATTCTAGGAAGTGAAAGGAGGCTGCTTGGCTAGAAGAAGGTAAGGACCAGAAGGAGAGATGAGGCAGAGAGGTGGTCAGATTCTGGTAAGGAATTCTCAGTGCAGTGGGCGGGGCAACTTCCAGATAAACATGGTAGCTGTGACATGCGTGTTTATCCATCCTTTCACAAACTCCACTAAAAAACGTGAACGGAATTGAAAAGGTAAAACCCACAGGGCATGCACACCCACACACTCATACAACATGGCAAAGGAAACAAAAAAAGATGTGTGATATCTATAAACTTTGGAATATGAGAAAAGATTTTAAGTGTTACCTCATCCAGCAGAGAGGAAAAGGCTGACACCTAAGTGCCTGTCGAGGGGTATAATCCGTGGTGTGCTGGTAAATGTTTCACAATAGCTCTTTAAAGAACAGCCCTGAGATATGGCATTTGCCAATTTCCAAGGTGTAAAGACCTCTATGCTATGACCGATTTCAAGCTATCAACATGATGTTACTGAATATGGAACTGGAAAGAGATGTACACAACAGGCTCCAGTATATATCATGGGGTATAATACAGAAAACGGATTTACCTCTCAGATGCCCCAAAGGCAGACAATATGGAAACATAGTACCTTGGAGGATAAAGATGAAGCTTGGGGCCAAAAGCAGGATTGGTTTAGCTGCCTATGGAGTGGTCAGGTCTCCAAGCCCTTCCAATCCAGCAAAGCCAGATGGCTGCCCCCTCATAACTTGCAGGAAACCAGGAATTTAATTTCTGGAGATTCTGGATGTGGAGGCTGGGGCAGAGCGGAGGGCAGTGGTTAGGCTCAGGACTGAGAACAGGTGTTCACAGAAGAAGGAAGGACAGCATAGGTGTTAAGAGTAGGATCTCTAGACTAAGACTGCCTGGGTTCAAATCCTTGGTCTGCCACTAGCTGAGACATCTCGAGAAAGTTACTTTCTCTCTTCGGATCTCAGTTTCCTCATCTATAAAAAGGGCATAATAGTAAAATCAGCACCTCATCGAGTTGTTGTGGGGAGTAACTGGGTTAGTATATGTGAAGTGCTTAGAGCCTGGTATGTAGTAAACACTATGTAAATGTTGTTATCGTTGTTATGATTAAGGTATGCACAGAGGACCAGGAGGATGACAGCTCCTTTTCCTTTTTCTTACTCAATGTATTCACCTGGATGTACACGGCAAAAGGTTAGAGGACTCATCCCTCAAAAAAAACCAAACCTTCCAGAGAAAAGGGCAATTTATCCTGACGTTAGGGACCCCTCCAACCCACCACCACCTGATACACCTGAGAGAAGCCCTGCCCACACTCTCACGGAGCTTCCACTCAAAGGTGAGTGCTTGACACGGTCAGGTACAGACATTCGTGGGCAACCCCCATCATGAAAAAGAGAGCCAAAGCCAACAAAGAGAAAAAAGGAAATCTGAGGAGTTAGGGACAGATGAGAGGCAGAAAGAATTTTAAAGAAATGTCACCTTGAATGTTCTCCAAAAGGCAACAGGATGTATAGCATCCATAAAACAAGAACTGGATGCTTTAAGAAAAGAAGCTCTTGGAGGACAAGAAAATGTTCTTGCATATTAAAAGCATCAAAGAAAAAAGTCAAGGAGATTTCTCAGGAAAAAAAGCCAAATAGATACTGAGATGAACACTAGGAGAAGAAAGACGAGACAATGATTTGCTTTTAATTGTGCTTATACTGCTTTGATAAAATAAAAATTAATTTTAAAGAGAACGATGGGAATTACTTGGAGGCTTTTTAGGCAAGAGGTTGACATGATTTGGTTGACAGTTTATATGGCCACTCTGACTGCAAAATGGGAACTGGATTGGAAAGGAGCAGGTGAGGAAGTGGGGGACCAGTAAGGAAGTGATTATGATGGTTCAGGAAGATGATGTAGCTCAAAGATAGCAGTGGGATGGAGAGAAGATAGATATGGACTATGTGAAAGGAAGAATAACGAATAGAATGGTTTAGATGAGAAGCATTCAAGAGTCCAAGATGTCATCATGTGCAATGAAAAATGGTGGCTGCTTAATTCTGTTGGATAACATCTCCAACAGCTCACCAATCTAAACCTGCATTTCAAATGAGTGATGGAATTGTTCAGACCACCTTGACCCTGTCCATCTTCACTAGAGTTGTTGAGTAAACACCAATCAGAGTACAAACAGGAGTAATACGTACTTTTGGGGGTTTTTTTTGTTAATATTTAGAAATTAGGGTTCCTTATAAAGCTTAACATAGCTTCAAAAAATCACTGGTTTGATCTAAAAAAAAACAGTAATGACTCTGAGGTAGTTTTTATATGTCCCCAGATTTATTTACAAATATTCTCTTTTTCAAATACTGTCAAATGGTTTTACCATTTAAAAATCCAGAAGACACTTAGTAAAACATTATTTTTTTTCGGGCCATCATCATGTATTCCCTTCACATATGTCAACTTTTCCAAAGGCCCAAGCAAGGTATAGTCTTTCCAAAGTTTCCAGTCTTTTTCAGTTAAATGATATCTTGGCCTTTTTAATAGTCTGTGAACTCTCAAAAAATAAACTGAAGGGCTGGAGAAAGTGCACCAGCACCCAGAATTTAGACTGTAGATCTTGCAGTCTTTCCTTCCCCAACAAGCAATCAATTCTGAGCTATGAAAGTTTCATAGAATAAAATCAAGCAGTTAAGTGTTCCTGAAACAAAACAAAATAAAAACAAAAGCAACACACACGCAAATGACTTGGTGATAGAGGGCATGCATCTGAAGGCCTCATAAACCCAAACTTAATCTTGAGGGTCACCAAAGATTGGGTGCACAGAGCCACGCTAATTGCTAAATTCAAACTACGGCATTTTCTATGTGATTGAAAGGCTGGGTGAAATAACCAGTCAAGGGATTCAAAGCTCAATACAGTGTGATGACCAAACACCTGGGGAGAAATTACCTTGGTTTTTGAGAGAATGGGGGCAGCTCGATCAAGCAGCATCTCCACCACCTGCTCATGGCCACTCCTCGCTCCACAGTGCAGTGGCGTCAGCCCATCCTATCAAACAAGGCAACATCTTCAGTCACAGTTGATGGGAAATTCTATAAATGAGTGCATTTGGTCAAGATTCGGCGCGGCATCCAATGTGCTGTGGGCCGGTGAGCTTCAAACGTTTACGTATGTATCTCATAAAACAATTTTATATTTTCAACTAGAGGACAGAATTTTTCATAAGTTTAAGTAGTTGCCAAGTGTGTGATTCCACACAAAACTGACATTTAAAAATATACTGTTCCACTACCTTTTCGACTATTCAGTGGAATCTAAACACTATAAGTAATTTGATATCCACCATTTAAAAAAATACACAAATCTTTGTTTTTTTTTTTTTTTCTTGGTACGCTGGCCTCTCACTGCTGTGGCCTCTCCCGTTGCGGAGCACAGGTTGCGGACGCGCAGGCTCAGCGGCCATGGCTCACGGGCCCAGCCGCTCCGCGGCATGTGGGATCTTCCCGGATCGGGGCACGAACCCGTGTCCCCTGCATTGGCAGGCGGAATCCTGTGCCACCAGGGAAGCCCCACAAATCTTTAAAATAGGAATTTGTAACAGAAATTTTACATTGGTCCTTTTTGCTCCTGCGTGTCTATTTCCATTCCACTTCCCCCATATAATTTTATCTTCATGTAATATAATTTTATGCTTGAGTGTTTTTTATTGATTATGGTATCATATTTCCCTGATGCAAAAATACATAAATTTACTTTTTAAAAAGGTTTAAAGATTTCCTGAGAACATAAGCCTTTATTTAAGAATCAAAAATAAATCTCCTGATTGGCATTATAATTATTCAAGCACAATGGATCAAAACAGCAAAAATATATTACACATTTTATGATTATTAAGCAAGAGTAACAATTCATTAAAAACTCTCTGAATGAGATGTATTTTTTTCACAACTAGTTCATGGATCTGCTAATGAGTATTATTTATTGCTAAGATGAGACAGGGTTCAGCATCAATACTTCCCTAATTTTTGTTTTTATAAATGCTAGTGCTAAGACATCTTGCCTGCATAAAGAAGTAGTCGGACTTTTGTTTTGGCAGTGCCGCTAATTCTCTAAACTCCTGAATTACATGCCAAAAGCCACTTAATAAACTTTCATCAAAGATTTCTTCCAATGATCCATCATAAGACATAAGGACCATTAGGTCCTTCCTTTTTGTTGGCAGCAATAGGACTTCTAAGCATTTGATATGCAGAGAATTGCTTATCTAATCACCAGACTCATGAGTTCTTAATAGGACACCAGTATTTTCAACTCTTCCCTTTTCCCCCTCTCCATCTCCCCTTCCCCTCAGAGGTTTTGCTCCCTGGGGCCTTGTGGCTCAGAGTTAGACTCAGGCCTTTCCTTCGGACTAGCGGACTAGCGAGAAGGGCTATTGTATTAAAACATAGGTGGGATAGCAGAATTAACAGGGAGATCAGGAAGTGGAAATTTATTCACTTAAAACTATCTAAGTGGCTCCAAATCGTATGGAGAAGTTTTCACACACCCTGGCTTATGTGTTCCCCAACTTGAAGATTCCTGCTGTTGACACTTAATACCTACCCTAAGGATAGTCACATTTTACAATACATCAAAAGTTGGTTTAATGTATTCAAATCACTTTCTAGATTGTGTGAGCAGATCTTGAAAGTAAGCCTAATTATCCTAATATATAATCAATAAGGTACAATCTTATTTCTAAACTACTAGGTAAATCTCAGTAGAATTAAAATTCCTTGAAAAATGAGATTTGAATTGCAAATATGACATGAGCTGGTTTGTATATTTTGAGCATGTTTAAATATTCTACCTTTTATGTTGATTTAAAACATTTGCTCTTCTAAAGCAAAGTTAAGCAATATAACTCTTTCAAGTGGAAACAGCATTTTCTTAATAAAATAGAATAAAATAAAATCTGAGAATAAATTAAAAGTATACCCTGAAGGCCAAATGTCTTCCCAGTAATGTAAAACCTGAAAATATCCGAAGGAGAAATAATACAATCATTGCATCTACCTTGCGACACACAAAAAATGTCACATTCTCCGAATGTGATTGCCTTTTATGAACTAAAAGGTCAACTTTAATTCTCTCATTTTCTCATAAGTAGACTCTATGATATAAGGGGTGACAATATGTATAGGCATTTTCAAACTATGGTCACAGACATAAAATTATTTATCTTTGAAAACTCATTTATCTTTTAAAATGATCTTCCCCCAAGCAAAATCCTACATACTGAATAACAAAGTGCTTGGCTATCTAAGAGTAAAATCTATCTCAACTCCTTAATCCTTTGAAGTACATTGTTCCTTACAGACATATATTTTTGCTGACTTCATCTTTTTAAAAAAGTTTTAATTATGAAAAACTTCAAACATATTTCAGACTAAAGTAGACTGTATAGTGTAATGAGCGTCTAGGTACCTGGTGGACAGCATCAATAAATGTCACCTTAGGATCCACCTGATTCATCTATATCCTGACCTCTTCTCCTTTCTTATATTGTTTTGAAGCAAATCCACAACATTCGATCACTGTATGCTCACAACTACCCTTATACGGAAGGTACAATCTTCTTTTTGTAAACGAAGACTCTGAGGCTCAAAGAGGTTAAATGACTCATCCAGGGTTCCATGGGCTGAACTCAGAATGAGGCCACTGCTGACTGCAGGGCAAATAAGGCATATCTTGAGAGGAGTTCTTAAGACAAAGCCCCTCTGCTCAAACTTTTAGCCACTCAGCGCCTTCTTCTATCCACATTCTGCAGCTGCTACCTCTGATCTCTGGTGTTTATTTATTAAAAACTTATAGAATCTGGAGACTCAGCCAGGAAAGGTGACTTTTTTTCTGCAGTGTCAGAGCTGTGAAGGGCTTTCCATTCTAGCCACTCCTCCTTTCGTCACCTCATTTCAATGATAAAGTCCGCGAGTTCCCCAAGAAAGGCCTCATCATCCTTGCTCGGCTGCAAAGAACTCCCTGAAGCATAGCTCTTTCAATTGGAGTTTTACTTGCAGTGTTTTAAACACTGATTGCAAATGGCTGACTCCTTTGGATCTTCTGCAAATTTGCTTTGAAACTTTTCAAAGGTGCGTGGCTCTTCAAATAGCCAGAAGCCTGGCAGGAGAGAGCCCTTTCAGCAGGAAGCTCTACGAGATGTCACGACTATCTGGTTGCACAGACAGTGCCAGCCTGGCTGCTGGGACAGTCACAGGTCAGTGGAAAACCAGTGCCTAGAGTTAATGTAAGATCTTTAATTAGCACCACACTTTCTACAGTGACGAAGACCGACACGACCAGCTAAACCACAGGGAGCTGGAAAAGGATCTGCCATGTAGTGATTCACAGTTCAGTTAAAAAAAAAAAAAAAAAAGCAGGCATTGCCATTACTTAATACCAATTTTGTGGGTGGGGGGGGAAGTAAACATTTAAATTTCGAGCTAATTTCTTTGGCTTTGAAACAGGTGTGGCTTATCATTCATGTTCCTGATGGACTGTTCTGGTCATGATACCCCTGTGTTCAAGAAGATCTTTCATAACTGTCATTCATTCCTCAGCCAAGTCTGAATTCCTCAGGTTAGCATTCAAAGCCTTCCAGTCAGTCACTGCTACACTTGACTCTCCCCTACTTCCCTTCTTTTCTACCTCAATTAAACTCTTCGCAGTTCTTGGAGAAAGCCTCTCATATTCTACTTTCTCTGCTTTGCACACACTACTTCATGTACCTTGAAGTTCCCTTTCTACTTTTGCCAAGATCCAAATCCTTACCGTTTAAAGTACAGTTTTTCTTTGAAGACTTTCCCAAAGCTAGACATAACCATTCTACCATCAGGATTCCCCTCATATTTTATCTGAACCTCTTTGGGGGAACCTAAGACTTTTTATTTGGTATTTTAGTCTTTGTGAGCTTGAATTATCATTCCAATGAGTCTGTTTCTGAAGACAAAGTTACTAGCTTAAAAGGGATACTTGAATCTCACAGATACGGTAACTCAGTATCATGTTGGTGAAAGTTGCTTACTAAAAATGACTGAGTGAATGAATGAATGAGTGGGTGAATGAATGGGTTTTGGGGCTAGTCTTCTAGAAACGTTTTCTAGTTAGTTGCTTAATAATTCCTTTCCTTCTTATCCTTTATGTTTAAGACTAGACTGATTTTGTGTGTCAGAAGTGCTATTATAATACCTTATTGTCCCAGAAAAATAAAAATTTCAATAGATAAGTGACTTATAAATTGGAATTACACTGAAGAATATGCCTCAGCCTTCTGAGCATTAAGAATAAGAAAGTAAGACCATAAAAAAAGAACGACATAATGCCATTTGCAGCAACATGCATGGAACTCGAGACTATCATTCTAAGTGAAGTAAGTCAGAAAGAGAAAGACAAATACCATATGATATCACTTATATGTGGAATCTAAAATACAATACAAAGGAACTTATCTACGAGACAGAAAGAGACTCACAGACATAGAGAACAGACTTGTGGTTGCCAAGGGTGAGGAGGGGTGGGGGAGGGATGGAGTGGGGGTTTGAGATTAGCAGCTGCAAACTATTATATATAGAATGAATAAACAACAAAGCCCTACTGTATAGCACAGGGAACAATATTCAATATCCTGTGATAAACCATAATGGGAAAGAATGTGAAAAAGAATATATATATATAGAATATATATATTATATATAAATTGAATCACTTGGCTGTAGAGCAGAAATTAACACAACACTGAAATCAACTATACCTCAATAAAAAAGAATACAAAAGTAAGAGAAATATGAGAATACTTGCTCTAAGATTTTTTCCTCTTTGTAATTCAGAACATTGTAAGCTTAAAAAAGCTATTGTGGATATTGTGTTTTGCAACAGTAGTGAACTGGTTTACATAGCAGAGAACTCCTTTCCTTAAAATTAGAGGAATGCTTTTTCCAATACAAAATAAGGATTCTTACCTGCTCCCAATTCCTGGAAATTTACAATTAATGTACAGTGTCACTTTGAATGGGTCCTAGGCTAAAAAGCAGTTCTTCAACCATATAGGACAGTATATAGCTTTGACCTCCAGTTGAAAAACGCTTGACAAAGGCAATTCTTGAGGCTCTAGGGAGGCTGCCTCAAGAAAGGCAGCATGTGCAGTTGGACAGGAGAGAAGGAGAGAGGATGTGGAGTTGCCATAGTAACATTATGGGAAGGAAATGAAACTGCATGGGGTTAGTGATTTTTTTTTTTTTTTTCCAATTCCCCTGATTTCTAAAGCGCTAACATAATGAACAAGTATTCCCTTGGGCAGAATTCTGAAGCAACACAAACTGGTGAGTCTAGATCTCATATTTCATTTCAGTGACAGTAATCTTATTAGTGAGGTGGGGAACTGCACTTTATTGGCTGGAAAAAAGGCTCTTTTGCACAAAGAGCAAAATCCTGCACACTCGAAGGTCAAAAAGATTTTCTTTCGAGCCTGGTTTTTCTGAAAAGCATGGAGCGGGACATTAAACCATCATACTTAGGAATAATGAACCCAGAATATGTCCTTAACAGGTTGAATTTGCCCGAAGCCAATACTGAAATGACACAAATTCATGACTTGGGAAATACTTTCAGAAAGAAACATAGTTTATTTTGATTACTATCCTCTAGATTTCTTCCTATTCTTCCTTTTAAGCAAAAAACATACTCAATAGAAGGAAAAGGAAATCAAGCAGAGAGAACTCTGTGGATATATACTTTTTTCTATGTCATGGATATAAAACAGGATGTGATATTTAACTGAAGATTGAAAACAATGAAAGAGAAGGCAGGTAGTGCTCATAAGACGACAGTTATAATGATAGCCAGAGATCAATTAAAAGGCACCATTACGTTCAATAGCAAAGCTATTCTCATACCTGCATTTTTCTCTAAAAATTCTGTGTCCCCATTTTGTGCATGTTCGGTAATTGTAGATTTGGCCTGAGAGAAAGTGAAATAACATTTTGAAACCCCTCTGCTGTCACAGGCACTTTATATTTGTGATCTTAGTGAATTTTTATAACAACTCATGAGAAAGTCATCAGAAGTTCCATTTATAGATGAGAAAGCTGCTCCACAGGATTAATGTAACTACCCAAGGTCACAGGCAAGTTAATGGTTCGCATTAGAACTTACACTCAAGGTTGCCTCTGTCAGAGGGACTGGATTTCTTCCACTCTACCAAGCAATCTCCTTTTAAGATCAAGAATTCATTCCTGCCATTTATACATAGGAGAGAAAAAAATCTCTTTCTAATGCTCTTCCTTGCTGTCATGCCATACATTCTACATGTTTTGAGTTAAACTAAAATAAGGTAAAATCCTTCTGTTGTTCTTTCTCCTTGGAAAACTAGAGTTTTCCCTCTGAGCCTAGAACACACCTGTATACTATTTGTTGTGTATTTCTCCAGTCTGCTCTTTGTGTTTTTTTTTTTTTTTTGCTGTATGCGGGCCTCTCACTGTTGTGGCCTCTCCCGTTGCGGAGCACAGGCTCCGGACACGCAGGCTCAGCGGTCATGGCTCACGGGCCCAGCCGCTCCGCAGCATGTGGGATCCTCCTGGACCAGGGCACGAACCCGTGTCCCCTGCATCAGCAGGCAGACTCTCAACCACTGCGCCACCAGGGAAGCCCCCTCTTTGTGTTTTTTGATCCTTCTTTCTTATCTTCTTTTGGGTTAACTGAGTATTATTTAGTATTCTAGTGATTGATTCATCATATATATCATTGACTATCTCTTCCTTTGGCTTTTTAACTAAACTCTTCTTTCTTTTCTTTCCTTTTTTTCTCTAGTGGCGGTTCTAGAGATTAAAATATGTATCCTTGGACTTCCCTGGTGGCACAGTGGTTAAGAATCTGCCTGCCAATACAGGGGACCCGGGTTCGAGCCCTGGTCTGGGAAGATCCCACATGCCGCGGAGCAACTAAGCCCGTGTGCCACAACTACTGAGCCTGCACTCTAGAGCCTGCGAGCCACAACTACTGAGCCCGCGTGCCACAACTACTGAAGCCCGTGCACCTACAGCCCGTGCTCCCCAACAAGAGAAGCTACCACCATGAGAAGCCCGCACACGGCAGCAAAGAGTAGCCCCCGCTCGCCGCAACTAGAGAAAGCCCACGAGCAGCAAAGAAGACCCAACGCAGCCAAAAATAAATAAATAAATTTATGTTAAAAAAAAAATGTATCCTTAACTTATCACAGTCTAAATAGTATTATTAATTATATAGTTACAGTACTTATATATTATGTATTGAATCAATATTATTCTCATGCATGAGAATTCTGCAATAATTCCATTTACATTAGTAGTTTCATCTTTTGTGCTATAAAGATATATTTAACTTTTACATGGATTATAAACCTCATAACAGCTATTACATAAACAATCAACTTTTTTAAAATTTAAGAAAAGAATTCTTTATCTGTTTATGACTTCCAACTCATCTCTACTTTATTTAGATCCACATTTCCACCTAGTATCATTTCCCTTCAGAATGAAGAACTTCCTTTAGTATTTCTTTTAGTATGGGTTTGATGGTAACAAGTTATCTCAGCTTTTGTTTACCTGAAACTGTCTTTATTTTATTTTTATTATGGAAATATACTTGTACTGGATATAAATTCTAGGTTAACAGATATTTTTTATTCAGCACCTTAAAGATATTTCACTGTCTTCTGACCCCCAGTGTTTCTGATAAGGAGTCAGATAACATCCTTATCATTGTTTTTCCATTTATAATGCATCTTTTCCTCTGGCTGCTTAAAAAATTTCCTATTTTTGACATCCAGCAGTTTCAGTATGATGTGCCTCTGTGTGGTTTTCTTTGGATTTATCCTCCTTGATTTGCTAAGTTTCCTGGGTTTGCAGTTTATGATTTAATTTGGAGATATATATATATATATATATATTTTTTTTCCGTACTCCATTCTCTTTTTCCTCTACCTCTTAGACTCTATTGTATGTATTTAGTTGGCTTACTATTATTTCACAGATTGTTGATATGGTGTTAATTTGATGTTTAATCTTTTTGCTTTCTCTTCTTCAGTTTGGATGATTTTTATGACTTGTCTTCAAATTCACCAACTATCTTTCTTTATACTCAATCAGCTGTTTATCTCATCCGATGACTTAAAAAAATTCAGATATTGTGTTTTTCTATTGTAGGATTTCTATCTGATTCTTCTTAAATTTTTTTAAAGGTTTCCTTATTTCTCCTGAAATTCTTCTTTTCTTCACCCATATATCTTTTTCCTTCAGATTATTTAACATGTTTAATGTATAATAATTTTTTTTTTTTTTTGCGGTACGCGGGCCTCTCCAGTTGCAGAGCACAGGCTCCGGACGCGCAGGCTCAGTGGCCATGGCTCACAGGCCCAGCCGCTCTGTGGCATGTGGGATCTTCCCGGACTGGAGCACGAACCCATGTCCCCTGCAGCGGCAGGCGGACTCTCAACCACTGCACCACCAGGGAAGCCCTATAATAATTTTAAAATTATATATTGGGTATTGTGAATTGTATGTTATAGCAACTCTGGAACTTGTGGTGACTTGCATTTTGGCTTTCAACAATAGGTCTATTTCAGTTTTGTCCTTATTCCCAGAGTGATTCCTTTAGTCCTGGGCCAAAGATGTTTAGCAAGCCTCTCTGATGTGGTAATTCTGTCTCCTGTGTAGCAGGTAGCTGCTGAAGTTTCTTTGAAGGTTTCAATCTTTTAGCTGTTATTTTCCTCTGACCACCTTGGAGTTTTACCCTGCACATGCATAGTTCAGGGGTCAACCAAGGATTGTGGAGAGTTACATGTTGATTCCCCTCCTTTGTGGTTTCCTTCTTTCAGGGATTTCCCCACTAAATGTCCAGCCACTCTTACAGCCCCAAACTTGATCCTCTGTCCTCAAGACAATAAAACTGACTTTCTCCATGAGCTGTCATAGTACGCTGTACTGACTAGTGAGGGCTGCCATGTAAATACAGATCTCCTCCTGTGTTATTTAGTTCTTTCAAAAGTTGAATTCACTCTAATTTATTCCTGCTGTCGATGCTTTTCAATGTCTCCAAACATGTTTCTTTTATTTTTATTATTTTTTTATAAATTTATTTATTTATTTGTTTTTGTCTGTGTTGGGTCTTCGTTGCTGAGTGTGGGCTTTCTCTAGTTGTGGCGAGCGGGGGCTACTCTTTGTTCTGATGCATGGGCTTCTCATTGCGGTGGCTTCTCTTGTTGCGGAGCACAGGCTCTAGGTGCGCGGGCTTCAGTAGTTGTGGCACACAGGCTTAGTTGCTCTGTGGCATGTGGGATCTTCCCGGACCAGGGCTCGAACCTGTGTCTCCTGCATTGGCAGGTGGATTCTTAACCACTGCGCCACCAGGGAAGCCCTCCAAACATGTTTCTTAAAAATATTTTTCCAGGGACTTCCCTGGTGGCGCAGTGGTTAAGAATCTGCCTGTCAATCTACAGATTCAATACAATACCTGTCAAACTACCAATGGCATTTTTCGCAGAACTAGAACAAAAAATTTCACAATTTGTGTGGAAACACAAAAGACCCCGAATAGCCAAAGCAATCTTGAGAAAGAAAAACGGAGCTGGAGGAATCAGGCTCCTGGACTTCAGACAATACTACAAAGCTACAGTAATCAAGACAGTATGGTACTGGCACAAAAACAGAAATATAGATCAATGCAACAGGATAGAAAGCCCACAGATAAACCCACACACATATGGTCACCTTATTTTTGATAACAGAGGCAAGCATATACGATGGAGAAAAGACAGCCTCTTCCATAAGTGGTGCTGGGAAAACTGGACAGCTACATGTAAAAGAGTGAAATTAGAACACTCCCTAACACCATACACAAAAATAAACTCAAAATGGATTAAAGACCTAAATGTAAGGCCAGACACTATAAAACTCTTAGAGGAATACATAGGCAGAACACTCTATGACATAAATCACAGCAAGATCCTTTTTGACCCACCTCCTAGAGAAATGGAAATAGAAACAAAAATAAACAAATGGGACCTAATGAAACTTCAAAGCTTTTACACAGTAAAGGAAACCATAAACAAGACAAAAACACAACCCTCAGAATGGGAGAAAATATTTGCAAACGAAGCAACCGACAAAGGATTAATCTCCAAAGTTTATAACCAGCTCATGCAGCTCAATATCAAAAAAACAAATAACCCAATCCAAAAATGGACAGAAGATCTAAATACACATTTCTCCAAAGAAGATATACAGATTGCCGACAAACACATGAAAGGATGCTCAACATCACTAATCATCAGAGAAATGCAAATCAAAACTACAATGTGGTATCACCTCACACCTGTCAGAATGGCCATCATCAAAAAATCTACAAACAATAAATGCTGGAGAGGGTGTGGAGAAAAGAAAACCCTCTTGCACTGTTGGTGGGAATGTAAATTGATACAGCCACTATGGAGAACAGGATGGAGGTTCCTTAAAAAACTAAAAATAGAACAACCACATGACCTAGCAATCCCACTACTGGGCATATACCCTGAGAAAACCATAATTCAAAAAGAGTCATGTACCACAATGTTCACTGCAGCTCTATTTACAATAGCCAGGACATAGAAGCAACCTAAGTGTCCATCGACAGATGAATGGATAAAGAAGATGTGGCACATATATACAATGGAATATTACTCAGCCATAAAAAGAAATGAAATAGAGTTATTTGTAGTGAGGTGGATGGATCTAGAGTCTGTCATACAGAGTGAAGTAAGTCACAAAGAGAAAAACAAATACCGTATGCTAACACATATATATGGAATCTAAAAAAAAAAAAAGAGGTTAAGAAGAACCTAGGGGCAGGACAGGAATAAAGACGCAGATGTAGAGAATGGACTTCAGGACATGGGGAGGTGGGAGGGTAAGCTGGGACGAAGTGAGAGAGTGGCATGGACATATACACACTACCAAATGTAAATTAGATAGCTAGTGGGAAGCAGCCGCATAGCACAGGGAGATCAGCTCCGTGCTTTGTGACCACCTAGAGGGGTGGGATAGGGAGGGTGGAAGGGAGACGCAAGAGGGAGGACATATGGGGGTATATGTATATGTATAGCTGATTCACTTTGTTATAAAGCAGAAACTAACACATCATTGTAAAGCAATTATACTTCAATAAAGATGTTATTAAAAAAAAAAAAACCAACCTGCCTGCCAATGCAGGGGATGCAGGTTCGATCCCTGGTCCAGGAAGATCCCACATGCCTCAGAGCAACTAAGCCCATGTGCTACAACTACTGAGCCTTGCTCTAGAGCCCATGAGCCACAACTACTGAGCCCACACGCCGCAACTACTGAAGCCCACACACCTAGAGCCCATGCTCTGCAACAAGAGAAGCCACTGCAATGAGAAGCCCGTGCACCGCAATGAAGAGTAGCCCCTGCTCGCCACAACTGGAAAGCCCATGCACAGCAACAAAGACCCAATGCAGCCAAAAATTTAAAAAAATAAATAAATCAATAAATACTTTTCCAGAGTTTATGATTTTTATCAGCATGAGGCTCAGTTGAATACAAACTACTCTATCATTATTTAAAGTCAGAACTTTGCATTTGAGAAAAAACATGAATATGTGGCTTCTACACACTATACTATCAGAGTTTGTTTTTGTTTTGATCATACACTACTTTAGGAATATTCCTTCTATATAGATGAGAGAATTCTTGAATTTTCAGTAAACAGAAACTGAATAACTGATTATAAAATATAATTTTAAATATGTAAAGTTGCTTTTTATAAAGTTCTTAGAAGATGTTACATGGGGAAAAAAACAATTCAAATTAAGATTCCCAATTTTAAAAAACCCCAATCATGACATTTATTGTATCTCTCCATTAAGGAAGGAAGGTAACTGGAAGACGTTTATAGTGGATAACTGTAGAGTGCTTGTGTGCCTAATAGATATAGAGTTATTTAAAAGAAATAGGATGTGAACGTTACCAACACACATCCAGGGAAAACAGGAGAAATAGTAGATTACTTTCTGAGCACCAGCACTTGGAACCATATAGCAGTTAACTAAAATAATAACTGTCCTGGGCTTCCCTGGTGGCGCAGTGGTTAAGAATCCGCCTGCCAATGCAGAGGACATGGGTTGGAGCCCTGGCCCGGGAAGATCCCACATGCTGCAGAGCAACTAAGCCCGTGTGCCACAACTGCTGAGCCTGTGCTCTAGAGCCTGTGAGCCACAACTACTGAGCCCGTGTGCCACAACTACTGAAGCTCGCATGCCTAGAGCCCGTGCTCCGCAACAGGGGAAGCCACCGCAATGCGAAGCCCTCGCACCACAACGAAGAGTGGCTCCCGCTCGCCGCAACTAGAGAAAGTCCGCGCGCAGCAACGAAGACCCAACGCAGCCAAAAATAAATAAATAAATAAAATAAATTTATAAAAAAATATAAAATAAAACAATAACTGTCCTGAGGCTGCTTTGTAGATTCTTCTAGAGAGCCAGGCTTCAGTGGCACACGGAAGTTACCCAATTCTTTCAGGTCTCTAATTTGGTAAGGCAAATGAGGGTTCCAACATGGTGTAAAATCATTAGGAAAGAGAGAAAGGGAAGAAAAAAGATGCCTCTGTCATGTTCTCAGAACTCTTTGCAACTCTCAAAAACATTCTTTCCTTCAAAGAGATTTTCATGTTTGGAAGCTAAGAGAATTTCATGATTACTTGTTCGCTCTTTATTTTTTTATTAAGACTTTATTTTTCTTAGAGCAGTTTAAGTTTTACAGCACAATTTGGGGAGGGTGCCCTTGTCTTTCTGTGAATCCAAATAAATACTTTCAAATAACTTTTAATATTTATGATATAAAAATTAAAAATGAATATATTTTTGAATGACATAAAGAAATATTTTCAAATTAGTCTTGACTAATGTAGAAACCCAGAGTCTTCTGCACTATTTCAAATGTTCTTGTCAACATGTCTATGTTAGAACTCAAGGAGCAAGTACTGTATTAGAATTTTCTCTTTGACAGAGGTTATTTTATGACTATGAAATATTTAATATTTTCTTTAAGGATTTATTTTTAACCAAGGCAATCACACTCTGAAAATACAATAAAAGCAAAACTCAATACCAATATTTATTTTTCCTTCATATTTAACCTGAGAAATATAACCAGTTGCACTTCTGGGAAAAGATAAGCTAAAACTACAGGACATCTAAGTGACTCCTGGCACCTTCCCAGAATAGTAAGAATTTAACAACTGACAGATTGTTAGTTCATTCATACTCTGAAAACACTTTATCTACCTATGCACACATACCTTTATTCTTATAAAACCATTGGATGCCATTAACTTCAGGGAGCAAAATTACATTATCGCAGGACCAATATAAAGTCAAATAAAGTAAGACCTTTTGGCAAATGTAACATTAAGAAGTGTGTCTTATTTATATACTCAGCAAATACTTATTAGACATCTAGTATGTGCCAGGAAGTGTGCTAAGTGCTAGAGATATTAAGATGGACGTGTGCTGCCGAGTGTCAGGGTGTAGCTTTGGATGTAATATTGTAGTAATGGGATTATATGGGGATGTGGGCAGCGGCACCTTGCTAGAAAGGCTGGAAGTTGGAAGAGGAATGGTTAGAGCAGCATTCTGGGAATCAGAGTATTATTATTAGGAACTCTACCTGGAACTCCTGAATGTTCTCTGAAGCACTAAATAAAAGCACAGCTGCCTTTATTATTGGGTGGAGAAGAGTCAGTGAAAGGAGATGGAGAACTCAGAAGCTGTCACGAAGTCTTAACCTGGTTCTAATTTAGGGTCCATACTGAGCCTCTGATTTGGCTGTGAATTGATGCAAATAATCAATAAAGGAGAATAAAAATGACAAGAGACCACCCATTGCGAAGTATCTTCCTTCAAAAAGGATACAAATACACGTGCTAGCTTTGCAGAGAGAGAGTTAAACTGGAAGAAAAAGCGGCTACCGTAAGTAGTCATCCTTATCAAAGCATTTCTATAAAGAAACAAATTAGGATGCTGCATACAGACCAGATTGAAGCATTTGCCTTGACGTGTGTATATATCTTGGCACATGTGCCACCACTATTGCCTCATAAATTATGTTGTTATGGTGAAAATATGAAAGCTCTGCTCTCACAGCAACGTTCGAGTGTACAATACAGTATCATTAAGGGTACAATACAGTAGTGTTAACTACAGTCACCATGATGTACCTTAGATCCTTGAACTTATTCATCTTATAACTGATATTCTGTATCGTCTGACCAACATTTCCCTATTTCCCCCATCTCTCAGCCCCTGGCAACCATTCCATTCTCTGTTCTATGAGTTCCATGTTTTCAGATTCCACATCTAAATGATATCACAGAGTAGTTGTCCTTCTCTGCCTGACTTATTTCACTCAGCATAACGCTCTCAAGGCCCATCCATGTGGTTGCAAATGGCAGGATTTCCTTTTACTTTTATGGTTGAGTAACATTCCATATATATTGACCACTGATGTCATTGATGGATACTTAGGTTGTTTCCATGTCTTGGCAATTATGAATAATGTTGCAATGAACATGGGAGTGCAGGTATCTCTTCAAGATAGTGATTTCATTTCCTTTGGATATATACCCCAAAGTGGGATTGCTGACCTTTATTGAAATGTTCCAAAATACCTTTTGGAAATGCAAACGCTATATTGAAGCTTTATCAGTTAATCAATAAAGCTCTAGTGGGTTTTTTTCCCCATAAAACCAGTGGGTGTTTTAATAATTTAAAAAACCCCTCCAATTCCTATATTTCAGGGGCACCGCCTTCTTTGTCTAGTCTCCTCCCCTGCTGACTCCCAATAACCTCCCAGATTTGAGGGTGGTGTCATCAATCTAATTTACTGATTAAGTCATCAGTGATTCTCTCTCTTCTTCTGGGACTCTCATGATGGGTAGATTGTTTTCCCTTAATAGTGTCCTGTAAGTCCTGTAGGTTTTCTTCATTCCTTTTTAAAAAAAATATTTATTTATTTATTTCAGCTGCACCAGGTCTTAGTTGTGGCATGCGGGATCTTCATTGCAGCATGTGGGATCTTTAGTTGTGGCATGCAGACTCTTTAGTTGTAGCATGCAAACTCTTAGTTGTGGCATGCAGGGCCTAGTTCTCCAAACAGGGTTCGAACCCAGGCCCTCTGCATTGGGAGTGTGGAGTCTTACCCACTGGCCTACCAGGGAAGTCCCTTCTTCATTCCTTTTTATTCCTTTTTCTTTTGGTTCTTCTGATTGGATAGGTTCAGATGTTCTTTCTTCTACTTGGTCCAGTCTGCTGTTGAAGCTCTCTACTGAATTCTTCATTTCAGTCACTATAATCTTTAGCTCCAAAATTTGTTTGGTTGTTTTTTTATGTTTTCTATCTCTGTAGCGAACGTCTCATTTTGTTCTTGTATTTTTCCCGATTTTGTTAAACTGTTTACCTGTGTTTTCTTGTAGCTCTCTGAGCATCTTAAGAACAGTTATTTTGAATCCTTTGTTGGGCAATCCTTGTATCTCCATTTCTCCATTTCTTTCGGTTGCTGAAAGCTTACTGTGTCCCTTTGGCGGTGTCATGTTACCCTGATCCTTTATGATCCTTGCGGCCTTGCACAGATGCTGTGCATTTAAAGAAGCAGTCACCTCTTGCAGACTTCATGGGTTGACTTTGGTATGGAAAGACCTTCACCTGCAGGTGGGAGCATGCTCTGACCTTGGGTCTACTGGTGCAGGGTGCCAAACGCAGGATTGGGCGGTGGGGGTGATGTCTCATCCGCTCAGGCCACTGGGGTCCACAGCATTGACCATAGTGACTGCAAGGGCTGTTGGAGACCTCAGTGGCACCACAGGTCCAGTGGCTTGGGATTTGGGCAGGCACTGGTGGTGGCTGGAATTGGTGGTGTGTACAGACTCGGTTGCAGGGGCCAACTGCAGGTGCCTATGTAGTGCCAAGTGCTCATTTAAGACATACACATAGAGATGGGGGTGAGCGCCAGCTGCGAGGGTCTGGGCTAACTGCAGCCACAGCATTCATTACTGTGGCTGCAAGATCACACCGTGGGTGCACTGCAGTGGAGGCTGGTATCGGGAGTCAGGCTGGAGGCATGCAGGTACACAGCTGGAGGGGCCCACTGCAGGTGAGCCTGGTGGTGCAGGCCAGTAACAGGAGATAGGGCCAGGTCTGGCCCAGAAGAGCCATGGGGACCCTGGCTATTGGTGTGCACTCCTGTGGCTTCAGGGTCTCCCCAGGGGAGTGCGTGGCAGTGGAGGCATGAGGGTCTGGTCGGGAGCATGCAGGTGCACAGCTGGGGGGTTAGCTGCACATGTGCTGAGTGGTGGAGGCCAGTGACCAGAGCCAGAGCCAAGTTCAGGTCCACGAGCAGCTGCGAGGGCCTTGGTAGTTGGCCTGCCCTTCCGTGGCTGCAGGGTCTTGCCCCGGGTGTGCTCACAGCCGTAGAAGCCTGTGATGAGGGTCAGGCCGGCAGCGTGCAAGGGCACAGCTGGAGGGGTCCGCCCCAAGCACATGCACAGAAGTGAGGGTCACCCACGGGGGTCCAGGCTGGCGTCTTGTACTTGTGCGGCTGCAGAGGCCTGGGCTGGCTGCTGGTGGGGATGCTGGGCCCCAGTGGGGCAGTGGGAGGTAAAGAGCAGGGAGGGGCCCAGGTGGCTGGTGTCTGCGAATGTGAGTGTCTGTGGGGCAAAAACCAGTGACATCTGCAGGGGCTCTGTGGCCGCTGTGCTGGCCATCAGTTACTTTGGTGGCAAAAGGCGCTGGGGTCTGCAGAGCAGGTCACAGGGAACCACAATCATTTCTGCTGCGTGGCTGATGCTAGGAGCCCTTGCTCTTTCTCCTTGTTTCTCCCCATCTCTATTCATCTCAGCTTTGCCAGTCTCTGGGTGGGGTGAAACCCAAGTGGGTCCTTTGCTCAGTGCCCCGAAAGGCTGGGGAAGCTGGCGGTTCACCCCAGTCTCCCTTTCTTGGTGAGGGGAACTCCTTCTAGTTGGGGAGGCTCACTCTTGGCCCTGAGCAGTGCTGGCCTGGGGAATGGGATGACGCAGGCAAAATGAAGCCCTTCTTCCTTCCCTTTTTCCCTGCAGTATTCTCAGGTTTTTTGCTCCACTGTGTTGCTGGAGTTTCTTAAGTGGACTCCCGAGCTCTCTTTGATCGTGGATCACTGTCTAATTGTTGATCTTCCTGGGTGATGGGGGCTGGGGTCTCCTACTTCGCCATCTTGGTCACATCACCCCAACACATAACACCATCCTGACTTTCACTAGAACTAATTATTCTCAAAGTTACAGCGTCCAGTGCCCCAGCAGCTGGGAGAGCTTGGGAAATCATTGGGAACAACCCACTAACTGTACTGAGATGGAAACTAAGACTCAGGAGGATCAACTTTCCTCAGTTCATGATCTCACTTGCTGGTCACACTTAAGACTAGAGATCAGGCACTAGGGTAAAAAACCAATTCACTCTCATCCTGCTTTTCCAGCTGGTCAGATCCCACTTAAATTACTCTGACCACAATTGAAATTTATTTCGCTGATTGAAAGGGCACTGAGAAGCATCTACTTTTAAACTGAATCCTTTATTAGGTCGGTAAGGCGAGCAAGGGGACAGAGCAAGCCAACGAGGTCCCTTAGAGTGTGCTGGCCCCTCAGGTGAAACCCAGATTCGTTTTCCTGTCCCTAAACCCAAGGGGATTGGTGTGCAGCAGGTCAGATTGTTGATGCAACAAGGTAGCTACAGAAGTAGGAAGTACCTGGCAGGAGGTAGATGGGTAGATAACAATATTTATTTTCTAAAGAGCTACTGGATTGAGTCATTAGAACTCGTATTTATAAAAAAATTTGCTTTCCATTTTGAGGCTTGTTCCCAGGGCTTTCTGACACTTCATGGCTCTCTGCCTTTCACCCACAAACCCAGTCACTACTCAGCAAGAGAGCAGGGAAGCTCTGATGGGGAGAACACAAAATAGCTGACATATCTGGGGTATGTACTATGCTTTCTTCCATAGGGTCTGCCAGGAATTCAGTCTGTGCCCGAGTGACACCCCACACCCCGTGCAGGACAACAATAGAAGAATGACGGGCTTTTCTGTTCTCGGTTTTCCAAGGCTCCTTCCCATCCACATGGCACTCATATAACACAGAAGAAAGGTAACGCCACGTTGAAACCGAATGGATGGTAAAAAGAAGTCTACATCTTGTTTAACATAAGACAGCCTTTCAGAACAGGGAGGCAAAAGGGCATAGAAACTAAGTGTATACTGAATTCGCCTATGTCCAGTATTCCGTAGGTCTGATGCTTTGACCCAGAAGTGCTTGTATGTTTTCACCCTGGTCCTCCCCTGTGACACCATGTGCCCCTTTAAGATGGGACCTGAATCTCCTATATGCTGTCCTCCTCCCGCTGTACCAAATACAGCAAGTAAGTGTTTGATAAACGATGCAAAATGACTGACAGGCAATTTTGCTGTGCTGGTGACTGATGATTGTACCAAAAGAGGGAGAAATAAGGTCATTCCTAATCCACACACTCAGTTAAACCCCAGCTGGATATCCAGGTACAGCCCTCCAAGCTTCTCTGTTTGCCTTGGCTCGAGTACCCCTCTTTGCTCGTCACAAAAATTCTCCCTATTCACAAGTGACCCGTTAGCTCTATTGGTAACCAAGTGGCATACGCAACGATTCTCTAACTTCTATTGTTACAACTACCTTAAGCAGCCTGTACTCAGTGGAAGACCCCTGCCATTTAAAACAACAGTTCTAGCATACTGGTGATGGTTTCTTAGCAAATATTACCAAGACAATGCAATGGGACCTTCTCTTCAATTTACTTCCCCAGTCAGACAGTCTTGCAGGGGGTCAACCTTCAACTTCCTTCATTCCTCCTCTCCAGGAAGCTTGTTTCTTTTACGCTACATACATGTTTTTCAGGTTTAACAGTTACCAAGAAAAAGAAGTCCGGGTCTCCTGCTAAATATTCATGGCTGGGCTGTCTTTGGGTCACAGCACACAGCAGACAAACTACCCATTGGCTTCATGAGGGTAGGGGAAGTGTCTTGTTGTTTTGCTCTGTTAATTAGCTATGTCTGGCCCACAGTGGGCACTCAGTAATCATTTACTGATTGAGGGAATACATGCAGGGAGTAATAAAGTAGTGAATCCAGGAGCTACGGGAATCAAGTCCAGGTGACTGGGCCGGTTTTAGAAACATGGAGATCAGGATTCTTGGAAAGAGGAACCAGAGGATTGTGGGAGATACAATTACAGGACAGGGAAAACTCTCCGAAACCCTTAGAGAGGAGGATGTTTAGGAGACCACATTTTGCTCTTACATGAAACGCTGAAAAAGAAAATCCCTGGTTAGAAGTTTAATGTTAATTGGAGCTCTGAGTTATACAGGCACACCTCATTTTATTGTTCTTCGCTTTATTGCTCTTTGCAGATACTGCTTTTTTTTTTTTACAAATTGAAGGTCGGTGGCAACCCTCCATCAGGCAAGACTATTGGCACCATTTTTCCAACAGCATTTGCTCACTTTGTGTCTCTGTGTCACATTTTGGTAATTCTCGCAACATTTCAAACTTTTTCATTATTGTTTTATTTGTTATGGTGATCTCTGGTCAGTGATTTTTACGTTACTAGTGCAAAAAGATTATGACTTGCTAAAGGCTCAGATAATGGTTAGCATTTTTAAGCAGTAAAGTATTTTTTAAATTTAAAGTAGGTACATTTAAAAGAGGTAATGCTATTGCACACTTAATATAACTTTTATATATACTGGGAAACAAAAAAATTCCTGTGACTCACCTACTTTCAATATTCGCTTTACTGCAGTGATCTAGAACTGAACCTGCGATATATCTGAGGTGTGCCTCTACTAGTAATGGCTGAGATTATTTCTGGTCTACTTTACGCCAACACAGTTTACAAACAATAGCTTGATCACTGCAACAACCCTTCAAGGTGGCCACTGATTGTATTTTCAGATAGAGAAATTACATGCAGAGGGTTATATCGCTGACCTAAGTCAACCAGCTAAGCTCACCATCCAGGATTCCAACTTGGTTCTAAGTTTCACTTCTTTCCCCTCCCCACACAGTGCATCACACAGAACAAGCAACATGTCAAACACCTGGCTAGACTGATCTGTGTTTAAAAAAAATTTTTTTTTTAAATTGTGGTAAAAAAACACACTGTAAAATTTACTTTCTTAACCACTTTTAAGTGTGCGGTTTAGTGGTGTTAACTGTATTCACACGGTGTGTAGCATCTCTAGAACTGTTATCTCGCAATATTACACTCTATCCCATTAAACAACAACTCCCCATTTCCCTGTCCCCCAAGCCTCAGGCAACCACCATCCTACGTCTGTGTCTGTGATTGTCTGCTCTTGATACCTCCTGTAAGTGGGATCATACAGTATTTGTTCTTTCGTGTCTGGCTTCTGTCACTTAGCTTAATGTCCTCAAGACTCATTCACATTGCGGAATGTGACAGGATTTTCTTATAAGGCTGAATGATATTCCACTGTATGTACACGGCACATTTTCTTTATCCATTTATCTGTCGATGGATATGTGGGCTGCTTCCACCTCTTGGCTATTGGGAATAATGCTTCAATGAACCTGGTTGTGCAAATATGGCTTCAAGATACTGCTTTCAATTCTTTGGGGGTATATACCCCAAAGTAGAATTGCTGGATCATATGCTAGTTCTATTTTTACTTTTTTGAGGAACCTCCTTACTGTTTTCCATAGTGGCTGCACCATTTTACATTCTCACCAGCAACGTGCAAAGGGGGACAGATTTGTTTTTAAATAGAATAACCGTCAGTCTTAATATCAAACTGGCCCAACAGCCCTGCCTGCAATATCAAGTAGTGATTAACTGCTTAAAAATTTAACTCAACTAAAACGCTGGACGTAGGTCTTAGTTTCTATAATTAAAGCCAGGTACTATTTAAACGTGTATTAAAGATTTATAAATATGGATCATTATCCCATTGTACGAAGAATCAACTTAGCAGTCATTTTTTAAAGAGACTACAACAAAGGACATAAAGATAAAGCCAGGGCTGAACCAGCAACAAAAGTATTAGGAGAAGTATTCCTGCTTCCCGAAAATAAGCGTAAGCATGCACATAAGTTGCACTCTTACCCTTGTTTTGGCATCAATTTTAGCTCCTCGATCAAGCAATAGTTTTACCATATTGGCGTTTCCTCGTTTTGATGCAACATGTAAAGGAGTGATGTCATTCTGTGGAAGAACAGGGAAAAAAGTACAGTGTTACCTGAGTTTAACCAAAACATTGCTTCCTAAACCTTCCCCAACACATCCTCACACTTTTCTTACCTTTTTAAAAAAATATCCATCGTGAATAGAATACTTCCCAACATCTCTATCTGACGGTAATTTTACTCAGAAGGAGATCTCAAAAAGGGATGAATTTTAAGGGACATGCTCTGTGGGGTAGGGTCCAAGTTTATTTCATTTGATTGACATTATTGATGGATGAGATGGTGATAGTTTTTGTTCTAACATCCTGCACATTTAAGTCAACATGTCTTCCTATTAATGTGTGTGATGCACACTGGCTACTGAATGGTTGACTAAGTGGCTGTATTAGTCAGCTGAGGCTTACTGAAAGGAGTGTCATGTTACTCAGAGCCGGCTCTGGGTCATCTGAGTACAAGTTGTCAAGGAGAGACAAGAGGAACTCAAACTGGGAAGTCTGTCAGTGCCCTACACGGTCACAGGGCTTCCCACGCGCGATGGGCTAAAAAGCGTTCACAGGCATTTATTAGCAATTGCACAGAAAAATGACTATGTTGATTTTTTTTTTTTTTAAACTACTGTTGAGGGCTTCCCTGGTGGCGCGGTGGTTGAGAGTCTGCCTGCCGATGCAGGGGACACGGGTTCGTGCCCCGGTCCGGGAAGATCCCACGTGCCGCGGAGCGGCTGGGCCCGTGAGCCACGGCTGCTGCGCCTGCGCGTCCGGAGCCTGTGCTCTGCAACGGGAGAGGCCACAACAGTGAGAGGCCCGCGTACCAAAAAAACAAAAAACAAAAAACAAACTACTGTTGAGGAATAGACATATGGTCAGGACAATCTGACATTCCAATCAAGATGCCCTGGATACCATAGTCCTTTCCTCCACTCATCTGACGGGTGCTGTGATTATGTCCAGACTGTCAAGGAAATACGTGCACATAGTGAAAACATTCTCTATTTTGGCTCCTTCTTCTTGTGTAGCAACAACATGGGTTTAAGGTCTGCAGTTCACAAAAGTCAATTACACGATAAACGAACGAGGCTCATAAGGGGTTACATTCTTGTCATGTGATGGCAGATACAATATAATAGCTACCAGGTATTGATTCATGTCCTGTGAATTATGCTGCACTGCCTTAAACTCTTTACTATCTCACTTAGTTTTCATAATCCTCACAATGTCACATACAATCGGAATCACAATGACCATCTTACAGATTAGAAACAGCTGGCAAAACCAAGATTCAAATTAAAATATGACTCTTAAGCTTATGCTTTTGAAAAAACGCTTTAAAATGAAAATTTTCAAACAGACACAAAGTTTGAGAGAAAGCCATAATGAGCTTCATGTACTCATCATTCTGGTTCAATAACTGTCAAACTTCTGCCAATATTATTTCTCCTATACTCCCCGCTATGTTTTCTGCCTGAAGGAGTTTAAGAGGAGAAGGAAAATCCTAGGCATCATATTATTTCACCCGCAATCACTGCAACTTAATTATCTCTAACTGATAAGGATATTTGTAAACAAATAATAACAATATCATTAATTTTATCCAAGTAAAAATAATTCTTTCAAAAAGCCAAGATCTGTCAATGTTTACATTCTCCCATTCTCCCCAATTTTCTCAGTACAGTGGTTCAGATTAGAATATCCACAACTTGCATTAGGTTGAAATGTCCCTTAAATCTCTTTTAAAATCTCCATAGATGCCCTATTCCGCCTTCTTTTTTCCATGCCCATATATTTATTGATTAAACTGGGGAATTTACTGTGTAGTTGCATCCTCATGGAGAGCTGTTTAACACATTCTTTTGTATTTTCTATAAGCTTTTCTAGTTAAATGCTTTTAGTCATTATACATTCTCCCGTGTGAACAACTCTTTACCTCATTATTCTTAGGTGCTAAAGTATAAATCAGTTCCACAAAAATTAGTTCGTTAAGTCAAAGAAGGAGAAAGAGATCTGAGTAAAAGCGATATGCCTTAGTCATGCTGGTGGGGAGTGGACAGGGCTAGTATGATTGCTCTAGACCAAGTGGTAGGCATACTTTTTCTGCCAAGGGCCAGATATCAAGTATTTCTGGCTTTGCAGGCCATACCATCTTCATTGCAATTTGTCAGTGCTGCCTTTGTCAGCAGCCCCACGTGACATGCACAGAAACGGGAGTGTCTGTGTTCCAATAAAACTTTATTTACAAAAACAGCTGGTGGGCTGGATTTGGCCTGTGGGCAGTAGTTGGTTGATCTCTGCTCTAGACCTATCAGCTTGTGGCTGACGGTTTCAACGGTGTGTAAAAGGTGACAAAAGAGGAATTAAAACTATAGAGGCTGTGCATTGTATATGCTTTGGCCCTCTTCGGGGTGGATGATTTTGCGTATGAATGAAAGCTGGCAGAAAGAAGCTTTCTGATGGTCTTGCTTGTCTCCGTTGTCTGAGTGCAAGTATGTAAATGAGCCAAGCAGCACTATGGGTGAATTCTAGGCCTGAGACAGCAGATACAGCATCAGATTAGGTCTATAGGAAACACAGTCCAACAGGAGAGCTTACCGAGCTCAGAGTGGGATACGACACAAAGACCTCCTCACTCCCCAGCGTGAGTCAGGGCTGACATGCTATTTCCCTATAAAGATGTGCCCTTGCCTGGTGGAGAAGGACTTAATTAACCTTTATCACAAGTAGGCTAATTTTAGTGAGAGGAAAGAGCTCTATTTCTCATTTTGCTCACTTCCATATTCATGGACTCTATCTTACGGTGATGTGTAGATGTCAAAAGGGTGCCTTGAAATTCAAACTCCCACATTTTTCTACACTGCTCTGACCCCTCCTAGAGTACTACTTTCTATTTCTACAGCACTTAGTAAGTGTTGTAAATTACTTATGTAATTTCATTTTATCTTCACAACAATCTACTGGAGATATACATCATTAATCCCAGTTGATCAATCAACCAAGGGATAGAACTGATCAGTAATCTGTATATTAAGAGACAACTAATGAGAGGCAGGGTCAGCATCAGAATTCAGTCTTCTAGATCCTCGGGGTAGGGGGTGTGTGTGTGGTATTTCCAGTCAGGGATCATAAAGGCTTTGCCTAAAGACTAGGTTTCTCATCTCCGTCAAATGGAGCTTCTGAGTGAAACACATACTTTTGTATTCCTGAATCAGGTAGCGACTGCTTCTGCCAATGAGGAACAAGTCAAAATCAAAGTGGGACCTTTGGACCAGTCAACAGGACATTTCTATTTCGATTCCTCAGTTAACCAATAAAAATCTTTTATGCTCTACTAGGTACCAGGTCCACTGCTGCATTTCCATTATACAAGCGGGTCACAAAATTATGGAATCCCACCCAATCAAAAGAGTCCAGTGATGTTAAAGACAAAAAGGCTTGTTTAGGAGGAACCTCATTAGCTGCTCGGGAAGCGTAAATGTGTGCCTGCTTTCTGGGATGCAGTTTGGCAGTATATATGAGGAACCTTCAAATCTACAACTGAGACAGGAGATAGATGGGCCCCAGGCTGGGCAGCTGGAGTTTGTCCCTGTGGACAGATACTCCAAGATGAACATAATACAGGAGGGAGGAGAACCTGAGCCATGCCCAGATAAAAGAGACCACATATTCCTCATTCTTGAGGTCAAGGAGACCTTCCCAACTACACGTGTGCAGAAAGCCTCCTGGGGGGCCAAAAAGGGAGGGGGCACATCAGAGTAGGTGATGTCAACCTTCCCACAGGCCTCTGGGCTAATATCCATCTTGGCTAAGAGATGCATGCGCACATAGGGTAGGACCCTGAGTTTAACCCAATACAGATTCAGAGCCAGGAAAAGCAAGATGCTTGGCCAGAGGAAACCCGGCAGAAATGCCCCATAAAAGTGATACAAACTACCACAAAGGCACGACTCTCTCTCTGAGTCTGCCCGTGTGTGTCTATTCACATGTACTCTTTTTCCTCCTAATATACAATTGACTTGTTTCACTACTTTCCGTCTCTTTGTGGAAACTCCTTTCTACAAAGCTGATAGGCCAGGGCCTTGTCATTGGTTACTGGCCCTCGTGATCTAGCGGCTAGGATCCAGCACTCTCACTGATGCGGCCTGACTTCAATCTCTGGCCAGACTGAAGTCTGGCTTCAAGCCGCTGCAGGCTGAGGCCACCCGAGATCACAACCATGTATACAAGGCAGAGTTTGGCTGCCGTGGTAGAAAGGGCGAGAGTGCTGAGACAGACCCAGACCTGAGGCCTAGGCGTACTCCCTAAGACTGAAGCGGATCCAGAATGAAAGACCCCTCAGCCCCAGCCTAACGTAACAAGCAACTGTAGCCGGCTCCTGAGGTCGGGCAGGAGCTTGGTGAGAGAGAGACTCTGTGCTACAGGGATGCAGGTAGAGCTGAGCGGGGGAAGCGCACCAACCAGGGAAAATCTCTGACGGCCGGCCCTCACCCTCAGCGTAAGGCGGTGCAGCCCCGTCTAGAGGACCGTGAAACCTGTGGTGCAAACAAAATGTAAACTCGGCTCAACTCCGGACTCAACCGGCTCGGGCTTCCACATTTACAGCCTGACAGGAGAAGGAAGACACAGGCCGCTTCCAAGCAGGGATACTATTTTCCTCAGTGTCTGCATTCTATCTAGTGGAACAGGTGAACGACATGCAACAAAAGTTAGGGAGTCTACGTCAGATGGAAACACTTGATAAGAAAACCACACTATCGGAAATGAAGCATTCCCAACCTAAATGTCTGTCAACAGAGGAATGGATAAAGAAAATGTGGTCCATATATACAATGGAATATTACTCAGCCATAAGAAAATGAAATAATGCATTTGCAGCAACATGGATGGACCTAGAGATTATCATACTAAGTGAAATCAGACAGAGACAAATATCATATGATATCAGTTATACGTGGAATTAAAAAAATTGATATAAATGAACTTACTTACAAAACGGAAACAGACTCACAGACATAGAACACAAACTTATGATTACCAAAGGGGAAAGGTTGGGGGGAGGGATAAATTAGGAGTTTGGGATTAACGTATATACACTACTATATATAAAATAGATAATCAACAAGGACCTAATGCATAGCACAGGGAAGTCTACTCAATATTCTGTAATAACCTATATAAGAAAAGAATCTGAAAAAGAGTGAATATATATATATGTATAACTGAATCACTTTGCTGTACACTCGACACTATCACAATATTGTAAATCAACTATACTCCAATATAAAATAAAAATTAAATAAAAATATAAAGTAAAAGTGAAAAAAAAAGAAATGAAGCATTCCTTTGATGGGCTCATCAGTAGACTTCACAGAGCTGAGGAGAGAATCAGTGAACTGAAAGATACACCAGTATGAATGATCCAAACTGAAACACAAAGAAAAAAGAATGGAAAGAAAGAACAGAGCACCCAAGAGCTGTGGGATGATATAAAAGAGCTGACTGGAGATGCATAAGGAAAAGAGAGAAAATAGGGCAGAAGAAATATTTGAAGAGATCATGGTAGGGAATTATCTCAAAATAGTGAAATATACCAAACCACACCTCTATGGACTTATATTCTCATCTGTATAATGGACATAATACCTCCAGTGCCTCCATCACAGGACTGCCAAGGGGAGAGATGAGATTAATTCAAAAAGAGAAAGGAAACTCACAGGTATTCCGTAACGCTTATCTCATTTAACCCACTCAACAACCCTCATAAGGGGTACTATCTATTTTCTTTCTTTATGTTACAGATGAGGAGAGTAAAGCTCAAACAAATCAAAATAACTTGTTGGGCTTCCCTGGTGGCGCAGTGGTTGAGAGTCCGCCTGCCGACGCAGGGGACACAGGTTCGTGCCCCGGTCCGGGAGGATCCCACATGCCACGGAGCGGCTGGGCCCGTGAGCCATGGCCGCTGGGCCTGCGCGTCTGGAGCCTGTGCTCCGCAACGGGAGAGGCCACAACAGTGAGAGGCCCGCGTACCGCCAAAAAAAAAAGTTTAATTATTTAAAATGAGTTAATCTAATGATATAGATTTCCTGTAATCTTTCTAATGAATGCTGTAACTTTAATAACAGTCTATATTTTTTTTCTAACAGTCTACTAGTAGAATTTCTTAAAAACATAAAAATGAAGGTGGTTTATAGTTATAAATTTTCCACACTCATATCATTTCTAATAAATCAGAAATTAAATTAATCTCTGTGCTGAATACTTTTCTTTCCCCTCCAGAAAATAAATCATTCGTTCAGGCTTTGGAGATGTCAGTGAACTTGAAACTGTTAGTCTCTCAAGTATCCTACCCTCACTTGGCCTTCCAATAAATTAGATTCTTGCTGAAGTTTCAAACACGTCAAAAATGAAAATAATGTCTTTGAAGTTTCTAAAGAAAGATGGTTTGGAAAGAAATAAAGCCAGTCTAGTGCAAATGGCTTTATCTGTGTGCAGTGTACTCGTTGTTCTAAGGAGATGGAGCTCCTCCAGGGACCAGCAAGACCACAGCTACCCAGGGGCCAACATCCCGGTCTCAGCTTCCATCTGGCACTGCTGCTGGGGGCTGATGGTCACACACTGAGACATAAAAAATGAGTTAGAAGGTCTGGATGCACATCCTTGTTCTTCCGTCTTACTCTCAGTAGGATCTAGGACAAAGGACTTCTTGGGATCTCAGTTCTCATCTGTCAAACTATCTATTCTTGTGGGTCTCAAATGATGCACTGTACATAAAAGTATTCTGTAAGCCAGGGGTCCCCAACCCCCGGGATCTGATGCCTAATGATCTGAGGTGGAGCTGATGTAATAATAATAGAAATAAAGTGCACAATAAATGTAACGCTCTTGAATCATCCCAAAACCATACCCCCCCTCCCTGCCCCCAAGTCCGTGGAAAAACTATCTTCCACGAAACCAGTCCTTGGTGCCAAAAAGGTTGGGGACCGCTGCTGTAAGCTGTAAATATGCTGCACATTCAAGGTTATATTATTATGGGCTTATAAACATACAGGTAGTTTTTACAAGCAAAACAATTATTGCGATTTCTGTGACTCAACTTTAGACAATTTATATGAAGAAAAGATTTTCATAGCATGGCCTCAGTCAATGTTTTCTAATATGCTCGATCAGAAGAATTACCTGAGGAACTTGTTAAAAAAACACAGACTGCGAGGCCCCATCCCTGAAGCACTGAATCCCGGTCCAGGGCAATGGGAAGATGCTGGCCAGCTAGGGAAAACCGGCTGCAAGGCCCTGGCTTGGAGGCTATGAAAAATGATTTTTCATTTTCAAACTCAGAGGGACGTGCTCCTTGGACAAGCCTGCCTTGTATTTCTTACCAGAAAACGTACATGATACCTTTTTGTCATAAAGCCATTACGTTTCTAAATATCAAGAGTCCATTTCAAAGCATGATCGTTAGGGGTTCAAAAATGCAGAACTGGTAGAGATAATAAATAACATGTAGTGGAAATATGAATGCATTACCTTTTAGAATGAATTTGATCATTTGTCAGTTTTTTTAAGTTTGCTCATCTTTCAATTAAAACGTCCTTAAATGTGAGATGGGATATGGTAGTGAGTTAAAAACAAAAAAACCTTTAAAATCTTGAAAAATGTATTTAATTCATTTTGCAACTGGTGCAGGCAGCAAACGAGTAGCCAGCAGGTCGAAGAGAGACTACTGGCAGTTCTGGTTTTCCTGGGATGACCCTGGATTAAGTCCAAAGCCCGGTACACACTCCCTCCGATGTTAGAATGTTATGAACTACACGGTCTGAATGTTGTTTATTTTACTTGCTTGTTTTTATTGTCTTTTTTTACTTGACTGATTTACTTTGCTGTTCTTAGCTCAAGCTCTGCCACCTTGAAGCCGTACAGTTTAATTGAAACACAAGTTATTTAACTTCTTGCTCCCTGGTGTAAAATGGAACTCATACCCACATCTCACGGGATAACTGTGAAGAATAAAGGAAATAACGTATAGGAAACTTACTGGAGTACGTAGTAATAAATGAAAGCCATTTCCTAAATTAGTTTGAATTTTGGATAAGTTTTTTCCACCTCCTATTTCAAAGTCTCAGTAGTAAGAGCGGAAAGGACCCTCAGGGTCTTCCAGTCCAACCAACTCTGAGGGGTGCATCATGGGCGAAGCTTGCTGCCCTCTGCAGAGCAGTCCCAGAGTGAACACGAACTGCCCGGCCCTTCTTTCCCATCTGGGGACATTCCCATCTCTCCATCTCTTGGCTGTAAAGAGATGATCAATCCAGCAATGCTGTCTCAGAGGGGCCACCACTGGCTCCACTGGCATTCTGGTTGGGACACTGTCACTGGCATGAGGATGTCCCACGCACTGAAGGGGGTTTAGCCATCCCAGCCCTGCCCCATTACATGCCAGCCATCATTCCACTTCTCCATTTAAAGACCTGTAAGAACAGAGAGTCGAATGGCGCTGACCAGGGGCTGCGGGGTAGTGGATGAGTTGGGGAGATGTCGGTTAGGGGTACAAACTTGCAAATAGTAGATAAATAAGTTGTGGAGATCTAATGTACAGCATAGTGATTACAGTCAACAAGACTGTATTATCAACTTCAAAGTTGCTAAGAGACTAGGTCTTAACGTTCTCACCCCAAAAAAGAAATGATAATTATATATGTTAGAGTTATTAGCGAACAAAAACTGTAGTAATCATATTGCAATATACAAATGTATCAAACCAACACACTGTATACCTCAAACTTATACAGTGTATCATGCCAATTATCTCAAAAACAAACAAACAAACCAAAAACGCTACAATTACTCCCTTCTACCTGCAGGATCCAGGCCAGTGCCCTCAGCCCAGCCAGGGGTTCGGGGAGTCCCTCCCCACAGGCTTGGACTCGCCATTCATCTCCAGCCTCATTTCACATGTGCGAATGGGCCTCAGCCTCCACTTCCTGGAGCTGACTCTAATCCTTTTATGTCCATCACAGCTTAGCTTTTCAATTTTTTTTTTTTTCAACCATGATAGTCCATGCTGATCTCCTACCTGAACTTGTTTTCTTGGAACCTACTGCTTTGATTTGTGAGAGAGCCAATAAAGGATCGCGCATGTGTCCCCAATTCACCTCTCTGCAACGTCTGGTTCTTCAAAGTCCTAAACGCTTCGCTCTAGGTGCCCCTTCGCCCTTCCTGTATATGCTTCAAACCACCAGAGGAACAAGAGCAAGATTTTCTCATGAAAGAACTAAGATGCCCAGGAGGGGACCAGGGTGCATCTGAGCTCATCCAAGTGCACCTTCTGACAATAGGAAGTGTGAACAATGGTCCGAATGTTCAGTGGAGGGCTGCAGTGGAGGAAATGAAAATTCTACAGCTAATGAATTATTCCCTTTTAAAGTGCAAATGAATAAAGCGAGCACTGCCAACTCCTAACTTAAGAGAACTTTATTTCACAGAATTTCAAAATAGGATTTATTCGGGTCATTTAAACATGTTCTCAGAGCAACAATTCTAGAGCTGTACTGCAGGAAGCAGGGCATATATTCAAAGACAAAAAGTGAAAGGGAAATATGTACCTTCCAATTTCTATGATTTTTTTTTTTACTGGCGTTCTTACTGTCTCAAACAATGTCATGTTAATCGTTTGGTAAAGGCTGCCCTTCTCATGCTGACAGACACAACGCAAACACTGTAACTCCAACATTCTGGGACGCACCATTTCTGACTAGCTCCAGAAGTACTCTAGAGAGCTGACATGATGTCACTTGCTTGACATGTGTCACGCTTGACAGGTGACTGTGTCTTACACTGATGGGTCTCCTCCCAGATGTAAGCATTAATCACCACCACCAGCACAAACATGGCTAGGACCCTGGCCCACATGCTAAGCAATTTATATGGATTATTTCGTGCGGTCACAATGATGCTACGCATTTGGTACTATTTTCGGACCCATTTTATGGGTGACAAAGCTGAAGAAGCATGAATAACTTGCCCAGGAGCACACAAGTAAGCCACAGGACCAGTGTGGAACTCCAGCAGTCTGACTGCCTTGCTGTTTGCTTTGACACTGTACTATACCTACTCTCTTCTGCGAAAGGCCTCCATCCCTGTCAGATAAGGTGGTCATGCAGAAGGGAAGGGCTTGTGGTTGATTGATCTCTCTCCTATCTGGCTAATAAGAAAAATGCAGGGCTTCGCTGGTGGCGCAGTGGTTAAGAATCCATCTGCCGATGCAGGGGACATGGGTTCGAGCCCTGGTCCGGGAAGATCCCACATGCCGCGGAGCAACTAAGCCCATGCACCACAACTACTGAGCCCGCGTGCTGCAACTACTGAAGTCCACATGCCTAGAGCCCGTGCTCTGCAACAAGAGAAGCCACCGCAATGAGAAGCCCGTGCACTGCAAGAAGAGTAGCCCCCTCTCGCCACAGCTAGAGAAAGTCCGTGTGCAGCAATGAAGGCCCAACACAGCCAAAAATAAATAAATAAAATAAATAAATTAAAAAAAAAAAGAAAAGAAAAATGCAGCCTACATGATGAAGAGGCTTGCGCTGGACCACATCAGTGACCGATGATACAGCCAGGATGAGAGCCAGGGCTCCAGCATGTATCTGAGAACTTTCCTCCTCAGTCTAGGCTGCTACAGCTTAGAAACTTCAGCTCCTCAGACGACAACAACACACATCCCATACCACAGGGTAGGATGTTAATAAGCTCCAATGTACTAATGGGTTTAAGACAAAAACATTCCCTTAAAAAATTATATAGGAGATTCTCCTTTGATGTGGCATTCAGGGGATTAAATGAAAAAGGCAGGAACAAGATTGCATGGCATGCAGAGAGCAATTCTCTAGAAAAGGTCTATCTCCCACCACTCTGGCCTCCGCTTACTTACTGGTTTTGTTCTTCCTGAGATGTTAATATCACCATGGTAACAAGAATATGGGTAATGCAGTAACCACACTGAGACTTTTCCATAACTCACATTTCTTTGCTAAAGGCTCCCAAATCTCCATTTTCATTCCAAAGGAGGTTTATATAACCCATTAAAAATGTCTTTACAGGGATAAAGACATAGACCTACTAGAGAACGGACTTGAGGATATGAGGAGGGGGAAGGGTAAGCTGTGACAAGGCGAGAGAGAGGCATGGACATATATACACTACCAAACGTAAGGTAGATAGCTAGTGGGAAGCAGCCACATAGCACAGGGAGATCAGCTCGGTGCTTTGTGACCGCCTGGAGGGGTGGGATAGGGAGGGTGGGAGGGAGGGAGACGCAAGAGGGAAGAGATATGGGAACACGTGTATACGTATAACTGATTCACTTTGTTATAAAGCAGAAACTAACACACCATTGTAAAGCAATTATACTCCAATAAAGATGTAAAAAAAAGTCTTTAATGCTGTTGAACCTATACTAGGAGATAAACATAACTTATTTTATATTTGAAAATACGTATCAATAAAAATGAATGTGTGTGTGTGTGTGTGTGTGTGTGTGTGTGTGTGTTTGGGCTTTATAAGGACAGACATCTAAACGTTAACAAAATAGGACTCTTATGGACGGTTTTTCTTTTCTTTCTTTTGCTTTATTGTATTTTATTTTAAAAATAACTTGTATAATGCAGGGAAAATATATTTTTTTAATGTATTTGCAATGGCATCGCCACACAAACTACAGTAGCGTCTCCGGAAGCCCTGGACCCTTATAAAAACATTACAAAAGTCACCCTCCTGCTGAAGCGATGCTCACCTCTTCTCCACGTTTGAGTGGCTGATGATCTTCCTAGCACTGGCTGGTGGTGGCCTTGACTGGGCTTTGATAGCTCAGAAACTGAGGCTCTGCTTCAAACACCCTTAACTGAACAAAGCCTGGCAGCAGACCTTGGTGACTAGCCCTTTGTTCTAGGCGTGTCTTCCAAGGTCAACTACACTGCTGAATCACAAGACTCGTGGCTGCTCAAATCAACTTGCCTCTCAGTGTCTGACATTCAATACTTGGGTTTGGTGTACTTGCCTCTACCCCTCTATTAGAATCCTATGGATTTCCCATCCCCCTTAATGCAGCTCACATCAGTTTGGGAAGTGGGTCCTTAACACCAAGTAAAGCTCAGCCTGAAATTCTGATAGACCAGGGAGAGGACTGGGGCTTGAGGAAAGCAGGTTTGAATAGGTACTGGGTGCCCAGGAATAGTGGATAAGGAGGCCTGGAAGTTATCTGTTGATTCATTCTTGAATTCAACAAATATATATCGAGTCCTTCCCAGTGCTAGGTACTGGGTTACACTCCAGGGATCCCAAAATGTGTAATAACACGTAGGTCTGCCCTTGAGGAACTCAAAGTCCTGCAGGGGAGGTGAAGCACAGGGTGTGTGAGGCGTATTTCACGACACCTCTACTTTAGCCTGAATAGGACTGTTCAGCTAATGCACGCACAATGCTTAACAAAGAAGCTGGAACTTACTAAATACTCAAATCACGACTATTTTATATCATGATTACTACACATTTTTACCTACAGAAGAAAGGAAGAAAATGAGCATCCGCTGAGCACTTATTCTGCAGCAGGCAACGTCCTGGATGCTTTCATGGTACCACCCTCTGGCTTAATGGAATGCAGCTCCATCAGTATGTGAAAGGTACCACTCAGGGAGGCAGATCAAGGGCTTCCAGGCAGCAAAAATACAGGTCCTGCCTTCCCCCAGTACCGTGAGGAATGGTTCTCTGAAATAAAGTGCCTACCTCTCTTAAAAAAGTCTAAATGGCAAGAGACACATTCTCCACGGCTGAGTCCTTCACTGGAGGATTGAAAAGATGAAGTTCACGTTAAAGTCATTATCACAGAGGCAGGAATGTGGTAAGCATTTGGAAAGAGGATATTTACCAGGTGAGGAAAGATGTCCCGTGGAGGAGCTGGAGATAGAGGGTGAATAAGGCATCTCAGGCTGCAAGGGGCTTAGGTAATAAACACAGTGTGCAAGACAAACACTCCCACAGAATTAAGTTTCAAGGCCAATCACGGGACAGGACCAACAGGGCACGATGAGCACACACACACTGGGGCAAGGAGGGGAGCGACCTATTTTAGGGGGTCAGAGAGAGCGTCTTTGAGGAACAGGATACAAGCATCTTTTACCCAGATTAAAAAACAGAGGCTCACAGAAGTAATTGCGGCATAATCTCTGGCAATTGGAGACCTCTCTTGAGACCTATCTCAATCTCTGATATTTCTGAACTCTCCATGGCATGAACTGGGGAGAAATTACTATGTTCAAGTTGCCAGCAGTATTTTTAGTCCTCTTTGGAAGAAGATTTCAGTTTTATTGCTGTTGGTGGTCACGGCAGTCTCTGCTTACATGATGGGAAAGGCAGCAATCTGCTTTTGGAGCCGAAAGGGGCAAGTCTATTAGGAGTAAAATTGCTTCTGCTTAAAGCATCACTTTCCTTGGAGGGGAAAGTTGCATTTAGAGATAATTATGACACCGAAGGGAAGGAAGCCTGAGACTGATGGTGTCTCAGCTTTGCTCGAAAGAACTTTCTGTGATGATGGAAACGTTACGTATACAGTGTTAATACAATGGCTGCTAGCCACACGTGGAAACTGGGCACCCGAAATGTGGTTCTGGGGAATGAGGCATAGAAGTTTACATTTAATTTAAATTAAAGTTAGTACTCAGTTGTTAGTGGCTACTGAATTAAGAGAGCCCAGGTGTAGAGGAAATGGGGTTCCCCCTCTCTCTGGGACCAGAGACTAGGTTAAGGGGCTTAGACTCTGACCAGAAGAGACATAGTGTTGGTAAAAGGGGTTCTCGCTAATGGAAGTAAGAGAGACTCTCCAACACAGTGGCTTCAGGGGGCTCACAAGGGAGCCCTTTCCTGAGGAAGGGGTCATAGCCCACGGACTTTGGGGACAGTGTTATCCAGAACAGGTCCTTCAGCTCCACCTTTTTTTTTTAATCTCATTTTTAAAAATTAATTTTTACTGGCATATAGTTTCTTTACAATGTTGTGTTAGTTTCTGCCTACAGCAAAGTGAATCAGTTACACGTATACATATATCCACTCTTTTTAAAATTCCCTTTCCACCTAGGTCACCAGAGAGCACTGAGTAGAGTTCCCTGTGCTATACAGTAGATTCTCATTAGTTATCTATTTTATATATAATAGTGTATATATGTCAATCCTAATCACCCATTTCATCCCTCCCCCCCGTAACCATAAGTTTGTGCTCTACGTCTGTGACTCTATTTCTGCTTTGCAAATAAGTTCATCTGTACCATTTTTCTAGAGTCCACATATACGTGATTATTATATGATATTTGCTTTTCTCTTTCTGACTTACTTCACTCTGTATGACAATCTCTAGGTCCATCCATGTCTCTGCAAATGGCACTATTTCATTCCTTTATATGCCTGAGTAATAAGCTCTGCCTTTCTGTTCTGAACTCCCTTCATCAGTCCCAGAGTTTTTAGAGAAGTCTTGTTGGGCACTAGAGCCAAGACTTAGTTGTGCTTTGGGGAATTAAGAGAGAGAGACTCTTTGGTATGGTTGAGCACATGGGGGCCTCAACAAATTAGCAGCGTCAGGTCAGTGGCTTACTTGAGTCTGGACTTCCAGGTCTAGCTTATAGGAGAAGTTCTTTAATATTTGCTAGAATGAATTTAACTGAGAAAGGAAGTCTCCAGATAATGTTTATCCACGGACGTCGTTTTGCTTATGCATGGGCTGACCCCGTGTCGACCTCTTATTTGGGCACAACGTAAAATCTGACACTTGTATGTTTCCATCAACAGGTTTAGGAGTTCAACTGTCTAAAAACACTACTCTCACTTTAACAAAAAGAACTTTAGATAAAGTAGCCTTTATCTAAGAATTTTAGATAAAGCAGCCTGTCTTATGACATAATTGAGTTCCAAATGTGGCCAAGGCCCTGCTAAGGCTTTGTTCAAAACAACTGCTATTTGAGAAAGGCAGTCCAGTTGGACATGTTCTCTAGTCACAGACCTGTGGCACAAGTGCCAAGTTCTATCACACGCAATTAAAACATCACACAGCTAAGTACCTGGGCCATAGTGTCTCAGCCTCCCTGGGCAAGGCACCTTCACAGATGGAGATTTAGGCAGTATGGGGTAGTAGGAATGGAACCTTTTGAAATGTAGCTATTAAAGATACTGTCAACTATGAAACTTTCTTTTTTTTTCATTAAAGTATAGTTAATTTACAACATTATGCTAATTTCTGCTGTATATAGCAAAGTGACTCAGTTATACACATATATACATTCTTTTTTTATATTCTTTTCCATTATGGTTTATCCCAGGAGATTGGATATAGTTCCCTGTGCTATATGGTAGGACCTTGTTGTTTTTCCATTTTAATTTTAATAGTTTGCATCTGCTAACCCCAAACTCCCAGTTCATCCCTCTCCCTCCCCCACTCCCACCTGGCAACCACAAGTCTGTTCTCTATGTCTGTGGAAACTCACTGCTCTTAATAGAATGATTCACATGATATAAAAATCACATTTGAATTATTTCACACACAAAAAAACCTGTCTCTATAGATAACTAAGATTTCCTTTGTTAAAAAGTGAAAGCTATATAACCCGTGCTTCCTTTTCTACTACATGTATAAAAGCCCTTAAAGCCTAAATTTAAGGGCTTTGTATTCACTAGCTCTTTCCAGTTGCTTGGTAACATTTACTTTTTCTGTTTCATCCTTACATGTCTTACTTTGTATATTTTAATCTGTAAACCTCCTGAAATCCTTTTGGAAACAAATGAGGTATAGCACTCAAACACATAAATCCGTAATCCTTTCAGAGATCAGAACAAAAAAGTACTACATACCAAGACCAATAGAAGGATATTTTTATTCAATTATCTTCCCCAGATGGGAAGTTAAATAATAATTTACAAGAGAAAGGTTAATGACGAGAGCGCAGATTAAGTTAGGTGGTCCATTGTATTTGATGAAAAAATGTCTTAGCTAGCAAAGCATTCATCTATCTTCTTCAATGAAGGGTATTTTGCAGGCATCCAATAATATCATTTGGCCTTTACCTACTCCAGGGCATCAATGCTCCTTACTGGAAAGCAAATCAGGAGCAGCTCTGGTGTGTCTTACTTACATTCTCTTCCCCAAGAGCGCTAGGATGACTTGCTAAGAGAGCAAGGGTCACGCATAAATTCAGATGGTGTCAAGGCCATCTCAGAAGACACAATTCAGAGAATGCAGCATGCTGACACTGCACTGCAGTCTTCAGGAGCTATTCTATTAACTTCCTGCTATGGACCCTTGAGGCTGAACGGGTCTGGATAATCCGAAAGGAAATATTTAAGATGTCAGACAGGAGATCTTACGCAATACATAAACACGGCAAAATTACAACACAAAAATCAAAATTCACATTATAATAAAAATCTAAGGAAAGGTGTTAATAGAACAAGTAAGTATCCTATAAATCAGTTACCATCACTGCTGCTCGGGGGTATACATTCACCACTGGCGAGGATCTGCTTTCTTGCTGCCTGAATTAGCTAGCACTACAAAGAAGCATAGAAAGCAATCCATTCTATTGTGTTCTCTCTTTAGTCACACCGCGTTGTGTTCTGCCTCGCACCTGCCTCGTATCTGCACATGGACTACACGCAGGAAATGATTCCAGAAGGGTTATCCCTACTCCTATCCCCAGCTCTCTTCACCAGCAGGTAGCTATTCTTGAGGTCCCGCCCTCAGCCCACAAAGAACTACAAGACTGTATCCGCCTTTCTTCAATGCTCTGTCCCAGCCAGGAAGCAGAAATCACAGCCCCCCTAAGACAAAGGTTGCTGCTGTCATTTTGTAACTTGACCTCTAACTTTCTAATCTACACCTCTATCTCAACCCAGTTCCTGAAGCATACGATTTACGGTTATGATTTGCACCTAGTTCTTTGCAACTGAGGCTTAATGATCCTTCCTTTATTGTTTTGACCAGGCAAAATCTGATCCCATCTGTGTTCTAGGGCATCTTACTTTCACCTGCTACATCCCTGAGAGAACTCTGACCTAGGAGGACCCCACTCGAGTTGGGAAGGGAGAGGTCTCTGTAATACAAAAGGCTAAATGCTGGATTGTTACATAACAAAATTACTGGAGATTTGGAACCTACAGTGGGTTTCTGGAGGCAGCTAGCAGTTGCCTCCAATTAAGCTTTTCACGAAGACCAGTTCTGCTCAGACATCCTACTGCAAGCCATCCATCACGTATGGAGGGAAGCATGTGTTGTAGGGTGTAAGCAACAGTACAGGCCTCCTAGTAAGTATGATTAAATTCCACCACAGCCTTCAGTTCAGAATGCTATGAGGCCTCGTTAATTAGGAATGTCTGGAGAAAATGCTTCTCCAAATCAGCAAAAAAGTCTGAATTTTAACATATTTTAAACAAAAGCACAATGTGACTTTTAAATCACATATGGTAATTCAGACAAGGTTAACAAGGTAACAACGTGGGTCTGAGGTCTCCACTTTTTTTTTTTAAACATCTTTATTGGAGTATAATTGCTTTACAATGGTGTGTTAGTTTCTGCTGTATAACAAAGTGAATCAGCTATACATATACATATATCCCCATATCTCCTCCCTCTTGCGTCTCCCTCCCACCCTCCCTATCCCACCCCTCTAGGGGGTCACAAAGCACCGAGCTGATCTCCCTGTGCTATGCGGCTGCTTCCCAGTAGCTATTGATTTTACATTTGGTAGTGTGTATATGTCCATGCCACTCTCTCACTTTGTCACAGTTTACCCTTCCCCCTCCCCATGTCCTCAAGTCCATTCTCTATGTCTGTGTCTTTATTCCTGTCCTGCCCCTAGGTTCTTCAGAACCCATTTTTTGTGTGTGTGTGTTTTTTTTAGCTTCCATAGTGTCCACTCATCTTTAATCAATAAATTAGCATCATTTATAATTACCATAGTCATTGTTTTAATGTAAATTGATGCTTTGGAATTGTTTGAAGGAGCCTGAAAATACTGCAATTTGTCCTCTTAAATTGCTTAAACATGACCCCAATCTCCTTATTTTCAGCGGCATCAGGAAATTTCTGAACAATGGCACAAAGACAAAACTTCAAACACTACCCTGACATGAATTTTCCAAATGTCCTAATTAGAAGATGTGACTTAATGAGGTTTTCTGTGAGTTAGAGATATAAAACCAGAAGGATGCATCTTACAGACACGAGCTTCAGTTTTCACATCGGCGTGCCCTGTATATACATGACTTAAAGAAGTACTTAACTTTGTCCTTCAAAATGTCACACTAGGCCTCGGGTCTGCCATGTTGCTGAAACCCAAGGATGCTGTTCGTGCAATAAGAACATGGCTCTAGAGTGACATGAGCTGCCTCATTTCAACTGATAAAGGATTTTAGCAGGCTGATGACAATAGGATAGGAAATAGGTTTGTTTTTTTTTTTGCCACCAATAAACAAAGATTTATTTGGAAATCTCCAAACCTGCCAGAAGTGGCACTTGCCAAGCCCTAGGCCCACTCTCCTTCCCAAGCTCCAAAGGGGAACAACAGTCCTCCCCACCGCTTCCCTGCCCTCCCCCTGCCCTCCCCCAGCACACTCACCCATGCCTCAGGCCCCGCCAGAGAACTAGCGTGCCCTCCCTCTAGGAGGCATTACCCCTGGGCCCAAAAGCTGGGGGTGGCAGCCCTGTGGCCTCTCAGGAGATGATGGCGGCCAGAGCCACTTGCATAGACTGAGAAAAGAAAATAAGGAAGGAGATACCAAGTAGGGCTCCCTGAAAAACCCCAGCTTACTCCTGTACAAAAAACGTGGCTCCTGCATAGAAAAACCTGCTCCACGAATAGTGCAAATACCCAAAGGAAAGGAAAAAAAAACCTGCAGCAAGGCTGGGCTGGTAGGAATAGCAAAGAACTTTGGTTTGGAAAGGCTACAGGAAGAGTGTGAGCTGTGCCCCTTTTCCTCGCCCAGCTGCCCAGAGCCAGCGCTGACTCTCGCTCCAAGGGGGTCTGTAAACAAGCAAAGCCAGGGGCCTTTGCGATGTCAAAGCACAGCCTCCAGGTCCTACTTGGGCCTGCCTGCAGGGGGCAAAGGAGGCCTCTGCTGTGAATCCAATTAAAGCCAACGTGTAAGTAGTAAGGCTTTGGGGACTAAGCAACACGGAATCCTCTCACTACACTTATGAAACTAAAGCTGGGGAGCAGAAGGTGACAGGAGACACCCCTCACCCCCTCCTTGTCCTACATGTCTGTGCCCCAGAGGGTGGTCCCCTTCCAGGCTGAGGAGGGGGGTGCTCCAGGGCTGGGAAGAAAGGAAGGGATCCCCGAGCCTGCGGTCAGGCAGATTCCCGGCACCTGTTCCAGTTCCTGCCTTTGCTGCTGCACCTTGGCAAAGACGCACCTCCCCACTGCTTCCTGGGCCAAGGGCTGGTGGTAGAAAGCAGCTCGTCTCTCCTCCTCAGGATTCCCAATCACATCAGTGATGATCTTGGGAATGGAGCCACGCCTGGATGAAGTCCTGGGGGTCAGTGCTAAAACTGAGCATGAGATCCCTCTGGGTCTTCAGCTGGTTGATGGACTCCGTGGTCTCATGGAGTTTGATATCAAGGGCGGCGATCTGCTGATTGGTGGTAGAGGCCGGAAAATTGCTCATCTGGGCCTTGAGTGGGTCATCCACCTCCACATCAATGTCATAACAGCCTGTCTTCTTCTGGTCGTTAGGGTCCACGCTAATGACATGGTTGATGACAATGGGGTCTGGATGCTGCAACAACCCGGCCAGCTTCACGGGAATCTCAGGGAAACGGAGTCGGCCACAGCTGAAGATCCGGCAGAAGTACCGGTTGCAGTTGACGTACTCCCGCTCGTGGCCGTCCTGCAGCTGGCTGTGTTTGACGTAGAGCCACAGGGCGTGCATGGTGGCAGCCCTCGTGTGTGTGTGCACCCCCAGAAGCCTCGCCAGCTGGGGGTCCGACTTGTACTGGGGAGGCTGATGATCCAGCATGAGCAGGCGGGTGCACCTGACGTTGAGGTCTCGGGCCGTTTCACCTGGAGGGCATCTGTCTCCTGGGTGGTGGGCATCCAGTGCCACTCCAGCAGGTGGTTCAGGCCCGTACAGTTCCTTTGTCCAGCTCAATGACGAGGCTCTTAAAGACTGAAGAAAACTTCCTCTTCTGTTTCCTAGGATCACCCAGCAGTTTTCCCTCTACTCGGAGTTCCCAGGAAGCCACCTGGTCCCCCGAGGGGTTTCCCCCCGGGGGTCCCTGCGGTTCCTGCACTATCACCCTCTGCCTTGCTGGGACTGAACGTACTAGAAATATCGATCCGCAGCTTTCGTTTTTGCGTCAGAGGCTCTCTGATGGCCTCCTGGATCTCCATCTGCTTTCAAGCAACGGGCTGGTCCAGCTTCCGCTCAAAAGCCAAGAGATCCATGTATGCCTGAGGCTCTGGGACAAGCTCCCGAATTCGCTGAGGTAGAACTTTATCTGCCACCTTCCTCCTCTTTAACCCCTGGCGCTGGGCAGGCATCGGGGGCTGGGCCTGGGGCACAAGCAGGCGTTTTCGGAATGGGTCCATCACGGTGGGTGGCATGCCAGGTCGAAGTGGAGCAGCTGTGCCAAATGGGGAGCCTGCAGGGGTTCCCACCTGCAAGCCAGCCATGGGCATCCGGCTCCCTGATGACCCGCCAGGCCTCTGGTAGTGCGTCGCAGGGCCCCGGGGCCCCCCATGCCTCTAGCCGGCCCGGGCCCCCTGAGCGCCGGTCTGGGCAGCACGCCGGGTCCCGATGGCAGAGGCGGAGCTCCCAGGGCCGCGGCCAGACATCGCTCTGTCCCTGGAAATAGCTTTTATATTAGCCCATTCTGAGTTCGTATTAGTTTTTATAGAACTAATGAATTATAAGAAGGAAAAGAAAAATGAACCCTTAACATCAGCGGAGGGAGGCGGAAGACTGGAGGGGTGAAGAGCTTTGGGGCTGAAATTCTGCCATTTCTCATTTGCTAGCTCTGTGATCTGGACCAGCTATTTCTTATCTCTAGGCCTTGGTTTCCCCTTCTGTAACACAAGGATAAGTAACACTTTTCTTGATATAAGAATAAATGAGGTAAAAACGCTCAGCTTGGCATCTGCTTCAAAGATGGTATTACTTTTACTACTGCTACAGCTACTGCTGGTACTAGCATTACGATTGTTCTCTCTGTCGGGTCTATTGCCACTTCTCCCCTAACAAGTGAGGTTTTTAGCAAAAATAATGCTTCAAACGCTACGTGCAAAACCACAGCGCTGCTGGTGCTGGTGTGTCAGGCGCCGCGCTAGGTGCTCTGGGTACGCTCACTCCTATTTCTCAGTGACCCAGTGCAGGAGTGCTGTTATTATTTTTTTTTTATCACCATTTATTATTTAATTTCATAATCCATATTAACTTCATCTATCCAGTGAGGAAACTGATGGACACAGAAAGAAAAGTTAAATCCAAAACTGGAACCCAGGGAGTCTGAATCCTGAGTCCCCACATCCAGCCACTTCTCTGTTCTGCTTCCCACCTTGTTGCTACTTCTGATGATGCTGCTGCTGACGATCAGGCCTAGAGCCAGACCAGCTTTTACATTCAGGGCCATATTACTCGGGATGTCTGAGCGGCTGTCCAGGAGTACACACGACACAGTAATTCCTTTCCCTGTGATTATGAGCTTACTCAGGTTACAGAATCATGTTACTCACTCTGAAAGTTTATAGGGGAAAGAAGATAAGAGCGAAAGGTGGCCTCTATTATTTGGGTTCTAAAGTCTGGGCCTTATCCAGACATTCCAAACTCATTCCCACCTGGAAGATTGAGACCCTGATTTCTAGAGCACTGTTAGTGCCATCCGACCCATTTCTACAGTCTCAGAAATTTCAACTTGGGGGACAGTGTGTAGTGTCCAGTCATCATTATTTAAATCACATTTTCTATATATTCACTTAGATATTTATCACCCACCGCTACTCCCGACCCCGATCTTAGTTTTCTTTTCCTCCTAGGAAATAGGCACACCTGTATGCAAGCAAGAAAACGCGCTAGGATAAGTAGACATCACACCTTCCACTGACTGGGAGGACCCTTGGAGGTCAACTGTCTTGACCTCCTCCTCATGTTGGGGAAGGAGGGTTAAGAATCGTTTCAAATGCTTGAAGCGCACATCAGACCGCAGCACTCTTACCCGCGCGGTGAAGTCCACGGCTGCCGCTCGGTTTAACAGCAATGTGGCTACGTTGATATTTCCATAGTGAGCAGCTATGTGGAGCGGAGTGAAGCCACTCTGGAAAGAAAACAGAGCAGACGTTCAGCTGATTCCTGCCGGCCCCTTGCCTGACATGTTAATACCATAACCCTGCCCAGATAAAAACGGGGAAGCAAAATACGCTGAGGTCCACATTCCATTCTGTACTAGGTTTCTTTCCATTAGTGCCAATTGCTCATAGGATTTCAAAGAGATGCCAAACTCACAGGCAGAGGAATAGCCAGGGAGGAACCAAGGGTGGAGACTGAGCCATTTTAGTAATCCAGGAACAGAACTACACAGAAGCCAATGTTTCCAAAAGTTAAAATAGTGATGACAAGAAATATCTTGACAGCTCAAAGAAAGTTCGATTAGTACCACTGTTTTATCATTCATAGGATCGTCCATTGAAACTCGGTCAAAATTTAACTTGTTTTATATATTCAATGTAGAGTCAAATGAACGAACGGTAAAAGCCAATCTTAATGACGAAAGCAATTTGGGGGGAAGAGGTACTATTACACATTGGTCTTGAATCGTGGTGAACACATTTCATGAAGAAATCGACAAGCTGGTCTCTTTAGTAGCAAATGCCTACTCGATAACACATTTTTCTGGATCATTCATACCAAGGTCATTTTACTTCCTTAAAAAAAGTGCTAAAACATGCAGCGATTCACTTAGTCCCCAAAGATTTAAACCTTATAGGAACTAGATGCATTTCTAAATTGTTAGCAAGCTTCTCAGCCATGCTAGCGATCTGACTGACTCTTGTCAAGGGTGGGTCATATGTGTGCCCTTCTGAGGTAACTTTCATCTTGCTGACACCACTGAGGGTAAGTGTCATGCAGAACTCTAGAGAACCAATCCTAGATGAGTAGAATGACAGGGTTGTCTGCAGCTTTAGGTACAGCTGATAAGTTTCTCAAGTGTCAAAACGCTTCGTGTCACAGAACGCTATTGAAATACCCTTAAGTTTCAAGGCTTCCTCATACTTCCTTTCAAACACCAGGTTCAGCTGCAGAAAGCCCTGGTAATCAGACTACTATCTTCCCTGGCACATGCTACTTTGAGGGCGGGGGTATAAAGCAGGTATCTAGCCTACAGAAGGCAATGCAAAGAAGAAGGGAAAGAAATGAGGTAGCAGCTCTAAGAAATGGGAAAATGATGATGCAGATATAGATCATATGTACACGTATATATATATATATATACCTCTGTTGTTCTATTCACCACCATCTAGGTTAACACATTTGGAAGCAAGGAGGAGGAAAAAATGAACGGTTAGTTTGCTGTCGGTGATAATGGATGGCAGAAAGCTCATGACGGCTAAGTGACGAGGGTGAAAGCTCTGATGGAAGCACGATAGGCACAGAAAGAAAGCTAGACTGAATGAAGGGCTACGTGACGGCCTATTCCAAATGCCACATTTCCTCCACCGAGACTTGCAAGTGTCCAGACAATGGGAGTTGTTGGCTGGGACCCTGGCTGCTGGCATGGTTTCCACAGCTGATCAATACTCAGTGCATTGCCTACCGTCTGAGATAGCAACCAAAGGTTGATTTTGTGCACACCGTGGCTAGCATTTTGTAATTTTTCACCTTGATGTTTGAGCTGACGTGTTAACTACATTAAAAATATATGTTCAAAGGAAGGACACTGTTGGGTACATATTGATTGATTTCTTTTGAGGTGGCCTCCACGTTAGCACACATAGGGCAGCACCCACAGTTCCCTCCCAGCTTTAGATGCCAAGGGCAGGGGATGTGCCTTCGGCTGGATGACTTGGGCGCTTGATTTTATTCCTTTCAGTGCAGTTAAGTGTTTGGCATAAGCTCCAAAGTGAGCCCAGGCATTCTTCACATTTGGGTGCCTAACACAGGATGCTGCACGAGGGGCTCGTTTCCCAGGTGCTCACCTTCGACTCTACATCTGCATTGTTGTCGTTCTGCAGCAGCAGGGCGGCAGCTTTCGTGTCATCTTTCCTGGCAGCGATGTGAAGAGCTGGAAGACGCACTTTTCCTTTCGTGTCGTTTTCTAGCAGGAGTGACACTACTTGATCGTGACCTTGTTGCAAAGCTACTGCCAACGGTGTGAAGCCATCCTGCGAACAGATGGATGGGTCAAGACTGGTCTCTATGGAAATTTTCTTCTCCATTAACAAATAAGAAGGTGACCGAGTGACCAAATGTCAATTTTTGTTCGGGGCTATTAAAGCTGACATACTCAAGTAGACATATATGTGGAAAGAAATTTAAAACTACACATATACCAAAGCAGGAAATAATTTAAAAATTTGTAATAAGTTTATGGGTTTCTTTCTGTGGAAAAAGTGGGTAAATTTCGAAAGTCCTACCTAAACAAGAAAAAGACGGCAGAATTTCAGTATCCATAAAATAATCTCAGCGAAAACAATTACCTCTCGGGTTAAATCCAGGCAAATTTTTCAAAGGAGTTCATTTAAATAAGCTGTAAACATTTCCACTGATAATTTAAAACTGTTTTATCCAGTACCTTGTTGCCTAGCATATCCTATCTGCTTCATCACTGTACCTTGTGGCCTAGCGTATATCTGGTGCTCAATTAGTATATGTGAGTTAATGAGCTATACTCACTGCTGTTTTAAGAAAGATATACATGAAAGACTCATGGTTTCTGTGACCAATGAAAGAAAGGATCATACAAAATGTGACTAAAGGCAATTCAGACATACACACACATCTATACATTGAGTCTTCCCACTGTATGGCCCCGGGACTTGACAAAGAGAAGACAGCTACAGATTTCACTGTGGTTAATTAATTTGTGGATGGTCTGCTGACTGTAGAACACATAGTACAGAGCAGAACATCCCAGGACTGGCTCCCAAATTTTAATTCTGCAGTGCTTTCATTATCACACACTCAAAAGAACATTTCAAAATTATTTTTACTAGACAATTGGCAAGTAAGTTACTTATTATTTCATTCGGGTCATGGTATTTTAGATTTGTAGTCCCTGTGGCACAAATCGAGGGCTGCTCTGATGGAGGAGCCCTTATAAGGGAGAAAGAAAAACCAGGGTTACTTGCATACTCATGTCTTGTTGGTTTTCCTAAAAGACCACTTTCACCATTGTATTCCTTGCTGGAAAACACCTACCACTCCTACCACTTATTTGGCTGAATGCAAATCAGCACACTTATATTCAAGGATGTGTAAAATATTGGCCCCAAGCGCCTAAGTGACAGTATTGCCCAGGCTCTTCTTGTACAAATCATCTCCATTCTCCTTACTAACTGTGGACGTGCGGACCGTCTCCACCCTGGCTTCTAATCTCAGGCTATTTGCTGCACCCTGAAATGTCCTCCTTGTTCTACATACACAAATTCTGTCTATGCTCCAAGCCTCAAGATCTGGCTGAAGTTCCACTTGCCGCTTTCAACTTTTCCAAGAAGACCCAAATAAGGAAGAGGATGAGCATTAACGCAGCCGGAAGGACATTCCCTGCAACCATATGTAAGATAATGGAGAAAGGCTGCATACAACCTGGACGTCATCAAAATGATATCACAGGTTACACTGAGGGACATAAAGTTTAGAGTGTAATTTAATGTTATGGGAAAAGGAATCTACATAACCATGTAAATATATGATCTCATTTTCATTAAGATAAATGTGTGCGTTGTGAACATGGACAAAAAAATCTGGATGAATAAACAGAATGTTATCTCTAGGGAAAATTAACCATGGCTTTTTCTTCTTTTTGCTTTTTATTGTACTTTCTCATTTATTTAATATGTTACTTTTGAAAAAAAAAGAGAAAAATACATTTAAAAAAATGGAATGGTGAAAGGAAAATTGTGTATTAAGAGTTAACGTTGCATCTCACTTTTAAAACCTGAGCAAAACCTAAGGAGTAAAAATGACAGCTCACTTCTGTTCTGCAGCAAAATGAAATGGCTACATTTCCACTGATAGGAATTTTTCAATCCACAGGGCCTATACATAAAGGAAACTACCTTGCACCAGAAAATCAACTGCAGCTGAGACATTAGCACTGACAAGAATGTGCTTCCTGCACAAACCAATTAAAGATACAAAGTACCAGCCCTAAGGTGTTAACAGCTAAAATTAGCAGCTCTAGATTTTGTTTCCAAACCAAGTTTAAACGGTTTGGTTTGCTCTGTACAGTTATTCTTAAGAGAAAAATACAAGCCGAAAGGAAACGTGATAGGAGCTCCTTGAGAAACTTCACTGCCTTGTGGACTGTCTGGCACATAATAGGTGCTTAATAATTACTTGTGCCATATAAGTGAACAAATAAATTTACCTCATGCTTCAAAATTTTGATTAGCGAAAGAAGGAAGATATCCATGGAAAAGAAGGAAGATATACATGGAAAAGATATAAATGTAGTACACAGCAATACAGGAAAGGTTTCGAAAACCACAACCATGCCAAAGACTCGGTACATATATACAAGGTACATATGGAAGAAAAAAATGTATTGATGGACCTTGGCAATATCACATCATATAATAAATTAAAAATCCTATTAAAATTTTTCCATCTAAGGAATCCTTTCATTGCCCACTACTGTTCATTCTGTAAATAGAGACTTCTGTATAAATGATACCAATATTATTGCAAATCGTAGTTAGAACACTGTGTGAATGAAACATCTTATTTCTTGCTGTTCTTTTTAGTCTCTAGTACTAATAATCCAAAAGAAGAGATAAAAATTCAGTTAAAGCTTCAAATAGCTCTAGATAATCAGATAGATGTTGTTTACATAGTGATGTACTAGCACCCTCATGAAGACATGGATGTGATTTGTTCTTAGAACATTCATTCATTGATTTATTTTTTAAAGCTACCAAAACCGCCCCCCCAAAACCTCTTGAAATTAATATAAAGGAGTAAAAAAAAAATCTATCTATCTGCATTATCTATCTATCTACATATCTCTATCTACATTTCTATCTATATGTCTATCATCTACATATCTATCTATATATATATCATCTATATATCTATCTACCTACCTATCTGTCTACATATCTACCTATCTACATATCTATCTATCTACCTACCTACCTACCTACCTATCTTCTTGCTAAAAGATTGAATTAGTTGTTTAAGGATCTCATATAATATTTCTTTTTACTTGGTTGTAGTGCCTCTTTTGGGGCCTTGAAAGCTTAAAAAAAATTGGAGAACTCAGTGAGTTACTGATAATTAGCTGACAAGTTAACTCTAATCTATTAGCAGTTAATTGGGTTTATATTCGCTTCTAAAGGAGAGATCCTTGATGCTCTGTCCATCGCAGCCTGAAAAAGAATACTACCTGTCCTTCACAGACGAAAACAGTACTAAGGAATTGCTGTCATCAGGACATTTATATTATTTCGTATTTCCATCCAAAAATGCGAATGGGTTTCCTCTTCTACAACAACCTCTGCTGCCCACTCTCCCTGCAAAGCATGATGAGACCTGCGCCTCTTCGTCCTTGAGGGACTCACTCAGGCTACTTCCTCCCAGTGTGAGGATGGGCCCTGCTCGACGTCTACAAATGTTGGTTCCTTTGTTATTTCTTACCGAGCTCTAAGGATATTATTGTTTAAAAATACATTCTCAAGATAAAAATCACTAAGAGAACTGAAGGGTATGAAGTGAAAAGTAAGGCTCCCTCCTAATTTTCAGAATAAACCATTGGTAACAATACACTACGGACATTTTCCTGTATCAGTACATAGAGTCTTGTCTCCTTGCTAATAGTGCAGAAGAGCATTTTACTGTCTAAGTAGAGCTGTATTTATCCAATGACTTCCCTATTTGTCCTTCCTAGTTTTTAAAAAATTGTCATTAGTACTCATGTTGTTGAGCTTCTTATATAATAACTATTTTTTTTGCGTTATCTTCTAATATATGTGACAGAAATTCTTTGAAGTGGAATTGCTATGTAAAAAGGTGTATAAATACTAATTTTGATAGTTATTGCTTCTGCAAAAGTGTTGCAACCAATTGTCAACTTCACCAATAAGGTAGTTAAGTTCCAATTTTTTCTACCCCTTGAATTTCTTCCTCATCCCATGGGCAAAAGACTGGATCTCATTCTTTATCTGATTAATAAATTAATACTTCTTTGACTATGAGGGAGGGTGAGGTATTTTAAACATTTATAGTCATTTGTATTTCTTTTTGTGTGAACTGCCTCTTCATTTACTTAGTGGTTTCCCCTGAAGGCATAATCTCAAAAAACGGTGAGGTTATATGCAATCCCTGTATTGTCATCTTTCTTGTGCCATTCAGGAAATACTTCAGAATGAAAGTCAGAGGAGTGGTATTATGACAGGGATAACCCTACATCTGTTCTAATTCATTGTTTTGTTAAAAATAAAGAATACCCAAACGTTGGTCCTTTATTATTAGCAATAGATTTCTAGTGATACACTTTACAAGGGATTACAATCTTCCATCCAGATTAGTTTAAAAAATAAACTGTATTACCTAAAACAGTACCAGTGACTTAAATAACTTTTTATTTTTAAATAACTCCTCTATTCCTGACTGCAAACTTTTTTTTTAAATACCACTTTTATCTAGTATTTAAAAATGTGTACTAGTTTTGTTTAGAAGTGTGAGTTTAATTAGTTTACTTTAGAAATGTAGAAATCCAATCATTATAATTATGCTAGCTTAAATTTGGAAAAAAACAGATTTAAAACTTATGTTTTATCACAAAAATATTTCAAAACAGTGGCTGCCTTTGAGGGAAAATTGTAAGAAGCAGATAAGTATTCTCAAGCAAATATGTAAACAGTAAATAAACAGCTCAGTTATAGGGTAGAGCCAGGCATTTAAGAGCAGAGAGGGTATCTATGCAATGGAAGATTCTTGAAAGACTAGGAATAGAGTTTTCTAATATATTTCATAAAAACTTGCGAGCCCACACGTTAATATACAACTACAATGAAATACCAGTGGGACAAATTCTCAATTTACAGCTTCAGGTTTACAAAACGCCCTATAAACATGTGAACTTACCCATGGAAAGAACCAAAGTGTCTTACCTCCGTGGCCAGGCTCTGGCTTGCACCATTGTCAAGGAGAAACTTGACAACTTCCAGGTGGTTCTCCTGGGCCGCCATATATAATGGTGTGAAACCATTCTGCAAAATAAGAATTTAAATGTTTGTGGCTTTTTAAAGCAAATCTATCTTTCCACTGTACTGATGATATTATATATTCCAGGAAATCTCACATGTAAAAATTTTAATAATACTTTAATATATTCATATTTATTAGAAAACCTAAGCACCATGATTTAAGCAGAATGTATAATTCACAATTATACTTCCTAATTCATAGTTTGAGTGTGGTTCATTGCTACTTGTCTAAGTATAATTCATACCAATATATCCACTTTAGATAAATATGCACCTTCATTTAACCATCAACTACTTACTGAGTGTTTACCATGAGTAAAGGATTTTACTAGACACCATGAGAATATGCAGAAAAATACATTTGGTCATTGTCCCAATGAATCTTTTTTTATCCCAAGCAATAATTATGTACCTTAAATAAAATATGTAATACTTTTACATAAAATTAAACACCTGAAATAGCTCCTACTTTGGAAAGAATTTATATTAATTTCCTACAGCTTCAAACTTACCACAGACGGGGTGACTTAGAACAAAGGAAAGAACAGCAATTTGAAAAGGGTATACCTTCAACTTTAAAGTCGAATTCTATTAGTAGTCTACTCTTTATAAGTATCCTTCCTTGCATTTTTTGCAAAGACGTGCTCAGAATACATACACACACATTCATATATTATATATTCTACTGTGCATCTTTGTCTGAAATGTGCCCAACTGCCAAGGAACTTGGAAGCAAATGAATACATCCATCTTAAGCTTCTTAGTAAAAATATGTTGCATGTATGTTTGTTCTCTAAAACAATGTATTTCACATCTATGAAATACTTAATATTTAAAAAAACTTATTGTAAGATATATACACCAAAACAGGTATTTTTCAAACTATAATAAATTCTCTTTGAATAAGCTTTTCAGAATTCAGTCCTATTTAACTGAATGATCTGGAAATTTTGTTGTTTATATTATGCAATCTCCAAGAATAAATGTAAATACATTCTAAATTAAATGTTACCAAACATTACTCAAAACTTTGTGATTCAAAAGGTTTAGGTTAATTACTATAAGTATTAATTACTATATGATGAATAACATAATTCAGCCTCTGGTAACCTCACTTTTTTGGCTTATACCTGAGAATTAGGAAATAAGCTAAAAATATTCTTGATAAAAGTATTACACGTAACAAACCTACCATAGCATATATACTTTATTCATCAGAGAGTTCCTCTATTCTACTTATTCTATTTTACACATAAATGTAATAAACTAGGTTATTGGGTTGCCAAGCTCAAGATTAGAGACACCAAATTAGAGGCAGTGGAATATGACACAGTAGTCAAGCTTCTTCCTTTTAAATTATTTACCTAGTCACATCACTAAGCTCACTGCTGCTTTGTTCTGTTATGAAAGATTTTATCAATTTTAAACATGAAACCTGGAAAAACTGCAACCCAATGTGTGTGTGTGTGTGTGTGTGTGTGTGTGTCTGTGTGGGTTTCATCTCTGTCACTCTTCCCAGAGCTATGAAGGAACCTGAAAGCCGTTTAGGATACCCTTTATCGTACTGCTATTTTCTCATTTTCTTACCTGACCAAAATGAAAGATTGTTTAATCCTTGGCTGATTTAAATATCTCTTAACCAAAAAAAAGGAAAAATATTAAAAATATTAAAAAGAAAAGAAAGGCGAAAACCAGCGTGGATTTTTATCACTCTATGAACTGAGTATATATCTTTCCACATCACCCAAAATTTCCAGATGGAAGATTCAGATTTTAGGAGTAAAGTTCTTAAGGAAAAATTCCAAAATGGATGTCATTCTCTCGGACATAAATATCAAGTAGATAATATATGTCAGAGGATCCTCAACTTCAGGGCAGAGGTCTGCTGTAGTTCAAGTTACCTAAGAAACGCTGGTTCACAGCCCAGTGTACCTGCCCTGTTCTGGAGGAAACCTGCCAGAGCCAAGCAAACATTTCATGACCCCTGAAGGAAACCCCAAACTAGGCACTGAGGTTTAGGAGATGCTGTTCTTACAGACCTAGAGCTTCCAAAGAGTGGTTCTTAAGAAATACAACTTTTAGATCACTCCGTGTGCCCTTTCCACAATGGCAGAGAATGAAATGTGTACAACTGGAATTTCTCAGAAATAATACGTAGACACGGGTCACAGCAAGATGGGGCTCCGTAGTGAATAGTTCCCACAATAGATTTTCTTCTTGTTTTTTGAGTGCTTGCCATTGTACCGCTATTACTCGAAAGCTGGTCATTTTCTGGATGGTCATTCTTTCATATTGTTTCATTTTTATATATTTTTATGGATATATAATTCACACACCAAAAAACTCACTCTTTCAAAGTGTAAAATTTAGTGTTTTTTTAAGTCTGTTCACAAAGTTGGGCAACCATCCCCACCATCTAACTCCAGAACATTCCATCACCTCATAAAGGAACCCTGGACCATTAGTATTCATTCCTCATTTGCCCCTCCTCATGTCCTCTGGCAACCACACATCTGCCTTCCATCTCGATGGACTGGTCTGTAGTAAAAATTTCATGTAAATGGAATCATCCAGTATATGGCTTTGAACGGTCTCATTCTACTTCTGCTGACCATATTGACAAAATGGTTTTGGCGAGGCCTCCATAACGGAAATTTCAATTTTACACTGGGTATTTGAGTGTGTGTGTTTGTGTATTTTGGTCCCTTCCTTTGGCGGTATTGATTCTGTTTTCTTTAGAGGAACTACATCTTCACGGATGTGTAGGTAGGACTTGTCTTGGTTGGACTTTGAAGTAAACTGGCCTGCCCTTCTTCAACCACAGGGTGGACGCACGTGCGGCACGACTCTGCTTGCTCTTCCACGTCTATTCTATGTCCTTCTCAATTCTCTTTTCTACCAAATCTCCCCTCCCCACCCTCGAATGGCCTGTAGGGACTGTATCAAAGGGCAACCTTACCCTTTAGCTTCTGATTAGGCTCTCTCACTCCAACTACCTAGTTTCCAAAGCTTTCTGAAAGCTTCTTTAGCCTTCTATTCTATGGGTTCCTCATATAATTCCAAATTGCTGAAGTTATTTGGATGAAAGCAATAGAAACTAACACGAATTAATACAAATTTTGTGTATTGGGAAAGGATCAACAAGGCGTGAGAACACATACACACTAGATATGGTTCTAGGAAGATAATTATAAGCATCTTTTTGAAAGAGTGAATAAAAATATTACCATTACTCTCTAGTGCAAAGAGGGTTAAGGCACAAGTAATCCAGTGTGGATGACCTAGAGCTGTAATGATTTTTCATGAAATAGTACCTGGATTGGGAAGATGGTAATATTTCAGAAAGAATGTTATTTTTCTCCTAAGAGAAAAAAGTACATCACTGGTTTTTTATTAATTCCCTAACTTAGGAAATTTCCAAAACAAAGAGCTGACCGAAAAGGAACATACGGGTGGCCCAATTTACATTTGCTTTTCTGTAGCAACAATACACTGAATTCTCAAAAGGCTCAAGACTGAGTATGCTTTTTGATGTCTGATTTTATCCAATATCTTCAGTACCTTCTGCTCTGATTATGCTGTTATTGTGAGTATTGTGGTGTTATCATAAGTGTGCAAAGTTGCAGACTTATAGTTTGATAGACCGTACTGAGGCATGCTACCTAATACCCACTAAAATAAAACAAAATAAAATAAAATAAAAATGAAATGACACAATATAAATAAGGGCTTAAACTTCATCCATGCAATTTTATCCATCCTAGTTTCCTCCAACCAAGCCTTTGTATATCATAAAGTGCTGTTATTAGTTAAAATGTCAAGGGCATGGTGATATATTTGTACCGATTTACATAAGGTACTAATTTTTGTGAAGACTGTTTACATCAGAGGTGTGCTATTAGTTTAAAGGTCAGAAAGGCTCTATCTGGACCACACCCACTGTCTGACTTCACCAGGACCTGACCTCCCCCCACCCATAGGAAACATTAAAAAACCCAGAAAGGGGCTTCCCTGGTGGCGCAGTGGTTGAGAGTCCGCCTGCCGATGCGGGGGACACGGCTTCGTGCCCCGGTCCGGGAGGATCCCACATGCCGTGGAGCGGCTGGGCCCGTGAGCCATGGCCGCTGAGCCTGCGCGTCCGGACGCTGTTCTCAGCAACGGGAAAGGCCATGACAGTGAGAGGCTCGTGTACCGCAAAAAAAAAAAAAAAAAAAAAAAAAAAAACCCAGAAAGACCAAGGAAGCATTGGTTTAATTAAAGGGTCTTGTCTTTGTTAAAACCACTGTGAAAACCTGTCAATTTAGAATACTTTGATAGTTAAAAATATTATACGAAACAGACTTTGCTTCTTTATAAACACAGTTGGTACCTTATATTATGGAATAAAGACAGAGAAGAAGAAAAGCGTAAGGGATGTCATTTGACATGGCAGTTTGAGATTTTTCAAGAGCAAGCACTGTTAATCATTGTTGTACTTCGTATAAAGTATTAAGAACTTAGTAGAGTTAAGAAGTTAGGAATCATAGTAGAGTTCTTTAAAATCACAATTTAGTTATCTAACCCAATTTCTTTCTTAGGGTAGGCCTAAATGATTCCTGGAATGTTAAGTAATATAAGAAAGAGTTAACTAACTTATTAAGACCCAAGATCAAGGCAATGACAAAAATTATTACGAGAATATCCAGATTCCTAGTGTATAGAGCCTCAGTTCATCAGAACTTGATACTGTCCCATGCCATTTTTATTTTCAAGGAGAATTTTTATATTTAAGGAAGGTGAGGGGCTCTCTTTATGCTGTTTCTTGTTGGCTATTAAATATTGTCTATAGGATAAAATTTCACTTAGATAGGGATACACTTTCTTTTTTTTCTTTTTTTTTTTTTTTTTTTGCGGTACACGGGCCTCTCACTGTTGTGGCCTCTCCCATTGCAGAGCACAGGCTCCGGATGCGCAGGCTCAGCGGCCATGGCTCACGGGCCCAGCCGCTCTGCGACATGTGGGATCTTCCCGGACCGGGGCACGAACCCGCGTCCCCTGCATCGGCAGGCGGACTCTCAACCACTGCGCCACCAGGGAAGCCCGGGATACACTTTGTTGAATAATAATATTCCTGGGATGTTTTATGTTCTGCCACCAAATGGAATTTCACTGCATTTCATGGCATTATTGCTTGCTGTTCTTTAAAGTTCCTTTTGAAAAGTTGCTACCAGGAATTATCTTTGAAACTCCATTCTGCTGCATGGTGATCTCATTACTTATTCTGTCCACAGAACGATGCAGTTCAGAAAGCTTCTGGGGGCAGGTGTCCAGAGGAAAGGGGGGCAGGTTTTCTGTCAAGTGGGTGGCTGGGTATTCCAAGCACAGCTGCAAGGAACAGAGAATTTCACAGCCCACATTCTCCTTCCACACTTCATCATCAGGAGAGGATGTGTATACATTGAAATCAAATATGGTTAGGATTTTATTTCGACTACAGCTTCTCCCAGACATTTCAGAGAAGGTTTAAAACCACGCCTCCTCTGAACATTAGTCATGAATGTGCATAATGTTTAAAAGAAGGGAAGGTTAATTTTTCCCTCCCTTGGGGGGAAGATAGGAAAATGAAAATGGACTAAAGAGCTTTCCCACTATCTCAGAGCTTAACGCTAGCTATTTTCTAAGTAAAAATTACAGGGGCATTTAAAAATACTTGGTTGAAAACCACAATGCTCCCCTTGTGGTCAGCTGGTCTGTATTTCTCTTCAAGTACCATACTTGTCAATATTCAACTTTATATCACTCCTTTCTGGAAAAGCTTTATTACTGTAAGTGAGCTATCAAAGGGAATCAGCACAGGTGGCATAGACCATGTAACAAATGTCCAACCATAGGGAACTTAGAGGTCAGACGAATTATACAAGAAATCATGTGGTTGCAAGTACAGTGCCGTTTCTTTTCCACGACACTGTTATTCAATGGCATCAGAGCTTTCATCGCTACAGTGGGAGTAACAAGGGAGAGAATCACTACGATTCTGTGGACCCATAAGAGGCTCCTGTTATCCAAAGATAATCAGTACTGGAAAAGACTGAAGAAATCAAGTGCATTTAAAGTGGGGATCAAAAGGCCGCAGTAAATAATTTAAAAGGTTAGATTGAGACTTCATCTTGAAAGAGAAAAACAGACATTGTAAAAATGACTTTATATGATTTAACAAAAGGTAGGTTACAACTGCATTCATGTACAGGTTCTTAGAGTGAATGAAGACTAAACCAACTACGATTTTGGGGGAGAAAATGTATGACGTTCTTCCAACAAAATTGTATGACAGCTTGACATCCTTCACTTTTTATTTTCAGAGCATAAGCAAAAAGATAGTCCTTTTGCAAAAACTACTTGGGAACCAAAGGCCTCACCTAAGTTTTTTTCTTCATTTAATCTTTTGATTTTTCAAATCATTCGAGTTTGAAACACTGTCAGGAAATCATCCAAATTCTTCACACAGTCTGGGCAACTACTGCCAGAAAGTCACGACACCACAGCAGTCCTCCAGCATCACTCTCCCTGACTTCATGAAATCCTACATCTTTTGCAAAACTTGCAGCTTTGTTCTACAGTCAATTGGTTCAAAATCTAATACCCTGGGGTAGATACTGACGAACCAGGATAGATGTCAGCCTTCAGCTGGAAGGAATGTTTGAGTAGGGACCAGTTTTAACAACGGTCAGGTCCTTAGAGATGATCACACTAAGTGAAGTAAGTCAGAAAGAGAGAGACAAACACCATATGATGTCACTTATATGCGGAATCTAAAATACGACACAAATGAACCTATCTATGAAACAGACTCACAGACATAGAGTCTGTTTCGTAGATAGGTTCATTTGTGTCGTATGTGACATACGTAAGTGACATCATATGGTGTTTGTCTCTCTCTTTCTGACTTACTTCACTTAGTGTGATCAATACCCTTGATAAACCATAATGGAAAAGAATGTGAAAAAGAATGTGTGTATGTATATATATATATATATATATATATATATATATATATATAAAAATATATATATATATAACTGAATCACTTTGCTGCACAGCAGAAATTAAAACACTGTAAATCAACTATACTTCAAAAAATTTTTTTAAAAATGGTCAGGTCCTAAGCGGATATTTGTACGTTATGATGGTGTTTGCTCTTCTACACAAGCTCACATCTGTGGGGATATGAATAGTAATGAATAATTTGGATAATAAGGACCTATATTTTTAGAACAATAAAGTGAACTTAATTTTTTTAGACTCAAAGTCTGCCAAATGATAATCTATTGGTATTTTCCTTAGAACTTCATGGAAGATTCTGAGAGCTTGTAGGAGGATCTTCTGAATGAATTATCAGTGTATATTCATTACTAACAATCTGGAAATTTTAAACTTTGGGGATTTTAAAGTTTCTTCTGCTTGTTTTTTTCTTTTTAATCTGTTTCAGGGAACAACGATGATGCCTGAGTTAGTAAACAGGAATTAACTAGTGTCTTCCCTTTTTTAACTAGATAAAGCGCCGACATATTCTGAACTTCTAAGGGCATTTCCTCTTTTATAGGCCTCCTCATTTCCTTTGTCTGTGAGTAAATACTGAGACTAGATCTGAGCTAACATCATAAAACAGAATAAGTCTCTACATTACAGAGGTCCTCTAATCATTTGTGTCTATGACTACTAGCCATACATACCAGTTTTACAGATGGATGCCTTTTAAAAACCTCTACATCTCACACAAAGAGTACTGCAAATGAGGATATATATGAAATTGAATAATCCAGAATAATATGGTTATTCATGGGATATAGCTCTTAAGTATTATATTCTTAGAAGATACATAAACCAAGCAAGCACCTGACCCAGAACATTGTTTGTGAACCATTATAACAACATTTCTTGGCAGTAGAGCTGTAGGCTTACCTGGGATTGGGCATTGACATTGGCTCCATTTGTAACCAAGACCTTTACCACCTCTGCTTGCCCTGCCAAAGATGCTATATGCAACGCTGTGTTTCCTTTCTGTAAAACAAAAGGCAAGATACATGAGCTCACCCATCTTTCTGTCTACTTTCAACATTTTACAAAATATCAAATCCCTCTATAAGTTCCCCAAAGAGAACAAGGTTGACAGGTATCTCATGAGAAGCGTGCCCCAATTCTTATCGAGGGCTGAATTCTCACTGAATTGGGCAATTGATATAAAAAGCACAAAATGTGTCATACTGACCTTTGTAGCTGCATCCACGTTGGCTTCTCTCTGTAGCAGCTCAGAAACAACTTCTACATGGCCTTCTTTGGAAGCAAGATGGAGAGCATTCAACCCATTCTGATTAAGTGAAGGGAAAGCTTTACTCAGCAGGTTGAAAACAGAAGAGTAAACAGTCAACCGAGAACTCTGAAGAGTTCCCACCAACAACCACTTGTATGTGTTTAGTGTAGGAACTTGAATTAGGAATAAAAGTACTCGTGGCAATTAGATAGGTTGTTCTGATGTCATTACGTACTAAATTTTAGGAATTAGTTATTAAAGGATACGTATCTACATTTCTGAATGCTTCTCTAACAAAGCAGAGAATAACTTGATAATTCAAGCTGGAGACATTTAATAGAAAACACTGACAAAAAAGAGAAAGTCTTGGTAATATCTAACGAAAGATTTAAGGAGTTTGAAGTCTGGATTTTTAAAATTTTATCTAAAAACTTAAATAACCATTGTAAAGCAATCATACTCCAATAAAGATGTTAAAAAATAAAAAAAAATAAATAAAATAAAAACTTAAATAACAACAACAATCACCACAACTAACCTGATTGCAAATGTTGATGTCGACTCCATTTTTTATGTAGTCAAGGGCCTTTTCTAAGTGTCCGGCTCGAGCTGCTCTTAAGTAACTTGCATTGGCATCCGACTGAATAAAAAAGAAAAAACGTGTTGATGAAAAAAGGAAACTAACATGCATGTTGCTAACTACGCAGAATTATTGTCCAAACTAAAACGAAAGTAAAACTGAGATTTTTTTCAATTGAACTATTTTATTTCTAACGTGAAAACACTAATAAAAGGTCTTCATAAAGTCACCAGGAAAAGTACAAATTCTTCCAAAGTTAGTTTCAAGTGTATAAAGTTACCCCTTCTGTGATGCCATAACTGATTCTGAACCGAAAGAGAAAATTTCCATGATGTGTAGGTACGTTAAATCAACATACAATTTCATGAAAGTTAAGAAAAATCCTGTAACTTTCTGGTAGTTACATTATTATAAACCTCACTGTTCTCTTTAATCAGAAATTTAATTATACAGATGTTGAACTATAAGGCTACACCTGAAACTCATATAATTAAAAAAAAAAGAAATTTAACATCTACTCCATTCTTTTGTACCTCTCCAACTTTTCAATTAATAGCTTCACGAATACATTTAATGTCACACTAGTTTAACAGGAATTTGTGGGTAATGATGTTCTCTTGAATTTTCCTGCAGGACGTAGCCATGTGTTGGAACACAGACTATCTGAAAAGCATTCATTTATAAATGTCTACACAGTTTGTGAAGCATACTTTCCATATATTTTCAAGCTAGCTAAATCCACAGCGTGCAGTAGAAGGTTCAAACAAAGAAATATATACACATTTTAAAAACAACAAAAGCCAAGCCTGTAATTCATTCACCGAAAGCATACAACTCTGAACTACTGCTACACTCTAGTACCTACAATTACGCAGCTGAAATCATCTACTATTGAAATTTTTAATAGAAAGAAGGTGATGAGAAGAAAGTCTGCCAAGTTGAGTCTGTACAATTTGTAAAGGAAACTTGCTCCATGTCAAACACAGAAGCAGATTTTCTTGAAAGGGCCACCCAAAACATCACTGGTTATAAATGCAATCATGCAGGGTATGGCTTAAAAGAGGAAAGTGTCTTCTTTCAGCCATTTGCCACCTACGTCCTTCAAACTCCCATTCACTTACCACCTCATCTGTAAAGGCTTCCCAGACCACCAGGCAGAGCTTTAATTGCTCACTGCTCCCAAGGCACTGATTTCATTGAGCCCTCTCGGTATTTATCACCCAGTATCATAGTTTTTGGTATACCTGTCCTTCCTCCTCCCTAAACTGAAGGCCCTTTAAGAACAAGCAGAGGCACATTTAAGGGGTAGGCAACTTAAAAAAGTTAAAGTCACCAAGATGCCAATCTTTGAGGAATACTAATGGAACCCTGGAAATGTACCTGAGATGAAGGAAAGGATCCATCCCTCAGAAGGATCTTTGGTTCTGGTGCAGGTCAATTCAGCTGAGTTGACTTGATCAAGACCTCAAAGAAAAAGGGCACTGTCTTCAGGGTCTCCTCCCTCCCCATGTACAGCAGTGTGCCTCTCTCTGGAGTACTGCTTCTTCTAAATTGGGGCTTCTTAATCTCAGCACTATTGGCATTTTGATCCAGATAATTCTCTGATATGGGGACAGTCCTGGTCAGTGTCTACGGTCACCAGTATTTCCAGCATCTACCAACCAGGTAGAATTCTCCTATTTGTGACAACCAAAAATGTCTTCATGTCTCCAAGTTTCCCGGGGTGAAGGGTAAAACCGCCCCTGTTGAGAACCATTGCTCTAAATAAATGGTAAACCAATTTGCTGAAAGATTGTAGGTTTCAAAAGTCTTAAATCTTTGGCTTGCCTGTATTGCCATATGCCTTGACCTAGCACAAGGCAGTGACTATATGTATAACATCCATCTTTCTCTTTCCTCTACAGCTGGAAGCATCCCTGGCACACAGCAGGTGCCTATAAATGTTCTGTGAATGAATGAATCAACAAATAAGTAAATTATGTGGAAATAACTGATTATTTCCTAGAACTATACAGGAGGCTTTATTAACAACAACAATAGCAGTTACTTAAGTTACTATGATACAAAGCTGAACAGCAGAGAGCATAGACTGAGCCATGAGTTGGGTATCTGGGAACACATGTAGGTGCTGCTAAAGCAAAATTGGGATTTGAGTCAAGCACGCAGATCATTTAATCAGGGCAGAGAGTTAATTAAGAGGAAGACAACAGATTTGGTTCAAATCAGGCAAAGAACAAACCAAAGTTTCCAGAAATGTAAAGAAAAATAAAATTCAGTCTTTAAACAGCTTTGGTACTTGGAGAAGGTTAGTTTTTGTTTGGTTTGTAAGTTCAGTTAGAAATAAATTAGCTGTGCAAAGATGGGTCATTGTACCATAAAATACCATCTTCTTTGTGCCAGCTCAGTGACTTACCAGGGAATTTGCCCAGAAGGGCTCTGATGCTGTTCTGAAAACAAATGACATGAGCCTGCCTGGATATTTCAACAGCCAAAGATAATAACTGTGAGTTAAGTAAGCACCCCAAACCCTGACTTTGAGTACGCAAAAGCAGCAGCTAAAGAAGTTCAAAAAGAGTTGTCAGAATTCAAGGAAAGCCCCTGAATTGATTCCAGTTCTGAAAAGGTTTGGCATTGCTATATACTGTCATTTTTCTCCCACATTTTCTCATAATTTTCCTATCAGAAATTCTAAAGCAAAACAAAATACAGACAATATAAACCAAATCTTCTAATTCAGTGGTTTCCTACCTATCTGGACCTCAGATTCTTTAGAGACTAACAAAAGTTAACAAATAAATTCCTTTCCTTCGGGCTTCCCTGGTGGTGCAGTGGTTGAGAGTCCGCCTGCCGATCAGGGAACATGGGTTCGTGCCCCGGTCCGGGAAGGTCCCACATGCCGCGGAGCGGCTGGGCCCGTGAGTCACGGCCGCTGAGCCTGCGCGTCCAGAGCCTGTGCTCCGCAACGGGAGAGGCCACAACAGTGAGAGGCCCGCGTACAGCAAAAAAAAAAAAAAAAAAAAATTCCTTTCCTTCAACAATTGCACATATATGCATACACATACCAAATCTGCGTACACACAGCAAATTTGCATACATACTCCAAATCTGCATACACACATCAAATCTGCATACAAACATCAAACCTGCATACACACATCAAACATGCATATGCAAACACAACTTCCACGCTACTTCATACGGCTCAGGGTTGCTAAGCCTGCTCACAGATTTAGGTTTAAGAACACCTGCTCTAATGATAAAGAATTCTCTGGTGGATACCCTCCCTATATCTATTTCAGCCAATAACCCTGGTATCAAATAATTCTCTGAGGTAGCTAATTTATCACCTGAGAACTTTAGGAAGAAGAAAAAGGACAAAGATTTATTTTCTTCATTTCTCCCGGCCCTCTGTTACGTGCAGACATGTCCAATACACCAATACATAATAAGCATCCACTGCTTGTACTTCAAAGAAGAAGTCTAGGGAGAGAAAGAGGAAAATCCAAAGAAAAAGCAGGACGAGGGAAATGAAGACTGCCTTGAAGAAACATGACAACTTAGGAAATGCAATTATTACAGCCCACGGACAAAGAACCAAGATCTCCCTTCCACAAATATTTGCTGAACATCAATTTTGAACTAGTCATGCCAACATCTGGCTGTACGGTGGGGAACGAAACAGATGTGGTACCAATGAACACTCGCTGGCCTTCATCTCACCCTTACACTTTCCCAAACTGTGCTGCTTCACTGGCAGGATAAATAGTGGAGTCTTCATCTTTTTCTTTTTTCAGATTTGCCTGTAGTACTTATATACTGTTGTTTATTTCCTTAATGTTAAAAATATATACAGTATTTTGTATTAGGCTTAATATCAGTGTGTTGCATCTCTTAGCTATCATTCCATCAAGTAACTAGGGGTTACTCTTAACACAGGCTACAGCCTGTTTTTAATCTGGAACATTCTATCCAAACAATGTCTCTTTTAAGCCAATTGTAGACAAATTACTATGGAAGGAAATTAGGTCCCATGAGAGGCTGAGCGCTGTCACATGGAAAGTCATACTGAGGAGACCATTGCCTACGGAGTTAGTCGGTACAAAATGAATATGAGTAAGTTGGTCATCATTTCATTTCCCCCCCGAGATGATGAAAATCTGAAGGAAGAACTTGGAAAATGAAAGTGTCTTTCGCCACTTTGATGTCTACTTAGTAATTTTACTAGACAGGAAAGAAATATGAACCTCGTGTGTTTTTCAACGCAAGTTTTTCAAGGATAGAATCAAACATCATTATAAATTAACCTACTAACTCAGAATTTTCACCTGTACTGAATATTGGTATTATTCAGCAAAAAGCAGTGATTGGAAAAAAATAAGCATTTCTTGAGTGTCAACCTCAGGAATAACTAATACTTCATACCTCTGACTATGTGCTACATACTATTACAAGCACTTAGGTTAACTTAATTATATTATTGGCACTTGATTATATCATTAGTCACTTAATATAATATGGAATAATTGTATAAGTACTTATATTAACTTAGTCCTTATAATATTTCCATGAAGTAGTATAGTGGGGTTGAATCATGCTGCCCCCCCCCCCAAATTCATGTCTACTTAGAGCTACAGAACATGACCTTATTTGGAAATAGGACCTTTATAGACATAATTATTTAAGATGAGGTCATACTGGATTAGAATGGGCCCTAAATCCAATGACTGATGTCCTAATAACAAGAGAAGATATACAAATATAGAATCATTATGTTGTACACCTGAAAATAATATAGCGCTACATAGCAATTATATCTCAATTACAAAAAAAGAGGAGGAGACACAGACACATAAGAGAAACCATGTTAAGGGCTTCCCTGGTGGCGCAGTGGCTAAGAGTCCGCCTGCCGATGCAGGGGACATGGGTTCGTGCCCCGGTCCGGGAAGATCCCACATGCCACAGAGCGGCTGGGCCCGTGAGCCATGGCCGCTAAGCCTGCACGTCCAGAGCCTGTGCCCCGCAATGGGAGAGGCCACAGCGGTGAGAGGCTGGCGTACAGCAAAAAAAAAAAAAAAAAAGAGGAGGAGACACAGACACATAAGAGAAACCATGTTAAAATGGAGGAAGAGACTGGAGTATTGTTGCCTCGAGACAAGGTCTGCCAGGAACCACCAGGAGCTGGAAAAGACAAGGAAGAATCATCCCCTAGAGCCTTTGGAGGGAGTGTGGCACTGAGGACACCTTGATTCTGGACCTCTGGCCTCCAGAACTGTGAAAGATTGATTATCTATTTATTTATTTAAAGATGTTTTTGATGTGGGCCATTTTTAAAGTTTTTCTTAAAGTTACAATATTGCAACAATATTGCTTCTGTTTAATGTTTTGGTTTTTTGGCTGCAAGGCACGTGGGATCTTAGCTCCCCGACCAGGGATAGAAACTGAACCCACTGCATTGGAAGGCTAAGTCTTAACCACTGGACCACCAGGGAAGTCCCCTATTTATTTATGTGCTGTGTCCGGTGCAGCTTGCGGGATCTTAGTTCCCTAACCGGGGACTGAACCTGGGCCACAGCAGTGGAAGCATTGAGTCCTAACCACTGGACTGCCAGGGAATTCTGAGAATACATTCCATTGTTTTAAGCCACTTAGTTTGCGATGGCTTGTTATGGAAGCCCTAAGAAACGAATGCAAGTAAGCACTACTAGCTCCATTTTATAGATGAGGAAACCGGGCTATAGAATGAATGACTTTTGCAGAGACACACAGCTTGTGAGTGGCAGGGAATACATTCAGAGAGTCTGACTCCAGAGTCTAGGCTGTTAATCACTACTTTAAGAAAGGGCTTAATAAATATTTGGTCAATAGTCTATGCCCAGTAACTCTTGGTTAATTAGTTCATTCGTCTTCCATCAATCAATCCGTCCGTCTGTTCATTCATCCATCGAATTAACTATCTAGGCAATACTTCAGGTACATCCTCGCTGGAGCACAATCCCTTCACTGAGTTCAAGGCTCAAGATCAGGCTAAGAGTAGCTCGCCAGAAGAAATGCAGACTGGCGACTCAGTGATACATAACAGAGCTTTGCTCCACTGCCTCTAAACAGCAGGGAGGAGTCTCTGAGGCCTATTAATACCTGATCAACCAATTCTCCAATCCTTTTCCTACATCTCATCTTCCCAACTATCTGGGAACCATGTGAAGCGAAGATGACCCTTCCTGTAAGCTTCAGGTTCTTTTTTTCTACTGGTGTCCTGTTCCCTGCCTACCAACATACTCAGGTGTTTCTTAAACCTAAAGCAAACAAACAAACAAACTACACACATACAATCCAAAAGCCCCTTCCCTTCCAGTCTTCTACATAGCACCCATGCAAGGCATGTCTGTTTCTCAGTGTGGTAGACTGGTTAATTGGTCTGGATCCCAACAACTCCACTTACTAGCAGTGTTACCTGTGGCAAGTATCTTAACATATGTGTGCTTCAGTTTTCTCAGCTGTCAAATGGTGATAAACTAATCTATTAGAATGAAATTAGTTCATGTAGGGTAATTAACAGGGTGAGTGCATAGCAAGCACTCAATAAATGATTATTATTTTATTTTAAAATCATTCTGTGAATATCAAACGTTTTGAAGGATTGGTTTAGGTTAGTCCCACTGCTTCTATATCTTAATACTATTGATAACTCATCTTTGAGTCCCTAGCAATATGGCGTCTCGCACTAATCAATAAAGTCTCTGTATGCAATCACCAATGACCTTGCAATCATCAAATCCCGTTACTTAATTATACTTCTCTCTCTGAATGTTGAATCATTGGACAGTACTGATCACCTTCTCTTTCTTCAACATCTTCCCTTTAGCCTCCCTCAACTCTTTGTTCACACCTTTGTGTTCTTCACTGCCTCAACCCATCACTGAAAAATGCGCCTTTTCCATTTTCAGATCTCACATTTCTTTCCTTCCTGTTCTCTTTCCCAAAGTGATTTCATCACTGTCACGACTTCCACAATTCTTTTTATGCCTAACGCTCTATATCTACATTGTGCCCATCTGTATCTATCCTAAAACATTTCCCTTTCCATGGCTCACAATTTCCTCACCTCAACAGCAACAACAAACATTTACTGAGAACACATTTCTGTCACTGCAACTAAGTACTCATGGCAGAGATGTGAGTAATAAACTCCCTTGATCTCCTTATTTCGATTTAAAGGTCCCAAGATTATCCTAACCCCTCAGGCATGCAACTTTGGTGTCAATCGTTTTTATTTTAATTGAGGTATAACTGACATATAACATTATATTAGTTTCAGGTGTACAATGACTTGATATTTGTATATATTGAGAATGATCACCATAATAAGCTTAGTTAACATCCATCACTGTACATGGTTATAATTTTATTTTTCTTGTGTCGAGAGGCGTGAATCCTTAATTACATCTTTCTTCTTCCTTCTTCCCCTCAAACCCGCCCAGAAAGTTACACACATGAATCCTATCAAATATTCTGTCACTGGGGGCTTTTACAGTTTCCATCTTCCTTTTGAAAAGCGCTTATCAGAATGTGTATCATACATACAAAAGACTGCATAAAACATATATGAACAGTTTAAAGAAAAATCGTAAAAGCAATACCCACATACCTGGTCAGCTCAAGAATCAAAGTTACAAGCAGCTTCGTAGACCTCCAATGAGCCCTTCCTTAACTGGCTCTCCAAAGGCATCTTCTGTTCTAGTTAATCATTCTCATGACTTTCTTTATAGTTTTAACATCTACATAAACCTTGATAAGCCAAATATGATATAATTGGCTATCTTAGCACTCTCTATAAGTAGAATCATACATTATGATGTATATGATGTATACATTAGGATATATGTATATACATTATATATAATACATTATATATAATCATACGTTATATATATCTTTCTGTGTGACATGTCCCTTTTGTCTAATGCTGTATTAGAGTCATCCTTGTTGACACGTGTAACTGCAGTAGATTTATCACTGCTGCTGCAGAAGGTATCATTATGTGACTGTAACAGAATCTATCCACCGTGGAGCTGTTGTTACCTGTGCTGTTCCTGTCTACTATGAACGGCGCTGCCATGAACATTATGGCACCAGTCCTGGTACACACAGGCAAGATACTAAGGTATATACCTAGGACCATAAATGCTGGGTCATTGGGTATGTGCTCATTCAACTTACCTAGTTAATGACAAATTGTTTTCCAAAGTGATGGTACCAGTTTACACTTTCTGTAGTTTGTGATTATTGACTGTGAGCTCATACTCCTTAGAAACTAACCTTTGGGAATACTTTAAGGTTTGGGTTAACAGTGCCATCTGCCAAAGAGGAATTTTAGATTGTGTCTGCCAGTTGCCTAGAGGCACTATCAACCCAAGATTATTTCTGAAATAAATGCTTGCCTTGAGGGCTTTTTGTTTTTGTTTTAAAGACAAAAACAAAAATAGATAAATTTAGACCTCAAACTGGTATGGATATGAGGGATTCCTTGTGGTTACAAATTCTCAGGGGAGATTTTTTTCTTTCTATCTGGCAGCCAATTGAGACAGGCAAGTTTTTGCTCTATTCTTCTATGCGGTGGGTTTATTTCCTGGCCACCTTTTATATTGGGAGCTACACCCTTTGGGGTCCAGCTTATTGGAAGGCTCACACTAGACTGTCCACCTTGGTCTCCCGTGTCCTGTGTCTATGCAGCCAAGTAAAACTGGTCCTTGATTTCATGTCATTTTTCACCTCTAAAGATCCCTTACCTTTGTGCCAGTTCACAGTACTCTTCAAAAGACTTATTTTTATCATTACCCTAACATCTTCACATTTTTTACAGCTGGAAATACACTTAATCTTTTTTTTTTTTTAAATTCACCCTGCTACTTGCCCAGTTTGGGCCCTAGCCATGTGACGCCCAGATCCGTCTAAAAACCTCCAGGAGGTAGTAGCCAGCTCGCTGTCTCTAGCTGAATATTCCAGAAGCACCGAACACTACTCAAGAAAGTGTGAGGAGCCACTGAGAGCTCTGAGAAAATTATGACAAGGATGATAGCTGCATATTAATAAGGGTCTATTACAGGTCAGGGACTTTACTGAGCATTATATATATATTATTTTGTATCGTTATACATGCTTTATTATTATTTATTTCTTAACAATTCAATCAAGATAGGAATCTTCATTACAAATGTGAAAAACTGAGTTTCCTAAAAGGTAAGTGACTTGCCCAAGGTCATGCAGCTAATAAGTAGGCAGCAAGAACTGAAACCCATAACTGCTTGATAATAAGCCCAGGCTCTTTCCTCAACAGCAGAGGTTCTGTGGAGCCCTAGGGTTCACGAATCCTGAGGTCAAGAGTAAGGCTGAGTATAGAGCTAACATATGATTCAGCAATCCCACTCCTGAGCATATAGCTGGAGAAAACCATACTTTTAAAAAATACGTGCACCCCAATGTTCATTGCAGCGCTATTTACAATAGCCAGGACATGGAAGCAACCTAAATGTCCATCAACAGATGAATGGATAAAGAAAATGTGGTACATATGTACAATGGAATATTGCTCAGCCATAAAAAAGAATGAAATAATGCCATTTGCAGGAACATGGATGGACCTAGAGATTATCATACTGTGTGAAGTCAGAGAGAAAGACAAATACCATATGATATCATCCATATGTGGAATCTAACTAAAAAAAAATGATACAAATGAACTTATTTACAAAACAGAAACAGACTCACAGATTTCAAAAACAAATTTATGGTTACCAAAGGGGAAACATGGGTGGGAGGGATAAATTAGGAGCTTGGGATTAACATACACACACTGCCATATATAAAATAATCAACAAGGACCTATTGTTTTGCGCAGGGAACTCTACTCAATGTTCTGTAATAACCTACATGGGTAAAGAATCTGAAAAAGAATGAATATATGTATATATAAAACTGAATCACTTCGCTGTACACCTAAAACTAACACAACATTGTAAATCAACTGTACTCCAAAAAAAAATTTAAAAAAAAAAGGAAAGAAAAAAAGAGTAAGGCCGAGTAAGCAGAGTTCAATGTCAGCCCAAGTAGATCTACTTTTATCTGGTTTCTGTATTAATGTTTGATGACATGCTTCATCTGTAAAAATGTTTCTGCTTTTAAACCATAGCATTCAATCAATTCCTATGGCATAGTCTCTAAGGCCCTCGAAAACCTGCCCCCAACACTTCCAGCCTGAATGAAAACACAAATACTGATCTTGAGGGCAATCTAGACAGCTGACCATCCCACAAAGGCTTATGATTTCTCAACAGGCTCCATAATTCCCCGGCACTGTGGCATCACCCACGCATCCCTTCAGCAGTCATGCTCACCGCCACCCCTAGCTCCCCTCCCCCACCGAGAGATTCATCCACTCTACCCTAGATCCAGCTCCAATGTCACTGCATCTTTGCTATTTTCCCTGATAAACACCAGACATGACCCCTTCTCTCTCCAGACTCCTAAAGCACTTGGTTCAGCTTAGATGCCAGCTGTCGCCTCAAGATGGACTCTATTCTCTTTTAGGCTAAGTCCACGTCCTGTGCAGAGCTGAGTTCTACGTGACAGACTCTCAGGAAACGCTAAATGAAGACATGCTCGTCTCTTGCCGAGTCCAGTGCTCTAACTGTTCCTTGAGAAATAAAAACCTACACTAACTTAATTGGGAAGAAAAAAAGTCTATTTCGTATCCTCTCTAGTCTCTTGCAAAGAAAGAGTCTAGTGACAGAATTAGAAGTTCCTCCAAAATTGAAGAGAAGAAGAAGGAGTGGGTCTGAGTTTATTCTGGTTTCTTCATTCACGTTGGGCACATGGCCTGATTTGTAATATGCCTGCTGGGATCACCAATGGAGCAACGTTTTTGTTTTAGGCGTAACTGTCAGAGAGAATCTGCAGGTAAAGTCAGAAAGAGAAAGACAAATACTGTATGATATCACTTATATGTGGAATCTAAAATATGGCACAAATGAACCTATCTATGAAACAGAAACAGACTCACAGACACAAAGATCAGACTTGCGGTTGCCAAGGGGGCAGGAGGTAGGGGAGGGATGAACTGGGAGTTTGGGATTAGCAGATGTGAACTATTATATAGAGAATGGATAAACGACAAGGTCCTACTGTAGAGCACAGGGAACTATATTCAGTACCCTGTGACAAACCATAATGGAAAAGAACCTGAGATCTGAATCGATCTGCTGTACACCAGAAACTACCACAACATTGTAAATCAACTATACTTCAATAAAATGCATTTTTTTAAAAAAAGAAAGAATGTGCAGGTAAAGTCTGCATTCTGTTGGCCTAATGAATCACAAGGCATTTAAGGGTCCTGTATCTAACAATATGGTAATGTAACTAACAATCACTGGGCACTTACAACACACAAGGCATGTTCATTGATTGCCACATATTTATTCTCAGCGGTCTGTGAAGTCTGTGCCATTATCACCCACATTTTACAGATTAGAAAAGTCAGGTTAGGCCACTTTTCCAAAGGGCATTCTTCTAGAAACTGGCAGAGCCAGGATTAGAACTCATGCCCACCTGGTTGTAGAGCTCTGGCCTTAACCCCTAGTATCTAACGCCTTCCTTGGCTAAATGTTCCAGACGTATCAAAGAGCAAAAAGGAACTTAGATTCACTAAGATAAGAAGGAAAGAAACAGCAGCAACATTTATTTAGCGTCACAGGAGAGGCAGGCAAGCACTCGGCTAGACACTGCTCATGGATGAACTTATTTCAGGATCCTGAACGTCTGATACTTCTGTGCTTTCAAGGAGAAGACAGAAGCTCAAGAAGCTGTATAATCTTCCACAGCCACACAGCATTGGAACGAGAATTCAGATTCAGGTCTGTGTGATGTCACATCCAGGGAAGTACAGCTAGAGCGTGCGAACTGCTCTTTTAACCAGGCTCCCTCGCTCACCATTCCTTCTGTCCAACAGGACTGATGCCCAAACACAGGAGGCCTTTCCCACACCGACCTGCTCCTACAAGTAAGTCGATTGTGTTTTTTTTCCTCTACCATGTTTATGTCAGTTGTTCTGGATGTTATCATCATGTAACTTAATTAGGTATTATTTAAGCTGTGAAACAGTATATAGAGAAAGAGTATTTTTATGCAAACGAAATTAAATGCTTTGGAAAGACTCATTAGAAAGAGGTTCCTAAAAATGTCGCTGCTGAGTCAGATATAGATGACATGACTGGAAAGGAGGATAATACAAATCAGAAAAATTCGGAAAAACTCTGAAGTCAGATTACATTAGTTTCTAGCTTTCCTTTAAAGACAGCGAACCTGAGACTCGCAGAAAAAGTGTGGGGAGTCACGGGAGGACAACCTCCCAGTCAGCGGCTCTGCGCTCAGAAAACAGTCCTCATCTTCACCTCCCACATTTGGCAAATGGATGTATTGATACATTTATGTGGCTTAAGATAAAAATCAAATGTTTAACAAATATGAATAACTTTACGATTCCTGGCTACTAACCATTTAAAAAAATTAACCCAAGAACTACTGCTATATAAAAAGGCCTTCTAAACAAACTTACGGCTACCAAAGGTGAAAGGGTTGGGGGAGGGATAAATTGGGAGAGTGGGATTGACATATACACACTACTATATATAAATTAGATACTAATAAGGACCTGCTGTATAGCACAAGGAACTCTACTCAGTGCTCTGTAATGGCCTATATGGGAAAAGAATCTAAAAAAGAGTGGATGTATGTATATGTGTAACGGATTCACTTTGCTGTACACCTGAAACTAACACAACAGTGTAAATCAACTACACTGCAATAAGAAAATTAAAAAATGACATCTGCTTCCCCAAAATAAAAAGATTCTTTTACCTTAAAAAATAAAAGGCCTTCTATTTGACCATGCTTTCTACTTCTCAAGAAGATTCTAAGACACCTCTAGTAAAGCTTCTTCCAATAAAAATCTCCATAAGTAATAATCTCTTATCTAGGTGACCAGATCCAAGAGACCACATTGCCTGGTTTCTGATCACACATCAGAAAATATGGCCCAGGAAGAGCACAATTTTCCAAACTTCTCATATTGGATGTACTAATATAAATGTGAATGGCAGGACCAGTGTATTTATGCAGACATACCCAGAAAGTCAATCTATCTGTTTTCTTAAATCCACATGGTTTACCTCACTGGGAGGTTGTGCTGAAAGCGAAATCCACAAGTCTGGGTCTTGAGGTCATAAATATCTTTACTATTAAAACACATCTTCAAAGCGGCTGTTCCATCGTTTATTCCATCACCAGGATTAAGAGTCCATATGCAACAAAGGGTTCAATACCCAGCAGTTAAGGAGTAATGCCTACTCGGCCTCTACCTTAAGGATGCAGTTATGGCTTTCACTGATCTGGAGGCAGCACGTGGGATGAGAATTCATAGAACCCGCAGATGATAAAGCCCGTAGAAGCTCCCTGAGAAAAGCATTTCTGCATCCTGGATACAGGTGGGAAAAGAGGTAAGAGGCGGCGGCAGGACTTCGACAGGGGACTTAGTCAGTGGAGACGAGAAGGAGGGAGCAGTGGCCAGAGATTCAGGAATGGAATGGTTGAAAACATGGTGAGTAGACGATCTCTACTGAAAAGGACAGTCCCCTGAGGAGAATAGCCAAGGAAAGGTTCACAGAAGGTTTGGAATGGCAGATAAATCTGATTTAACTTCACCCTAAAGATACCAGGAGACAATGAGGGTTTTAGAGAGTGAAAAGGAGTCATTAAATCTATCTTTTAGCCCAACAAGATGGCAGATTAGAGTGTGGTGGGGGAAATGAAGACAAAAAGGTCTGTAGGTCAATGGTTGTCAGTCCACCATGCTTCAAGGATCTCCAGGGGCAGATTAAAAAGAAACAGTCGAACCACTTAGGTCCCAACCAGAGATTCAACTGACATGGGACATTTTGATAAACACAACTCAAGTGATTCTAATACACAGATGGAGGTGAGCACCACTGAATTAGGTTGCTGTAAAAATATGGCTCTATTGATTTGGAGATTTGGGGGAGGGGACAGCAGATAGAACGGAAAAGAAGGGAGTGCTATGAGAGGCCTTTCGAAGGTCTGCTGACCAACTTTTAATTTCATGTAAAAGATTAAATTCTCAACGCTGAATTTGTAAATTTTGGCTTTCATGTTTGCCTCTTGTCCCCTTTTTCTTACTCTTCTGTGGCCCCCCTTTTTGAAGCAAATTTTACAGGCAGAAATGAAAGCTAAGAAGCTTTTCTCGGCAGCATTAGCAGTAATTTTTGATGGATAAAGTAATACAGATTTGCAAATTCTTCTCAATCAGGAAGGAGACTTACACAGTGTCGGGGCTTGCTTATCAAGAACCCAAAATCCTCTATGGCATTGCTCCTTAATTAGTGATTTCAGCGTCAGTTACAGTTTTGAAATAGACATGGAGCTGCTTTGTGGAACTTCTCAAAATCCAAACCCAGAGTGTTTACCTGGAATAAAACCATGTTCAATGGAAACAAATCGAGTGACTTGAGAGTCACATCCTTCTGCGTTTCAGGCTTTGAGATCAGATATGGGGTCGTGGTGCTTCCAAGCACATGAGGTGGGGAGAGAGTGACAAGGGATGGATTTTTTTCTCACTAGATTGGAGCAGAATCACTGCTTATACCCTGGATGATAGCCATTCAGATAGTACCCATTCAAAGTTTCCAGTGACTTTAGAGTAGGATATTATGTGCTGATATTTCATAAGTATTTTACACAGTGATCTAATTTCTGACCAGTTTCAAAAGAATGCGACCAATTGCGCAACTTAAAACAACTGTGACTTTCATGCAACAGTCTGCCTCCTGTCAATAAAAACCTCAGACTTCTGGGAGACTGGTTTTTCCTTTTTTCCCCCCAAAGGGGTATTATGTCAGCAAATAGATCCGTTTTAGGTGTGTGTTTGGAGGTGGGGTATAGGGATATTAAACAAAGGGAAACTATGTGTGTGTCTTTTGCATGGCAAGTATTTGGAAAAACTTGAAACCTTTTATTTAGGGAAGACCTGTGGTTATTAAGATTTCATTCTTTTTTGGGAATTTGCTGGCGGTCCAGTGGTTAGGGCTCTGTGTTTCCACTGCAGGGGGCACGGGTTCGATCCCTGGTCAGGGAACTAAGATCCTGCATGCCACACAGCCAAAAAAAAAAAAAAAAAACCAGAAGTTTTCATTCTTTGTTATTTAACTGCTACCTAGTTATTGGAAATAAACCAGCATTTTCCATCCATAAAGCGGGAAGAGGAGGAATACAAGGGGCTGGGGGCTTACCCAGTAAGGAGAACGCTCCTAAAGGCTATCTACATTTGTAATCACCACTATCAAAACGACCCCAAGTGCAAGGGGCTGCCGCCACAGATTCCTCTGATCGCTACAAGGCTGCCTTTGTTTGTAGGGATTTTGCTTGGAAGTAACGTCAGTTCATCCCTGAAAATGAGGTCACTGTCCCCTAACACATGTTAGGCATGGTTAGCATCTTTTCACTGGGACCTCTGCCAGGGAGGCCCCTGCTGTTGTACATTTCAAACCTGCCAGGGCGTCTGCACACAGTAGCCCCTCTGAAACTGAAAGGCAAAACAGCATTCCTACCTTTATCTTTAGGTAGAGGGGAATGGGAATCCTTTAAAAAAATAAATACAGTGCCGGCAGGCTTTTGCTTTTATAAAGGCAGTGGGTTTTGTTTTTTTTTTACAGATTTACCTTGCCGTGCCGATAAATCCACTCTCATCAAGTGTGTCTATTACGATCTGGTTTACATCAAGAAGAAGACCCAGAATACAGGCCCCTTATGATATCTTTGCTCACCCAGAATTCAGAGCCCTAAAAATTCTCCTGGAGACTGATTAGAAATGAAAATAAATACAGAGAGGAAAGATGCTTCTCATAGAAAAGAAGCAGCACGTCAGTTATCGGTGGTGGGCGAGTGGGTACTTCCATTATTCCTCAACGTAAGGTTGATTCTATTCAGCTGTAGAACAGGATTTATTTCAGTTTGTCTGAAGTTTTCTGAGAATACAAAGTAGGATTTAAAGAGCCAGTTTCACCTGCCTCCCAAGGGATATAAAACCATATGTGTCAGGGGAGGAGAGTTTTCTATGTCTTCATAACATGAGGGCAATACAGTAATCTTTTGTCCTGATCTGTACTAGCTTGGAGCAGAATTTCAAATCATTTGGACTTAAAACTTTCATTTGAATAAATTTCCTCACACAGTAGAAGCTGTACGTTCTCTTAGTGTGCTGGAGACACAGATTATGTCCTAACACTATTATGTGTTAGGTAGAAACCATAAATAATGTTAGGAAATTGATAGAGTAGAATGATTTGACTAAATGATAGGTGAGTCCCCACTTTCCCTAAAAGCTCCCTGATACTACATGATGTGAAAGCACTCTTACAGCTCATGGTAAATAAATGGTTTATTTCCTCAGTGAACAAAAATGGAAGAGTGTTAATGAAAGTTCTATTGTAGCCAGAATACTTCACACAAGTTGTGGAACGAGGTATAGCTCTTTATCCAAAATACTTTTGAAGTTTTAAACGCAAACCAAATGAACTCTTCATTCCATTCAAGGACATTGTAGGACAGGGTGAGTCAGTCTTGACTCACATCAGAGTGAAGGTATACCACAGGGATATGTTACCTTAAGATTTAAAATATTTATCTTTGGTTATTCTGAAACAATAAACATTCAAATAAATAAGTAAGCCTGGGAAATAGCCACAGATGGAAAAATAATTTCTGCAAAGTCTGTTTTGCAGGTATATTCATTACCAGGCTTGTTTGATATCTCTGCTATGTTTAGACATGTTTCTGGTTATCCCTTGGGACAAAGAAGCACTAGAGAAACGGTAACACATTGTTTGGAAAAAAAACAAGTCTATCCGCAGCTCTCTCAGTGCTCAGCAGTTCAGAATATAGAACAGCCCTGGAGAATTTTCTTTTTTTTTTTTTTTTCCTGTATTCATTCACAAAGATGGAACATTACTATGAGGAAGATTTAGTCCTTTTGGAAATTTTAATCATCTTATTTCAGGGAATTATTTTCCCCATTGACTTAAAACAAGAATGCAATGGAAGATTGCATAAAATAGTTAGCTGTTCCTGTTGGTTTGTAACATGTCCGTTTTGTAGATGTCGGGCTCTCTAAAGTATGACCAAATGCCGTTTTCCATTTGTTAGGCAGAAGGTGAGTGCTGAATAAAAAGTATATAGAGCCACTCGGGCTCTTAAAATTTCTTATTATCAGTCATTCCTTCCTCCTTTCTTGCTGTGCTTGATCTAGTTCATCTGTCTCAATTATTTCCCATGTGAACTTGTCTTTTAAGAAATTCGTTTTTGCTCTCCCATGAGTGAGGCTGCCTATAAAATACTTGATGCATAATCTGTACTTCATTGTTCATTTTGGGAAGTGGCCGTCTTACACGAGCAGGCTGCGCCACCCCGGGAAAGATCAGTTGACATGTATCTCATTGCGCCTTCGTTTACAATTGTGTTACAGCATGAGTGTCGTTTATGTACGTGCCCTTGACTGACCTCAACAATATTTACTAAATCTCAGGACACATAGCCCTGAACTAGTACACTGGTAAGCAAAGATTTAATATATGGATGATTAAATCTTAGTCTTAAGAAATAGCTTTGCTTTGTATTAACAATAACAACAAAAAAGGTACATTTCTGTTGTTGTTATTTTTTGCACACATCTTGTTTTTTTGCGTTGGGTAGAGGTCACCATATCATCTCTACTGTATAAAGAGGAAGCTGAAGCAAAAGCAGGCACGATTTGCTTAATTAGTTAGAAAATTGCTGAAAACAGAATTTAAGATTTCTGAATTTAATGTTCTCCCCATTACCTCATGGTTCAAGAGCAAGAATGAATTCGTGCACAGTTTTATGGTTTGAACTACAGGGAAAAGACTTGGCTGAAGATTTTCCTGCCAGACTCCTAAGATGAATGGGATTTCCAAGGTCACCTGGTCCAACCTCTCCATCCCCAGCCTCCCATCCACATTGCAACTCTCCCTACACAGCCATCCTGAGGATGCTATCAGGTACAGCAATGCATCTCACCAGTGTGACCCCATGCCTCACAGACAAAGGGGGCTAAAAACAACAGACAACTCTGTCTCTTTAGACGTCAGATGAAGCTGCTCTATGACCCAGTGGTATAGTATTATGCAGTTAAAATCTGGGAGTCTGTGGGCACCTTTATTTACAAAACAAATACCAGGTTGTTGCACACCTTGGCTGAACAACAATGATGATGACAAATTGCAGAGTCCCTTAGAAATGCACCTTGTAATACTAAGATATCGCCGCTTACCATTTAGGAAACACAGAGCAGTTACTTCTGGCATCACACGTGGTGGATTATATAAAATACATCAAATGTTTGGGATTTTTCCATTTATTTGGTATGTTATGAATCAGAACGAGGATGTCAGGGCTTCATACCTAAGGATCCTTATTATGTAGGAGGTATTGGCACAAGTCCTAAAATATTTAATCCAGGGAACTATTCACATTTTAAATACAGCAACTGAAAACAGTGATAAGCAAATATTGGTCTAGGTATCAGGAGAAAAGAGAAAGCATTTACCGAGGAGATGAACATTTTCCCGACAGTTTTTTGTTGTTGTTGTTTTTTGGAGATCAGGAAATAAATAGCTCGGTTTTTAGTGTGGATAGACAATGTTGCCAACATAAGTAACTATTTTCTTCCAGCGCATAAATGTACTTTATATGGAGGGCGTCAGCCAGGAAGTCACAATACGCTGGACTTTGCTTCCCGGTCAGATAATTAGAGGCCTGGGGTTGAAAGCCCAGAGGAATTGAAGGATGAGGCCCAGAACACCAGAGGGAGAGGAGGCGTTAGCTAGTGAGAGGAAGGGTTCTTGAATTTAGCATCCTAAAATGTTGCGTACCAGCTGGTGCAGCTGGAACCTTGCTGGTATGTGAAACTATCGCCTTTTTTCAGGATCCTTGCAGGGAGGATGGTTCATACTGATTCTTTTTAAAACCAAGATACTGAAACGCTATTGTTCTTTTCCATTTTAACTTTTCATTTCTACTTGAGTCTATGATCAACAAAGACAGCTAACTAAGTTCTCATATGAATGAATACAATTTAAAAATAAGGTTAAGTCACTAGTGAAGTCAAAGCTAGCTAGCTGGCGAGATAGATAGAGTTGGGATTCTTAAATATTCTTCAAGTGACATTTACGTTTTTCCAGGACAAGATTTGTAATTAAAAGACGTAACATCTTTACACTGAATGCAATAAAAGGGAAGAGAGAGAGAAAGCAAGTGGTGCTCGGATGTCCCAAAGATCTTTTTAAAAGTACAACGAAAACACGTGGTAAAGACAAAGAAGGCTTTTTTTTTTTTTTTTTTTACTATATAAAGTGAAACATGTAAGAATAGACTTTATTCCAAAGTTAAGTACCCAATGAATGTGTAGTCATAAGTAGTTACAACATGGTACGAGACTTTGAAATGTCTCCTACCAACATTATATATAACATTATATATAATGTTATATATTAATATAATATAATAATATAATATAATATATATTATATATAATATAATATAATAATAATATAATATAACATTATATATAATGTTATATTATAATCTAACAGCTAAGACATACTACATGGATCCTGGGAAGGATGGCTCATGTTTAAGGAGCTGCCCTTCATGTAGAAGATAAAGGTACTAAGTCAGGGATAGCATGTCATACGTGTTTTTTAAGTGTTTGGAGTGAGATCTAACCTAATTCATCCCTTCCTATCAGCAAGTCAATATATTTTGATGATTTCAGAATTCAGACTCCGGAGCCAAAATGCCTCAGTTCTGAATCTGGCTCTACAATGTACAAACAGTGTGACAGTGGATGAGATACTTAAACACACTGTAGCTCAGTTTCTTCATCTATAAAATGAGAATAGCAATAAAATTTAACTTGTAGGGCTGTCGATAAGATTAAGGGAGATGATATATGCAAAGCAGTTAGAAATAGCCTGGCACACAGATGGCCCTCAATTAATGTTATCCACAATTACCATTTAAAAAAGTTTTTTAAAGTTAAGTTTTTAGCTTGCTTGGCCATGGCTATGACCATGAGAGCCAAGTGAACATAACCGGTCACAAAGGAACTAAACTCATAAATTGACCTGATTTGATCAATGCCTCAGCAACTCAGCTAAGCATACAAACCAGGCCAGAGAATGTCCACAGTGCCTTCTGCCTACAGCAGTGCTTATCGAACTTGTTTGTCTCTGGGTCCCTTTCCACTCTTAAATATTATGAGAATCCCAAAGAGCTTTTGACTAATAAGGCTATAACTTATACTACTGACCATACTAGAAGATAAAACTGAGAAACAAATGTTTACTAATTTTATTTTGAAAGGACACGTTTCTTACCTGGTCACATAAAATATATACCTCATGAAAAGTACCTAGACTTTCCAAAACAAACCAAAAGGTGAGAAGACTGGTAGTGCTTTGCAGTTTTGCAAATCTCTTTAATGTCTGACAGTAGAAGACACATTCTTATATCTACTTCAGCATTCAATCTTTGGCCATGTGTTGTTTTGGTTCAAGTATGCAAAGGAAATCTGGCCTCAAAGAATAATGTAGTTAGAAAAGGAGGGACCTCATAGGTGCTCTTCTGGAAGGGTGCAGGGACACCCAGGGGTTCCTGGACCAACTTTGAGAATGGCTGGTCCATGGCTAAGTTGTCAAAGACTTACTTCATGGTACCAAGGACTACCACCTCCTAACAGGATAATATAGGCAAGAGCCACGAATGAGCAGGGAGGCAAGGCCTAAATAAATTCAGCGCTGCTATTTTCACAAAGTACAGACTGGGATCACTCTAATCGCTGCCTATTTATTGCCTTTCGGCTACCTTACTTCACCCCTCTTCCTAGATAGGGTCTTTCCAAGGGGCCACTGTCCACACACTCCAAATACTTTGATGCTACTACACTTTCTCAGTGGATAACACAGTCCTCAGAATGTCAACTTAACATTGTTGGAAGCGACACGTGAGAAACAACACATCCTATTGCACGTGGTGCCACCATATCAGAACGACAGTGTGAAAATTCTTTATAGAAACTTTGTCCTCGTGTAAGTGCAGCTCTAGATACCAATCCTGTATTCTGGGAAACTTCTGGACTGGAAAAAACAGTCTCATTTTGGTCACTAAGATGGAAAGTTAACTAGTACACTTTTCTGCTTAAAATATTGAAATATCTAAGAAAATTGCCCTTATTATAAGACTAAATGGTGGCTAGAAGGCCAAACATTATTTTAAATCTAATTTATGAAAAATTTCTGGCTCCTTTTCAGCTATGTAACTAATACCAAGTTTACTTTCAATTTAATTCAATATTCTTTTGAAGAGAAGCTACACTCTTCAGAGATGAAGAATTGTTTACAAAATTCTAACAAGTTATTTATTGAGCGTTTAATATGTGCCGAACTCTGGGGATCAAAAGATGAGTAAGACAGTCTGTTTAAAAAGTTACAGTGTTTAAAAAAAAAGTTAGTGTTATTTAAAGTATAAGTTACCTTTGTGCTTTCTTAGTGCTTTCAAAATATGACAGAATAATCATTGAATTACAGAGCCTTGCAAATCAATAATATATCAGGATGATGCTGAGTTAGAACATAATATAATAAAGAATTCAAGACTAAAGAAAACTGAAGCATACCCAGATTTTACAAAGCAGGATTTAACATTATTGACCTTTCCTACTTTTTAAATGGTCACATCAGTCACTTGCCACTTGGCCAAAGAACAATGGCATTTATTTCCCAGTATTATCCTCTGGAAATACGTGTCTCTCTTGAACATCTACACACATCTATACCTTCATTTCACAGAACAGTAAAAAGGGGCTGCTAAAACAAAAAGGTTAAAATTCTTTATAGACTTTTATGCCTAAAAATGATTACTTAGTAATTGTAGATGTGTCCCTGATATATTCTGAAATTTGTTATATAATCTAATAATATATTTATCAACAGTCTAATTAGATGGTATAGTTTAATTTTTATTACTAGCTTTTGCAATATATATTGTGGGGACCATAATAAAAAGAAAATATAACAAATAAATATTTGCATTAGGATAAAAGAGTTGGCAAATGTATTTTGCTTTGTGACTAAAAAGGCCTTAACATTATAAAGAGAATGACTGTTTAAAAAGACGTGACAGATTTTAAATTCTTTTGTTTAATAAATGTTGCTTAAACTTGGTTATTGCCCAAATTTATAACTGAGAAGTAGTATTTCTGTATCATCACACAGAAGAAAACAAAGTTAATTGATAAGTAAATATCATACTTACTACATAACTAAAAATTTTCAAGTTGATATAAGAAACTATATAGTCTCAGCAGTAAAAAGATAGGTTTTGTGATTCCATTTTTAAGTTTGATTATATAAATTTTCCTACTTGCCCCCAAATTCCTAAAGTGAAAATCATCAACAATAAAGTTAGGGATTCTCCTAATAGATAAATATGTATTTATTAATGGATTACTGAAAACCAGATATACGAAATAGAACACATCCAAGTTAGAAGATGGAAAATAAAATAATACCGAGAATTTCTATAAAGTACCTTTATAGGATTTAAAAATAATTCACAGCTATTGAAAGATCTTTTCATTAACTGCCTCTAAAATGCACAATAAAATTGTATTAAATTTGAGCTTTGCTCAATATTAGAATCTAGATTTTTTTTTTGGCACGAGCATTATTTAAGAGTTAAGGTTTAAGAGTTAATTTTTCATCAATCATTTATGGCAAAATGAGTTCTTCCATAAAGGCTTGATTATTAGCAACCCATGAGAATTTCTAAACTTGGTAAATGTACACATGTGTCTACATTTTTAAAAGTTTTGTGCTGCAAATGTTTTACAATAAGAAGTTGTCAAATCCCTGGAAGTTTCTCCTAAAACACGACTAAGCAATCTTGTAGAAAAGCTCTAAAAAGTACTACAGAAACTATAAGCCAAACGGAAGGAGCAAAAGAGGTGTTAATGATCATTTGGGAAAAATGTAATTATCTACTATACCCTTTTCGCAAGGACTTGATCCATAGTTCAGCTCCTGCAGATGAACTGTTCAGTCTTCAAGTCAGAGATGAAACCAGGAGATGAATAATTCTTATTCATTGTCCAACTAAGCCCAGTCCAGCAAGAGTACATGCTACTCTATTGTAACGGGACTTCTGTGTGATCTCTATCAGGTCAGCAGCCTTCCAGAGTCACTGCTTAGGGCAGGGTAATTTCAAATTCAGCCTGTCATTTTATTACACGTTTTTTTCAACAGCATGCCCACCGAAACAGAAAATGCTGCACATATGGGCTGAGATCAAATGCTTTCACCATTCAGTTGATATATTCTGATATGAGGCAGAAAAAAAGATGGTCTGCTTTTATTGATTTTTTCCTTTCAGATCTCAGATCTTTGTTTTTTTAATTAACTTATTAATTAATTCACAAAAGGCCCAAGTTTTTCAGGTACGTGCTTTAAGATCTGTTATATTTGCACTGGGTTCAAAGCTTCCTCGCAATTAGTATTCCTCAAAGCCGAGTCTCGCTAGGTAATCAGCAAATATCATTATGATTATATGTAAAGTTTTCAGTTTCACAGCTAATGGAACAGAATGCATATCGAAAATTCAACCTTCAATATAGCTCATCATTTTTGACGGGTGAGTTGATTATTTAAAAAATTTTTTTTTATTGGAGTATAACTGCTTTACAATGTTGTGTTAGTTTCTGCTGTCAAACGAAGTGAATCACCTATATGTATACATATATACCCCTCCCTCTCGGACCTCACTCCCTCCCAGCCCATCCCACCCATCTAGGTCATCACAAAGCACCGAGCTGAGCCTCCTTTGCTATACAGCAGGTTCCCACTAGCTATCTATTTTACACACGGTAGTGTATATATGTCCATCCTAATCTCCCAATTCATCCCACCCTCCCCTTCCCCCTCTGTGTCCACCCGTCCATTCTCTATGTCTGTGTCTCTCTTCCTGCCCTGCAAATAGGTTCATCTGTACCATTTTTCTAGATTCCACATATATGCATAAATATATGATGAGCTGATTATTTTTAGAGTGACATAACAGGATTTTTAGGACTCACCTGCCAATATGCTTATATTACTAGTAAATTACAATTGATGCCAGGAATGCATGAACAACATTTATATCTTTATTCTGAATCTCAGTGTTTAATCTAGAAAGGCCTTTCTCTGAGGCACACAGAATGTTTGCAAAGTCTCACTCAAATTAAAATCTCATAAATGTCTACTCTGGAGTACAGTGACTTTCCATAAAGATCATAAAAGAATACTCTTTGCTAAAAGATTAATCTATCTTTAAGAATACCAAGATTCAAACTGAATCCATTTAATATAATGTTCCAAGTTGTGAGAGACTTCTCTGAATTGCTTTTTGTAGCACTAAGAAATGACAGTTCTTTTCTCAAAACCATTAGCATGTCTGTCTACCTGAGGTTGGATCTAGCACCAATGTCCTCATTTTCATGATTTCTTCTTCTAGTCATTATGAGTATTTTATACAAAATGCTCATCTTACGCTCAGGATTTAATATACTGTATTAATAGTAAATACTTCTCCCTTCTATTCATAGTACATGTGTATTCTCATGGTTAAACTGGCACTAACTGAAAAGACACAGGTAGAAACAAGAGATCACATGAAATCCTGAACTCTGCCATGATCTAAAAAGAATTTTATGAACCCCTCAGAATCAAGTACGTCAAAATTTTATAAACATAAACCAAATATCAACCCCCTTTTCCCATAGAGTATCCCGTAAGGGGAAATGGCTTACTATGCTAATTCTTTAAAATTAAATGAGATGACTTATTTATACCCATGTGCAATTCTATTAAAAAACAATAAAACTACATTTCCAACCTCCAAGTGACATCCTCCATCTACTATTTACATGCGTTTCAAAAACAGATTTTAACTCCATGTTTCTCTCCCGACTGTAAAAGACCATCCTTCCCCTTGTAATTAATACACCAGAAAAGGCTGAGTTTCAAAGCTCTCAGATTTCTCTTGAGAAAAGTCTGACAGTTTAAACCTTCTTACATTCCCGGGTCCACTAGGCCCTTCCTGCACCCCGAATCGCCCACCAGCTTTTTGCATTTCAATAAGCATCCTCTTGAGACGGACCTGAGCTGAGCACACTCCAAATTATATCAGAGGCAAAACATACCTAGAATCCAGACCTCAGCAAAACAGAAAGAAAGGACAGCCCATTGCCCCTGCCCCACACACATGGAACTCAGGCAATCCACAGTGCAGAGAGGCAAGCTTCCTTCCCATCTGCTAACAAACATTTTGTAAAAAGGCACAACCATTCCGGCCCAAATGGCACTTCTGTAAAGAAAATGCATTTCATTCGGAAACCGTATATGCTTACTTGTTCTGGGAAGCTCTCTCCCTCTTCCACTGCCATTCTCTGTGGCCAAGTATGAAACCTGATAACTCAATTAGTTAACACTTTGGACAGAGCATCGCGTCTAAAAATATCTGCCTTGGGAAAGGTAAAGATTTCCCCGACCTCCTAGTAAGGAGGTCGGAGCTGGTCAGAATACTCTTAACTATTGAAATGAAGGGTGGGCGGAGGAGAGAACGGATGATGTCTTGGTCCTTACAAACAATCTAGTACCTCCCAGCATTCCTCACGGACTTACCATATCTGTGGCTTGCAGTCGAGCTGAGCTGCGTGTATTTAGTCATGATATGGGGATACCGAAAATAGCACGGCAATCAGCTGGGAGTGTACCCTGGCTGCTGGGAATCACTCATGAAACCAGCTTTTGTCATTCTGCTTATCAGGGATTCACTCAGGCCTGCCCTTTACTATTGGGCTTTTGAAACTTTTCATTTCTTTTGCTGCATTAGCTTCACTCTTGAATATGTGGATGAGTGTATACACACACACACACACACACACACACACAAACACACACAGTGAGAGCATACTGTACTGCCAAGGAGAGTTAGCTTACAAATGTTAATTTCCTTCTCTCTAAGGACAAATACAATCGATTATCTTTTTAAAAATATCGCACTCTACAAAGCTCATGTGTATCATCAGAAAAAAAAAAATACTGCTGTGCACCTGAAACGAACACGACATTTTAAATCAACTATACTCCAGTAAAAAGAAAAAGAAAAACATACTCATTGAATGCTTCTGGTCAATTTTTTTCAATTTAGGTTTTTTTTTCTTTTTTAAATAAATGAATTTTCAGATTTGGGGCACATAATACTTACGCAACTTTTTACTAGTCTTACCCTTGAGCTCAAGAGTCAAAGCCCTAAAAAACCACCATCCTAAGAACTTGCATTTATGTTTTACTTAGAATTGTTCTAATCAATGCGTCCCTCAAACCAGTCAGACTTGAAGGAAAAAGCCTCCATGGTGGACTGAATTCAATTTTGCAAAGGCCAGGGTGTAAGTCTATTCATTCCCTGCCTGTTTATAGAGAGCCTACTACGTGTCAGACACTCCTCTAGGTGCTGGGGTGGTGTGGGCAGAGAAAAACAATGAGCAAAATAGAAAAAAATCCCTGCCTTAATAAAGCTTATATACCAGCAGGGGGCGGGCAGACAGACTCTAAGTCATAAACATAATAAACAAGCTACTGAGTTTGGTCAGCAGGACAGGTACTGTGGAAAAAAAGAGTAAAAAAGGGGTTCATTGGTATGTGTTTAGGGAGTGGGTGTGTAAGCTTAATATTAATAATAATGATAAAATAATAATAATGTATACAGGGTAGGATTTTTATCTTGATAATATAATTATTAGTATAATCAAATTATACTCTATAAAATTAATAACTGCATGGAATTGCCAGTTTTGTAGGTCACATTCATGTAAATACCAGCAATTTCATATGGTTTAATCTAATAATAATATAATCATGGCCATCACTGTCATTATCATTTAATAGTAATTAAGGACTCTGCAGGCAAAGCACTATGTTAATTTCTTACAGATCACTACACTGCAGAGCACTCTTTCTCGCTATAATTGTGAGTGAGACACTAGAGTTCAGAGAGGTTAAGGAACTTGCCAAGGACGCCAGCTAGCAAGTAGCCAGGATTTGCATCTAATTCTATAGGATTCTAAAGGGAAGGTCACATACTGGCAGCAAATAGCAAATGCATGTTTTCTTGGCCCTCAGTGTGTTTTTAAAAATATTTTCAGTTGTCACCACTTAAAAATTGAGATGTTTCATATCAAAATCTAGAGTTCCTGTTTAGAAAAATAAGTAATGCAAGGATCTGGCAAGTCTGGGCGCCCGTTTCTCTTGGGCCGTGTCTCTACATGTCGAGTGATGGCTTCCCGCCTCTGCCCGCAGGACTCCCTGCAGTCTGACCGCGGTCTGCTTCACTGCTTGCCTTTAGGGGCCTGGCTGCCCAGAGGCATGTCGAGGTGGGCCTCTGTTCTAAAGCCTGTGCTTCTGACCATAGCGCTAGCGATTCCCAAGGGAGTGGGTCATCCCAGAAAGGCTCAGGGCCCCCAAGAGGGGCATGACCCCCTTGGGAGGGTCAGGGGTCAGGCACTGCTCTGAAATGCCTGGAGGAGCCTGCCGACTGCACACCTCTGTCGTTCCCCCTTCCCACATCCAATCACTTGTCCAGTCACCCCATAGGAGGTGAGCACCTGATGTGTGCTAGCAACGACGCCTTGGCAGAGAAAACCAGGAAAACCCTCGCTTGCTCTGTGCCTCTTTCTGGACTGACACACAGGGAAGCAGAGCCAGAGTCAGCTCTGGAACATTGTGGGTCTGATCCTCCTGCTGTAGACCCGAGGTGGGTGGGAGACAGGGCTGGGAAGGGGAAAGGTCCCTCACCCTCCCCAGGCCAGGTGTTGCCCGACTGAGGACAAACTATTCTTCTATCAAACTCTAGGCCGCATCCCCAAGCCCTGCTCTTTCCTCTGGAGCTGCAGGTTTCCTTCCAACGACATTGGCTGTGTTTCTCTCCTCTTCGAAGCCTCCCTTGATGTCTGTGTTAACACACCCTTGATGTCTGTGTTAATATGCCTGGTTTATCAGAATGCTGGGGGCCTGGGAGTGCAGGTCTGTGGATCTGCCCCTGGGATCCTACAGGCCACCCCTCACGTTCACAACGGAAATCAGAGAGGAAGACTTCTGCCTCCAGACAGGTGTCAAAACTCCTGTCTACCCAGACCTCCCCTAAGGAACTCACTTCGGGGCATAATCACGCTCACTAGCAAGGCATTCTTCCTTGCATCTGATTGAGTGAGATCCCTTCTGCCAATTTCTTCATCTCCTGTCTTCAGTGAGAAGACAGAACAGTTGGTTATCATCTTCCAAATACTCAAAACTGTTACTGAGTTATCCCCCCCCCCACCCCTCCGGTCTTCTCACACCTAGGGATAAATAATCCCAACGGATTCAACCTTTCCGTGGAGCTCTTCAGAGAAAAACACTCTATAATTACACTAAATAAGAAGAGTAATAATTCCCATAATGGTCTCTTTCAACCCACCCCCTGGCCAGGACATTTTGTTTCCCCTGTGATCAATGGTCATCTCACAGGTACCGTAGCTGCAAAAGGAGAAGCAAAGACAGAAGGTAACTTCCTCGAACAGTGAGCATGGGCCGACGTGGAAGGCTGGTGGAGCCTGAACTGGGAGGCTGGTGGGTCTATGGAAAAAACTAAATGTTCCATAATGAGATATGATGGTCACATTTTCTATCATTTTCTTTTTTTTTTTTACATCTTTATTGGAGTATAATTGCTTTACAATTGTGTGTTAGTTTCTGCTTTATAACAAAGTGAATCAGTTATACATATACATATGTTCCCATATCTCTTTTTCTGAAATCAACTGCGTACTACCTCAAGGAAACCCAATCGTTAAAAATATTTTTCTCACAAAAGATAAAGAGTAGAGTTAATCACACAAACTTGGAGTTCATTTACTCAAAACGCATCGTTTGAAAGATAAAGAAATGGAAGGCCAAGGGGTTCCACGAGGGTACACTGTGAATCGATGCTATTGCTGTGCCTAGAATTCATAATGGATTCCGGCAACAAGCACCAAGACGTAGGGTTTTTACCGAGTGATTTAATGTCCAAAATGGGATTCAACTTGTGGTTTTTTAAGGGACACTGATACTGCTCATGAAGAATAATGTTACCCGCATCCTTCAGGTATTTGTCATTTGGAGGCTCAGACGAACGGGCAGAAACCTGCATCAGGCTGTGTAAGGAAGAGCCCCTGGCTTAAAGCAAAGTCTGGTGATACTTTTCTACATGGATCTGTGAAGTACAGAGCATCTTAGAAGTTACGGCCTTTTACATCAATCCAGGCTCCCCTCTAGGAACCAAGGATCCAGGGTCCACTCATGTCAAGCCACTCTGAATCGCGAGTCACTCAGCTGGGACTGGCCGGGGAAGTTTTGTCTGTGAGCGAGCAGAGGATGGGGGCGGGGCCGGCAGAGGGCTGGGGGCGGGGCTGCTTCTCGCCGCACCTCCCTTCCAGCTGCTCATCCGGCGTGTGAGATCCTCCGCTCACTTCTCTGGCCCTGCCTACAGGCTGTGAGTGCTCTGTGCTATCTGGGTCTTATGTCACCAAGCCCCCAATCAGGGGCTCCTCTGTGTGCTCCCAACAGACATTTCAGGAAGGTGAGAGGAGGCAGAGAAGAACTGGGGAGAGGTCGGTAGCATCTGCAGAGCTAGTGGATTTTGGGGATAATCCCCAAGGTCAGAAACCATTCCAAAGAAGAGGAAGAGGGGTTTTGTGCCTGTGCTGAAATCATTCCTGAAATCCCACTGCTTCACAAATCCTTTCAAGACCCAAAAGGCAAATGTCTGGAGAGCTGCCCCTCCCTCATCCTGTCCATTCTAGACGTGGGCCTCCCACATCCCGGCTTTTTCATTGGGAAGGTCGGTTTGTCCGGAGATGTCGCTAGTATCTAGGTCAGGGAGTCTCTGAACTATGACCTGAGGGCCCAAACTGACCCTGTTTCTTTTTCCTCCTTTTTTTTTTTTGCGGTACGCGTGCCTCTCACTGTTGTGGCCTCTCTGGTTGCGGAGCACAGGCTCCGGACGTGCAGGCTCAGCGGCCATGGCTCACGGGCCCACTGGCTTTTACATGGCGGAAGTAAATTAGAAGAATAACACTATTCTGTGACACGTGGAAATAATAGGCAATGCAAATTTCCGTGTTCACAAATAAAGTTCTGTTGGAACTTGTGGGAGGCTGTATGGCCAACAAAACCTAAAACACATACTTTCTGCCTCCTTTCAGAGAACGCTCGCTAACCCCTGATCTACCTCCAGGGGGTTGGAGGTTGCATCCCTATGACACCTTTGTGAAAGGCAGTGGAGTGTCCTGAATACTTAGAATGCTGTCTGGTCTTTGAGGTTGAAAAACGGCAGAAACCCCACAAGACCCCAGTAGGATGCATTCACCCACTAGCTTTATGTGACAGAAAACATCACTGTCTTTTCACGCAATAATTTGAAGTATTAATATACTCTCTATCCTCTCTTTGTGTGTCACACACAAAATATTGAGCATTAGGACCTAGATCCTATGTAATTTTCTCTGTCCAATATTCAGACAAAACATAAAATGTGTTTTGAAAGGAAAACAAAATGATGGCAGTATTGACATCACTGGTGTGACTCTGGAAAACTTGTAGTAACAAAGTGTGTTCTCTCTTCTCCTTGTTTTCCCCCTTCTTTCCAGTTGAGACCAGGACACGGGCACCATTCACAGGAACACATGGAAAAAGCAGCTCATTGAGCTTCTAAGAGGGCAAATGATCTAATCTACAAGGGAGCTTTTAAAGAGCAGAGGAATCCGGATTGGCCATATTCAGTATTTTTCATATCTTCATCAGGGCATATTCTACTCTCCTTTATCAGCAGCAAAACACACAAGATGAAGGATAGAAGAAAAGTTTAGGGATTCAGATGGGACAGGAGCCCCTTGACTTTGGAAGGAGACTGGTTTGGGACGGCTCCTGTGGGAACCATGGGGGAGGGTGGAGAAGAGAAGCCCAGCGGCCAGGAAGGAGACACGCCCCTCCCCTACCTCTCCATTCCCAGGGCCCCAAGCCCTCACCATCCAAAATCCAGTCAAGTGTCATCCAGGCGGGAACACACAACAGCTATCTCACAGGTTACTGTTACGAAAACAACCGATTCTAAGGTGAAAATGACCAATTCATCAAACCCTCAGGAGGCTTGGTTTATCCCCAACAGAAAGTAGCCACAAATTCCTCTTGCACTGGATGTCTGGGACACTTTTTCCTTCAGGGGCTAATCCTCCACTTCCACAGCTTGCTACTCTTATCCAAACATTTCCCTACTCCTCAAGCCCCACTACCACACTCGCTTAAAATCTTGTATTCCAGGAGAAATGAAATGGATGGACTCAACAGAGCTTCTCTCTTCTTCCTTCCTTTTGCAAATGGCTCTGTATGCACATGAGGCCATAGGCATACAAAGATACAAGAGAAGAAATGACATGTGGTAACCTATGTTGTCTTCAGCACTTCATATATGTGTGATCTCAATACCTGCACACTTTACTGCGAACAGATTACAAAAGGTGCCTCCGTTAACGAAGAGGGAACACTGGTTTTTATGAGCCCGCATTGCATGAAGAAAGCCAGGTTATTTCTGGGCTACCAAAGCTGTGTTCAGTGTAGCCTGAAGAAACAGAATGGCAAGATAGCTATTCATTATTTCATAGGCTCTTGAATATATAAAGACGAAGCATGCAAAATTCAGAACAGACTGTGAAATGATCACTCCCCGCAGCTCCAAGGGGCTCCACTGAATGTACATATTCTCAGATGAAACTATGTTTCTATGGTTGTGCATGATCAGGGCTTGGGAGTCTGAAAGCGTGATGAAATCTGGGGGTCCGACTGGCTTAAGAACAACACCTTTAGAGATGATCAACTCACAAGTTGTGCCTTCTCAACACTGACACATTACTCGAGGTGGATGTCCAGAAAATGTGTCACGCATTCACATTTCCGAAGGTGAACCAGAAGGCTGGAATAACATACTCTGTTTCACACTTGTGAGTAAAGGAAAAACACCTGCAGAAATATACCAACCGTTTAAAATTTCTCTCTATTTAAACCGTCAGAAAGGAAGAAACCAAAGGTAAGAAAGAGAGGAACTGGACTTCGGTGCACAAAATCAACCAAGCGTATAGTTTTCTAAATTGTGTTTTATCAGAAATCAGCGTACGCAGTTTCTTTAAATATCTTATGGCATAGAGTTAAAATGTGCGTGCGCACGTGCGTGTGCATATGAAATGACCTAGGTTTCCAGGAATCTTCTAATGGTTCTTCAGCTCTAATTGCAATGCTCTCATTCTGACTTATGGCTGACAGATTTTCATCCACAAGTGAAATGAAGAAATTAAGATCCTTGTTCCAGATACTGCCTTTGTTACAAATACACACACACACACACACACACACACACATTATATGAGATATAGTAAATGTGGATAATTCTTTGACAAAAGCTGGTTGTCTTTTTTCTTTTTTTGGACGCACTGCACAGCATTTGGGATCTTAGTTCCCAGGGATCGAACCCATGTCCCCTGCACTGGATGCATGGAGTCTTAACTGCTGGACCAGCAGGGACGTCCCTGGTTGTCTTTTATAAATGGAAAACACTAACTATTAATCCAGAAAATTATTCCTTAGAAAAAAAATTATGCATGATTTGGATAGATTAAGGAAAAGAGTAAATAAAAGTTTAATAGGAGGAACTAAAAATGCACTTATCAACATAAATTCAGGAGCCGTAACAATTTTTTTTAAACATCTTTATTGGAGTATAATTGCTTTACAATGGAGTGTTAGTTTCTGCCGTATAACAAAGTGAATCAGTTATACGTATACATATATCCCCATATCCCCTCACTCTTGCGTCTCCCTCCCACCCTCCCTATCCCACCCCTCTAGGGGGTCACAAAGCACGGAGCTGATCTCCCTGTGCTATGCAGCTGCTTCCCACTAGCTATTGGTTTTACATTTGGTAGTGTGTATATGTCCATGCCACTCTCTCACTTCATTCCAGCGTACCCTTAGGAGCCGAAACAATTTAATAGGTCATCATGACTTATTAAGAAGCAAGTCTGGACTCAGTAGCCCTGATGCTTTCCCCAAACAGACGTGCAATCGGACAGCCATCAAGATGAGCCCCAGATTCTAACACAAGCAACTCCCAATGTCTAAAATGTGTAGAAACGATAGAACCACGAAAGCTATTTCCTTTTTACTGAAGGTACATTTTCCCCAGAAATTCAACAAGGGGGAGAACTAAATACTGAATACCTTCACACATCATCCTATCTGCACTGTCCTTTTCCTCAAGTCTGGAACTGAAAAGGTCAAGTGGCACAAGTCACATGATGGCCCGCTGCTGGGCAGAAAGGAACGGCGTCTGTCATGTGTTGTGTTCTAAGGGGTGAGAACACTTGATGACTCCAGCCCACATTCCGACCATCTTTCATCTCTCCCAGGCAGCAGGGCACGAGGGGGTGGCGGGGGGGAAGCAGCAGTCAGTTATCAGAGAAGGCCAAAGACCTCCTCCTTTCCCCAAAGTGCCAGACTCGGGGGAGAAAGGCCATCTTGGGGTGGTAGCTGTTCAACTACAAAGACTTGTGTTAAGGTCCCTGCTTCTTTATCTCCTAAACCAGATGGAGGTCTGCTGGCCACTGGCTCCAAAGACACATGCAGTCAAAACAGCACATGGATAAACTAGGAAGAAACGGAAGATCATATGTACTCATTTGGGTACTGCTGAAACAGCACCTGGACAAGAATGTCCCCCCTGCACACCTCCTAGGCTATGAGATGTACCCCATAGTGAGTATTTCTAAATCAAACCACACTGAACTGTAACTCCCCTTTGCCACACTAAAGGATAAGTTCTTCATATTCAGTCAATTAACTAAATATTAACTGAAGAACTGGGTACTACAGAGGACCAAAAAAAGATAGATTTAGTCCTCTTCCCTTTAAGGAAATTAGACTCTAATTGAGGGAAGAGAAAGCTTATTTGCATAAAATAATTTTAAAACAATCTATATGTAAACAAATTCTCTGAGATCACTTATTATCTCTACACTCTCACCCCACCCATCCCGAATTTATGCTGAGGCTGCACGGGTTTCTTCTTTTTTTTTTTTATTTGGCTGCGTTGCATCTTTGTTGCTGTGCGCGGACTTTTCTCTAGTTGCAGCGAACGGGAGCCACTCTTCGTTGCCGTGCGTGGCCTTCTCATTGCGGTGGCTTCTCTTGTTGTGCAGCACGGGCTCTAGGCACGCGGGCTTCAGTAGTTGTAGCGCCGCGGGCTCAGTAATTGTGGCTCGTGGGCTCTAGAGCGCAGGCTCAGTAGTTGTGGTACACGGGCTTAGTTGCTCCACGGCATGTGGGATCTTCCCGGACCAGGGCTCGAACCCATATCCCCTGCATTGGCAGGCAGATTCTTAACCACTGCACCACCAGGGTAGTCCCACAGGCTTCTTTTACGTCCTTCCAAACGCTAATTTTGTTCCTGCCCCAGGGCCTTAGCACTGGCTGTTTTCTCTACCTAGAATGCTCCCTTCCCCTAGATCTTCCAGGGCTGCTGGTTCCTTCTTATCAATGAGGCCAATGAATAAATAGCCTTCCTCAGATGGGCCTTTCCTGGCCCTCAGTCTACAGTAGCCCTAATATAACTACCATGATACCATTATTTTCTATGTAGCACTATTTGATAAAGTGTTCATTTATTAGTTCACAGTTTGTTTCTTCCTTCCCACCCAACCCCCACAGAATTTTAGTTTGTGAAAGCAGGGCCTTGTCTGTCTTGTTCACTGATAGAACAAGATCAGGAATATAGCAGATGCTCAATAAATACTTGTAAGAGAATGAGAACAACCAGAGTTCAGAGATCGTGGGCAGGAATGAAAGAGGACAGGTTTGAGCTGTCTTTTGAGGGTGATTACAATTGCTAAAGGAAGATGAGCATACCCTAGCTGAAGGGCAAAGTCAAGCAGAGTGAGTTCTGGAAGTATCCTCCATGGGGACAGCCTCAGTGAATCAGGAGAGGGATGGTAACAATTACTGAGCCCTTATTCTGAGCCCAGCATTGGGCTGAGTGCCCTGCATTTCAGAGTTGGAAAGAATAAAAATCTCTTTATCCACATAACGAAGCTGAAAGGATGGTGCCTGGCACAGGGCTTGGCACAGAGAAAGCCCTCAATGTCTGTTAAATGTTGAAAGCATCTATCCCCTATATTACTAGTGGCCCAGAAAGGTAGGCGTGTTGGATGCTTTGTTCCTGCAATAAAGGGGGCCTGTATAAGCAAGGTGGGCACAGTCCCATTACATTCTGACCTTGTCATGTCATAGCTATTTGATTGTGATCTCCAAGTGGCAAACACTGAATCTTAGACCTCGAAGGAGCCTCACAGACAACGGGACCCAATTTCCCCCATAAGAAACCCTTATGGGATTAATGACTTGTCCAAAGTCACACTGCTCGTTAGTGGGTTCCACATTTTCCTTCATTAAAAACCTCATTAAGGCCCTAACATTAAAAAAAATATTCTAATTATTGCCAACATTCAAAAATAAAGATATTTCTCATAAAAAGTCAGATATCTGCCTCTTCTTAAAAAATCAGATGCTTTGCCAAAACCAGCCCTTTACTTCCATGTGGCAATGACTAATTGCAGTTGAGCCAAAGCTATGACCTTTAGCTGGGCAACTGCTCTGCAGTTTGCTCCAGTGCCTTGGCATGGCCTCACTAGATAGTAGACTTCGCAGCTCCGGGGTTGAAAGCCATCAACGAGGCCCACCTGAGAACAACTGGATCCTCCCAAGGGTACAGAACACACATGGCGGGGCTCTTGCCAGGAACATTGGACTTGGTAGCGGTTCAACTCCAGGGAAGGTGCTCCATTCCCCTTTGCACCTCTTTTAATTATCACAGTACCCGAGACCCGAACCGAGCACGCCCAGTTTGGAAACGGCCCTCACTGCAGGGCCAGGAGGATGACAGGAGATGCGGTTTTGTTAGATTCAATACACAATTGGAGAAATATCCTCCAGAGATTTTGGAGTTCCGAAGTTACAGGAAGCCAGTGACTTTTGAGTAATATGTGAGTCATAGGAAAAGGAATAGGCACGTTTCTTGTAAAAAACTGTATGAACATAATACCCTAAAACAGAGTCAAGACTGAAAAAATGAACTTCACTTGACTCAGGTGGATAATGTCCTTTACAGAGAGAAGGGAAAAGTGCTGACTTCACTGTATCGTTAGTTATCTTTACCGCAGGAAATGGTAAGCTGGGATATATAAGTTTTCTCCTGCTATCCTATGCTTATCTCTCCACCTGTCCTCTGGGGCCACTCATTTCCCCCTGAACTTCTTTAACCATCAATCACTTGATTTTCTGGAATCTTCAATTTGCCCTTGGCTCTCCCCCTGCAACTCAGCACCTCCATAAAATATTCCTTCCTCTGGTTTCAAACCATGCTCATTAAACTCAGCTATCATGACATGTTCCATATTTACAGAAATAGTTCTGCAAGAAGTTTCAAATGAACCAAAGAATAAATAGTTCAACAGATGACACTGTAAGAAGTTTATAAATCACTTCTAATTTTTTTTTTTTTTTTTTGCAGTACGCGGGCCTCTCACTGTTGAATCACTTCTAATTTTGATCACAGCATCTCAGATGTTACCTTGTCATAGACGACTATGGTAAACATTTTAGCTAAAAATAGCATCTCCAGCCCTCCCCACTCATTACTCTAGCTCCTGATTCTGTCTTACTTTTCTTATTGGCTCTTATCTCTATATGAATTAATATGTATCTCTATTACTTTATTGTCTATCTCCCTGCTAGAGTTTAAGCTTCTCCCAGACAGGAGGCTGTTGGTTAACACAGTTGGTTGGCTAACACAGTATCCCTCATATCTAGAACAGTGCCTAATAGTCAGTACATAATTTTTTTTTTTTTTTTTTTTTGTGGTACGTGGGCCTCTCACTGCTGTGGCCTCTCCCATTTTGGAGCACAGGCTCTGGACACGCAGGCTCAGCAGCAATGGCTCACGGGCCCAGCTGCTCCGCGGCATGTGGGATCTTCCCGGACCGGGGCACGAACCCGTGTCCCCTGCATCGGCAAGCGGACTCTCAACCACTGCGCCACCAGGGAAGCCCAGTACATAATTTTTTAGTGCTTGAATAAATAACAGTTACTTCAGTGGAGAGCCTGACTAGAAGAATACTTTGAGAGAATCAAGTTAAAAGGCCAAAAATTTTCAGTTACATAGATTGTACCAAATGATATCACTGATGAACACAGATGCAAAAATCCTCAACAAAATAATAGCAAACTAATCCAACAATACACTGAAAGGATCATACATCATGATCAAGTGGAATTTATCCCAGGGATGGAAGGATTTTTCAACATCTGCAAATCAATCAATGTGATACACCACATTAACATAACGAAGAATAAAAACCATATGATCATCTCAATAGATGGAGAAAAATGCTTTTGATAAAATTCAACATCCATTTATGATAAAAACTCTCCAGAAAATGGGCAAAGAGGGGACCAACCTCAACATAATAAAGGCCATATGTGACAAACCCACAGCTAATATCATATTCAACAGTGAAAAGCTAAAAGCATTTCTTCTAAGATCAGGAACAAGACAAGGATGCCCACTCTTACCACTTTTATTCAACATAGTTTTGCAAGTCCTAGCCACAGCAATCAGAGAAGAAAAACAAATAAAAGGAATCCAAATTGGAAAGGAAGAAGTAAAACTGTCAATGTTTGCAGATGACATGATACTATGCATAGAAAATCCTAAAGATACCATGAGAAAACTACTGGAGCTCATCAATGAATCTGGTAAAGTTGCAGGATACAAAATTAATCTAGAGAAATCTGTTGCATTTCTATACACTAACAATGAAACATCAGAAAGAGAAATTAAGGAAATAATCCCATTTGCCATCTCATTGAAAAGAATAAAATACCTAGGAATAAACCTACCTGAGGGGGCAAAAGACCTGTACTCCGAAAACTGTAAGACACTGATGAAAGAAATTGAAGACCACATAAACAGATGGAAAGATATACCATGTTCTTGGACTGGAAGAATTAATATTGTTAAAATGACCATACTCCCCAAGGCAACCTACAGATTCAATGCAATCCCTGTCAAGTTACCAATGGCATTTCTTACAGAACTGGAACAAAAAATTTTTAAATTTATACGGAAACACAAAACCCTGAATAGCCAAAACAATTGAGAGAGAAAACAGAGCTGGAGGACTCATGCTCCCTGACTCTACTATAGTATAGTCAGACTATACTATGTATAGTACAGCTTCAGACTACACTATGAAGCTACAGTAATCAAAACAGTACGGTACTGGCACAAAAACAGACACATAGATCAACACAACAGGACAGAAAGCCCAGAAATAAGCCCACACACTTATGGTCAACTAGTCTATGACAAAGAAGGCAAGACTATACAATGGAGAAAAGATAGTCTCTTCAAAAAGTGGCGCTGGGAAAACTGAACAGCTACATGTAAAAGAATGAAATTAGAACATTCTCTAACACCATATACAAAAATAAACTCAAAATGGATTAAAGCCCTAAACATAAGACTGGATACTATAAAACTGCTAGAGGAAAACATAGGGCACTCTTTGACATAAATTGCAGCAATACCTTTTTTGGATCTGTTTCCTAGAGTAATGGAAACAAAAACAAAAATAAACGGGACCTAAATAAACTTAAAAGCTTTTGTGCAGCAAAGAAAACCATAAACAAAACGAAAGACAACCTACGGAATGCAGGAAACATTTGCAAATGATGCTACCGACAAGGGATTAATTTCCAAAATAAACAAACAGCTCATACAACTCAATATCAAAAAAACAAACAACCCAATCAAAAAATGGGCAGAAGACCTAAATAGACATTTCTCCAAAGAAGACATACAGGTGGCCAACAGGCACATGAAAAGATGCTCAACATTGCTAATTATTAGAGACATGCAAGTCAAAACCACAATGAGGTATTACCTCACACCAGTCAGAATGGCCATCATCAAAAAGTCTACAAATAATAAATACTGGAGAGGGTGCCTCCTACACTGTTGGTGGGAATATAAATTGGTGCAGTCACTGTGGAGAACAGCATGGAGCTTCCTTAAAAAACTGAAAGTAGGGTTACCATATGATCCAGCAACCCCACTCATGGACATACATCTGGAGAAAACTAACTTGAAAAGATACATGCACCCCAATGTTCACAGCAGCACTATTTACAACAGCCAAGATACGGAAGCAACCTAAATGTCCATCGACAGATGAATGGATACAGAAGATGTGGTATATATACAATGGAATATTACTTAGCCATAAAAAGAAACGGAATTGAGTTATTTGTCGTGAGGTGGAGGGACCTAGAGATTAACATACAAAGTGAAATAAATCAAAGACAAACATTATATCACTTATATGTGGAATCTAAAAAAAATGATACAAATGAACTTATTTACAAAGCAGAAATAGACTCACAGACAGGAAACAAATTTATGGTTACCAAAGGGGAATGGGGAGGAGGGATAAATTTGGAATTTGGGATTAACTACTATATATGAAATGGATAAACAACGAGAACCTGCTGTATAGCACAGGAACCTATATTCAATATCTTGTAATAACCTATAATGGAAAAGAATCTGAAAAAGAATATATATACATATATATATATATATATCTGAGTCACTTTGCTGTACACCTGAAACATTGTAAATCAACTATACTTCAATAAAAAATAAAAAAATTAAATTATATAGCTTTCATCAAATGATACCCAGTTAATGTGATCAGTATAAGCAGAAATATGTAATGCTAGTGATATTAATTGAACATTTATGATATATTTCAGGCCCTTCAATAAGCATTGTGCATTCATCTTCCTATTAATTTTCATAACGCAATAAGAAGTCACTGTTACTCATTCTATAAGTGAATTGTGAAAGGTCTCTTTATTATTGTGTTATACTGGAGAGAATATGCAGAGCAGTAACCCCAACAGAAGGGAACCAAATTAACCCTTCGAATAACAATTTTTCAATCGTGTTATGTAAATAGAGCCAAGTCTGGGTCAGGCAAGAAATGTAAATGAGGACACAATCCTGGGAATATGTGTCTTATGAGTAATACGTGCCTCACCAGAAAAGGAATAAGCATATTTCTGTGGAGCAGCCCCATGAATATGAAACTGTAAAAGCACAATCAGGACTGAAAACATGAGCCTGACTTTCCTTGGATGAATAACATTTTATGCAGGAGTGCAGGGCATGCTGACAGAAGGCCCAGGCTGGTTTTACCAAACTGAGAGTGAGCTGGCCCCATTTATCATCATTCTCCCCTTAACTAGCATGTTAAGTATTTGTTTTAGGTGTTCCGACATGATTTTACCAATGGATACTATGAGCTCAAAAGTGGTAATTCAGAATGGTCCGATGGTTATATTTCAGGAGTATATGAACTCTCCCCAGCTTTCAAACTATGCGTTGAGGCTAATTCTGATGGAAATGTTAAAGAACAGCTTTTGATTTTCTAGTTTACTCAGGTCAGCACAGAAGATAGGATTTCCAGAGACCCAGGTCTCCCTCAGCAACAAAAGACTGCTGAAACCAAGGTTCCCATGTCGCAGCTTCTATGGAGAGAGACAGGGAGGACTGGAGAATTCCCAGAGCTTGGCGAGCCATGAGGAGATGCTTACGAACCTGTGGATTCTTCTGAGCTGCCATCAAGGCAGGCTGTAGGGCAGCCTGATACTTGAGCCTATGAAAACTGTTAACTGTCGGGAACAGAAACAGGATAAGAAAATCTAAGTGAAGTTATAGTTCCTTAGCAAACTAGATGTCCTCATAAAAACATAGGGGCAGTGAGTGTCATGGTTCAGTAGGTAAGTTCAAGGGCCAACTACCTGGCTTTAAAATGTGCTCTGCCCCTTCTTCGCTCTTAATCTTGAACAAGTTACTTGGCCTTTTATTTCTCAGTTTTCTTATTTTTATTTTTTTATTTTATTTTATTTGTTTTTCGGTACGCGGGCCTCTCACTGCTGTGGCCTCTCCCGTTGCGGAGCACAGGCTCCGGACGCGCAGGCTCAGCGGCCATGGCTCATGGGCCCAGCCGCTCCGCGGCATGTGGGATCTTCCCGGACCGGGGCACGAATCCGTGTCCCCTGCATCGGCAGGCGGACTCTCAACCACTGCGCCACCAGGGACGCCTTCAGTTTTCTTATTTTTAAAATGAGGATAATAATAGTTTTACTTCATAGGGCATTTACAGGGAATAAATAAGTTAATGTATGCAAACATATGTAACATACAAAGAGCTTATTTAATATATGTACAGTAGGTATTCAAAAATGTTAGTTGTAATTACCTCATTAATGTTTATAAAAAGGAAGAGAAAGTGCTTTTAAAAATATCCTATTAAAATCAATATAGTTCTATGACCTCACTTTTATGTGGAATCTAAAAACAAACAAACCAACCAACCCAAGCTCACAGACAGAACAGATCGGTGGTTGCCAGAAGCTGGGGGTGGGGTGGGCAAAATGCGTGAAGGAGTCAAAAGGCACAAACTTCTAGTTATAAGATATGTAGGTCCTGGGGATGTAATGTACAGCATGGCGACTATAGTTAATAATACTCCATCGTATATTAGAAAGCAGCTAGAAGGGTAGATCTTAAAAGTTCTCATCACATGAAAAAACAAATTCTGTAGCTATACACGGTGATGGATTTTAGCTAAACTTATTGTGGTGATAATTTTGTAAATATCAACTCATATATTGTACACATAAAACTAATATAATGTTGCATGTGAAATATACCTCAACAAAAAAAGTCTGTATAAAAACAGAGACCAAGCATGAAAAAAACCCCAAACCTAACACATACAGTCCTGTATCATATATATCCATGTCGCAGAGGTAGTTTATCCATCCATCCATCTCTCCACCTCCATGTATTATACGGATTTGCACATTAAAGGGGCACGCTGCACATGGCAGGGGGCAGGGCAGGAAAGGTTGCCCCTTCCCTGCCCTGCCCCCTTTCAAAACACTATCTCTTGATGCTAATAGTGATCTGATACTTAAATGTCTGGTTTAGAAAATTACAAAATACTAATTTTGGAAGAAAACTTTCCTCAGCCTAAGAAACCCTGACAATTACCCCCAAGTGCCCGTGGCATTTAAGATCAGTGTGATCCTAAGTACAAAGCCATTTAATGACGCCAAGTTCTCAAGAACACTTCGTTCATCAGCGACGTGGCCTCACAGAGCCTCGGGTACTTGGTAATCAAGGCTCCCACTCTCGCTCACTCACTGCGGAAGAGTGGTGAGCTCGTGTTCTTATTACAAACGATTACTGATTTCTTCAAAGTATTGCCAGATTATATAGTAAATTAAACTTTAAAAACACCATATCTAGACTGTTATAATAACTATGTATTTGCAAAAGGATGTTTATAGTTTCCAAGGTTGTGTTACATGTATTATTTCATTTGACTAGTACTTGAGATATGAGGTACTCTGACCAGGTCCTATAATCCTCCTTTAATAGACCAGGAAACCAATGCTCAGTTTAACAGCCTTTCCCCAAATCAGGTGGCTGGATGGGATCTGGGTGGACTAGAATTTGGACTAGAACTAGGTCTTTTAATTTCTAACATATTAACATATGTTAGGCATATCAACACAGCCTCCCTTCACTGGAACGGAAACAGAAAACAACGCAAAAATGCCAGATGGAGGAAAAACAAGTGGATGGCCCTGTAGACTCTGTTACAGTGAAACATGTCTTCTATTCTGTACATTAATATGTATTTTAATATATATTTTGGGTAAGCTTCCAGCTTGCTCTAAAGCACTTTCACTTATTCATTTCTTTTCATCATGTATATGACAATCACTAACCAGGCATCAGGAACCATGCTCGGTGCTGGGCTACACAGTGAACGAGGCCTTGCTTCCAAGGAGCTTACATCCTAGGGGGGTATATGTATTCCACCCAGTTAATGGGCATCGTCTTTGGAGATAACAGCTATGCTATGAAGAAATCTTTCTCTATTTGGCTACAAAAAGCCATTATGTTCAGATTTTGGAAAACAAAAAAAAGTATACATTGAGTAGCCTGAGAGTTCTAACTCTATCTTGTCCATAAACCACGTCTATTCATTCAATCACCTGAAGATGATTATTCGCAACCTAAAAACTCTTCTACAGTCTCTTCCCCATTCACTCCAGCTTCCCCCTCACAACCCTAGATCAGTGTTCCTCAAACTGTGGAAAGCATTATACAAACAGAATCATGATGCTATGAGAAAGCCCAGCTCACGTCTTGGAACTTACAGTGTCGTCTGGGACATACGACAGGTAAATACAGAAACCAACCAGAGAAGGGTATTTCACACTTACTCAGGGCTTACTCGGTGCCAAGCATTCTGCTCTGAATACTGCATGTATTAGCTCACTTAATCCTCACAACAACCTCATTAAACAGGCACCGCTGTGTCTCACCATCTTCGTAACATAGCATCTTACCGTGGTCAGACCCTATAGTGTAATCCCCAGAGGATTTTTTTTCCCCGTTACGCAAGTGCATACGTCGAAGAGGCCACATAACCTTGCCCGTGGTCATGTCACTAGTGAGCCACAAAGCTAGGACAGAAGTCAGCAGGCTAACTTCAGAGCCCAGGGCCTTAACCTCTAGGCCACCCTGCCTCCTTGGTTGCCTTTTGTTCATCAGAAGGGTCATGATGCCAGTTCATTTACTGACCCTGGGAGTAATTCACCTATTCGAAGTGATCCCGGCAGTTGCAAATTTTTTCTCAAAATACCTACACGAATAGGTGTGTTCCTGTAACGATGAACATATAAACTACTCGGTGGTGGAGGGAAGAGGAGACAGGCTGCATTATTAAAAATGATTCGTTACCAAAAAAGAGTGGATATGTGTCTATGCATAACTGCTTCACTTTGCTGTACACCTGAAACTAACACAACATTGTCAGTCAACTCTACTCCAATAAAATTGTTAAAAAATGATTCATTAGTCATTTGATCTCACCATCTTCGTAACATAGCATCTTACCATGGTCAGACCCTATAGTGTAATCCCCAGAGGATTTTTTTTCTAACTGTACCAATATTTCAATAACAAACAGACAAGTGTGTTCTGGGAAAAAAAAAAAAAAAGCTGCATTTAACATCTTTAAGCATTCTAAGTAGCATCTTTTTACCCTTTCATCCCCGAAGCATTTTCTCATGAATCAGTTTTTTCAGGATCCATGCAACGCATTCAGCAAATATTTGAGGGTTCACCGTGTTTCAGACTCTCTTATGGCCACGGAATATAAAACAGTAAAAAAACACATGAATATCTCTTTCCTTGTGGAATTATATTTAATTGTCTGGAGACAAACAATCTTTTTTTTTTTAATCTATTTATTTATTTAGTTTTGGCTGCATTGGGTCTTTGTTGCTGCTACCCTTGCATTGGGCTACTCTTCATTGCGGTGCGCAGGCCTCTCACCGTGGTGGCCTCTCCTGCTGCCGAGCACGGGCTCTAGGCGGTGGGTTTCGGTAGTTGTGGAGCATGGGGTTAGCTGCTCCACGCCATGTGGGATCTTCCCGGACCAGGGCTCGAACCCGTGTCCCCCGCGTTGGCAGGCGGACTCCTAACCACTGCGCCACCAGGGAAGCCCGAGAGCATTTTTTTTTTGGATGAAAGGAGACATGACACACGAAAATGCTAATGGGAAATACCCACAAAGGAGAGAAAACTTGTAACAGAAAGAGAAGAGACAGAAATGCTGGAATGGTGACCTGGAGTGGGTAAGCGCAGAGGGATCTAGCGTCCACGTCAAGTGTATGGCCTTCGGGAGGAGGACGGACAATTTGGGCGGGGACAGAAGACAGCGTACAGATGGTGGGTGAGCGGATGTGGTGGTCGGGCCTCCTGAGTTCGCTCACAGAGTTTTCGCCTGGCTCCCGGGTGTAGAATTCCACTCAAGGTAACCTATGGGGCCCTCTGTTGCCAAGATGAAATGTTTCCTCCCTGGTGATAGCGTTGCTCAAGTTGTCTCATGCCAGGTCTCTGTTACCCAGGGACAACTTTACTTTATTGGACCCTCATTAATTCAATGAACTTTGGAGCTGGAAGGAACCGAAGCAAAGGTTGTTCTGTCTCTCCCTCTCACAACATATAAATATTATAATTATATATAATATTTATAATATTATTAAGATAAATGTATATAAATATAATATAAATGTTCTAACGTTTGCAATAAATGGCCAGTCAGCGTCAGTTTGGAATCGTATGGGAATGAGGAACACAAAGACCCTTAAGGGCTTCCCTGGTTGCGCAGTGGCTGGGAGTCCGCCTGCCGATGCAGGGGACGCGGGTTCGTGCCCCGGTCCGGGAGGATCCCACATGCCGCGGAGCGGCTGGGCCTGTGAGCCATGGCCGCTGAGCTGTGCGTCCGGAGCCTGTGCTCCGCAACGGGAGAGGCCACAACAGTGAGAGGCCCGCGTACCGCAAAAAAAAAAAAGACCCTTAAGCTTTTTAAAACCATTTATTTTTGACAGCTCTCACTTTGGCTGCCCAGACCACATGATCTTTACCTATCCCTGCAATTCCAGAATATTCTTCGCACCAGCAACCAATCCACCAAGCACGATTATCTGCCCACTGAAGCGGTAAGCTGAGCGAGAGGGAAGACTGTGTCTGCTGTGCTCACCGCTCTAATCCATGGTTCTCAGAAGAGCACGTAGTAGATGCTCCATACTCAGTGAATACTGAGAAGAGAAACTTCCCGGTGCCTCTCAACTGAGGTGGATCTTTTTGCTGTTTAACAAACATGCCCTATTCATACGCTGGGCTGCTGCACCTTGATTCCCTTTGAATTTACCTTTTACCCGTCGTCACTGCCCATCATGTGCCCGGCTACCCAGGTAAGATGGGAAGCAACGCAACCCAGTTAGGCCAGTCGGACGTTTCCTCCCTGACATGTGACTCTTAGAGACAACAGTCTGGACTATTGTTGGGCTTCATCCATCCCAACAGAAGCAAGCACCCAGATAAGACCACCCAAGACAAGGCTCCTGGTGTTCCTGCTTCCTGGGCTTTGCCTCCTGCCCACCACAGAGGCACCGGAGGTGCCCCTCTATCTGGCTTTCCTCACCCTCTGTGCTTTTGGGAGGATACCCTCTCTTTGCACTTGGGAGGAGACAAACGACTAATTTTGGCCAATGGGTTGTGGGTGGAAATGACACGTCATTTTCTGGATGGAGCATTTAATTGCCAGGATAACCCTCCAGCGCTTTCTTCCCCTGCTGCAACGAAACGTAAACGTGAGTAAGATGCTTTCGAAGAACTCTGGGGAGCGGATTTTCACTTTCCCCACCCCCGACAGGTAGCACGCACAATCAACTTTTCTGGATTCTCTGCTGTTTTCCAAGCCGGAATCGCCTCCTAGCAGAGAGCTCCAATAGTTTTCAGTAAGTCACCTTTTGCTTAAGAAAGCCACAGCTGGTGTCCATTTGCTGCATTGCAAAAGCTTCCATACTGCCCTTACACTCAAGTTCAATGGTGAAGCTCTGATTATTGTCTTGAAAAGTTTCCACCAGGAGCCTGTCCCTTATCTACCCACTTTTGTTTCCAAAGCCTTCTCTATCCTTATGTGGGTATCCATCCTTGCTTTCCCCCCCTCCCCTAAGTATCTGGACTTGAGAAAGCATTTTCCCCTCCAGTTTCTAATATCACACCCCTTCTCTCCTTTCAATCACAGACAGGGCTCCCAGAAGCAGTCTCCTACCTCTACCACATGATCTCTGAGGATCCCAGGACCACCTCCCTTCCCCTGACCCTTCTGCCGATGCTCTTCAGTTGTTTATATGACCAGGTAGATGTGGACGGCTTGCTTATCTTCTCTCCCTTATTAAAAAGTAAGTAGGCTTCGTTGGGATTAGCAGATGTAGCCTTTTATATATGGAATGGATAAACAACAAGGTCCTACAGTATAGCACAGAGAACTATATTCAGTGATAAACCATAATGGAAAAGGATATAAAAAAAAAGAATGCATATATATGTATAACTGAATCACTTTGCTGTACAGCAGAAATTAACCCGACATTGGAAATCAACTATACTTCAATAAAAAAAACACTGATAAAAAAAGTAAGCTCCAACATGGCAGGGACTGGATATATTTATTTTTATCTGAGCATGGAGCTTTCATACAAATATTCACGGAATGGGGAGGGAAAAAGCCAGGAGCCAGATCAATTGATTTAGTTGTAGGATTAATGGAGTGTAAGACGCCAAGTCATGATCACTCTCACTGCTACGTCTGTCCTTTAACATGTGCCTACAGTCAGTACGTGCAGTGACTTCAGTAAATAAATATTCAAGGAGATCTTCCTCTCTCTTGAGATAGGGAGGGGCAAATAATTTTCTCTTAGGTAGGACACCGAGCTATGTTTTTTTGTTTGTTTGTTCTTTATAAGCAGATAGATACAATACATATTAACATGTAAATTTTGAACAGTGGGATGGTGAATCCTGCCCTATACGAAAACTTTTTTGGGGGGTAACGACTCCCACATTCGAATCTTTTTTTCTCCTTATAATGAAGCGAAATAGTCCGTAAGAATTACACAGTCTTCTAGACCCAGAGTCCCTCATTGCCGCTTTTAACGGTCTAGAAAAGAACAGGGCTCAGGATACGGGAGAGTGCCGTGGGATTTCTTAGAAATAAAATAGAGGCTTAAAGGCTGTGATGCCTTAACTCGTAGAGTCTCCTGGCTCTTCCAAGACTCCTTCCTTTTGTTTGATGTCTTTCTAAAGCTAAAAAGCATCATAGGATAAAGGCTACAAGATGCCCGTGGCTGTACAGCTCTCCAATCTGGCTGATCTTCAGAATCAAATGATCGGATTTAAAAAATACCAATTCTCCAGGACCACCCCTCAGGTATTTTGACTTAGTGGTCCTAGTAAATTGTATCGTTAAGACATTCTTCGGGTAACCTGGATCCGCAGCCAGCTTTGCAAAAACTACTTCACAGCCCAAACGGTTTATTTTCAGAAAGGTGTGCATGCACTAAAGTTTACTGAATTCAGTTGTATTTTAAACACACTTGGGTTGGTACCAACTAAATGAACTCTTGAGTGAATCTTTTCTTTAAAAAAAGATTGCACACCTTTCTATAAGGTGTGCAATCATCTTCAAATTTGTTTTGTCTATTAAAAGTTAGGCTTGATTCATTTAAAGTAGATATTTTCAAGATAAAAAACTGACGTCGATGTAGCTGGTGACACTTCTGAGAGAGAACAGTTGATATAACAATATAAGTGAATACAACAAGAAATAAAAGTCTCAATGACATCGAAACTGAGCAGGACCCTATGTCCCTTCCCTGGCATGTCCCTTCCCTGGCATATCCTCAGCCGGCCTCTTGTCTGTAGAAAAACTTTATCCAAAGAATAAGTTTAATCAGAGAAATGAGAAATACCGAAGCAAAGAAAAGCACTCAAACAGGACAAAATGATAATAGTTTACTCATTAAACAAAATCAAGGACCCTTCAGTTCCTCCTCAAGGGCTACAGATAATATTCTGAGGCACATCCTTTGAGCTGTCTTGCTGATACTGAAACCCCCAGCAGGTGGAAAAAGTTAACTACAAGATGACCAGAGTGTAGCCGTGACATAAGCTGCCACAATTCCTAGAACTGGCCTCAACGAAATGGGAACAAACCGACCCTGGAACTGAAGAGTAACTGTCTTCAGAACAATCGAGATGACGCCGATCAGGCCGCCCCAGGACCAATTTCAAGACGGCTGTCAGAGCCGGCTGTGCTGTTTCTGCACAAGGTCCCTTCCCTCCACCTATTCACCCCTGAAACGCCCATTTCAAAGCTCTTGCCCACTGATTGTCAGTGGGGACTTGACCTTGGGACATGAGTCTGCCCTCTCCCCCGCTTGCCAGCCTCTGACGTAAAGCAGACTTTCCTTTCCACCAACCTTTTGCCTCTCAAGTTTTGGCTCAAGAGGCAAGCAGCGAGACTCCACTTTCGGTAACAACATTTTTAACGCCACGTATCTCTTCTATAGACTTATGTAGGCTTGAAATCAATTTTTAGGTGGTGTCAATTTTAGATCATGGGACAAAGATGGAGTTGAAAGTGTTATTGCTAAAGATATAATATTACATGTGGATGAGGATTTACCAGTAAACGTTCATTGCAACATTATTTATAAATAAGGAAAAAGGAGAAGCAATGTTTAATAATCAAGTGGTGGTTCAATAGAAGGGTTATATCCTTGTGGTAGAGGGACTTCCCTGGTAGGTCCAGTGGGTAAGACTCCGTGCTCCCAATGCAGGGGGCCCAGGTTCGATCCCTGGTCGGGGAACTAGACCCTGCATGCATGCCACAACTAAGAGTCCACATGCCGTAACTAAGAGTCCGTATGCCACAACTAAAAGATGCCGCAGGTCGCAATGAAGATCCTGTGTGCTGCACCTAAGACCCGGGGCAGCCAAAATAAATAAATAAGTAATAAATAAATAAATAAATATACCCTTGTGGAATATCCTGCAGACATTAAATCAATATTTACAAAAATGAGAATGATTACTTCTATATGTTTCGTAAAAGTGAAGATGTCATTAAAGTAGAAAAAAGTAGAGGAAAACCTTGAAACTACCATGATGTTAAACCAGCCTCATTTTTTAAAAAAAAAGGTTGCTATAGCTACCATCCAGGTCATCTATCAATCCCGCTTGTGATTCAGAATCTAGTTTCCACTCATCTTTCTTCCACTGTGAACCCACACAGGTCATTCTTTTTGATAAACACATTAGCCTGTCCTTGAGTTACCACAGGCTAATAAATACACCAAATTTATTCTTCCAGATTTAAAAAATGAGAGTTCACAATCTAAATTAAAATATACTATTTTATCACAAGTGGCAATCAATTAAAACTGAAGTGACCTAACTGCCTTCAGATATGAATATTAAACGCAGTTCACTTCTGCAGAGAAACTATTTTAAAGATAGTAAATCATAAAAGCAGAGAGGAATTGGCTCATCTCTCCCGAGGACAGGGTCACTACCTTTTTTTAAAAAATAAACTACAGATCTAGTCTCTGAATAACTCATTTGAACAACTCACAACATCAGGAAATTGATCCATGTAGGTAACACAAGTTCTTTTGTTGCAGTCTAAGCCCATTTTCTATTGTGCTAAGCTCAGCACAAATGCACATCATCTAGTTACCATTCCCCTCATGATGAAAACTAATTAAGACATTCCTCTCTCTCTGCTATTATAAGTGCATGCAAATGGGCACATTTCCTTAATGTCTGCTCCTAAATTGAGAAAAGTATAAAGAAGCAGCTCAGGGCTTTATTCAGAAAGATTAGAGAGTTCCTGTTGAAGACATATGCAGCTTAATTACATGCAAAATATGTTAATACAATGTGGAGGGCAAATGATACCCAGTGATTTTCCTTTAGAAGCTAATCTTAAATCTAGTACGAATTCACCTAACGCAAGTATGAATTTCTCAGGGCTGTGTCTGCAGATGTTGGTTCCACTGCTCTGATGTAAGCATCTATCTAGTGCATAGAGTGTGTTATTTTCTAACTTTAGAATGATATTTACTAATTTCTGCTGGTGGTACCTCTCTGTAGTCACCTCATTGTTGGCCCAGCTAGAGGGACACATGGAGGGGGAACAGAAGGGAATGGCAAGGCTGCTTCAAGTAGCAACTGTCAGTATTGCCACATTTGCTTGGCAGGAGCTGCTGAGGGGAGAAAAGAAGGAACACAGGCAGACACTCAGGAAAGGCAAAAACCAAATATATAAATAAAAGCACCTGATTCTAAATTCTAAACCGTATTAGATAACGGCATCGTTCTATTTTGATAATTGCCTTCTGCAACCATGAGTCTGAGGCTGTTTGTTGGCTGTGTGCTGCCTCTGGGGTTTCTGGGATGCTGTTTAATTTCGACCCTTTCGAGAGAAACGGTGCCCTAAGGTAGTTATCAGAGAAATCACTGAGCTGTGAAAAGTGGTTACAACACAGCGAGAATGGATCCGTTGAAAGGATAAAGAGAAATAAGAATAAATCGCACTGTTCAAATGTTATAACTCTGAGCAAGTTGTAGACTTATTTGGCAAGGTCTATTTAAAGTGTGTATATACAACTACAGATCTGATAAAGTCTCTTTAATCTTTTAATTCCGATAAAGAAGTCTAAAATGGGTCACGTGGATATATATCTGCAGTCCTCAAGTCTCCATAGTATATTTAAAGTGATTTTAATTTTCTTTTCCACATAAAAGATGAAACAAGGCGCCTATAGTCTGCTATTTCTGAATCCTGGATTAATTTCTAATTATATCATTCTTTTCTTTATTTCCATCAATAATCCACTAATGATGTATAATACATTTTAGCTATGTTTTGTTTCATTTCCTAGCTAAATGCTCACTAGAATTTCAAGACAGCAGAGATTAAACTTTTTTAAAAGGTTAAAAAAACCCAGGTGACAACAATTAGGTAAATTTCTGTTAGTATTCACAACCCTTACACAATGTTTGCAGTCTTGGTTATGTTGGGTACCAATTATCTTGTGCTTTATTACCTAATAAAGATTTTTACCAACACCTAACACAATGAACAGGGCTTCACATATTTACAGTCTGACCACATTAAATAATCTTTAAGATTTGTTAAATTTGCAAGTGTACTTCAATGAAAAATGTTTCCCTTGCTAGCATTTTATGGATATAGAAGTAATTATCTAAACTCGAGGTTTTTATTTATTAACTTGGATTCCATGGGCCAATGTCAGGAAATTCACGAACCCCCCCAAAAGTATGTGCCTACTAGGTGTTAATGTAATCTGGGGGGGGGGGAAGGTGGAGTCTATTGCTCTCATGAGATACTCAGAGGTTAAATTCCCACTATCAATGTCACTCTCCAGGAGGCATTTGGATTTTTATTAAAGATAAGGTCCTAGGGATTAGTCCTTTAGGAAGACTTATGCCACTTTGAGAAAATGGGACTTTAGCAAGCGCGTGTGCATGTGTGTGTATGTGTGTGTGTCTGAGAATTGTTAAAGAAAAAGAGTGCATTCCAGGGTGCAGGATGTTTTCCAGGTTGGTAGTAGGGGGTCCCTGGGAACCAGGAACAAGCATGAGTTGTGGGTACTGGGGGAAGGGAAGGCTACAAATAGGAGTCTTAAGGACAAACTTGTCTCCTTTACTTTATCCAAACTCTAGGCAGCTTAAAAAAAAAGAGTTTTTGTTTTCTCAAGGAACAATGTTTTCTCGGAGGAATATATATATACAAAAAATACATACACAATACATACATCTATATTATATGGATATATTAGAGCAAATAATTTCTGCATAGAGGAGGGAAGATGTTTTGGTAGCACTTAACCTGAATGTTGTTCTCTTCCAGGTAATTAATCTAGAAAATTCTGTCCCCTGCCAAGGAGAAAAGTTAGACCTGATCCATTCCTGTTGTTCAGCAGAGAGAATGAGGAAAGTTGTTGCACCTAAATTCCAGACTTTACAAACAGCTGTAGAATAGCAAATAAAGGCAAAGAGTCAAGGCCATATAAATGCAGGCAATGAAGACAGTTCTTGGAATGTAGAATTTTGAGCAACTATGAATGGAGTGATCAGAATTTTAATGAACCCATCAGTCTTGATTCAAAACCTAGCCCGCATGGAACCAGCAGGTATGGGAGAACATCATCTACACGATCACGAGCATTATTTCTTCAGTAGTGTTCTAAGTAATTTGTAACTTTTAGTTCATTTGATCCTTATAAAAATCCTATGCCGTAGGTTCTATTATTATCTCGAATTTACAGATGAGGCAAACAAAGCACAGAGAGGTTGAGACACTTGACCAAAGTTGCACAGCTACCTCCAGGTGGCAACCCAGGCTTAATTTAGATTGCAAGAGAATTGAGCATGTTTGCAGGGAGGCGTGAAGGAACTTGAGAAGGAGAAACGTAAAATGCAAGAGTGAGAGGGAACACATGAAAACCTGGGGTCTCACTTTCTCATACTGTATCCTTCCATTCAATAAATTACAGTATTGATAGCTCACAATGGAGCACACGAACTATGGGACTGACATCCTTTCCCACCAATGCATTTTCCTGAAGGAATGTGTTTACTTTTGCTAGGATGCAAACACATATACATACCAGAAAGTGCCATGCTGAGATGATAATTATTTCTGGTTTGGTGGGATTTAGAGAAATCATAATTGTTCTTTTTTGCTTACTTATATTTTCTAAAATTAACAGGCATTTGAAGGAAAAAAGTAACAGCAAACTATCAAAAACAAAATAAAACATGTGTTGAGCTGATGACAACTGTAAATGAGTAGCTGACATAGCTACTGATATTAGCTGATACATTTGACCCTGTAGCATAGGGCCCACTGAAGCCCTGGAATTGGCTGAGAGCATCCCCAAAGCACAGGATATGTATTCAGTGAGAAAAGGATCCAACCCCGAAACAAAGAGAAGGAACCCTTCCTTGGACCACTTTGCCATCAGAGGCAGCCAGGTAGATGGGCGACGGCTCCTGATGGAAGCTCTGACCCTGGAGCCCGCTGGCCCTTCCGTCTTGGTTTTCAGGGACAGATTAACAAGACTGAAGAAAGGGATTGTTGCTCAGTGGCTTGTCATCCAGAGAGAGCCTCTAAAACCAGCTGAAGAGGAACAATTTCCATTGCCAAGGACCGAAACATCCAGCGGAGGCTCTCAGGGAAGACGGTGGGGCAGCTACGGGGCGTGGACAGCTTAATTGTGTGAGTTGGACTTTGATGAAACAATAAGGCAACAATGAACTTTCAAGTCCTTAAGTCTAGCTGATCAGATAAAATTCTCATCCCCATCCCCTCCTCCACGCTTTTCATCTTCTTTCCTACCGCTCACGGTGTTCTCGTATCCTCCATCCCGTCTTTCCTCTGCCACTGCCACCTCGCTCCATTCAGTTGTCTGAATGCTCTATTCTTGTCAAATGCTATAATCTGAGTTCCCCTCTTCATACGCAATGCTTTCTCTTTTTCTCCAAACATCGCATTTCCCTACCATCTCCTTCCCTTTTGCAATCACAGACTCATACTTCCAATCACAGCATTTTCTCTTATCAGGCTCCCACTGAATATTCTCCTTATTAAGTGCCATGCTTCCCCTCGGACCCCACAATCTCTTAAGCTTTTCCCAAGTTTGTGTTCTTTGCCTGTTTCCCTTTCATGCTCAGTGATATCCTACTTGGCAAGCGAGCTGCTCTCCCCACACCAGAAGGGTTTGCTTCAGTTCAACAGATACCCGTTGAGCACCTAATATGCGTGAGTCATGTACTAAAGGATACCAAAAAGGAATAAAGCATGGTATTCCCTGCCTTCACAGAGTTATGGACATAAGTTAACCAGTAATCTCCATACATCGTGGTTAGGGCTACAGCAGAAATACATATTCCTGGAGTGGTATAGTAGTTAAAAGCAGATGGTACCTAACTGTCAATAGAGTAGCCCCGAATTTAACCTGTTACCTGCTTTTCTATTTGACTTTCCAGATGACATTTTTTGTCTTGCCCCGTTTTGTAATTTCAGTTCCACAGTTCAAAAATGCTCAAACTGCTGCTGTGAACTATTAGGAAGAAGGCTGATGCCTGAACTCTTTCAACTGTGTACTAAGTTCCGTGTACCTGGTCCCTTGTTTCTCTCTCCATCCCTGATTTTTTCCTGAGTCTTGGGTTCCACTTCTCTGCACACCGAAGTGCAGTACAGCACAAAACAGAGCACTGATTGCCAAATACAATGAAGCGTGATTAACTAGTAAGACGACCAGAGAAGAGGCTAGAATAAACCTCCACCCACCCAGGAGGCACTCAAACAGAACTCAGGCTAATTCAACGCTTTAGCCAGTACTTAGACCCATGGTTCTCAAATGTCCATGTGCACCAGAATCACCTGGAGGGCTTGTTTAAAACGCAGATTACTGGGCCCCTGTCTCAGAGGTTATGGATTCAGTAAATTTGGATTAGGGCTTAAGAATGTGCATTTCTAACAAGTTCCCAGATGCTGCTGAGATGCTGGTCCAGGGACCACACTTAGAGAATTTGTATTGAAGGAAAGAAGGGCAATAAACAAACTCATTTCTCAAGTTGAATATCATAAAGAATCTTCTTGTTATTGTTGTTCTGTAATGTCAATGGCACCTGGGCACGTCCATGATACGTCACCACGTGCCAAGCAATGGGAATACAATGGTGCACTCCCAGCCCTTACGGGGTCGACTGCTACTCCAGTTTTCACTGTGTACTATGATGAGTTTACAAGGTAGAGAAGACTGGACTAAATGTTCCCTATCCTTTGGTTAAACTCTTTACATGGACTTTCTAAAGAAATCCGTGAAACAGGCTCGTTCTCTGCTTCTTCCTAGAAAAAAAATTCCCCATAGAAGTTTAACGTAGAAAAATTTGAGGGTTTTGTTTGTTTGGGTGTTTGTCTCCAAATAAATGGGAGTCATATTTAAGTCTGGAAGCCATCAAGTCTGGGGGAAAGCTTCACAGATGTTTGGGGACTTTCCAAAGAGAGAATCAGAATATACTCCAAGAGCAGAGTGCAACAGAATGAATGTGTGCTTGTTTCTTTGCTTTGTTAGTACAAAAATAGATTTGTGTTTATTTGCTAGAAAAAAAATTTTCCAGCGTGATTAAAAGGTTCAAAAACAAAAAAAGGTTCAGACGTTAAGTGGTACACTTTGAAAGTGCTGCATAGCTATATGGCTTCCATTAACATCTGTGGGAGTTCAATCCTCCACGTTGCTATGAAAATGTAGTCTACTCAGAGGCCAAGAATATTTCTGGGCCGTGGAATAACAGGAAAATATTAGCAAAGAGATAAAACATCAGTGAGCCTTCTTCACATCCCACGACTTCTCTCTCAGGAAAAGAGAGGCTCTAGCCTATGACCTCTACCTGCCTGTGTTGATGGGAATTCCTGGACAGCCACACTTAGATAATGAACATGTCACCATTTCACATTAACATAGTTTGTTTTTTATTTTAAGATTTTTTTTGATGTGGACCATTTTTAAAGTCTTTATTGAATTTGTTACAATGTTGCTTCTATGTTTTGGTTTTTTGGCCACAAGGCACGCGGGATCTTAGCTCCCCAACCAGGGATCGAACCCATACCCCCTGCATTGGAAAGCGAAGTCTTAACCACTAGCCTGCCAGGAAAGACCCTACATTCACATAGTTATATGACCATAATCCTCTCACATGATCTTTGAGTCAGTTCTGCCTGTCATTGAAAGCAAGGATGGGCATTTCATCTGGATATTAACAGTATGTGTAAATGGGGTAAAAAAACAAAACAAAACAGACAGACCTGGGTTTATATTCCAGCTCTATCTTTTTATTGCTTAGGGGTCATGGGCCTTTCAGCAAGAAAGGAAACGTTTTCTTCTCTTATAAAATGCAAAACACAATATTTAGCCTGCACAGTTTTACAAATACTAAATGAAATAATAAAACCAGAGTAGCTCTTCTGACTTGTCCAGACAACTTCCTCCTTCTAGGGCAGAGCTGAGGCTTTTGGAAGCAAGCAACGTGAGCAGAGGTAGAACGAAAAATACTAGGGGCTCTAGAGGTGGTAACGGTAGTAGCAGCATCAGTACTAGCTAGAGCTGACTGTGCGCTCACTGCTAACCAATATGACGACTTTGTGCAAATACTGGAAAGATCTCCTTCCTCAAGAAAATGTACTCATCAATACGTGTATCTATGATGACCATGAGGGGACTGATTCCCTCTGGAGATGTGCAAAGCATAGATCAGATGAGAGTAAGCTGCATCCCTGGCGAAGCATCTTACGTGCTTCTCTCCTCCAACTCTCACCCAAAAAGTCTACGGGGAGTTACTATTACTATCCTTTTTACAGATCAGGGAGGAGACTGTAGAGGTAAGTAAGAATGGAAGCAGCACTGAGCAGCCAGCGTTGACTAAGCACTTAGTCTGTGCAAGCCCTGTTTTATGCACTTTCTGTGCGGTATTTTTTATCCTCACCACGACCCTCTACGTTCTGTAGTCATTCCCATTTTACTGATATGAAAACTGAGGCCTAGGAGATTAAGAACCTTGCTCAAGCCTTCAAAATGAGCCAAGTAGTAGACCTTGGGACTCAAACCCAATAATAACCGAGAACAGAAACTCTAAATCATTAGTCTATTCTGTCTGACTCTTAGTCTTGCTTGCGTCTGCTCAAAACCCCTCAAAGCCTAACCACTTCCTTAGTAACTCTGCTCCTGAGAATTCTGACCTTTATTTTCTCTCCAACCTTGACATGGGCTGCTCAGCTCTACACAGTTATTACTTCCATTATTAAGCACCTGGGACATTCCCATTTCTTGAGAAAGTATAAAAGACCAATGGAAACCAGGAGCGAGGGCTTTTGAAATGCAAATCTACGTATCTGTGATTAATCGCGTTCTGCTTTATAACAGCTCATACATCTCTTGGCTTACACTGGTTACCTCTTCTATCATTGCCTACATCTTTACACTCGTGGCTTGTCTCCTGAGCAAGTGTTTCAAGGACACAAACCAGGTGTTGTTTCTTTATATTCTTCCCAGCATCTAGTAGTTAGAATGCATCATCAGTTGATATGATTGGATAACGTCAGAGGTTGCATGAAAATAACCTATGTATGATCAGAGAATTCCCCATCCCCAAAAAACACTGGGTTTGTGGTCCTGTTACATGCATGCCTCTGCTTTGCATTTTATGTATTTGTGCACGTCTGATGTTCCCACTTAAAGAGTGGGCATTTAAGGGTTAGGATAATGTCTTGTTCATCTCTGTGGGCTGCTCTATGCTTGGCTTTAAACAGTGCTTTAAATATAGTGCTTAAAATATAGTGCTTTAAACAGAGGAGCCACTGAGTGATTGGTTTCTGAATGATTGGTTATGCAAAATACTCAATTTAGTCAAAGGAAATAGGAAGTGCTAATTTTAGGTTCAAAATATCTAGATTGGTTTTTAAGTATCCCATGACTGGGTTAATCCACATGAAGGCCTGGGTTTCGCTTGGGAATGTCAGGTTCTAGGATACGATGGTCGGGTTTACGAAACAAAGTGGCTCAAAGGAGGCTCAGCTGGGGATACTTTCCAGAAAGATAAATACAAACCTGCTCCTTCCGACTGACAAATTATACATTTATGAGAAAGGGGAAAAAACAAACAAAAAACCCTGAATTTGTAGGAGCAAAGGAAGGCAGCTTTCATTCTGGTAAATTTGATTAATAAATAATTTTATTAAAATCTACTCTGTGTCCATTTACTGTGCTCTCCTAGATTCTGCAATATGACAAGGCCCATGTCCTCAAGAATGGTCTAATTTATTCTTGAATAAATCATGAATAAAGCATGAATCAGACTGAAATGAAATGTTCTCCTATATTGTCATATTTCAGAACAGTGTTTTCCAACATAAAGGACCTTTTTATTTAAGTAGATAAGAATTCAGATATTGAAATCTAAGAACTGAAAATGTACTTCAGGGGTTTTCTCATTATTAAATGAGTCCATTAATTATTAAATGGCTCTGTTTTTCAGAAAGAAAATCTCTTCAGAGGAAGAGGCTGGTTAAGGTCATTATCTCTAGGAGAAGTTGGAGGAAAACAAGAGAAACCAAGCCTTTAGGAAGCATGCAAATCACAGTCATATTATCTGATACAAGAAAACCAGTGGCCAAGTATTTGGACAGAGGCCAAATGGTGCTGGCAGTACTCGACTACATCATAGGTCATACACATGTGGCTCTTAGAAGCTATTATGGTAGCTGAGGAGAAAAGAACTTTCTTGGTCCAAGTCAGAGCTAGGATCTCAGTCAACAATGGTTCACTAAATCTGAGCACTGACCCAACAGGCAGTATGCAGAGTTCAGGTGGAAAGGAAGCCTTCTGGATCGGAGGACCCACAAATTCCAGAGGGCAGCACTTCGCACAATGAGTTGCACATCAGACTAACTCCTTGAGACGCCTGTGAAACAGGGGTTCCACTAGAGAAATGCGATATGCCAATCCCTCTCTTGAAGATTCATAATTTTTATTAGAAATGAAGAGGCTCTGAGCCTGCCCCAGAGTTCCTGTTAGAAATGTAGGCTCTGAAGAGTCCTACAGTAGTAGGTTTAAGTTTGTTTGGGATTTTCGCAAACTCACTTAGCCACATTTTTGCTTCACCCCTACAGAAAACACTTTGGGATGTGTTGTCATGGAATAATCTAAGGCTGTGCACCAAACCCAGGCAGCAGGCAAGCACAGGAGGACACACACCAGGGGGACGAGGCATTAAGTCAAAAGACCTTCATTCTGCAGCCAATAATATTGACATCACCATTCTATTGCAAACACTATTTCCAATTTTCAACAGCAACGTATAAACTAATTACCAAGTGATTTATCATAATAAAATAGGAACGTCGACGGCCTAAAATTATCGGAGAGAGGGAAGGGAAAGGAGAAGGTGGGGCAGTGAATGCCAGTTTCTTCACTTTACATAGTACTAAGTTCAACGGTGAAGACTTAAGAATTGAAGTAGATCACTGAAAGTTATGAAGGTCATCTCTGGAAGAACCAAAAATTAGAAAAAAATGTACGTGATAAAAAATTCAGAGGAGGCAGGGAAAAGGGAAGGGAGTATAAGTAAACTAAATCCTTAGTTCTCAAAGAAGGTAGCAATAAATACTTTTACATAAAGAAGAATAAATCTTAGAATAGGGGAAGCACTGCTAATATATCTAAAAACAAAAATGATGAAAATGGCTCCTCTGAGGACTGAGGGTGGAGGTAGATGTGTGCCTCCCCCTAACGTTTGAACTCATTGGATCTTATCAATTACGCAGTCGTAAGTAAAGACGATGGTGGTAAGAATGTGCTTGTGGGTTAAGTTTCTGTTCTTGTAATGGTCATGGTTGTTAAACTTGAGTGTCCATCATGATTACCTGGAGGGCTTGCTGAAACACTCTCTACTGAGCCTGCCCCAGAGTTCCTGATTCAGTGGGAATCTGTATTTCTAACAAGTCCCCAGGTGATGCTGTTGCTGCTGGCCAGGGACCACACTTTGAGAACCACTGTTCTAGGGCAAATGCCATCCTGATAATCCATGGACCTGAGCTCTTATTTTTGGAGTGGCTGCTCATGGTTGAATGTATGAAGGGGCAGAAGTAGAAGCACATCCTAATAACCACTTAGTTTTAAACCAGCTCCATAAAAGCTGACCCTGCTTGTCCTTCACTGACATTTCCACTTAAATGACCCGTTTTCAACATCCAAATTCCAACAGGTGACTCTTTGTACAGGTGCAAAGAGAGCATTCAGAGCAATCTGTGAACTGATTTCAGGTGTCTGATATCATGTCCATGGCTTCATTATTCCCCATGGAAGCCAGGACCAATGTCATCAAGAAAGGTTCTCCTATGGGAGTAGAAAACTGAAGAATAAACTGAAACATAGCTATTGAGCTTGTCCTGATGCCAAAGATGCTCTGTGAGAATCTAGATTAGATGAGGGATGTGAGGAATAGAGATAACAGCTCAACAGGTACAGTTTGAGGAACGAAGCAAAGATACACAGGAAATACGTCAAAGTGGTCTACCCCCATGGTATTCTCAAGGATACAGCCCATTACAAAGAATGCTCCTCTTAAAAATGTCAACATTCCACCGCCCCCCCCACCAAAATATCTTAGATCTTTTACATTTGCTATTGGTACGAAATACAGAACTTCAAAACTCTTTTAAAACGTTTTAGATCAGAAATATACAGTGACGCTATTTGACCAAGAGTGAGATTTTACTAAGTGTATACAACTTTGAAAACAGAGTTCAGAAATGGATAATCAGTGGGAGGTAGCTCATTCCCTCTTACTTTACAGCCACCAAAGAATCTAGAGATTAAGTGCAAGCAATCAAATGGGCTGTGTGATCTGTAATTTCAAAATAAATGTTTAATTAACTCTGAAAGATGAAAGGGATTTAAATAAATGGGTTGTGTGTACACACAAAGGTTAGAAAATATACATCTCTTTTGGACTTCCTTATTCTCTAAAGGCTGGCAGAACTTTCGACATTTGTATAGGTGGGTCTTCAACAATTTACCCTGACTACAGATGTCATTTTGTTTTACCCATTTCTCACTGCATAAAGCTCAGAATGTTGGATCAGCAGTCAGTACTGTAAAGCAATGCCCAATTACACGTGCCTGTGCCTCAATTAAGCACTAAATTAGATTTACGGTGCTATTCATTTTACGACAGAAGCAAAAAGCTAGCGTTATAAACATCTGGAAAAAAGTAGGTAGTGAACTTTCCCAGCACAACTAATCATTTAGCTGTTGCTCATTCTAGCCTTTCACTATAAGTGGTTTTTATAGTTGGTATACCATATCCTGATTTATGCTTTTTAATTACTGTTTTCAGTAATTGATCTTATTGGCCATTTTGGTTCCTTGCTATCAAGATATTTATGATATGAAGAGTGCTATAACGAGAATTTTTATACATGCAATTTTCCCCTTCCTTTTTGATTTCTTTTTCCTTTGGAGAGATCCTTAGAAGTTTTACTGGGTTAAAGACTATGACAACTTTTACGGCTTTTGACACATTGTACCAAATTCAAAACAGCTGAACCATATCCATTTAGGTGTACTGCTTCTTTATCTAGATGAAATACGTTAATCCTTTAGAAAGTGAAAAGCAGACATAATATGACGATACCAAATTACCAATTTATTCATTCAATTTATTGAGAATCTATTCTTCTCTATGCGTTGCTCCATAATCTCATGTGTCTCACATTCTTGGAGAATATATCATTAAAAATCATGAACCCTATTATCATTATATGATTATATTAATTATACTATTATATTCTTGATGCACGTACCCTTTAATAGTGTTTATATCTCTCTCCTTTTCTATAAAGTGTACTGGAGGCAGTATTCACAGGAAGCAAGTGTGGTCCTTTATTAACTAGAAATCCATTCTAGGACTACAGACTAAACTGGGGAAGATGGCAGGAAGTCTTAAAATTGGTTTAAAAATAATGAAATCACTCAAGTAAAACTGAGAGTTCAATATACAATAGAGGTGGCATCTGAAGTCAGTGAGTTATATATGATGATTGGGTCTAGAGTACTTGGTTGGTCATTGGAAGAAAAAAATGAAGTTAGGTCTCTCGCTCACTCTTTATACTACATAAAATTTAGATTTCTTTAAAAAGTGTGTAGAAAATAAAACCATAGAACTAGTTGAAAACATGGGTGAGTATTTTTAATAGTTTTGCAGCAAGGAATTCCAAGTAGGAAACAAAATCCACAAGTCATAGAGAATAGAGTTTGTATACTTGTGTACGTAAAAATGCAATACTTATATATGGCACACACAAAAAATTAAGGTCAAAAAGAGGACACAGAGGAAGAAATATACGCAACTCATACAACAAAGGGCTGCCATCCATGTAGTACAAAGAATTCTTACAAATAAGGAAACCCTCCAATGAAAGATAACAGGCAAATGAAATTAAAGATAAAATAAGCATATGAAAAATTACTTAAACTTGTAAATCTTTAAATATAAACAAGTAAAACATTATTTTACTATTAAATTGGTAGAGACTTAAGAGTATTGATAATAAATATATTATCAGTCATGAAGAAGAAAAGGTTATCATATTTTGTTAAAGAAAGTACAACTACATCCATCCATTCAGGGAGCAGTTTAGCAACTACTGTTGGATTTTACTTGTGCATAGCCACTCTCACAAATTAGAAATATACATATGCAGATCTGTGCATACATGTAAACACACACACTCTCTCTCCCTTCCTCCCCCATATCCCTCCACTCCACACACACACACACACACACACAGACACACACATACACACACACATACACAAACACACAGACACACACACACAGACACACACAGACACAGACACTCACTCACTCACTCACTCGGAGTAAGCTATGCCTCATGCCTCTTTGCCCCAGGCCCAGAATGACAAACTTCAATGTACTCATTATATAGACTTATTCTCCTGTAAAACACTGGTGGGTGGAACGACCATCACTGATCTCATCCTTTATTCAACCACGGTTGCATCATATTACTTAAGCCCTGACATTCTATCTTTTATTGTTTTCTAATGATTTCATACAAAGAATCTTTCAAGCAACTTGAAACCATCTATTATTATTGTTATTTTTTTTTTTTAGCTTCTAGCCAGTACCTAATGCAGTACTGAACACACTAGATATATGTTTACTGAATGAGTGTGCATACTAGCAGGTGTCTAAAACATCATGGATTTAAAATTTAACTATTTACACAGTGTTCCAAGATTATGAACTACAGACAAAAAGACTGCATGTTTCATCTCTTTCCAATACCTCTTTTTGAGACGGGCTTATGTGGATATTTTTAAGGGAACCTTCACTTGGCTAAGTCTCTGGAGGCTGAAAAGGTTAATTTCACTACCATGAAAGCATATAGACGTAGTAGGGTTTCTAATTTTTGCTGTGTATCCATTTTCCTGCTTGACTGTGAGCTCCCTGGGATGCAGCATCTTGTCTAATTCTCACAGCACATGTCCAAAAACTTGGTTCAAATCCCAAGACGGCTGTGTGCTGTTGGACAAGTCACCTAATATCTCTAAACTTCTGTTTCCTCAACTGTAAAACGGGGATAAAGAACATCCCACAGGATTATTATAAGGATGAAATCCATTGCCATCTGTCAGAGTCCTTGGCAAGAATAAATGAATGGTTAAGTTCCAGATAGGTGAAATGATACTGTTAGAAACCAGGCCCTTTTGCTTGTTTTATTAGACCTATTTGCAATGATGAACAAAGGTATACATTAAACCAGCAGTTGTCACATTCACAGTGCATCAGAATTTCCTTGTAAAAACATAGACTGGGCTTCCCTGGTGGCACAGTGGTTGAGAGTCCGCCTGCCGATGCAGGGGACGTGGGTTCGTGCCCCGGTCCGGGAGGATCCCACGTGCCGCGGAGCGGTTGGGCCCGTGAGCCACGGCCGCTGGGCCTGCGCGTCCGGAGCCCGTGCTCCGCAACGGGAGAGGCCACGACAGTGAGAGGCCTGCGTACTGCAAAACAAAAACAAAAACAAAAAAAACATAGACTGCTGGGACCCATCCCCTGAATTTCTGATTTAGTGGATGTGGGGTAGGGCCTGAGAATTTGTATTTTCATCAAAAGCTGATGCTAATTCTGCTGACCTGGGGAACAAGCTTGAAGAACCACCACCTTAAACACTTAATAATGTGTGACCATTTTGAAACATAGCTTCTTTTTATTTTTAGCCTAAGTGAAAAAGGCTCTGAGATTTCAGGTGTGACCTTGAACTCGTAAGCCCTGTTCCCTCACCACCACCATGTTCTCCCTTGCTTGCTGCCCTTGCACTGAAGGTGTCAGCCAGGAACTGGCTTTGTTTCCTACATGTTCCTTTAGCCTCATTAGCAACAGAGCAAGGATGGCTAACAAATTCTTTGAAGGTCAGAAGGGGCCCCTGCATATGGCTTTGCTGCTCTTCCCCAAGCAAACTCACGTTGAGTGTTAAGTCTCTGTCACCCCAGCTAGCCCGTTCCAAGTCTGGGTGGTACAGAAACCTGGGTCCTTGGGTTTTAATTACTCATGTACCTGTCTCACCTGTTGCATGAAAGAAAACCCCAGAACTACATGGAACTTTCTGGCTCTTTCAGGATATATGCCACTTGACAACCTCCAGGGAAAGTAGGAGGAAGTGACTAAGGACACAGGCTTAGGGGTAAAACAGGCTTAGGTTTGAACTCCAGCTCTGAAACACATTAGCCATGGGACCCAGGACAAGTAATTTAACCTCTGTGAACCTCAGGCTTCCCAGCTGTTAACCAGAGATAAACACCCATTTCAGAGGGCTGAGAAGTTTAAATGGGATGTTATACCTCAAGGATGCATAACAGAATGTAAGACCCCTACACTTGGTAGGTGCCAACAGTAGTAGCAGTAGCAGTAGTAGCAGTTTTATAACTCATGAGATACTATATTTCTATTTTATAGAAGGGGTTCCTCTTAAAAAAAAGTGATTTCATAAGCCATACAAGCCATCAATTTACAGTTGTTCCATACAGACTATAGGCCCACAGTGCCTGGTACAGTATGACATGCACATGACAGGTTCTCAGTAATTGTATGGTCAGTGAAGAGGAACATATCCATTATCTGCTAAAAGAGCTTAGACTACAACGTCTAAAGACAGAAGAGATGCTAATGCAACGTGCATATCTCCCCCACATATTTACAGCCCTCTATTGCCCTTTCCGTCTCCCAGGCATGCACGGGTTTCTGAGGAAGGCTTGCTCCAGGACTGAGTAAGTGGTGACAGTACAGGCTCATGAGAGAAACAAAGAAAGAACACCACATCAACACAACTTAGCAGGGCAGTAGCTGCTTTAAATAGAGAAATGCAGAACATTTTTGGTGCAAGCTGTTTGGTGTTACAACTTGGCCTTTTATTTGCTACTTGAACTCCAACCTTTCGTTTAACTTGTGATCTCATGAATTCAACCAGAGAAATCAGAAAAAGATCTTGTTCTGCGAGATGTCTCTGCAGATCGTCTGAATGCTGGATTTCATTGACTACTGGAAAAGAAGTACAAAGACCTCGTGTGTTATAGCTTTGGCAGGCAATTCAAAACTGAAGGAAATGTCCTTCAGTTCTCATGAAAATAGTAAACAAAGATTAGTTCGGGATAACCGTTTGATGCTAAGGAAGATAACTGCTCAATAAGTAAATCCATGAAATATTCAGTGCGTCTAAAATCCACCCCCATATCCCCCCTTCTTAAAACACCAAAAAAACCCTAAAATATCTGAAAATCTTAATCCTTCTTCTTCACATAAATCCATGCTTCACATATAGATGGCCTCAAAATAACTCAAGTTCCTTGGATACAAATAACTCGGCTCATTTGCTAAAATCCCACGTGAATCTTATTTTTTCTAAACACAATGAAAGAGAGGAGAAAATTAAAAAACAGTAGCAATCATTGGAACAGGAGCTAGAATGAGGTTAAAAGTAGAGATGAGATTCTCACCCTCTCTGCTCTCCCTTCTAATTGACACAAATATTCATGGAAAGAAAAGAAGCTTACGAGCACTGACTCTCTGGACAATTCACATCTTCGAGAGGTAAGTTGAGACGTAGAGGAACATGTGATAAGATAACAGCAGGAGACTGGGATAAAAAGAAGCCTATCCAGTTAGTAAGCACTTTCCTAGAAACACATGGAATAGCACAGGGTGGTGCAGGGTACACACCTAATAACTAACATATCTATCATTTACATCTTTTTCAAATCGATTGAAAACCATAGTGCCGGCCACGTGTATTCGGTATGCAGTATGTACCATGTATAAGACGCCATACTAGGGAGAGTCAAAGATGGCTAATGACTTGTCTTTAAGGAATTTACAATCTAGTAGGGGACATAAGACAATGTGTATAGATTAAGACAAATGTCGATAATATAATATGCATAGTAAGGTACACAGTAAATAGCCAATAAATGTAGGCTAATTAATTATGAGCTCAGATGGTAGCTAAAGGTTCTGGCTTTCAGAAGAGACTGAATGGGTATGAGGGAGGGGGAATAAAATAGGCAGGGAGCAGCCTAAAGGAACAGAAGCAAAAAAACCAAAGAAGTGCCATGGCTTTAAATGAATGTGATTAAACAACTTTAGAGGATGAAAAGATCTTTACCATATGGTGATCAAGCAAGACGGGATCCTCTAACTCTTGGCAAGTTACAAATGAGGGGAGACAGGAAGATATTAAGTAATTTGCAGGAGCTATTCCAAGTTTGTCTCCATAGATGAAGGAGGCCCCTTCGGTTGCTCAGGCCAATCCTCTCAATCCTACTTCTGCAGGAAAGAGACTTTAGAAATCTAACCCAGAGAGTCTCTTAAACCCCAGCTCAAATCTCTCAAGGAAAAGCAGCTGTGGAAAGCTACAAATGGGACTGTTACCGAGATAAAAGAGAAGGTTGGAGAAACAGGAAAAGGAGAAACGTTACAGTGAGAACTTTAGGTCAGTGACCAAAATGGGGCCCCTGGGTGCGTGTCCCGGAAAAACTGAACTGGGTTCCTCGGGGCCTTTATGGTTCCAACAGCCCCTCACTCACCAGGTGGGAGAAGATAACAATGCTGACGCTGCTGCCCCACCTTTGAGTTCCCTGTGCCCTTCCATGCTTCCCAGGCCATTGACCTGATTGTGTTCCAGGGAGAAAAGTTTAGCTCCAATTACTTAAGCTGCTTTATTGGTTTCACATAAACAATTCCCTGAGTCCACTTTCACAAAAGCGAACAATGCCACTCAAGAGAGCACCAATGTACCTCCTCAAATACTTTCCTTTTAGAAAACAATTAGAATGTAAGCAATGAAAGAGGCCAGGCTTACTTCTCTTAATTCAGTGGAAAACCTCCAATCCAAAAGCTTTCTACAGTTAACAGGACCGCAGACATTTAAATAGAAAAAAGTTCACTTAGGGATTCCGACTCCGAAGGTTTTTCTTTGAGGACAATTGCTCAGAAGATAAAACGGCGGGGAGGGAACTCCTCCACTCCCTTTCCTTCGCCATCCCCCAACCCCAAATCTGCCAGTAACCAGTAAATAACTCCCCAGATGCATGCTAATGGCAGCCACCCAGAGCGTACATCTGCTGCGTTTATGAGACTTGCTTTGACATATAACTGCCAAATATAGAATTATTCACTTCAGTGCTAACATAGATTGCTCCATCCAAGGGCAGGAGCATTTGGGAAGTTCCCTATTTGAAGAGACGAAACAAAAGACCACTCATTTGCATCTTTTGGTCCAGGTTCTCTTACTAAAATATGCAAAAACTACAGACGCCGTCAAGATGTTAATTTTTATTTTGAATCTTATTGCCTTGAGATTTTAGGGGAAAACTGTGTGGCAGGATAAGGAAAGGAGGCAGCTACCTACAATTCAGGCTCCTGAAAGATGAAGGTGAGTCACAGGGAACTTAGAGGGGGGCGGGGGCAGTCAGAGATGGGCAGGCGACAGCTGCTCCGGCCAGCAGGGTTCCACTGAACAGCTTAGCAAGCATCCGAATGAAAAGGTACATCCTTATTACTTTAAAAATTGCTTTCTAACAAGGATTATAAAACAAAAAGCTTAGCTGCCAGTGCATTGAAAACATCCAGAAATTGCATTTAAAATGAAAGAAAAATAATCCTACTTTAAATTTAAAATACAGGTGTGCAATGGCAACGTATTTCTCATGTCTATTTGAATTATCAATGAAAATAAGCAGCAAATTGAAAAACAGAGCCTGAGTAAAATCCCTCCCACTTCTGATTAAAGCCCTTGCTGAAGGTCTGCCTTCGGACCTCACTCACACCCCTACACAAACACAGATACTTGTGAACCGGCTAAAGAGTCCACACCTAAACAAATACAGACAGTTTCACTTCATAGTAACTGCACAACTTAGAAGTTCAAGTTGATGAACAGCTGAGCAGGTAGATCCCAGGAAACCGTGGTGCCTGACACTTACTGATTAAAATGAAGCCCCAAGAGCATAGGTGAGAACCTTCTTCCAGTGGTATTCTTGTGAAATGACCCCAGTACCTTTGAACTGCTCCTTCAATGCTTTCAACATTTGTTTCTCCCTCCTTCCTTCTCTTTCCAGAAGAAGAGAGGGTGGGGTGATCAACAAAGAGAAAACAAAAGTTTCTGAACCATTTACTTTCCTATTCCACTAACGTTTCTAAGTCTCAGAGACAGCATCGACACCATGTGGCTGTAGGTACACACGCACAGTGCAGCTGCATGAGGCTCCTACTTAGCTTAAGTAAAGCAAACTGGGTTCTCTTGGTGGAAGGAGAAGAGGCACATAAGGGATGGAGAGAGAGAGAGAGAAAGAATATGAATAAGTGAATGAAAAATAAAAACTGAATCTTAAATCCTAAGTTCCTTTAGTTCACACGAGTCCCCCATAACTATTACAGCATGCATTGTAATAAGCCAGGATTGGAACATCATCTAATTAAAAATCTATTTATTTCAATATAAACTCCTTCGTAAAAATTTCCTTGATGACCCTTGCCCAGTATATTTCTGGATTCTCATACTGTTCACGGTCTACAGGATTTCTGGCCACACAATCTCCCTTTCATTATTAAATTTGTTGATTGATTAATATAAACTGAGACTATATCTATCTGGAAGATGCTATGGGTGACTGAGACCTTTGGCCCACTGGCCCCAGTTGAGCACCCAGGCAGAATATGACAGGCCCCATCCCTCATTCCAATCCCTGCACGGGCCCCTGCGTGTCCTGGGGGAAGGGGAGGTTGGGAACATTCAACAACCACTCCAAGAATACGAAGATCACAGGGGCAAATTTTAGAATGAAGACCGATTCACAAATAAACACTGTCTCCGAAACCTACCATTTCTCCCCCATGAACCTCTGCACTTATGGTCTCTGAGGATTTCCCAGGGAGATCCCAGCCTGTTAACAGCAGCTGTCAGCAGGCAGGACCAGGAGAGCCACATGTATTGCCATCATCAGCGCAGCCCGTGACCAGGCACGAAGTGGCTGTGCTTGGTTGGGGCGTCTCCGTGCCCACATGCAGTCCATGATGTCATGGGGACTGTGCTGTCCCCTGCAGAGTACTGTATACCCTCTATCGACATCTAAAGAAAAGCCCAGTTTTCAGTTCCATCCCACCTTCTACAATCAGCTAGACTTGATCACAGAAGACTCTGTGAATTGTGAATTGTTCAATGATGGTGGAAATAAAGCATTAGGATTTAAGCCATTCTCCCCCTCCCCCAAGAGAGATGGCCTATTTGTTAGAATAAATGTGAGAGAAGATCTGAGAATTTTTTTTTTTCAGAGAGGTTTTTTTTTTTTAACATCTTTGTTGGAGTATAATTGCTTTACAATGGTGTGTTAGTTTCTGCTTTATAACAAAGTGAATCAGTTATACATATACATATGTCCCCATATCTCTTCCCTCTTGTGTCTCCCTCCCTCCCACCCTCCCTATCCCACCCCTCTAGGTGGTCACAAAGCACCAAGCTGATCTCCCTGCGCTATGCGGCTGCTTCCCACTACCTATCTATTTTACGTTTGGTAGTGTATATATGTCCATGCCACTCTCCCGCTTTGTCACAGCTTACCCTTCCCCCTCCCCATATCCTCAAGTCCATTCTCTAGTAGGTCTGTGTCTTTATTCCCGTCTTACCCCTAGGTTCTTCATGACCTTTTTTTTTTCCCTTAGATTCCATATATATGTGTTAACATATGGTATTTTCCTCTTTCTGACTTACTTCACTCTGTATGACAGACTCTAGGCCCATCCACCTCACTACAAATAACTCAGTTTCATTCCCTTTTACGGCTGAGTAATATTCCATTGTATATATGTGCCACATCTTCTTTATCCATTCATCTGTCAATGGACACTTGGGTTGCTTCCATGTCCTGGCTATTGTAAATAGAGCTGCAGTGAACATTTTGGTACATGACTCTTTTTGAATTATGGTTTTCTCAGGGTATATGCCCGGTAGTGGGATTGCTGGGTCGTATGGTGGTTCTATTTTTAGTTTTTTAAGGAACCTCCATACTATTCTCCATAGTGGCTGTATCAATTTACATTCCCACCAACAGTGCAAGAGGGTTCCCTTTTCTCCACACCCTCTCCAGCATTTATTATTTGTAGATTTTTTGCTGATGGCCATTCTGACTGGTATGAGGTGATATCTCATTGTAGTTTTGACTTGCATTTCTCTAATGATTAATGATGTTGAGCATCCTTTCACGTGTTTGTTGGCAATCTGAGAATGTAAGTGAGAGTGCTTCAAGCCTTTCAGACAACTAAGTGATTATCCCGGAATTACAGGTTTCCTTAAAGACGAGACATGGCATGCATCTTCACTTGCTGGAAAAACTCTTCTCGGGAGTGAACCGCTTTTATTACCACAAAAAAGGGCAGACACTATCGTCAAGCTCAATAGAAAATTGAATTTGACGTTGGTAAATCCATAATGAAAAAATAACTAGAACCCATATTACCTTAAAATAACACTTTCCAAATAAACTAGAGTTAAGAACAGCAGTCAGGAAACTCTTTGCCGTCATTTTTTTTCCTGCAAATCCAAGAAATAAAGAGCATAAAGCATAAAAATAGCTCCTTGCCCTAGTTCTTCTTGGCTCTTACTTAGATACTGATTGAGAGAAAGGACTGTGATCGAAATTGTTAATGTTAATTCTTTGCTTTTATCCTATTTTAAGGAAGATCCCCCCCCAAAATGTGGTTGTATAAAAAGTGGAAACTTTTATTGTAATACAAGTTTATCATATGCTTATGGGTTTTAAAATTAAAGATACCATTCCTTTTGTATTAATTTTTAGATATTGATAGTTTTGTATTCTATAAAGAGAGAATTCCATGTTCAATATTTCTGCTAAAGAAGATCTGGGAGGGATAAATTAGGAGTTTGGGATTAAGAGACACACACTACTATATACAAAATAGATAAACAGTAAAGACCTACTGTATAGCACAGGGAACTATATTCAGTATCTTACAATAACCTATAATGGAAAAAAATCTGAAAAAGAATATGTACTTATATGTGTAACTGAATCACCTTGCTGTACACCTGAAACTAACACAACACTGTAAATCAACCATACTTCAGTAAAAAAAAAATAAGTAAAAATAAAAATACACAGAAAAAAGAAATAGCCCTGAATCCAATAATCTTCATAATTAATTTTAGGACTCTAAGATCTTATATTTTGTGGCTTAATCTAAGAACAGATTTCAAATTTATTTTATCAAGACTGTTTACAGAATATAACTTAGCTACTTAAAAATATAGGACATCAAAAAAAAGACTGGAAGGTAATACACTGCATTGTTAATAAGAGTTAATCCTGGGTGTTGAGACTATTTCTGATTGCTTTTTTTCTTCATATAGTCTGTATTTTTCACAGCTTTCAAGAATTGTAATTTTCAAGAATTATTTAAAAATAAGCAAAAAACAACCACTCTCTCCAAAAAGTTTAACTGAAAGCAAACCTAGTCAAGAAGTCAATGTATTTGCTTTCCCCTCAAAGACAGTGAAGAGGCAAAAATCAATGATCAAATTTTTTTATTCAAGTTTGACTTTTATGCCACTGTCTCGAGCAGCCTGTTTCATCAGGGGCCTTTCGTGGCCTAACTAGTCCTTATGTGGGTTATCACTGTTCATGACCTCAGAGAGGAAGACTTTGTCAAATGGAGCCCAGGTCTGGGGTAAGGTCTTTGCTACAATTTTATCATATTTATTCTCTGCGAGACATTCGAGGCCAAACACAGTTCCGAAAACACGTCTCTAATTGAGAAAAAAACAAGCTGGATGAACAACTCCCTTATGGGCTCCATCTTCTCCTTGCTCACACAAAAATCTTAAAGCACCCTTTCACCTCCATAGTCATAGTATAATATTTCTTTGTTCACATATGAAAGCTGTATTTTAAGACACTTTCCAACATCTTTCTCCTGGCTCCTTTTCTTCATATGCCTAAATGTAGTCCGTACCATCTTGCTCTCTGATCACTCGAAACAAAGTTCTACATTTCGGACACAAGTGCGAAGTGAGACCAGTAAGGGTCCTCGCCCTTCTTTCGTTTCTCCTTCCTGTCTTCTCACGTTGGCTTTCCTGCCCTCCCAGAAAGGACAAGGGAGGAACAGAAATGACACACTTCCGAGTGCCTGTCAGGCAGTGTGATATGGAGATGAAGACATGATTTCAGGCATAGTCCTGCTTTCCAAGATCTTACAGTCTAGTCATTGCCATACATACATAAAAAGTTCACAAGAAAGAATGAAACATGTGCTTGGCTGATTATGTGGGAACCCAGGGAAGGAGCAGTGGGTAGAATGTACTTTTCCAATAAAAATGGCCTCAAGGACGATGGGCACTGTAGCCTCCTTAGATTTCTGGTTTATCCACCTTGTGTGTGAAAGGTCTTCATGGACTCCCCTGAGAATTTGACACCCTGCACTGTTACAACACAGCGTTCCCAGGAAATACATTCTGAGTTCATATACTTATAATTTATAAATCTCTGAAATGATCTGGGAGTTGAGTCCTCACGCTCAACTTCCTAGCATGTATTTATCTACTGGCTCCACTCTACACTTAATAGTCAGTGGTACCCCCACTGCCACTGGAAAGGTGAGATGCCCAGAGATTTCCTCTGGCTGCATGAGCATCTACGGTAGCTGTAGGCATGGCATCTACTGGCCTGAGGGAAACTACTCTCCCGGTTCCTCTCTTGGGTACCCCGGGCTCAGGAAGCTGCCTAACAGAGCAGTCCCCTGAAGAAGTCTCTGTCCGCTCACCATGTCTAGTGGCTTGAGGACGGAACAGCTATGGGGTGGCCCCAGCTAAGTGCTCTGAAATCTGTCGGGTGACGCCCTTCCTCTGAGAGATTTCTAGGTGCAGTCCCACCCTACCTAATATCCAACAACCCCTTGGTCCCTATCAGAAGTCCAGGCATGCCAGACACACGCTGCATCTTCTCCTTGGCCTGTTACGCTAGCAGAAATGGGCTGGCTTCCTTAGATGTGTCTGCCATCCTTTCATGTGTCTGTTTTACTTCCATGCCTCCCACAGTTCAGGGCCTGGAGTGGGAGGTGGGCATCGTTTTTGCTCTCTTTTGCAGCTTGCAAACCATTTCTCCTCCCTCCTCCTTCAAAAACACAGATCCTCTGAAACATTAACCCATCACCTCTTAGTCTTCCTTGTTGCATTCATCCACTGATGACGGCATCCTATGGCCCAACAGCTTTTTCTCCATCACCGCTCCTGGCAGATTTCTTAGCAGCTTCAACATTCACAAAGCTATTCCCAAGGCTCTGATCTCTCAAGTCCTTGACCTCCTTTACTCCAGTCCATTTCAGCCGTACACTCACACGGCCATACACTGCACCTTATAACCTCCAGCAGCATCACCTCCAAAATACACACTGTAAGCCTCACAGTCGTCAGTCACCACCTTGTGTCTCTTGGTTCTAGGACTCCACTCCATTCAGCCCTTTCCCCTATTCCTCTATCCAACACCTCCACCTTATCTTCAATTTCTTCCCTATTAGCTTATATTTCACATCCTAGCGTGACTAGCCAACCACTCCGTTTATACACTATGCCCTGGGCATTTCAACCACACCCTCCTGGAAACTCCCCTGCACATGTATAAGCAAATCCAGTTGCACCTGGATCTGACTGCTTGAACGATTCCAGAGAAAATCATCTGAGCTCACAGACTGGACTGACTTCAAATTTGTTGCCATAAATCGTGAATGAACACTCCATAGTGCCAGATGGTCTTATAAAACTTCCCTAGCACACGATTTCCCAACCAAACAAAGCAATGATTTCACCCCTAGTCTTCTGTCTTCATTCTCCAAAACCTCCTTCCCCCACCCCACCCCCACTTCCTGCTGCCTCATACTTTAGGGAGGAAACAGACACATTAGGATGAGCATGATGTCATCTTCTGACCCGCAATGCCACCAGCCTTCCCGAATCTGTTCTAGGTCCTCTGCTTTCCTTCTCTCTGCAACAGAAGTGTCCCCGCTTTTTCCTCAGGCCAACCCTTCCATGTGGACACTGGCTGCCTCACATCATCCAGGGCTCCTCTTGACTTAAGCACTTAGCTCCTGCCATGATCCCCTCTCTCTTTTGTACCGTCAGTTTCTTCACCTCTACAATCTCCTTCCCATCAATGAGATGCTTTTCTCATCCTCCCCAAGCTTAAAAACCAAACCAACCAAACCTCTTCCATGGCCCCACTTCTCCTCTATCTACCACCCCATTTCTCTCCTCTCCTTCACCATAATATGTCTCAATATAAGGTCCTCTCACTTCTTTTTTTCCCTTCTCTTGAACTCCCTTAGTAAGATCACCAGTAGCCTACACCTTACGAAGTCAGTTTCCAACTCTGTTTAACACCCTCCTTCATAAGTTACTTTCCTCCGTAGACAATCAGGCAGGTTTACCTGGTCTTCTTCCCACCTCACTGGGTGGTCCTTCTCAGTCTCTTTTTTGGTTCCTCCTCTTCTACATATTAAGGTGCCCCAGAGCTCTGTGCTCTGTCAAACTCTGTTCTTTAGTTACCCCCTCATCAAGTTCCATTGGTTTAAAATCACCCAACACATTCACAGACGACTGTCTCATATTTCAGGTTTGGACCCCTGACTGTCATCCATCATCCAGACTTACATATCTGACTGTCTTGCTGATGGAGCTACAGTTGGCTACAGAGCAGGCATATCAGGGTTCAATTCAACCAGACTTTCTACCACTCTTCTTTTGTATGCTTTACTCTTGGAACTTTGGCCACCTTTTGGAGCTTAGGACATTCAGCTATGATCCATCCCCAGGGCCTTTTAATAATTCAAAGCAGAACTCAAGCGACATTTCCTGAGTGGCCTCCTCTGACCATTCTAAATAAAGCAGTTCTCCTAGTCACTCCCTGGGTTAAATTTGCCTTCTTTGTGACATGTATTTGGACCTGCAATTGTCTTATTGGCCTATTTGTCTGCATGTTTATTAACTCCCTCCACTAGATGCAAACTCTATCCTTCAGTGACGTATCCCTGGTACTTAGAAAGGTGTCTGCCACAAGGGAAGTGCTCATGGCATATCTGACGTTTGACTACTTGCTGTGTCTACATAAATGGTAACAAGGATTAGTATCAGTCAGTAAACTGTTCTGACTATATACTCTTTATATAAGCACCTGTTATCCTCACTTTCACGACCGGGTTGACACTCAGTGATATCAGGGGCCTCAATGGCACTCTCTCTAGCTTGAGCCGATGTACCACCTTGACTGAAAGTGCTGATCAGAACAGTGTCCTTAGAATAATTCCTCTCTGCAAATATATACCAAGCTTTAATGTAGTAAAGAGCGAATAGATAATCTCTTCAAATCATATTCAAAGGAGCTACTACATTTTGTTAAAGCACCCGGTCGTGTCAGTTTGACGTTCTCTGAAACATCTGTCACGTGTATTCTTAACCCCCAGGTTTATTCCATTTGTGTGCTTTGCACTTTCCTTAGAGTAATTCAATCGAAGTCCTTATCCATTGGCCCGTTGAAGATTCCTTTTAAAACAAAGCTAATTTAAATCACGTGCCAGTTTGAATTGAAAGAGTTCAGACATGCTACCTGAAACTTTAAAATTCACGACCGTAACACCAGGAGATCTAATTTTGACCAAATTTAGAAGGTTAAGCACAGCTCTACTAGTCATTTCTAAGATTTCTAGCGTTTGGTATCATTAATTCTCTCCACACCTTGCAACTATAACAAAGGGACAAAAAAATGACCTGACTCTGAAAAAACTTTAAAACACCCTTTTCCCCCCCAGAATCCAAGCAACAGTTCTGATAGTTATAGTTTTTAACCACAGGTTTACATTTCAACGCGTTTGGTACTGTGTATGTGCATGTTTCCATGTGTGTGTGTGTGTGTGTGTGTGTGTGTGTGTGTGTGCGCGCGCACATGGAAGGGCAAGTGACAATGCACCTTTAGGCTTCCTGTATTCACCTGTTTTGACCAAGACTTTAAGGAATTAAGTGCAGATCTAACTTTATTTACATTTTATTAATTGGTTTTTATCAATAAAACTTGTTTTATTCCAGGGAGCCAAATGAACAAGACTACTCAGCTAAAAAGCCAAGACACTTGGGGACTTCCCTGGTGGCGCAGTGGTTAAGAATCCACCTGCCAACGCAGAGGTCATGGGTTCGAGTCCTAGTCCGGGAAGACCCCACATGCCGCGGAGCAACTAACCCCTGCGCCACAACTACTGAAGCCCGCACACCTAGAGCCCGTGCTCCGCAGCAAGAGAAGCCACCGCAATGAGGAGCCCGCGCACTGCAACGAAGAGTAGCCCGTGCTCGCTGCAACTAGAGAAAGCCCGTGTGCAGCAACGAAGACCCAATGCAGCCAAAAAATTAAAAATAATTAATTTTTAAAAAGTCAAGAAACTTGGAGTGTGATATTTGTTTCATTTTGTTTAAATAAAGTAGAAATGAAATATTTCTCACCACATAAGGAGCAAATGAAGGGTACTACCTAAAATACTCTCTTTTCCTTTCTAGTGACAGGAGATTTAAGGAGACAGGTAACTGGATTTATTGAAGGCAAAAGATATTTTGGATGAAAAATCACTTTTAACTTTTGAATCTAATACTGCAAAACCTTTACCTAAAAGTGGAAACTCGGAATTATTTTTCTTGGTTTCTACCTATGATCTATTCATAAAAGAAAAAGGAAGTTGACATTACAAAGAAGGATTCTTTTTAAGAGTTTCTTTCTAAGAAAGATGGACGAAAATAAAAAATAATACACCTGCTTAAACTATTAATGAAAAACACAAGTCCAGATGGATCTATTTTATTAAGTAATACGACATTAAATCTTTAGTCTTTAGCCTGAAAACTCTACATTTGTATGCAAGCTTATATCAACAAGATGATGAGTGATATCAAACAGGGTCTAGAATCAAGACATTAGATCAATTCTGTTTTTTGAAATCTTTCTTCTGGGGCCTTTTCATTCTCAACCACCTAAGGAATCTATTCAGTCTTCCACAGTGCTGACGTGTATCCTCATCTTTTCTAACACATTTTGCATTTGAGTCAATCAGAGCTTTTGCCACTAATAATTATGCTACATAGAAAAAAACAAAACAATAGAATATAAGTGATCTGCTCTTGGAAGTTTTCACTTATCCTTGTGGTCTTTAGTAATATTGACATATTGGAATTCCAAAGAGGAATTTTAAACCACTTCTGGTGAATGGTTTATTAATTGGAATGTTGGGGGAATGGAATTGTGAATTTAAATTTTGTTCAATTAAAAACTTTTCAGAAAATACTTTTCTGTTTAGCCCTTAATGTTGAAAATGTTTCATAAATGCCCTAGTCCACTTGTGTTTCATATAGTTCAGCTACTTTATTGAGTAAGAAAGGAACCTGCAGGATTTCACAGTCGTGGATATTACTCACTGTAGGAGAATAAGTTATTGAGGGGAACGGAAGAGATACATTCCAAGACATAGTCTGAAAACCATTATTTACAATATATTCCTGGTTACAGATCATTTTGTTCACGTTTCCCAGTCTTGTGAACATAAAGTAAAGATAAAAAGATCTGTTCATTCGAGTTTATTGTCAGTTTGGTTCTAGTAGAAGTTTCACGTATGGTACCTCATACTACTTTTTTTTTTTTTTTTTTTTTTTCGGCATGTGGGATCTTCCTGGACCAGGGCACGAACCCATGTCCCCTGCATCGGCAGGTGGACTCTCAACCACTGCACCACCAGGGAAGCCCCCCTTCATACTACTTTTAAACTGAAGTATATTTTTGTGAAAATTATTTATGAAAATCATATTGTCTGATTGTAAAACATAGGCACACACATTGTTTTAAAAATTAAACAATGCAGAAAAACTTAAAGTAAAAAAAATATCATGCCCTAGAGACAGTCATTGTCTACCTTTTCTGGTGAAAATGCATAATCTCAGCTTTGTAAACCCATATGGGATCATGCCTCACATCCACATAGCCTACTTGATACAACCAGCAACATTTCTGTGCTATTAGGATAACCTACATGATCATTTTTAATCCTTCCATAGTGTTCCATTATCTACTTAACCCAAATCCTAGTGATGAGTTGGAATGTTTCCAAATTTTATTATAAAGCACTGCTATAAAAATCCCCCAAACTTTGCACATATATCTTTGCACGCTTGTTTAATTATCTGTTTAGGACAAATTCCCAAAGTATAAACTATATTTTACATTATATGCCTATTCAGGTACAACCAAGAATATTTCCTATGAATAGATTATTTTGTATATTTTGTCATTTTGGAGAACTGTACACTGATTGCTATGCTGAGTTCAAATATGTATCATCAAGAGCCCAAATGACCGTCACTACTTAAACCTCTGTATAAAAATTCTAGGAAAGCAGAAAGTCTACTGTCCCAAACAAGAATAATTCTATCACACGTGAGCCAGCAGTGCTTTGGCAAAAAGCTCCCCATAGTACCTTAATGAATACAAGTGGTCAGGGTTGTGGTTTCGCATTTCATCAGGGGAATTTCCCCCGGACCAGGATGGCATGTCAGGTGGAAGGCAGATTTCCTCATTCAGCACTCTCTGATTACCTCCAGCAGCTGGCTTTGGGCAACATCCAGGGGCTCCGTACACCTACACATTAATTCATTCTTCCAGCAGCCCTCACTGGGCACCGTGTATGGTCATGTGGTCCTTGTTCAGGGAGCATTCTCTGACTAGCTGATGACAAGTGCAGGACCAGTAGGTTCATAGGGAAAACCTCTGCTTGAGCAATTCACTGAAGTCTCCACACAAGGGACATTAGAGCTGGTCTTGGGAGGGTGAATGGGTTGGATTACCTTGGACAGTGGTAGACTTGTTCTCTGGTCTTTTATTGGATGACTCGCCCCACCCTCTTTGTTTGCTACCTCCACAGTAGAAAGGCTAACTACTCCCTTTGCCAGCCTCCCTTGCAGCTAGAAGCCCGTGCACCACAATGAAGAGTAGCCCCCGCTCACCGCAACTAGAGAAAGCCCACACACAGCAATGAACACCCAATACAGCCAAAAATAAATAAATTAAATAAATAAATTTATATTAAAAAAAGTACCAAAAACAAAACAGACAACCCAAACGTGAATTATAGAACCAAAGGGTAAATATAATGTAAGAATCAAAAGTGAGAGTGAAATCAACTATACTTCAATAAAATACATTAATAAAACAAGTGAGAGTGAAAAAGGCAGTGGAACCAGGCAAAAGGAATGTATGTGTATAGAGTCCTTTCTATATCCTGTCTTCTTCTGGTAGAAACATTAAATGTTTAAATGAAAATATAAGGCCAGTTTTTTGTTTTTTTTTTCTTTTTAAAGCTAACAACCAAGTGCTACCAGCCCACTGGGGTTAAATGAGAGAAAGTGACTGTTTTTTAACTTTAAGAGAAAAGCAAACAACAGCCTCTAGACTATCATGTATCTTGGTCACCTGAACGGTCAAAAAGTAAGATTATTCAAGGCTGCTCAAGGGATCTAGGCATGATGTAAAGAGGCATCTCAGGAGAAGAAAGAACTAATGATAAACATGTATATAAGCTGTTAGAAAAATAAGACAATGGGGGCTTCCCTGGTGGTGCAGTGGTTGAGGGTCCGCCTGCCGATGCAGGGGACACGGGTTCGTGCCCCCGTCCGGCAGGATCCCACATGCCGCGGAGCAGCTGGGCCCGTGAGCCATGGCCGCCGAGCCTGCGTCTCCGGAGCCTGTGCTCCGCAACGGCAGAGGCCACAACAGTGAGAGGCCCGCGTATCGCAAAAAAAAAAAAAAAAAAAGACAAAGAATATGCAGACTGTTGTCATAACAAATCGTATGTCCTAGTAAACTGTTTCCCAAGGTAATGGGAAAATACAGCAATTATTTTTAATATGGACAATTTATATAATCATAAATAACTAAGAGGAAACACATATTTTAAAGAAAACAATAACAACAAAAACAATGAAACCTAAACATAGAGACGTTTCCTACATTCCCAAAGAATGAGAGACAATATCCTAACAGGTGCTATTTTGTGGCTCTGTTTCTCTGAGAAATAACCAAATAACCAAAAATCACCACACATTTGAGTGTGAAATAGAAGATGTGCAATAAACTTGTAGGTGTGAAAAAACATAGACTTTAAAATCTAAGAGAGTAAGGCACTGACCACTATTTCCCAGCATCTTGCACAGAGCCTGACAAACAGGTGCTAAAATATTTGTTGAAAAAAAGGGGAAAATAGAAGGAAAGGAGAGAAGAGGAAAATGGAAAACTTCCCACGTGAACAAAAAGTTCTTTATAAAGGACTTGGTTTTTTCAAGTCACAGAAATATCATTCAGTATAAAATATACGTAAGTTGCAAAATGGTATTAATGAAATCAAAACCAACAGTGGATACATTCTTATGAAGTAGGTTATGGATGAACATGTTTTGAAGATCACTCTCAAGTTCCGTTCTCAATTCTATTAATCACAACCTGATAGATAATATCTATCACCATTTCCACTGAATGATTCTCAAGCAATCTCTAAAACAACAAAGGGCAATCTGCTCTGAGAGGGGAAGATCGAATTATATCGAATGAGGTTACAAGTATTTCTCACTTGTCAGAAGCATTTCTCTCTTGGTTGCCTAATGTTGAAGAAATACATCCTGTTGCCTGATGAGAAACTTATCTATAAGATTCTCAAACAAGATTTAATCTGAAGTACGTTCTTTACTGGGACAATAAGAAAGCATCAGAGATTTATTTAGCCCTTCCAAATGTCATGCTAAGGTTATGCTGACCATTTTAGGAAATTTTCCCAACCATCCCCTCAAGACAGAGATTACTGCTGTCTTCATTTTATTGATGAGCAGACAGACTTTGTGAGGTTAAGGAACAAATCCAAGTCCACACAGTTAGCTAAAGCAATGGAGACAGGAGTAACACGCAGAGAATCTGGGAATCTGACTACAGAGCTGACTTCTCATCACCGTGATCAACTACAATGGTGTCAGTGATACTGACAGTGATAATAATTGGTAATAATACTACTAATAAATTACCATACACAACAGTCGCTGGAGCAACTTCATGCATACTTAATCTTTTTTTTTTTTTTTTTTTTTTGCAGTACGCGGGCCTCTCACTGTTGTGGCCTCTCCCGTTGTGGAGCACAGGCTCCGGACGCGCAGGCTCGGCGGCCATGGCTCACGGGCCCAGCCGCTCCGCGGCATGTGGGATCCTCCCGGACCGGGGCACGAACCCGTGTCCCCTGCATAGGCAGGCGGACTCTCAACCACTGCGCCACCAGGGAAGCCCCATACTTCATCTTTGTAAGATATATCAAACCTCAGTTGTCCCTCTGCTGCTGAGGGCAAGATACTTATTTTTTAGGACTAAAGTATTAAATCACTCTACTTGAAAATTCTTGATCAAAAACGAACTGTTCTGTCTCCCTTTTAACCTTGGTGCTATTGACCTTGCCAGGAGAGGAAACACTTTTAACATCTCCTCCAGGCCTCTAGGATACTATCTAGACAGGGGCAGACCTTTCTTCACTGCTCCTCCTGTGGTTACAAGCCTGAAGTTGTCACACGCCTGAAGCGGCTGCTCTGGCAGAGAAAGAGAGTAGGTACTAGATTCTTCAGTTCGTTGGTGCCAGACAGAAAATGAATAGCTATCCTAACTGTACTGTGAGTGCATACTTAAGAGATAGCATCTCGGTTTTCTAATATTATAAAGTACGTGGAAACAACAAACTAGATGTGTTCGTTCACTTGGCTTAAACAAATTCTGGGAACTGCTATTCATAGCAGGTTGTGCCATGGTCCTAACTTGGCCTTGTTTATCCTATCTGAAATATCAAAAATAAGTACCTTCTGAGTTTCTGTATTTCTAGTTCCTTGATCAGGGTATTCGCTATTTAAAAATAGACCTCAGGGCTTCCCTGGTGGTGCAGTGGTTGGGAGTCTGCCTGCCGATGCAGGGGACGCGGGTTCGTGCCCCGGTCCGGGAGGATCCCACATGCCGCGGAGCGGCTGGGCCCATGAGCCATGGCCGCTGAGCCTGCGCGCCCGGAGCCTGTGCTCCACAGCGGGAGAGGCCACAGCAGTGAGAGGCCCGCGTACCGCAAAAAAAAAAAAAAAATAGACCTCAGCTTTAATGTTTTATGTTGATACCAACTCAATCTCTACATGTTTATGGCATGTCACAGTAATCTTAGAACCTCATGAACTGGCCTTCCTAGTTACTTCTGAACGGAAAGACAGGGATTAACATAAAAAGTAAAAACGAACAACTGCAGGAAACGTGAGTTATGTGAGAGGCAACCTGTAAACGAGAAATGCAAATGGCTAGCAAACCTATGGAACAATACTCATTTGCACTAAGAATGAAGTATTACAAACTGAAACAACAATGACATGAACAATGTTCAACTATGGAGCTGGCAAAGGAAAAAAAAGTTAACAATGCTGGAGAGGATGTAGTGAGGTCAACACATGGCAGAAGAGTAAACTGGTTTAACTGGTATAGAAAACAATCTGATGGCTTGCTTTATCACCGAGCATAAAAGTCTCCCTGAATCTCCAGTTTTAGTCCCACGTAGGAGAAACACACACACACACACACATTTACATTTTAAATTTGAGCTCAAATACCACTCCTGTGTCTCAAGGCTTAAACTATTCTCAAGAGAAACACTGGAGCCTAAGGACGCCTGGCCCAGGACGCCCATATTCAGAAGAGAACATTTTATGCTCTCACATGTTGAAAGGAGGAAAGAAGGAAGGAGGGAGGGAGGGAGGGAGAAAATCATTCAGGATTCAAAGTAACCTGGTAGCTAATGGACCTTGAGCTAGTAAAAGAACTTCTTGAGTATGAGAATATCCTTTTCACAGAGTTACAAGGATCAAATGTGATAATGGAGGTGAAAGTCCTTTGTCAATAACAAGTCAGTGCACATGTTTTGAGATTCCAAAACTTTGATTTTTCACAGCTTCTCTGTTCAGTGTCCTTAGAAGTCCCTCTCAAAGCACTGCAGTACCCTATCACTTCAGCCAGTGGGCAAACCTCCTCTGACATGTTTTTTATTCTTACTAAATTTCCATGATTGTACCAGTTACATTGAATTTTACCCTCTGGGATAAGGATACCCGCAAACCCAAACCCCACCCTGGCCAATGCTATTCCAGCAGAGTAACATTAAAATGTTCTATTACATGTAAGTTACCCAAGGCAGAATGCCCATGAACATGAAGTCTTCAGGGAGAGACAAACCAGCACGAGAGCCTTGGACTCACGAGAGAGGTCTATTATTTAGAGAGATGGCACAGAGCACCTTAAGTAACCGTTCCTACCAAAGCGGAGCTTGGCGTGACACCTGACAGAGGCTTGCTCCTAAAAAAGTGTATTTAAAATTTTCATCAGACTGCCTTTATAAATAATTGAAACAGAATATTCTCCAAGTGAGGGAACAGTTTGTTAAAAAGAAGATTAAAATTTACAATTACCTTTTGAACCACCTTTTCAGGACTCTCTTTCTAGGCCTGAAGTGTCAAGCAAGTGTTTGGCTTTGAAATTAGCAAGAGTAATAGTGAATTTTCCCCGGTAGCCCAAGAAGGAGGTTTTCACTTTGCTAGGCTTTTTAATAATGGCAAGTTCCCATTATCAGAAGCCTTCGTCCTTCAGGCAATGGTAAAAAATGTGCTAAAATGACCGTGCGCGCTTCACTTCTGGACTACGCGTCAGTACACCGTGTCAAAATGCCTTTTGTTTTCCTTCTCAAGGTGATTAGGCTGGTGACGTGATGAAAGCAGAAGTACAGCAGAGCCACCGAGCCGGGAGCCCATTCATTTCCCTCTGCGGCACTGCAGATTCTTTTCGACCCAACTCCCATGTCCTCAGTGACCCCCTCTGAAACGCATGCAGTAATCCAAAGGGCAGATGAGGAGATCCACTGCTTCCATAAATTAAATACTATAATTCTGTTGGTCTCCAATATTAAAATGTTTCAGTCCTGGGTGTTTTAGAGAGAAGGGGTTATTTCAGAGGGTGGGAGCCTGCTGTGAATGCAGACAGCAATTTTATTGCTTGTCTAATGCTTGTCTATTTTCATAAAGAGAATTACGATGGCAGTGCAATTTCATTCTATATGCCATGGGTTGCAATACTGAAGTAAAAGTAGCCCTCCATCCTGGAATCTTTTCTCTCTCTGCATTGTTCAGTCTATTCTAACCCTGTCCCTGAAATTTATTTATCAAGAAGAGCACATTAGCTAAAAGGAGAGAAAAGAAAATCTCTAGGGGCAATATGGAACGCTCTCTCTCTCTCTCTCCCCCCATTCCCGTACCCCAGGGGAGAGAACAGAAGTACTCTTTGTCTGGTCACTATGAGAACCAAATGATAAAGCCTCACCTTTGAAGCAATGGTACATACTCATGGAGAAGAAATAGATGTGAAGAATATTTTACTTATTCTCCTATTACCCCACAGAGGCTGAGAGGATACCAGGCAAACACTGCTTCTCTACATTTGGGGGGCGTTAACTGAGCGTGTCAGCTTCATCCATGACATTTACCGATCATTCGTACTAAATTCCCATTGATGGATCATTTATCCCACCCCACACAAGGGTGTACACACCACACAAGGTTAAGGTGACAACCACAAAGCATTGCTGGCAATCTTTAACAGTCTGGGAATTAAAACAGAACCAGATTTTAAAATGCAATGAGAAATAAAATGCCTTGAAATCTTTTTGACAGTCTGGAAATGGACCTGTTCCTCTTCTAGTAACAACTGAACACTTAGGATGCTTGCATGTGTTTTAGAAGCAATCCATTGAAATTCTATATAGCTAAGTTTTTGATCCTTATTCTTGGTCAATGCATGTACTTTTGGATGATTCCCTAAGGGGGAAGTATTCCTTAAAAAGAAAACATAATTTTAAAGATCCTTCTTTGATCTTTGATCAGCAATGGTCCTGGAAATCCTAACACTGGCTGCTTCAAGTGGATGAGGGATGCTGACTGGGAAATGGCACAGAGGAACTTTCAGAGGCGATGAAATGTAACGCCTTGTTGGATGAACGGCTTAAACAACTATGCGTTTGTCAAAACTGAGTAAATATATATTTAGCATCACTGCATTTGACTAAAGTGAATTATAACTTGATTTAAAAAAATTCTCCTGGAAACATTAAAAAACAATAAGATTCTATGCACAGAGTTCCTTTCAGAATTTTCCAGACACACAATTGCAAGGCAAATCAGAAAGAACGCCTTTTGCTGTAAGTTCACATAAAAGCCGAGGCATTCCTGGTGGCACACGTCTCTGCGTTGGTGCCACAATTTACTAAGACATTACCATGAACGGTTTGCTGTTATGATGAAAGTAAATATTGCTGAGAATGCAATTAAAAGTGTTACATTAAATTGCAAGTTCAAGCTAGAATTCTGGGCTAGGCATTCCTGCCACATTCCCCATTACGACATGAGGGACCTCGGGACTCCCCAGCCATATCTGAAGTAAATTTCCCAGCTGTGGTCTAGAGCACAAAACACTGAGGCTAGGAAGGCCTCTCTTCATAAACTGTGTGCCTCATTTATGATAATTGGATAGTGAACCTCAAAGACAGATACATCAAGACACAGTTATCCTAATATAAAAGGACTCCTTTAAATTGTCAAGGGCCAACATGTATTTTGCAACATTCTATCCAGGGGAACTTCCTGTTTAACATAACTATCTATTACATTGAGCCATAGATATCTGTTTTATCTTTAAAAAAACAAACTGTGCACTGTTTTCTCTAATTTTATCTGTGTTGACTCTCAACTAAGCTAAACTCAGATTAGACGTCTGTTCATTTCTGCTAGAACTAATAACTGCAAATACTGATATGCAGTTGTCAAGCTAATGAATTTAAAAATACAGATATACAAACAGACACAAACACAACCACACAAGAATTAGGAAAAAATTAATCTCATGAATTTGGGGGTAATGACATTCCTTACGGGTATTTGGGCTTTAATACTTAAGCAACATTTTTCATCAGAATACTATGTACATTTCCCAGAAGTGGTTTATAAAAGGTCAGCCGAGCACACTTGATTTTTTTTTTTTTGCAGAAGTCTTTAAAATGCAGCTTCAAACTTGAACTATTCTTTCAGTAAAAGTAGCACATTTCAGAAAAGTGAAATCTAGTGCACGTTACTAGAATCAGTTTGGCAAACTTTCAGAGCGATTTTATTTTTCAAGTGAAATCAAGCCCATTTTTGTTAATGAAGGTATTTGTTGGAAACAACTGTTCTCCTATTAAATTGTTTTTCGGGATATTTTCTTTTTCATTTCTCTAAACTTCTGAAAATTAAACATTTAAAGATGGTTTGTGAAAGAAATGGATTGATCATGTAGTTTATTGTGGGCGATTTTCTTCGATTTTTCTACTTCTTTTTAAAAAATCACTATAAATACATTGTTCGCAAAATGGAAGGATACATTAAAGCGTGTCACGGTTATAAAGAGTTGATTGTGAATATAACAAATGCTTACAGTATATGGCTGGACAAGAATATAACATCACAGTTCTCACCATGAGGGTTGTCACAATCTAAAGTTCAGAAGCCTTTTCACTAGCATTTCTAAATTCATCATGTCCAATGAATAACAGCCTAGACCAAAAGCAATGGCTTCAACATGTCTCAAAATAATTCAGTAATTATTCTCTAGGTTTCTAATTGATCAGCTGAGTGGATCTCTCTGCTCTCGGGTGGTCCAAGTACAGAACTTCAATATCTCTGAGTTAATACTGAAAACCCAAGTTAAAAGTCACCATACAATAACATTTTTTACTTTGCAAAAATAGTAACAGTTGACAGGAGTAAGGGAAAGCAGGAAGATGGGAGGCAGCACATCTTGCATAAATGTAAGCCAAACCCTCTGCATTCCCACACAGCCTGCGGGAATCTTAGTTCCCCGACCAGGGGATTGAACCCAGGCCCTCAGCAGTGAAAGCACAGAGTCCTAACCACTGTGCCACCAGGAAAGTCCCTGCATGCCTTTCTTAATACAAGGTGTACCAGCCTCTCAGATGCCCACATCTGACATCTCCAACCCATCCTTCTTGGCTCCTTTCTTTTCCACCCCAATTAAGCCATCACGTCCGATCCATCCTACTTCTGAGAGTTTTTCTAGCTGTGCTCTCTCTACGTCATCTGCCCACACTTCTCAGTCTTCAGGAGCCACTTCAACGGCTGCACCTCTCTGCCCTCTGTCCTGAGAGACCTGCCCCTTCCAACGACCTCCATTCACTTTATACATTTTCTATATCAACTAGGAGACTATTTCAAGTCTTTGAAACTTGTCTCCTTTACGAAACTACGAGTTCCCAAAGAACTGGAAGCACGTCTTGTTCCTCTTTGCATTCCCAAGGCATATACATATTTGTTGAACTGAAATGTTTCTGAATCAAAACAATATGTATATTTCACAGTCACTGGACCATAACAAATTACTTCAGAATTTTATTCTTTTTATGCCCTATTAGTGGCTAATTTTTCTGTCAGAATAATTCCACATGGCTTAGTTTCTAAGGAATCAGTTCATAAAAGTTAGTCTCTAACAAGCCAAGTGTTTACCTATCAAATTGGTTAATCTGAAATATATGAAAAATCAACCTTTGATAAAGTTTACCACATTACACAATTTGTTCCTCTCTGGTATCCAACTGATAAATGAAGTGTTTCCGTCTGTTCTAGTGCATTCTAGTAAATGTTTTTACGATAAAGAAGATAAGAAAAAACAAAATGGAAGGGCAGAAGCCAAGCAGGAAAAAGGAGAGAAAGAACCATGCAGGACATATGGTTGGTACTTAATAACCACTTAGAAAATAACGACTAAGTATGAGGGATAAAGTAATGGGAGATATTACAATGGAAGATACAAAGTATTAGAAGGAACTAAGCTTTTCCATCTTTATAAATCTATTTTTAGGTACTGTTTATAAGTGTTCCAACGTATTCACCAATCAGCAAACGTATACACTGCATTTCAATGCCAACCAGAAGGCCAAACTGAAAGTTAAGAAGGAAGGATAAAATCCATATGCAAAACGGAAACAAAGTTCCCATGAAAAGGGACTGAACAGGCTCTCAACTGTCTTCTCCCTAAAACGACTGTGACCTTGGCCCCTTTTACAAATTAGTGGCAACAGCTGAGGCTGTGCTATATCAACGTCCACATGCCAACTACTATGTCAATTCAGGGTACCACATGATTCCTAAGTGGGGATCCTTAGGATTCCTTGATTAATTAATGCACCTAATTCCTAAATGGGGAATTAACGGGTCTTGCAACCGCCTCATGAGCGCCGGCTAAAGGAACAAAGAACACTGGGCTTGGAGGGAAGAAGCAACACGGGCACACCACTCTCTCCGTCTCTGTAAAGAGCTGGCATATGGGTGGACATAACAGGGTGCTAGATTTCGTCTCAAAATGAGAGTATATTCTAACATTTAGAACCGTCCGGAAACAGTGTGGGCTACGTTTAGAGGCAGGACGCTTGGACTCACAGGCGACTCACACACTGAGACTGACAGGCAATTCGTAGACTGTGTCGAGGAGAGGCAAGCTCTGCAGAGGGCAGCTCAGCGACCTCAGAGGCTCCTCCTCTCACCTCTAACGTTGCACAGCTCTAGACACTCTGCGGGGACTTTGCATACGACTGCACCCTTCAAAACCCATGCATGTGCCCTTGACGTAAGTCCTATAGGTTCAAATGTAGATTTCCACAGTAGCTCTTCATTGAATTGAAATGAAATGAAATCAGTCATTCACTCCTTCTAATGAAGTGAAGTGATTGAATCATATATTTTAATCTACAGTCCAAAAGAGTCACTTCTAATCCATTATATATGATTTGAGGGATTGGTATGAAAATGGAGGCATGATAAATGAAATTTTAAACTCAGTACTTCAACTTGTTGTAAACAATCACGTTTGTTATCTTAATCATGTAAATCACGGTACAATGTGAGCCTCCTACACGTGTAACATTTTAGTTATGTCGATCCATAGCGGCCCCCATCTAAACATTTCCTAAAAAAGCAATGGTGGCTTCCCTCTGACTAGGATGTGAAACTCTAAACCGGAGTTAAATTGAAAAGTAGTAAAGTTCTTTCTGTCTGTGTCAATGCCCCATTACATGGTGGAAAGTGGCAACCAGGCCAGGGCTTCTCCAGGGATGAGACTGCTGGCAGGTTGGGGTGTCCTTCCCTGGGCTCAGGTGGGCGGGGGAGGAGACAGCTTTGGCAAGTCAGAGTTGGGAACGCTCAGAACAAGAAGGTGAGTGCAATACACGATCCAGGGAGTTAAAGAGGCAGAGGGAGAAAAGCCAAGCACAAGCGATTGGGTCCTAGATGAGATGCTATATGATGAAAGCACGAGTTGTTTCCCAAAGCTCAATTTTATGTACTTTCCTATACTTGCTCTGGCGTACATAGCATGTGGAATGGTCCACTGTGCTTAGACAATCAGGAAATGGTAGAAAATTCAGGTAGAAATAATGCCCACTGAAGACACTGGAAATTAAAAAGACACTGTGACTCCAGAGGAGAAAGTGACGTCATAATTATAGATGGAAGGCAAGACCCTCAGAGGAAGCAAGGCTGAGAGGGTTTTAGAGACAGGGGGCACCGAGGACCTCCCCCTTGCTCTACTATTAGACCCCCACGCCCTCCCCAGCCGTGTTCTATCAATTCTAATACACCCTTGGGGAGACAGGCAGGGCTGTCCCAATTTCAGCACTGAAAGTCCTGCACGCTGGGGAGCCCCTCGGTCCTGGACAAAACAGGCTGGTCGGTCACACTATCCCAAGGTGAAATGTGACATGGCCTCTGCTCTGGCCAGCTAAGAGCCACGGGCCTAAGAACTTTCGACTGAAGGCTGGAGGAAGGGCACAGAGCCCTGGGCAGAGAGCTGTGTGGTCACTGCCATTTATTCATTTAACAGGACAGAGGCAAGGGGGCCTGGGGGGGACGTGCTATCAATCAGTAATGACCTGGATCCAAGGAATTTGTAGTCCAGCAGGGGCGTGAGAGAACGCTGGGAGCTGGGAAGGCCTCTCCATAGCACTGTGCCACGGGCCTCAATATAAAATGCAAGGAAAAAGCAGCTGAAGTTGCAAACTTACGGGCCTTGCCAAGATTCAAAATCAAGACTTGTAACTTTTCATCGAGAGCTATTCATTTACAAAAGAATGTAATTTCATGGCGAGTACCTTAAGTTTCCTAAGAGGTACAAAGAGTTGTAATAGTTAAGAGGAAAGAGACGACTTCCAGCTGGTGAACCAGTGTCCCAGGAAGAAGGTGGGTTTGGAGATGAGCCCTGGCACTTGGAAGGGGAAGGGGGGAAGGAGATATTGCAGGTAGAGCGACATGAGATCCGTGGTGGGAGATAGGAACATGCTCTGGGAAGCGGGAAAGAGAGTCATTCCAGCTAGAACCAGGCTTAACTAGTGGATCTGTGGGAAATGACGTTGCAGATGCTGGCTCTGGTTTGAGAACGGAGGACCCCGAATGTGATGCTAAGGAACCGCCAGAAAGGAGAAGAGGTGAAAATGAGAACACCGTGGTTTCAGGAAAAGATGAAGCCGCACTGTCCTTTGTGCCATTTCTCATAATAACAAACATTGAAATGAACTCAATATATTAAAAAAAGGGATCAGTTGGATACAATGTGGTACATCCATTAAGTAGGATACTATATAGATCCACTGAAAGCCTTACAGAAATATATTTATTGACATGAACATACGTTCATATTGTATTGTTCAGTGAGAAAAAAATGAGGTCACAAAATAGGAGATACCGCTATTGCCTCCTTTCTATTAATTCTGGGGGAAAAGGGCAAGAGAAGGAAAGGAAGAAAAGGGAAAGAAAGAGGAAAGAAGACACTAAGTATATCCACGCATAGAAAAAGACTGGGAAGACATATTTCAAAAAGGCCACAGTAATGCTCTCAGGGCGATCTTGGCCTCCCTGTGTGGAATGTCGTGTTTACAATGGACAGCAATGATTTACACTGTAAGAATAACTAAAAGGACTCAGAGAACATCCTAGGAGATGACAAGTAATACAGCAGGGGGTAAAAGTGGCACAACCGGCATTAAATACTGTCAAAGGCTCTCAAACAAGTCTTCTGTGATTGGACAGTAATATTTAGCAAGACACCCTGTCTGTCCGTGGTTTGCCTACGTCTCTTTCTTTGTCCCTGGGAAACGTGTATCAGAGACAGGCTCTGACACACTTAGAGGAGAGTCGCTAAAACTGAACTTGCGCTGGCTGCTTTCCTCCAGGTGGATCTCACTCCGGGAGCCAAGGAGCAGCTACCAGTGCGAGACCTTTAACGGGAAGGCAAAGGTAAACCCATGAAGGCCGACCCAGGGAAAAGGACTGGATTCTCACTCAGCCTGGCAAGTCCACCAAGCAGACGGAGACACCTGCGTTGGATGTTGGGTGCCCCGTGCTGAGTGATCTTGGGAAAGCCCTGCACCTCCCAAGGACCCCAGTGTCCCACACCACCTTCAGTGACCACCTTCAATGCTCTAGCCACAAACCACATTTCTTCCTAATGGAAACTAATGAAATCTGGCTCCGGGTTTAACTGTCCTCTGTGGAATCTGTCTACCTATGGCATGAACATATATATATATATATATATATATATATATATATATATGAAATGTATATGTATAGAGAGAGTATATAATATAGATGTAAATATAAAATTATTATTACATTTTATATAAATATCTATTTTTTCTCTACATACACATATACTCTTTTTTTTTTTTGCGGTACGTGGGCCTCTCACTGTTGTGGCCTCTCCCGTTGAGGAGCACAGGCTCCGGACGCGCAGGCTCAGCGGCCATGGCTCACGGGCCCAGCCGCTCCCCGGCACGTGGGATCCTCCCAGACCGGGGAACGAACCCGTGTCCCCTGCATCGGCAGGCGGACTCTCAACCACTGCGCCATCAGGGAAGCCCTACACATATACTCTTTACTTTTTACCCCCTGCTTTATGATTAACTTCAGCAAACTTAAGTTCCCCATTTTAACTGACAACTCTCACTAAATATGCTCAGGCTAGAACAAGACTCTCATTTCTTCCAAGTGGACCAGGGAAAGAGGAAAGGAGTGGGGAAGTGGGAGGAATTAACATTCGTTGAATCACTGCTCTGTACCAGATACTTCACGATCAATTTAATTTTGTCTTCATAACCTCTCTTTGCACTGGGTGTTATTAAGGAAGAGGGCACGGAGGCTCAGAGAGGTTAAGTAACCACCTTGAGACTACTCAGCAAAGAAGTGACAGTGGTGAGATTCAAATCCAAGCCTGTGTGACTCCACAGCTCACAACCAGACCATTCGCTCTTTCCACAGAAAATCAGTTTTCCTATTATTTCAGAGATCCCCAACAGCACTTAAAAAAAAAAAAAAAAAGAGGCTGGATTAGGCACTATAGGCAGACACAGCACAGATCGTATTAATAATTTAGGTTCCACTAAAGCTGAAATGAAGCTCTAGGAAAGCAGGTCAAAGCCCAGAATGCCGAATGCACCTAAGAACACTCTCCCTTCCTGACACTGCAAACCAAATCCTAACTAATCCACCAGAAAATAAAAAGATCATGCTCATCAAATGCCAAATGGATGGCTACATAATTATTTTAATCTTATCCCACAGAAAATCCACTAAAACGTGTTATGTAAAATCAAATGACAACCAGCCAGTGAAGACAAGGCTCCTCCATGGAAAGCTCGGAAAAAGACCAGGATCTGGACCCACACACAGAGGAACAAGAGAAAGCCCGGCTGTGTTAACCACACCAAATGTCTGCAGAGAATCTCCGCCAGGGCTCACATTAACCAGGTCATAACACAGTCACCAGGGAAAATACCTATTTTCAATGTATTCATGGTCACCCTCAAAGATCCAATTTCAGCTAAGACAAGGCACAATCAAAACCTTTTGAAACGAATCACAGACCGGAAATGAGAAGGATGATGGTGATCACTAATGAAGACAAGCGAATATGTGCATTTCACATGCCTGAATTACCAGTATTAATGCATTAATTCCATTTGGAATGAATGTGGATGGAATCAATGTGCATAACGAAACCATTTATTTTTAGATGGCAAACAACGACGCCAGACGAAGAGGCCTAGTAAAGCGGGATCGTTAACAATGGCCATTCTTCAAAGGGAAGAAATTAACTGCATTCAGCATTTTTTTTTTTTTTTTTTTTTTTGCGGTACGCGGGCCTCTCACTGCTGTGGCCTCTCCTGTTGTGGAGCACAGGCTCCGGATGTGCAGGCTCAGCGGCCATGGCTCACGGGCCCAACCGCTCCGCAGCACGTGGGATCTTCCCAGACCGGGGCACAAACCCGTGCCCTCCGCATTGGCAGGCGGACCCTCAACCACTGTGCCACCACAGAAGCCCTGCATTCAGCATTTTTAAACATCAGTATGGTTATCCTCCTGTTACTTTAGGGTGGGCAAATGTATTTTGAGTGTTGACAGAGCTAAGTAAATATACTCATGATGTTGCTGAATTAGGCGGCCGTGACCAAGCCACTTGCACACAGGGACAGCAGGTCTTCACAGGAGAGGGAGGGAGCGGTGGGCAGTGTGGGGTTCAGTGACCTCAGAACCTTCCAGCACATCCTCTCTCCTTCACCTCTCAGCAGCCAGGTAGCAGGAATGTAGCCGGGAATTATGAGACTGGACATGTTGAGGATTTACTAATAGAAAACAAAATGCATTGTTCAAGGTCATGGCTTGGACAAATGTTGCTTCCCTGGACTATTGGAAACCCATGGTGCGAATGTCAGTTATGATCTTTTTGTACCTGATTCAAAATTGCTGTGCTTTGCAATAATACTTAAAGTCCCCGTTTAACACTGGAAGGTAAAAACATAGAGCTTAAGTCATGCATCATTATTTAAAAAGCACTTCTTATCTAGTACTTACCACATAAAACAAATGAATGATAACATTGGCGACAGGGAGGCATAAAAATGATTTAGAAACTGATTAGAAAGTAAAATAACGAAAAATGAAAGTAAAAGGCTTCTCCAAATGCGAGAAGATTACATGACTGGTGAGTAATCTGTAGGCAGAACAGTGAAATAGGGGTGGGGGAAGGCCTTCGAGTCTGACAGCCATGGTTCAAGTTCTGCCTCGCCTTTTTGCTCTCTGTTACTTATAAATTCAATGTCTGAGCCTCATTCTCCTGATCTGCAAAATGAGAATAAAGCCACCTAACTCAGAGGGTTCATGTAAGTATTAACAGAGATAACAGCCTTTGGCACCTACCAATTATTTTACTGTAAATGGCACCTAACTTTTTATTTTATACTGGAGCATAGCCGATTAACAATGGTGTGATAGTGTCAGGTGCACAGCAAAGGGACTCAGCCATACGTATGCATGTATCCATTCTCCCCCAGACTCCCCTCCCATCCAGGCTGCCACAAAACATTGAGCAGAGTTCCCTGTGCTATACCGCAGGACCTTGTTGGAACCTAACTTTTGCTAGTGAGTTTCCTGTTGATTCACTCTGAGGCTCGCTAGTAAAGCCTAAAATCATCTATTCTAACTAATACAATTTTTGGAGACTCCGATTTTTACCAACTCCCCTCCCCAAATTAAAGTTTTTTACCCATTGTTCTTATTGTCAAGGACAAAAAGGAGTTATCACTTCATAAGGCCTAAGAGATCTTTTCTGTCCTGATGATGACAAAAGAATCTGGCAAAGCAATGGTGACTCAAATTCTAACATTTTGTCTACGTCATCAGCTGAAGTAGATTTTTGATGCTGGTGTTAATTTCTTACCATCCTACAAAACCGTATTTTAATTTTTAATCTCTGAAATTTCATCTGTTTTGAGGCCCTGAGTGGGTTATTTAAAGCCAGCTTCTTCCACAGTTTTCTTATTAAAAAAATGATAAGCATGAGATGGAAGGCATCAGCAAACACGTGGGAATATACTCATTTCAAAACCCAAGAAATTAGCCAACGCAAAATGATTTCACCGCTTATCTTGGAAAATACCAACATTTGGGAATTAATTATATTTACATTACTTTATTGTACCATTAGCACGATTATGATTTTGTTAAGGTGGGATGCATTTCAAGTAAATGTGTGAAGTGAAAGTGGCTTGAAGTTATGTAAATTGATTTATCACATTCAATATTACCAGCCTCCCATGCTCCATGCCCCATTTTGTACTTTTCTTTTGGTGGGGGAAGAGATAAATCACAAGAGGCATCCTATTAGGAATTTTCTAGGGAGCAGAAACCCCAGCAAGGCATCCCATAGTCCAGGAAAGACTGATTTCAGTATTCCGGGAAAACTGTGATCAGGCTGATCTGGGTCTGAACTCGAGCTTTATACTTGCCAATTGTGCAAGCCTGGGCTTGCTGAAACTTTCAGAGTGTAACTCCCCTAATACAGAGAATGAGGATAATACCACCCATGCGTGAGGATTCAATACGATGCTCAAAGCACTTGATAGACTGTCCGGCCCACGGTAGTTCCTCAATGAATTATAGCTCGATAAATGAAAGGGTAAATTATATTCCATATACTTTTGCTGTTCAGTATCTCACTGTACAGTCCTCTTCAAAAAGTGAAAAAAAATCACAGAGTCTTTAATAAAAATGTCTTAGGAGAGAAGTCCAGGTTTCAGGTTCGGTTTTTCTATTTGGTTTAGGGTGAAGGAGAGAGTTTAAACACACAGGTAATTCTTAGTGGCAGATACTGAACTGGGCCAATCTGGTCCAAGGCAGGGTAACATGCTGTGTCTGACTGAAAATGGTAGAGGCCCTTCCCGGTGGCAGTGTGCGAAAGCAGGGAGAAGACAATGTGCTGGAAAAGGAAGACAGTCCACAGGCCACTTTGGGTTCTGAAACCAGGTATAAAAGGTGATGACTTTATACTGGCCAGATTATCCACTCTTCCTTCGGTCCCCAACTATCCTGCAACTCTCTTTAATGGCCATGCTCCCTAGAAGGGGTGATAATTTACTTGGTAATGAAATACAGTATATGTATCTTATAGACATATTGTACAGGTAACGTTTTGTTTCTTCTCATTAATTATAATGTATAAACTCTCCGGTGAAGATTGTTTCATTCAGCCCAATTAAGTACTTTCCCTCTATAAATATTTCAACCTTCATGCCCAAATCTGCAAAATAAAGTTCATTTGCTAAAAGAATTATCTGATGCCTCTATCTGTACATATGGTTCTTAAGCTTTCTTTAATATCTACCTAGGCTATCATTTAACTACTGAGAGAAGCTAATTAATAATAGTGTTAATGAATGGAAAACGTATTTAACATATGAGTCTTTGGGAGGATTTCTCAAAATGACAGATGTCAACTCCCTGAGGGCTACAGAAGAGTTTGCAAAGAGCTGAACTGCAGGACTCAAATGACTGTTTGAGGATACAAGTCTATGAGTAAAATTTCATTCATCAAGTAATTTGAGTACTTCCTGGGCGTAAAGCTTCTTCAAAACATTCCCCCTTTTCTTTTTCTCAGTTCCTCTGCCCCCTTCTTGGCTACAGTCACTTGATTACGTTTGAGAGCCCACACTATAAGGGAAGCTAGGAGACCTTGTAAGGGCTCCCTTTATGCCAGGAACTTGGCAAAACGCCTTTACGGTATTTCTACTCTTAATGATATGTATGCAAGTAAAGGATTAATAGCCCCATTTGACCAAGGTAGAAACTGAAGCCCAAAGAAATTTAGTTTAAGGCCACACAGCTAATGAGAAGTGGCTGCCATGTGAACTCACATCTAGCCCCAAAGCGCATTCTTTCCAGAACCATGAACTGTAGTACTTAGCTCTCTCCCCACATCTTTCTCCTTATTGCTTGCCTACTTTGTTTTTAATCCTCTACTAAACAAAATTGCCCATTTACCTCTTCCACTGTCTAGAGTTCTTACAAAATTATCTTTCATTAGGATAAAAGAATGCTGTTTATATTAACGTCACAAGGGTCTTGGGCATCTACATGTAAATTATAAATGTTTCCATGTCACTGACTTCCAGTCACTAGAAAATCTTGGGCTTCTTTCCATCCAACCCTCTCTAGCCAACCCCTCTCTCCCAGTCCTTTTCCAGGCAATCCGCATATCCTTCTCATATGGTGATGGTGCGAGTTGCCTTTTGTTCTGCCTAAAGGCAAGCCCCAGAGCTGGCAGATATGAACATTAGTCTCTACCCATTCTCATGGGCTTCATCTAAATTCAAACGGAACTGGTGATATGATCCTCATTAGTGGAAGGCCACCTAAGACTGAGAAATAATTCACTGGAACCAACTAAATCTAAATTGAAATCTACACATTTTATAGGCAGCTCCTATATTTGGCAATGATGGACTTTTCTAGTTCATGACACCACTTTGGGTCCAGGAAAGCATAATCTTGAGTGAATGGGATAAGCGCCAGAAAAAAGTGATTTATATGTAAAAGATTCAAGCTTGATTTCCATTGCTTTGCTTTCAACTCTTCTGCTTTTCATTTGTACAAACTAGAAACAACAATTTGGGTAAAATTAGAGCAGACTGCTTGTTTCCAAATGTTACCTTTCTATAGAAATATCTCTAGAATAAAGTTTGGATTACGTAACTGACAGTGTAACATTGTATTTAGACATTCTCTTTCAATATTTAACCTATATATTAGTCAATAGGTATAAGCTAATGATTCTTTTTATTTCCAGTGACTGAATTTCCCTTAAAAATTCTTTTAAATGTAGAATTACACTAACTTAATTGTAATGGTTTACACAACGTTTAGACTTTGCAGTTAAATTTAAATGATTAATTTATAAAACTCCCAATTACTAAATAACTTTTAACATTTCAAAGGTGATAACTCTTCTCTTGACATAAGAATTCACCATAGATGTCTATTAATAAGAACCTCCCTTAAAATAATCTCTTCTGTAGAGGTTCTGATGGCCCAAGCAAGGGACTTACAACCACAGAGACCCTGGCCTTAAGCCCAGCTATTTCTGTAACTGAGGCAAGTTACATAACAAACTTAAGCTTAGGCTAATACCTCTGTACATGTGGATAACATTATGGAATAGTGTTGACATAAATTCAGATAAGATGAGGAATGCAAGAGGCACTCAGCCCATTGGAGGCCCACTAAAAAATACTCATTTTCTACTTCAGTCCTTCACCCCGACCTGTGTAGAGTAATACAAGCAGAATCCCAAAGAGAGCAAGCAGATGGACCTACAGCTTCCATCCTTTATCTTACCAGTTCCCCGTACAGGGACAGGCACAATGGAGGTGCACAATACATTTGTATTAAATGAACAGATGCAGGTAAAATGTGATATGATTGATGCAAACTTTTCTTATAACTGTAAAGAACTTAAAACACTGCCAAATCCTCATTTTCCTCAAGCATACCTATGAAAAGGTAACACTTTTCCATATTGAAATTCAATAAAACACACATACACACACAATAATATACCATCATGCCAAAGGAAAATTAAAAGACAGGAAAGGTCAAGGGCCTGGAGAGTGAGGAAGGAACAGTTCAATCGCTGCAGTATGTCGGCGACAAAACTAACAAAAAGAACTTTAAAATAACATATTTGGACATTAATAAATGTAGAATTTATCCCTAACGTGATCCTGTACTGGTTATAAAGGTAATTGATCAAGAGCAAGCCAGTGTCTTAAGTCTTGGGCTTTACTGGGGAGGAGTATTATATACATCTATTTTGTAGTACTAGGTTATAAGCAATCATTTCGAAGCCATAATTAATCACATTATGATACACTGCTATAAAATCATTCCTGATCTATGTTCGGCATAAAGGTACGAGTTATTTTGGCTCTAATCTAATAGCATCACGTTTTTTTGTTTTTTTTTTTTTTAACGAACAGATGACTTTACTGAGGAAAAAAATTGTACCGTGATGGTAACAGAGTACAGAGAACCAGTCGGCTGACAAGTCTTACTGCACCGCCTCCCGACGCCTAAATCTCTGGCACACCAAAGGACAAAGGTTTACAGCCTTGCCTCTGAGAGAGCTAAGCCTTCTTCCATCCATCCCTTTCCAAATGGGGAAGAGTGAAGACAGGGCAGCAGCAGCCTGATGTGCTCCTATAGGGAGCTTACCTGCCCCGCTTCAGTGAGCTGACTTGTTGGCACAATCCTTCTTGAAGCCTCAGGTTGGAAACAGTCCATTCATCCTTCTGTTTATGTGTCTGTTCATTATGGACAGACACAACAACTACCACTCTCTGACTCTTACTTTGTGCCAAGCGCTGTTCCATCCTAATTCACTGGCATCTTATTACAACCCTGTGGCTAAGTACATACCGCTATTGTTTGCATTTTGCAGGTGAAGAGACTAAGGCATCGAAAGGTTAAATAAATCCCCCAAGAACACAGCAGCTAAGCGACAGCACCAGCCCCTGAACTCAGTCTGACCCTACAGTCCATGTTCCGAAGCATGATACCGCCTCTCATCCACCCATCCGTCCTGCCAGCCACCCAGCCACCTTTCTCCCTCCCTCCCTTCCCTTCCCCCCACCCTCTCACTGAACCACCTGCTCTGCAAGCCTCAGTTTGGTAGTAGGTGAGTACGATACCACCTCTGCCCTCAAGGAGCTCATAGTTTCGTGGGTAGGACACACATGTAAACACATAATTACAGTGCAGAGTGTCAAGTGTGTTGAGAGAGAAACCGGGCTCCCTAGGTATCTGGAGTCTATGGACTCAGCAAAGCAGGAAACAGACTAGGTTCCCTTTGTCCCAAAAAGGTCCATACAATCCTCTTCCCCAAAGTCCAGGTGCTGCAGTAAATGCCTCACCTCGCCTGGCATCTCACATCATGGGTGCCACAGGTACCTAGGTAACCAGGCATGGGAGAGCCTGTAAAATGTCAGGAAGCACCAAGCTTCTGTGGCAAGAGATCACACTCAGTAGTTCAGGTCTCCCGAAATCTGTTCTCAAATCCTTCAGTTGCTTTAACTCTTAAAGAGACTGAGAGAGTCTCATTACAATAAACCCAGACTGACAGATTCCGAAGTCCTATGACCCAAGTTTAAGTCTAGGCCCTCCAGTTACTAGCCATATGACCTCAGGCAAGTTACTTAGTCTCTTTAAGCCGTGGTTTTAGCTATGAAAAATGGGGATGAAAATAATACCTGCCTCATAGAAAAGTTGTGAGAAAAAAATTGGATAATCCATGGGACTCACTCTGCACACTGCCTGGTACACAGCAAGCACCTCAGACACTGTTATGTTTTTACAGCAACATGTCTTTGAGGGTTTGATATCCTGGTGTTGGTAATTTTTCACTTTATTTTTCAAAATTAAAAAAAAAAGAAATTCCTGAGGTAGAACATTAAAATGTATTTCAGAGGGTAAGAAAAAGAGGCTCACTATGATACTGGATTACTTAGAGATATAAAGCCTGTTATTCAAGGTTCCAGATGTTTAGAAAATGGCTTATCTTTTAGAAGATTCTCTGACTCGAGCCCACTTTGATGTGTAGCTGTGAAACATTAACTACATACACAGTACAGTGTAGTAGTTAAGAACACAAGCTGGAGAGTTAGGCTACCCAAATTGCAATCTCAGCTCTGTCATGAATTAGTGTGGAGACTTTGAGGGAACAGCTTAAAGGCTCATGCCTCAGTTTTCTCATCTGTAAAATGGGGATAATAGAAATACTTTCTTCGCAGGGTTGTTGTGAAGATTAAATGAGCCTCCACCTAAAAAAGCAATTTAATAACACCCTACCCGGTGCATTTTTTTAAGAGGTCAAGAAATGTCCTGGGAGAAAAGAAATGAATCTGGGAAATTTAATTCTTCATCTTCCGCTTCAAGCCAGAAACTTGGCAGTTACCCTAGAATCCGATCTCTCCCTCTCACATCCTACACACAATCCACTGCCAAGTTCTACTGAGTCTTCCTCTAAATATCTCTCGTATGCAACACCCGCTTCTCCATTGGCATCATCTCTGCCCTGGTTCAGACCCTCAGCATCTCTCATGCCTGCATCACCGTCGGTGCTTCCTGACGGCTTTCCCAGCTGCTGTCTGCAACACTGATGCTTGAGGGATGGTTCTAAACTCAGAAAATTCTTCGGTCTCCTCTCCCTACCATCACCACCAAAGGTGATTTAAGTCCGTCTCTCCTTTGAGCAGGTTAATTTCCAATCCCGTAAGATGGCAAACAAAGACTTTCGTGATCTGGCCCCTGACTACTTTTCCAGCCATTTTTCCTGCCATATACTCATGTCCCCTTTTCTCCAAAATACCGTTTGTTTCTCACACACCTGAATGTTCTCTCATACTTGAACAGCTGTGGGCCTGGGATTCCTGTCCTTCTGCTTGTCTATCTCGCTCACTCCTCCTCCAAGGTTCAGCTATGCTGAGAACCTTCTGTGAGCCCATTCGAGTTGAACTGGGGGTCTTACTGTGGCTCCTTATCTGTAGGGTATCTAATGGTGCTCTTCTCTTCCTCCCCGCTCTGCAGGGAGCTACCATACCGTTGCCACTCTGCCTTGTTTAGCTTTGTCTCCAATGGGGAATGCAACGGCTGATGCCAGAAATCACTCAATAAATATTTACTGAATGAATGCACGAATGCAGAAATGAAGCCGTGAAATAGTCACTGCTGCTTTGCCACTGAACAGCTGTATGAGTTTGACACCAATATCAGAAAGGATATTAATCACAGAATTAACTGCTACTTTATCCTGGTATATTCCTGTGTCAGTCATACAGAGAGAGAAGGGAATTCCATAAATGTTTCTTTTTTTTAGTATAAATTTTCATGAGTCACCTCAAAGTTGTTGCTTTTTTTTTTTTTTGACAGGATGTATTAAGTACATACAAGCCTACATAAAAAATACTGAATAAATAAAGGTCGATTCTCCTAATACTCCTCAATATTGAAATGTATGTTATAGCTCATGTGGAGAGAGGGCAAACCATGTAGGTAATATGGCACCAGAAGCCAACAGCAACAAGGAAAGTATGGGGCTGAAGAGCGTTTGTGAGTCTAACCCTTGTGGGTTCATGGTGGCTTGGACCCTCTACTGACCACCACCTGTGCGCCAGGGACCTGCTGGGTGCAGGAGATACAGAGTTCCTCCCTGCAAGTTGCTTAGTGAGGGCACAGATCCAATACGGACCCACCCAAAGCTGCTGTCTACCTTTGTCATGCCTCCCACTTGCTGCCAAACTAAGTCCCTCAGGAGAGAAGGAGGATGAAGGGGGACATATATCAGGGAAGGGCAGTGGGAAGTGTGGGTAAGGAACTTTTACACTAGATACGCATTGAAACTTTTTTTTTCTGCTTAAAGTCAGAAAACTTAATGATAAATGATTAAGGGTTCATCTATCTAGACGAATTTCCTTTCAACAAACAGGAAGATTTTCTTTTTCTTGACACGAAAGTTGTGATGCCAAGAAGAAAATATATCATTATTAAAATTCAACTAATTATAAATTCCTAGAAGTTTCCTACTTTTTGACAGCTAATCACTTATTCGTGGTTCTCAATATTCAAAATATCCAAATGTACAACTCACTGGGTTTAAAAACACTGATGAAACCTGAATCCTATGTTCATTTGACACGTGTATTATGATTTGATTATAATGCTTAGTAACGTCCCGTACTGTAGGATTCTGTGTCACAGAGATATAATCAAGAAAAGTTCACCTTCGGCTTGCTCAAACCTGAACTGCAGGGGTACCATGAGTCAAATTCCTTATTTTATAAACTAGATACTCTTAAGTTTTTCTTCTGTGTTTGGTGATTTTATGAGAGTGCTCACTCTTCCCTTATGTAATTAAAAGATCCTAGAGGATATTTCTGCATATGAGGAAGAGCAGTGATTCCCATAGCAACCCACAACGTATTTAAAAGCAGCTTTTCCAATTGACATGGGGCTGACAACATGCAACAAAGTAGCCCAGAAGCCTGAATTAGGATTTTAGGAAAAGGTAGGAAAAAGAAACTCAAAGTTGAAACAATTCACTCTGGAGAGAGTAAGTGTTACATATGCTATGTCACGAAGGAGATCTAGATTGTGTCTTCAAAGTCGTTTAATCTTAACTTTGCAAATTAGAAGCAGTCCATGCGATCATTTGACTATGAATTAAATCTTCTGTAATACAGGTACCTTTGATAGGGAATATACACACTATATTGTGTTATGGATTAACAAGCGCAACAGCAATGAAAGTGTTATCCACCAGCCCCTTTCTGGATCTCCTCTGTGAGTGCCCCGAGAACAAAACATTTAAATCTGCCTGCACGTTGACAATAGCGATATTGATATTTCTCCATGCTCCCTTCTGGTTGCTAAGAGATTTACATTGGACAGACTCTGTTGTACTCATAACAAAGCATTTTGGTCCACAAAGCATTTGCTTCAGCTCAGTGACCCCAGAAACTCCCTTTGCCTCACCCCTTCCCTCTTTTGCTTCTAAGTCAAATTGGGGGACGAGGCACAAGCAACGGACCTGGCATTGCTCCCACAGGAAACTGCTATCCATAAGCCTGGCTTGGCTAATAACTCTTAAGTACACTATCGACATCAATGATGAAACTGTATCTTTATACAGATGTATGTTCCTGGCCTCGTGTTTCTCAGAAGCTAGCTTACCATGGAGTTGGGGTGGGGGGGAGATGTGCAGAGAGGGGTCAAAACTACAGTGACCAACCCACAGACAAACCTAACTTCAGTAAAATTAGACCAGAACCTAGCAAACCATGGCGATCTCACAACAGCTCTGCTGTGCGAGGCTTTGAAATACACTTGCGGAGAATTTCCTCACTTAAGCTTGTACTTCCATGAAAATACGTTCAAGAAGTTTATTTACAAGAATCCCGAAGCAGGAACCATCTATATTTAACATCTTGCAGCAAAACCACTGCAGCCCTCCAAACTCAGTCTCAGAAAGTCTGCCAGGTAACAAAAGGCAGAGGGTAGATCCACACTTGGAAGAAAATGGCAAAGGCACCGAAAATATTCATGCTCACTCCTGAGAAAACGGGCATGTGGCGGATGAAATCTGCATGTCATTTGCCAAGCACAGGCATCACTGCTCAAAGCAAATGAAGATGCTCTTTCCTTTGGGAACTCTCACAAAGAGACATAAAAATGCTTTATGACCTATTCAGGTCACAGAGTTTTAGTCAATTTTTATTAATTGTCAAGGAAGAAAAGTGCTTTGGGGCCTCACTCCCCCGGTCGCTTTCTAGGAGTCATATTTAAGGGCACAGCCACCAAACAGTAAGTACTCCCAGGCTGTAATAAAACACAACTGACCTAGAATAGTCCTCCTATTTGCTCCCTTGCATTGGAACATCAGTAGAGGAGGATCGATGCCCATGCTTTGATCCAAAGCAATCAGTGTTGAAGGCTGCAAGTCCCTGCCCTGTCACGGGAATTCCTGCATTCAGGATAATCACTCCCAGGCAGCACAGAAAGACCAGCCTCTCTGGTTTTAGCTGCACTTAACAAAAGAAAGTTATTTCCAGCAGTTTATGTCCATTGCACAACCTACCTAAAAGTACCTTATAGAAACGAGAGGCAGAGGGAGAGAAGAAACAAACAAACAAACCAAAAAAAAAACAAAGCGGGAAGTGACTTTTCTGTTACATCTTTAAGGTCACAGATCTGCCTGAGAAATGCACACATGTGACACAGTTCTAGCACAAAAGCTCCTTTTCCACGAGACAGAACTGTTAGAAGTAAAAAGGCTCGTTCTCCAGCCTCTCCCTCAATCCTAAGCCACCGCAGTGCATTTCACCTTGACCGGGCTGGAAAGAAACTCCTTTTAACTCCCTTGCAACTCCTTTCTGTGTCATGGAAGCGTGCCCATGCCTATGTAAAGTGCAAGGCTTCCGCATGAGCACTGCAATCATCCCCACACAGGATAAAATCTTCCCTTGTCTTGCCCACCCTACACCGGTTGTCCACCATAGGGTTTCTATCGTCTGTTCCCGACTTACACACCCAACTTACACACCCAATTTACACTCCACACAGCATGTAAAAATAGCCCCGAATGCTTCTAACGGATGCCAAGAGGAGATTAAAACAAAAAGGATCCAGGCAAGATCTAGGCGCTGGCATACATAGCTACCTTTTTCTTCCGATCCCGGGACCGTTTGCGGTGTTTCCTTTTTTTCTCAGTCTCTTCTTCAGCATTGATTTCTAAATCCCTGTTTTTCTTTAATTGTGAGGCTGCATGAGCCATAATGCATTGAAAAAGATCCTCTCAAGCACGCAGGGCTTCCTGGTAGAAGGTGATATCTTCAGGCACCTTTAATCAGCCTTCCAGCAGCATTTCAATCAGTGGAGAGAAACCTTGGACCCGAAGCAGGAAGACATTCAAAATGCCAAGATGCTGGGGAAGCTGAAGCCTTAAAAACCCCAACGGCGGTCTCCAGACTTAATCCTACACCTCCCTCTACCTGAACCTTTACACGAGAGTGCAGCCATCGTAATGCATTTAGCGTAGTGAAAAAGACAGCTGGGACAGAGGAAGCTGTATTATGGCTGTATCCCCTGCCACCAGCTGGAAGTGTCTAAGTGATTCCTCGGAAGGGGGAATGCTGCAAAGGAGGCTTCTCCGAAAGGAAAAAATCAAGAGTCACCACACATGCAGGAGCAAAAATCCAGCACTAATTCTGAAAACCTATTTTAGAATCCTTCGAAAAAAAGACAGGGCTGCAATTTATACATCACCACTAGGTCTGCACAGAGCAGAATTTAACCCATAATAGAATGGAGCAGTTCCTACTTTAGTGTCACTGCGGATGGTGACAAAATATATAAAATAAGGTTTTACACAAGACACTCGATTTTGCTATGGAGATACTGACTGCATGATGGGGAAAACAATGCATGCATTGCCCGTCTCCACAGGGTGTCCTTTATGCTGAACTATCAGCCTAAATGCATTTTATGGGGGAGGATGCACAGAGGGGCCTGTTGTCTCTTAAAAACAACATGCTGATTGCAACACATCATACAGCAAGCCGTGAGCATGCCGGTGTATGGAACAGATGCCTGATTCGGAGGAGTCCCCAGGACCCCCCTCTCCTGCGGTCCGAGGGTCAGAGAATGGGAAATCTGTGCTGTAGTCAGGGGTTCTGAGTCGCTGAAATGTGGACTTGGCGTTCATGTCAGGGGGTGTGCTTCCATCACCTTACTATTTTTGCCACCTGAGTCCTCAATGACTGCAGCCTCTGAATATTCATGATGTGAAATAAAGTAGCAGCAGTGCTCAAGGCCTGCTGGGCTATCTTCTGCTAGGATGGACACACGCACTGGAAGAAATTTACTCAGTCAGGAACCGTTCCCACACACAAACACATGGTACCCACGCAGCTTTAGCAAGAAATGGCTGAAATGTCAGACTGGACCTAAAACCTTTTGGGTCCTGGTGAGAGAACCTAAATCCACCCAGAAAATGAGCAGGAAGGAAAAAGATGATGCTTCATTGAAAAGATTCCGTGTGTGTGCTTCTAACACTCAAGGCCCTTGATTTTGGAGATCAGTGCATTTGACTTTGCAGGACTGGCTGTTAAAAGGTGTGGAGACTGAAGCACAAGCGCAGAGGTGTTGTGCGAGGATGTGGTTGGGGGTCTCTGGAGCTGCTGCCCACCTACTTCATTAAGGGCCCCAAATGTGAATTCCTGCCAACGACTACTCACTGTATGTCTGATTTGGAGATCAAGGGCCTTCCTCCTTCCTCCCTTGCAGGGGGTCTTATTTTCCGCTGGGCAGTGACAGAAAATGGAAGGGAAAGGAGGACCATGGCCATGACCTTCCACTACCAGGGGACTGCATGCTCCTCTCGGGCCTCACTGCAAACCACATGAAAACCACTCTGGTCCAACATTCCCGAGGGCCTACTGCGTGCACTGATGCTCACGCGCTTGCCTTCCCACAGAAACTATCTACATGAGGGAAGAATCCTGGAAAGGTCCTCCACTGCCTACAAAACCAACATCTGACAAAAGGGGGAGGGGGAGGAAGGGGGGGGACGAAATGTGACTCAGATCCAAAAGTGATAAACTCTATTTGGATCTTCATAATAAAAATTAAGTGTGTTTTTTGTCAGAAGAATTTTTATTGTAATAGCAATAGGCGAGGCGGAGAAAAGAATAAAAAGTAAAACTTTTGTATGCTTTCTCCTGATAGAAATCATTCTGGACTTGTGAAGAGCATTTGTACAATTTCCTTTCCTTATTTTCAGTAAGCTGAAGTGGACAGGCAGCTTAAAAACTGGCTGATTTCCTACTGGCTCCAGGACCTTCCTTTTTTTCTTCCTTTATAGACACTAATGATACTTTAAAATATATTTATAAGCACCCTTGACCTTCTCCATCTAAGGCTGGCAAAGCTATACTTTCCCATTGATCTCTACCAGCAAAAGCATAGCTGGAAATTAGGAAAACAGGCTCAGGTATTTTTCAACTGGAATAATTCCTTGCTTTCCCCAAATGTTCAGAAGTTGAGAATCTGTCACAACTTTTACGCTACCATAATATGAATTTTTTGTTACATTGGAGTTTGTGGTAAGTGACTGACCCACCAAAAATAAATTCTAAGACATAGCTTGTTTAGATTTTCTTCCTTAAAGAAAATAGGGGCTTTTGTCCGCCATTTCTAAACTAGACGAACTTTAAACAGCATCACTGCCAAGGAGGGCAGCCCTGTGAGTCCTAGATTTGATGGTAATATTACTAAAAGCGTAGTCACCTTCTCCCTACCCAGCACACACCCTGGCAGGTAACTCTCATGCTCCTGGTATACTGACTCTCAACGCAAAGGCACTTACCCAAGATTGTCACAAATATTAGCTTTTATTCCTCCCAAACTGAACTGACAGTTCTGTCAACAATTCTAGAAAGCAAGACCTTATGATAGCTGAAACAAACAAGAAAAGAAGAAAACTTCATTCTTTGGCTGAAGTTTTATAAAACGTTTCCACTTCAGTCTCAAGAGACTGTTGTCTTCTGGGTGATGAGCAAATTAGTATGAATCTTCAAAGTAAAACTGTGCAGCTGGGGCTTCCCTGGTGGCGCAGTGGTTGAGAGTCCGCCTGCCGATGCCGGGGACACGGGTTCGGGCCCCGGTCCGGGAAGATCCCACATGCCGCAGAGCGCTGGGCCCGTGAGCCATGGCCGCTGAGCCTGCGCGTCCGGAGCCTGTGCTCCGCAACGGGAGAGGCCACAACAGTGAGAGGCCCGCGAACCGCAAAAAAAAAAAAAAAAAAAAAAAAAAGTTTCCTCATCATCTTGTTCAAAATAATTCCTGATTTCTTACCAGCACTGACAGGTTTCATCGAGCGTTCTACTTGTCCATGCGTTATTAGAGCATAAAACTAGCACAAAAAAGTAAAAATCACTTTCCAGTTTGGCATCTCGAGTAATGGTTATACCCCCCCAAATAAATTCTAATCCAGGAATCAAAACACTGTGACTAAATATGCCAATGAAAATAAAACCAAATCAATACACTAGACGTTTTCCCACTGCCAGTGGACTGTTTTCCCCTTAGTTCTGGCAAACTCCTTGCCAGGATTCCAAGACAAGCTTTGACTATTCTTCAGTCAATTAAACTACTCTTGGTTGTCATTTTATACTGTGTCTCCACATGGCTGAGCTGAGCTGACACACAAACAACAGTGTATTTGATTTCTGTGGAGGTGATACTGTCACTTGGTGATCTTGAAGTTCCAATAGTTTCAAAGTGCACTTTGAAAAAAAATATGACATAGCGATGTGGAGAAGTGGAGGGTGGGGAGTATATAGAAGAATGGGAAATGCGAGCAGGAAGAAAATGAAAAAGAGCGATTCTTCCAGTCACCAGGGAGGCTGCAGCATCCCAACCCTGCCCCCGGCTCTTGATAATGAGGAAAGTGCATGTTTTGATAGGCTGACAGCTATTTCGTGCTGCACCCACTTCAGTTCTCTTAGAAGCAGACCAGCCTCACCATAAGAGAGTCAAAATATTTTTCCTTCAGAAAGAAAAATGGATCCATTGTCATTGCATTAATTTTGGGGCCCTAGATAAAGATGATGTCAAGAGATCTTGAGCGGGTTCTGAACAACGTGGGGAACAAGAAAGAAAAAAGTACTAAACCTGTCAGTGGTTATAAATGACAAAAAGGCACCCTAGGAAATGCTTAACTCGTAGTCACAGACGATTCTTCATTTTCAGATGAGACACATGAAAAAAGAAAAAAGGCGGTGACTAAATCACACTGAGGGATTGGTGGTCCTTTCCACACTCCTTGTAGGAGCAGCACCTTTGGATAAATGAGCGCTGGCCTTGGTTCCATCTGTCTTTGCACTCGGTCTGCCCTCCGTCCCTGGAGCAGGCTGTCTGTCCAACTCACCAGCATGACCTCAGCCTGGAGCCAGCCAGCTGGTCCAAGCTGCCAGCTGCCTCTGCCACCTCCCATGGGCGGCAGGGGTAGGCGGCCGGGGACGGCTCCCCTGGGGCCCACTGGCTGGCAGAGAGAAGGGAATCCCTGGCTGTGCACGGAAGATCCCCTGCAGGCACAGGCCCCGGACTCTATCCCTCCCAAAGGAGGGAGCTGGCACTGCCTGGTGGAGGAGTGAGCGAAAAGCCGGCACTGAGAGCTGTGGACAATCGTACTGGACAAGCCACTTCTTCTCTGCGCCCCTGGTCCTATAGGAGGAGCAAGTGGGACCAGATGACCACAAAGACACCCACTCCGGAACGCAACATGCAGCGATCTGAAGTGGTAGAAGGTGGTGGGTGTTTGAAAAAAAAGGAAGATATATAGAAAAGGTTTATTTAAGAAGAGCTTACACTATTATATGTACAGGATAAATAATGAGGTCCCACTGTATAGCACAGGGAACTATAGTCAATATCTTGTGATACACCGTAATGGAAAAGAACATGAAAAAGAATATATGTACAACTGAGTCACTATGCTGTACAGCAAAAATTAACACGTTATAAATCAGCTATACTTCAATAAAATTTTTAAAAAAGGAAAGAGTTTACAATCTGGGCTGGCCAAAACAGTAGCCACCAGCCACATTTAGTGACTGGCAATAAAATAGTACTAGTGTGACTATAGAACTGAGTTTCTAAATTTTATTTAATTAAGAAATTTAAATTTAAAAACATTCTCCATTCAGATACTGGAACAAATTTAAGTGTTGGAACAATTTGGATATGTGAATCTACTATTTCAACTTTCAATTTTATGAAATAAAATACAGGTCAAGTATTCCTGATGATAATTTAGGACCCACATTGAGATATAAAATACACACTGGATTTCAAGACGGTATGAAAAAAAGCAATGTAAAATATCTCAGTAATAATTTTATATATTGATTCATGCTGAAGTGAGAATATTTGGATATGTTCAGTCAAATAAAATATATTAAAATTAACTTCACTTTTTAAAAAGGTTTTTTTTAAAAAAATTATTTATTTATTTTTGGCTGCTTGGGTCTTCGTTGCTGCGCATGGGCTTCCTCTAGTTGCAGCGAGCAGGGGTTACTCTTCGATGCGGTGTGCGGACTTCTCATCGCGGTGACTTCTCTTGCTGCGGAGCACAGGCTCTAGGTGCACGGACTTCAGTAGTTGGAGCACATAGGCTCAGTAGTTACGGCATGCGGGCTCTAGGTCACAGGCTCAGTAGTTGTGGCACATGGGCTTAGTTGCTCCGCGGCATGTGGGATCTTCCCAGACCAGGGATGAAATCCATGTCCCCTTCATTGGCAGGCGGATTCTTAACCACTGTGCCACCAGGGAAGTCCCTAAGAAGCTTTTTAAATGTGGTGATTTGAAATTTAAAATTACAGGTGTGGCTCACACTACATTTCTACTGGACAGTGACAGTCTATATAAAGAGCTTATCTTAACAAAAGGAGCCCAACTTGCAAGCAAGTATTTTCCTGAAGGCAGGTATTTCTCCAAACAAGTATTAAAAGACACTTAGCAGTCAGTCATTATGCTTTCTACGTGAAAAGGTAAAGCACAAAGGTGCAGTATGTTCTCAGGCACTTGTGCTAAAAGCAGCATGCGCGTACTCACGGACTCACTCACTCACTCTGCTGGTCACTGCATTTAGCATCTGGGACATATAGGTGAATGGGACTTGGTCCTATCCCTCAAGTCATCAATGGGAGAGAGAGAGAGAGACAAGGAAACCGACAATTACAACACACGTACAGGTACTGTGGAAGCAGGGGTGGGGACATTTAATAAAGACCCAAGAGGTCAGCATGCAGAATGACGCTTTTGAGGTCAGTTATGAAGACTCTCTTCCCCATCCATAGACTTTACAACCTCACAGTTCAACACTTCACACTCTAGTCAACATGGCCAACTGCTCCTGCTTGAGCAGGTAATATGGAATTCCTTTCAGAGCCCAGGCACTGTCATAGGTGCTGGTGATACAATGGTGAATAAGACAGACGAGGCGACCTTTCTGCAGCTTCCATTCTTGGCAGTATCGGACAGGGGAGTAAACCAGTCAACAAATCAACGAAGAAGAAAATTTCAGATAGTCACAAGTGTCAGGAAGAAAATAAAGCATATGACTGGAATGAACGTGTCAAGATAAGGAACAATTGTTCAACTCTACTTCCTTCCATTTTTAGATTCTCTAGGAAAAATAAAGCAAGATAGTGAAGAGCCAGTTGAGTTGAGTCTTCCACTCTATTAGGGTAGTAATTCCCCCCCAAATAGCCCTCTCAACCAACAAACTGACTGATAATGAATGGGAATGGTTTCTCAAGTAATAGGCTCAGTTCAAATATATTTATTACTGAAGATAAAGAATAAATATGCTTTTGTATTACTTTTCTCCTAAACTGTCTGGATAATTATAGCTTCTGTCACCTTCTATTATCTATTATCTTATTATCTTCTATTATCTTATAGTTTAATAACTATTCCAAAAAAGTTGACGTAATATATCCACCAAGTAATTTTCCTACGTATCCATGGAATCAAGTCTCACTGTTTCACAGCCAAACAGAACATATTCTAGGAACAGATATTCTTGTGACATTTCACTGAACCCTTGTAATTTAATGTTTATATCAGAATCATACTTAAGGTGGCCCAAAAGGAAGATAACGCAAACAAACAAGGAAGGCAAAAAAGCTCTTCTCCCAAGTTTGCTACAAGTAACCGTAAGACCTTAGAGAAGTCCCTCATCCTCCCTGAGTCCCTGGTTCCATATCTGTAGGGATGGAAAGGAATTCTACAGTCTCTCTGCCGGCATACACATTCTGTGATGCTGAAATACCATTACGGTAGGATGCAATGATCGACTTACGTATGCTTCCTCTGCTGGTGTGTTCTGATTGAGATACAAGGACAGTGAGTTCACTCTCAACACATTTCTTTCAAAAGACGACTAAAAAGGCAAAGGTATGAAGAAGGAGGTGGGATCTGAAGATGCAGGAAACTTCTGGCCTACTCAGTGACCATTTGCTGACCCCAAATATGAGAGAGTGGTGCACAAAAGAAAGCAAAGACTCTTAGTTTTAGAGAATGAAGTATCTAATTAGTTGATTCATGAGGTCACATTATAGTGGCCACGGGCAGGATAACAACTAAACACTATGCCAGATGCCACAGAGGAAATCACACTGAACAGTCAAGTATTCACATGAAAACTCAGGTAATAATTCTTTATCATACTGCGGACCATATCCACCATACAGAGATTTGTGTGTGGCAAAAAAGGAAAAAAAACCCCTGCATTTTCTTGTATCTGGCACTGATTGGCTGCCATAGAAAGAGCTACATGCAGAGTTTACCGCCACTTCCTTCTGGAATGGAAATAACAGTATGTGCTTCTTACCAGTATGTTCCAATAGCTAATGTTTATGAAACAACATGGTCACAAAAGTAAAAAACAATGCACACACACACAAGGCATTATCAAGTCGGGGCAGACTGTAATACAGACAGATACTCAGGGTCCCGAAATGCATCTGTGATTCCCCCTCTTCCTTCCTGTCCTACAAACTTGGTAAGTCTTGGTAGGTTTTCTCTTCCATGTTGATTCTTAAGGCAAATTGTAAATCAGACTAAACTTTCTGTCATATGTTCCACCACTTGGCACCTTTTGACTTGCCCTTCCATTATATCACGCCAGGATATAATCACAAGAGTAACTACTGGGACATAAAGTTACGTTTGGGAAAAAAAAAGTTATGAGGCCCTTTTGAAAACAATAAAAGTTGACAACAATTTTCTTATTCTTTTCTAATTTCTCCTAAAAGAAAGGGCGAATTGGGGAAATATTTTCTCAAATATTGTGAGGTGTGGCTTCAGCCAGGTAGATTTCATCCTACTCATTTTTTTTTTTTTTTTTTTGCGTTAGGCGGGCCTCTCACTGTTGTGGCCTCTCCCGTTACGGAGCACAGGCTCCAGACGTGCAGACTCAGCGGCCATGGCTCACGGGCCCAGCCACTCCGTGGCATGTGGGATCCTACCGGACTGGGGCACAAACCCGTGTCCCCTGCATCGGCAGGCGGACTCTCAACCACTGTGCCACCAGGGAAGCCCATCCTACTCATTTTTTGTATCTTCTAAGGTAGGGATCAGCAAACCTTTTTGTAGAGGGCCAGATAGCAAGTATTTGCGTTTCTGCAGTCCAGCTGGCCTCTCTCACACCTGCTCGACTTCCCTGCCATAGTGAAAAAGCAGCCAGAGACAGTAGGTAAATGAACGAATATGGCTGGGATCCAATAAAGCTTTATTTGCGCACGCTGAAATTGGAACTTGAGGTCATGTTCATGTGTCACCCAATAGTATTCTTTTGATTTGTTTTCAACCATTTTAAAAAGTAAATACCATTCTCAGCTGGCCGGCTGTATAAAATGAGGCTGTCTCCTCTTCTAGGGTCTCACAATGCTGGGGATGTACCATGGTGAGGGGCTCTGAGAAAGAGGGTGAACAGACAGTAGGGTCAAAACCGGATGCGAAGAATGTTTATGTGTATATACATGTATGTGTGCATACATGTAAGTACACACAGGTGTGAATGAGTGTGAATTTATGTAATACCCATGGAAATCTATCCTTTTCATTTGAACATAGTAACTGTCATTGGAGTGATGGAAAGACAGAGTATGGGCATTTTCTATACTGTATACACACAAACTTTCTTTATGAATTCCCTCATTTATGAATATTTATTGGGCACCTCCTTTATTGAAGTAGCAAAATCCTACACGTGTATTTAAGACACCCAAAAACTTAACAAGCACTCAGGAGAGTGAGAATGAGTGAGAGCAACTTGCAGTAGTACAGCTGATCCCATCTGTCGTTCCATTCAATGGCCATCTGCCCTGGAGTGAGCCTCCAAAAGGTCCACAGCCATGCTATTCTCTGTGCAATGCACGGGACAGACACGCGGTTCACTATGTTCTGTTTCCTCCCCTGGGGTGGGGGCAGGGCAGAAGGAGCTCTGAAGCCTTCTATTTTATTAGGCACTTACTATTAGAGTCTATGTATTTCCTACTAAATTACTTCAGTTCCTTTGCAGAGCAAGGCGTGGGAATAAACTAATATTTATGGAGTATCTCCCATATTTCTAACAGTGTGCTAAACCTAGTGGAAAATTAAAGGGAAAACACATAACCTTTTAAAAAATATAGCAGAATCACGATTACAGGCTTACATGCTTCTTTTTGCATTATTTCATTACAAGAACGAAACTTGGAGGTTTGTCAACAGTTAACGAACGGTGCGAATTTCCAAGAACGATCTGACAATTGAAGATGGGGAAGCTATGGAAAGAACAAGCTTAAGTCTCGGACCTACAAGAAACTCTATCTGCTCTGAAGGAAAGTGGACCGTCCTTTAAGAAATGTAAGATCGGTTTGCTCCTCTTCCTCTGCCCCCAGCTTCCTCCCTCCCTCCCCACATAAACTAAACTGTTATTCAGAGAAAGGGAAAGCGAGATGGTTTTGGGGATTAGCAGGGAGAAAAGGCCCAAATTTCACCTCAAGGTTATTAAATTCTAGTGCGGATTGGCAGAGATACAGAATTTGGGCCATCTGAGAGCTCTTTGGGAGTCTTGGTCCGGTTCCTAATGAACAGGTGTTGACACGGAAAAGGCTGCCTGTACATCGACGCTGCAGGCACGGAGCGCTGCGGGTTCCTGGGTGTTACCTGGGTGTCGCCCCATCCTCCCCAAGACCTCCTCCCGCCCCAGGAAACCGTGCACCCAACTCTGCACACCAAGCCACGTTCTGTTCCTTCTGGCAGCAAACCCAATAAAATAAATCAATCAAGCGTTTTAAAGTGTTGACTATTCTGCACATGTGGTGATTTCACAACACTTTACCCCACTTCTAAAAATCCTCTCCAGCACAATCCAATTTCATTTGGGTCCCAGGAAGTTTCAACACGCCCTTGAAGATGTGCTTGTTCATTACAGATGACACACTATATTAACCATGTCTTAGATGGAAACTGGCCTAAACAGTCTATTCAGTGACAATGAAACAGACATCAAAACCTCTAATACAGGGTTTTGTTTTGTTTTGTAGCCATGGTAAAATCTAGTAGAATTTGGCCAAAGTCTATATTCCACCAGTGATAATAGTGATAATGGTGGAATTTACGAAATAGAAACACCACTGTACTACAGACGTGTAACGTATGCCACCCTGTCAGGGAGCTTATCAATTAGACTGGCAAGAAAAGCACAGAATCATGCCTGGCATTTTAACACAGAAGCAATACCTGTGTCTACTTTTAACAGTAATTTTCTAGCCAACAGACTTTTTTTTAAAGACTCTGGATCCTACAATTATTCAAGTTATAAGAAAGAAATAAGAATGCTGATTCTGCTTTCAACCCAAACTTTTACAAGACTTTTTTACAATGGTGATGTTTTAAAATAAAAACATGATGCTTACTAGAGAAAAATTTCCCTGGTCTTTATGAGTTACTGCAAATGTTAACAGCAAAACAAACATCCTAAAGGAACTACTGCATTTCACGATGCCATGTTCTATTAGGGTGGCAATAAAACCAGTCTTTGGCCGTATCATGTCGCTTGCAGGATCTCAGTTTCCGGACCAGGGATTGAACCTGGGCCGTGGCACTGAAAGCGCCGAATCCTAACCACTAGACCACCGGGGAAGTCCCAGTTCTGTAGATTTTATAAAGCTCAAAAGCTCTTATTACATAGAGAGTAGCAACTAAAAATACAAATAATCCTGAAATTGTGGCTCTGTGGGGCTTTACAAAAAGTAATTTTTATTTACTTTTCCCATATCTTTCATACATATTCATTCTAAAAATTTCATATCATGGATTTATAAACAGGAAAATAAAAACCACTTTGCCATCACGGCTTTTCACCTGTTAGAATGGCTACTACCAAAACCACAATTCTACTTCTGTGTATATATAATAAGTGTTGGCAAGGATGTGGAAAAGGGGGAATCTCGTGCACTGTTGATGGGAATGTAAATTAGAAAACAGCATGGAAGTTCTTCAAAAAACTAAAAATAGAACTACCATATGATCCAGCACTTCTATTTCTGGGTATATAGCTGAAGGAAACGAAATCACTATCTCAGAAAGATATCTGCACCCCCACGTTCACTGCAGCATTATTTACAACAGTGAAGACATGGAAACAACCTAAGTGTCTATCAACAGATGAATGGATAAAGAAAATTTTATACTTACACACGCACACACACACACAAATGGAATATTATTCAGCCATTAAAAAAGGAAATTCTGCCGTTTGTGACAACAAGGGGTAGATCTTGAGGGTATTACGCTAAGTAAAATAAGTCAGAGAAAGACAAATACTGTATGATCTCACTTATATGTGGAATCTAAGAAAAAGAAATCAAACTTATAGATACAGAAAGCAGACTGGTGGTTGCCACAGGTAGTGGGTGGAGGGTGGGTGAAATGGATGAAGGTGGTCAAAAGGTACAAACTTCCATCTATAAGACAAATAAGTTCTGGAAATCTAATATACAGCATGGTAGCTAACGTTAATAACAGTGTATCACATATTTGAAAGTCGCTAAGAGAATAGACCTTAAAAATGCTCATCACAAGAAAAAGAATTTGCAACTATGTGAGGTGATGATGTTAACTAAACTTACTGTGGTGATCATTTTGCTATATACACTTATATCCAATCATCATGTTGTACACCTAAAACTCATACAATGTTATATGTCAATTATATCTCAATAAAACTATAAAAAATCATATTGCCATCATTCAGAAATAACCACCATTAAAATTTTCTTGTATATTCTTCCAAGCCTTTCTTTTTGCATACATGTATTTATATATAATTATCTACCCAAAATGTAATCATACAAGTAGAAACAAAATCTGCTTTTAAGTGTATATGTCAACTATATATAATGAACATCCATGCAGCTCACTAAATACTCTTCTATCACTTTTAAATGGTTGTGTATATTCCACGTGACGAATATGCCATATTTTAAAAAAAATCAATCCCCTTTTATTAGACATTTAGATTGCCTTTAATTTTTCCATGAGAGAAACAATGCTGTAAGTGACCTTACTCATCACCAGATGAGTTCACACAACCCTAGGTAACTTAGGATAAATTTCTAGAGGTAGATTTCTGGAAAGGTAAAACAAATTTGACTTAATGGATAGGCTTAACTGTATACTTTAGGGACTGATAAAAATTCAGTTTAATTCTATCATCCCATTCCCAGCTCGACTTTTATTTTCTGTGTCCAAGAATTTCTCTATTGACATGCTGAGGAACCTAGAGAAATATATTACCTATGCCACCTAAAAAAGCTATGCTTTCTTTTTACTTATAATTTACCCACAGATGAGAATTACTTAAGACCCAGATTGTTTCTTAAGCCCAAAGTCAACACATCTATGATCATTTTTACCAATGCCAGATTTTGAATTCCGAAAGTATTATGGACCAAAAAACAGTTTGAATCTCTAACGGTTTGAGGCTGTGTAGACAAACAAAATATATACTGACTTATAAAACAAAAACCTGTAAACAATCAAAATCTTCCTAAGTATTAATAGGAAAAATGGGGTTTCTTTTGATGTAACACCAAAGAACTTAATGTTCTGTATAATCCAGAAAGACGCAGGAAGACTGTTGTATCACAATATTGGTAAGACCAGAGTATTTACACAAAATTGCTGAATTGATAACAGTTGTTCTATAACAATGTACCTGAATACATGAAAGGTTGCCAAAATGGTGTTAATTCTCCCCTCCCCACACTCACAGTTGTTTGGAATTGGTGGTAGGTCTGTTTCTCCACCTTATAAATCTGAGTTGTTCTTGTGACTTACTTTGGTCAAAAGAATGTGCAAAAAGAGCAATTACAGTCCTACACCTAAACCTTAAGAGGACTTTCATACCTCCATTCTCTCCAGGGACACTGCTGACTCATCATGCCAGCAAGACTGGGTCAGCCTAAACGATGAGGCGACACATGGGCCTGCCACCCTCATTGCCCCAGCCAAAGCCACCCAAGCCCCAGAAGCGGAGGCACCTAACTGACAAGCAGCTGTCCAAAGACTCCTGCGTGAACCTGCTGGACCCTAAGAACTGCCTAGCTGATCCTAGCCCAAATGGCCTACCCACAGTGAAATAAATGGTTACTATTTTAACTCATTAAGTTTGAGGTGGTTTGCTACACAGCATAACTGATGCCTTCGAAGTCAGAGAATACAAATACTAAGAATCAAAGAGGGATTATCACTACAAAGCCTACAAACATTAAAAAGATAAGAATATTATAAATGACTTTATGCCAATAAATTGAAAATTTAGATGAAATGGAAAAATTTCTCAAAAAAATACAACTCATCAAAATGTACACAAGATTAAAAACGAAAAGCAGAGTTGCCATATGATCCAGCAATTCCACTCCTGGGCATATACCAGACAAAACTATAATTCGAAAAGATACATGCACCTCTATGTTCATAACAGCACTATTTACAATAACCAAGATATGGAAATAACCTAAATGTCCATCGACAGATGAATGGATAAAGAAGATGTGGCACACATATGCACAATGGAATACTACTCAGCCATAAAAAGAATGAAATTATGCCATTTGCAGCAACATGGATGGACCTAGAGATGATCACACTAAGTGAAATAAGTCAGAAAGAGAAAGAGAAATGCCATATGATACCACTTACATGTGGAATGTAAAACATGGCACAAATGAATATATATACGAAACAGAAACAGACTCACAGACACAGAGAATAGACTTGTGGTTTCCAAGGGGGTGGAGGGGGGTAGGGGTGGGAAGGATTAGGAGCTTGGGATTAGCAGATGCTAACTAGTATATATAGGATGGATAAACAACAAGGTCCTACTGTACAGCACAGGGAACTATATTCAATATCCTGTGATAAACCATAATGGAAAAGAATATATATATGTATAACTGAGTCACTTTGCTGTATAGCAGAAATTAATACAACATTGTAAATCAACTGTACTTCAATAAAATTTAAAAAAAACTTACACAAGATGAAGAGGAAAATATTAATAGGCTTTTTTTTTTTTTTTTTTTGTAAAGAAACTGAAATCACATAAAATCATCCCACAAGGGAAACTCCACACACATATGGTTTCTCTAGTGAGTTCCATCTAACATTTAGGGAAGAAATATCCATATTATACCAACTCTTTGAGAAAATAGTGGAGGTAGAGACTCAACTCATTTTACAAGGCTTGCATAACCTTAATACCAAAACCTAACAAAGAAATAAACAACAAAAAAGAATACAGAATTATCGCTCTCATGAAGATAAATGCAAAAATGCCTCAGAAAATATTAGCAAAATTGAATTTAGCAGTGAAGTGGGGTTTATTCCAAGAATGCAAACTTGATTTAACAAGTCAAGAAACATCAAGGAGGACAATGTATCACAATAACTAATAAAGGAAAAAAATCTATATGATCATTTCAACGGGTGCAGATGACTCTTTTAACAAAGTTCCAACCACTTACGATGTTAAAACAAACCTCACCAAGATAGAAACAGAAGGAAATTTCCTCAGTGTGATTTTTATAAAAGTCTATCAAAGACCTACAAAAGCTAGTATTATACGTAATAGTGATATATCGAATACTTTCCTACTAAGGGTAAGAACAAGGTAAGTCTGTCCGCTCTCACCACTTCTATTCAATATTATACAGGAGATCTTAGCAGTGTAAGAATGAGGCAAAGAAAAGGAAGTCTTAAAGACTGGAAAGGCAGAGTAAACCTGACTCTTCACAGATGACATGATTATTTACATAGAAAAACGCTAAGGAATTTACAAAACAATTTCTAAAACCAGTAAGTGAATTTAGCTTGCTTTCAGAATACAAGATCAACACACAAAAATCACACATTGTTTACACATTGTAAACAATTGGAAAATGAAATTTAAAAAAAGAAACCCACTTTAAAAAAATGAATTTATTTGTTTATCTATTTTTGGCTGCGTTGGGTCTTGGTTGCTGCGCGCAGGCTTTCTCTAGTTGCAGTGAGCGGGGGCTACTCTTTGTTGTGGTGCGCGGACTTCTCACTGTGGTGGCTTCTCTTGTTGCAGAGCACGGGCTCTAGGCGCACGGGCTTCAGTAGTTGTGGCACGTGGGCTCAGTAGTTGTGTCTCGTGGGCTCTAGAGCGCAGGCTCAGTAGTTGTGGTGCACGGGCTTAGCTGCTCCGCGGCATGTGGGATCTTCCTGGACCAGGGCTCGAACCCATGTCCCCTTCACTGACAGGTGGATTCTTAACCACTGCACCACCAGGGAAGTCCCAAGAAACCCACTTTTGAAAGCACCAGAATCCATAAAATACTTAGGAATAAATCTAATGAAACACAGGCAAGACCTCCACATTGAAACTACATTGAAATCATTGCTGAGAGAAATTAAAGATCTAAATAAACATAGAGATATCCCCCATTCATGGACTGGAAGTCCCAACATTGTAAAATATCAATTTTCCTCAGATCTATAGAGTCAATGAAATTCCAGTCATACCTCCACCAGGTTTTTTTAAATAGACAGGCTTATTCAAAAATTTGTATCAGAATGTAAAGGACCTTTAGAATATCTAAAGTAATCCCGAAAAATAAAAACAAAGTTGGAAGACTTACACTACCTGAATGAAAGACTTACTGTAAACCCACAGTGATCAAGAGATTATGGTACTGGTGTTAAGAGAGACAAATAGATCATTGGAACAGAAATAGACCTGCACTGATACCTTTGATTTATTTATAATAAAGGCACAAAGCAATTCAACAGGGAAACAATGTCTTTTAAACAAACTGAGTAAAACAACCACGTACTCATATGGATAATAATAACTTCTACCCCCACTTCACACTATACACTAAAAGGAATTCAACTTCACCAGACACTTACAAAGGTCCAACCGACAAAACGTTGCTCATCATTGTTAGTCATCAGGGAAATAAATTAAATCCACCATGAGATACCACTATCATCTACCAGAAAGGCTAAAATTAAAAAGACTGACACCATCAAATGTTGGCAAGAATGTGCAACAACCAGACCTCTAATACATTGTTAGCAGGGGTGTGAAATTGTACAACCACTTTGGAGACAAAGATTTCCCAGTTTCTGACCTTATGACCTAACAACTCTACTCCCAGGTGTTTACACAAGAGACAGAAAAGCACGTGTTCACCCAAGACCTGTGTAAGAATGTTCAAAGTAGATTTATTCACAATAACTTAAAAACGGAGACAGCCCAGGCGTCCATCAACAGGTGGCTGGATAAACTATGGTGCGTTCATAAAGTTACTATTCCTCAGCAACGAAGAGCAACATACTACTGTTACACACAACATCACACCACCACAGTGAGTCTCCGACACATAGCGCTGAGTGAGAAAGATCAGAACAGTAGTTGCCTCTGGGAGTGGCTGAGAAGGGGCACGAGGGAATTTTCTGGGGTGACAGTAATGGTTGACATCTCAACAAGGCTCACTTGTAAAAATTCATCAAATGGTACATTTGCATTTTCGCACTCCACTGCGTGTACATCTTACCTAAAAAAAGTAAACACTGATCTCCAGTTAGTTATACTGATGTCAACACCTTACTTTGAAATGCATAAATAAAAAATAAGATGCATTGATGGGTGGATAGAGAAATTGGTAGATGGATATATAGGTAATAAAACAAATACAGCAAAATGTTAATTGTTGAGTCTAGATGGTGGGTAAATAGGTGTTCACTGTACGATGTTTCAACCTTTTTATATATTTGAAAATTGTCTTAATAGCATGTTGGAGAAAAAGTAACTGATGCTACACAGTAGACAACTTTTGTTTCCATACAATTTTCACATGCAAGAGGTTACTTTCTTACAATCCTGTAAGATACACAAGTCTGGCATCATTAATTGTGTTTTACAGCTGAAAACACTGTCTCATAAAGGACCTGTTTAAAGGGTCAGGGCGGTAAATAGAAAAGTAGTAGTTTAGAGGATGTCAAATATTTTTGTAAAGGGTCAGATAGGAAATATCTTAGGCCATACAGTCACTGTCACAACTATTGAACTCTGCTTTTGTAGCATGAAAGCAGCCATGGACAATTTTGAAATAAAAAGACATGGCTGTGTTCCAATAAAACTTTATTTACAAAAATAGGCAGAGGCCAGATTTGGCCCATAAGTTATAGTTTGCTGATCCCTAGGATAGTTCAAGTTTTCTCATTACAGAGGGTATAGATAAAAGGATTGATTTTAAAGCCAGACTGACCTGTGTTCTACTTACTACATGGGATTATTATAACAATTAAATTAGAAAACGCTTATGAAGTAACTAGCGTAGTGCCAGTTTTGTAGTGCATATTCAATAAATGTTGGTTTTTTCATGACCTTGCCTTTTTCTTATTCATTATTTTTGCCACTACCCCTCAGGGCCTGGATAAATTATAATAAGAAAACAAGCTGCTTAATGTTGCTCCACGGAACTAATCAAGCATAGTAGACCTTTTATTTAGGAAATCTATACTAGTTGCACTGTCAATGGAAATGCATCATTTTCCCTGCATTTTCTAGGATAACCTTCACACAAAAATGCACTGAGAGCCCCTCAAGTTTTCTGCTCTGTTTAAACACATGGAAGTCCCAATTACCACCCCTCACTCCATATTTGAGTGAGTTAAGTTGGTTGAGTTTCTCTCAGGCCATTTCTCCAACCTGCTTGATTTCACTTACTTCTTGTTGCCCAGCTATGTTATTTGTACCCAAAATCCCACTGAAAATCAAGTTTTTCCTTAAGCGCCTGGTGCCTCTACATTCTTCGATCTTTGGCCTCTCTCCAAACACCTTGAATCAACTGAGGCAGCAAAACGCTAGTGATACTTGTAATGTATTCCCGTCTACAGAACTGTGCAGGTGCAAATTATCCAACCATGTCTTAATTATTTAGCATATCAATGGGCAAAGCTGCAAGAGTATAGCCAAGCATTAGGTTACAAGCGAAGAGCCATCTTCTGCCTTCTTTAAAATGGCTTACAAAATATTGTAATACCATCAAAACAATAACAGATCTATTCAGTGAGCATTTACTATGTGCCAGGCACACTGTTAACCATTTCATTCTTCCATTCATTCATTCCTTCATCAACATGTAGGAAATACCTACTATGTGCCAGGATTTACATAAACTATCTAATGAATCCATACCCAAATTCTATAAGGTAGGTATTATGATTCCTTTCTTACAAATTGTGTAAACTGAGGCTAAAAGTAATTAAATTACTTTCCCAATGTCCCATGGCTGGGCATGAGAGAGCCACTATCTAGCACAGATGGAACATTCTGGAGACTTGTAGTAACTACTGCAAATGTGCATTTAATATCGCTTGTTTCCCGTGTTTCTGTAATTGCTTTGCCCTTTTCTCGTACATCTGTCCTGTATCTGCCACTTTATTAGCTCGGTGAAGGACTGGGCCAGGAGGCTCCCTTCCCATGCCCATCCTCCGAATCTCCCACACTGCTCTGTGTGCAGCCCAAGGTCAATAACGTCTGTGAGGCTAACCCTCATCCGCCACCACCATCTGTTCAGCTCACTTTCCAGCATGGGCCCCACCTGATATTTTCTCATTTTATTCCCAGCTTCTCTAGAATTAAACTGTGGAAGGCAATAGAGTCAGGGACTCCCTCTCCTCTGAAACACTTTAAACACATCGAACGTGGCCCATGATACTTGAACAGTCAACTACACTGCTCAAGTTTTCTCATTGTAACAAAGAATGACTGCAAGAGTGAGTGAAAAGGAATGAACACATCAGTCTATAAACTTTAAAGAGTGTGCAATTTCAAGAGATACTTCCTCCCAGTGGATATGTACCAAACACACTGGTCCCTGCGGCCTCTTGCTGAAGCATTCCTCCTGGACCTGAGGTTTCTTCTCTTTCTTTCTTTGCTTTCTTCCCCTAGCCAGGCTTTTATAACAACTCAGAGCCTTCTGGGTAAGGACTCCACCTTCTCAGATGTGCTTCTGAGATCAGCTAATAACACTGGGAACGTGAACTAATTAACAACAGTAAGGGGTTCAGAAAACAAACACGCGCACGGAGCAATGCTATTATTATGTGGCTTCTGCCTGACACTCCAGTCCTCGTTAAGCGAGCAGCAATGTCAATATATCTAGGAAAGAAGGCAAAGTAAAATTTGTGCTGCAAGTTACCAGCTGGGTTCAAATTCCTCTTTCCTGAAATGACAGACATAGCTACTGCTGCAGTGAGGGTTGTAGCTGATTTCTCCTTTTAGCTGGATTTTTTCTGAAGTGTCGGATGGTAACTAGACTTGTTACGGTGATTGTTTATGCAATGTATACAAATATCAAATCACTGTGCTGTACACCTGAGACTAATACAATGTTATGTCAATTACACCTCGATAAGAAAATTAAAATTAAAAAAAGTCTCCCTTTACTGCCCTAGCCATGCAGTCTCACTTTGCATTGCTTGAAAGTTTGGTTCATGAAGCTTCTCACCAACCCAAATGGCACTTTCTCCAGTTCCAGAACGACTAAAAGAAAATGACAGTATTATTTTCCCCTTTCTCATCAGCTGGTACTAGTGGCTCCTTTCTGAAATGAATTTACTACAAACATCCTTGCATATATCACATTGTCGAGAATATCAGTCTATTTGTGTGTTACTTGTTCAAAACAAAACAAAAGTGAGTTCTTTTCTGATTAAGTATATAAAGGCTTTGGCCTGAGTTACTTTCCATTGGTTAGCTATTGAAACTGAAGTTTAGGAAGTAGCTTTTGTAAAGGAGTTTGGCCCCCTCTCTGTCCCCTTTGCAGACCCAGCCTGCTTTCCCATGGAATATCAGAGTCCTTCCGTCCTGAGCCTTCTCCTCGTCCCACTCTAGATCATCTCATCCACACCCGCTGCTTCAACTACCACCTACATTAGATGACGCCCAGCCCAGACCCCTCCTCTGAGCTCCCAACCCCCAAACTCAACTGCCTATTTGACACCTTCCCTTGGATGTCTCAAACTAATAACATACAAGAGTAAACACATGATGTGCCTCCCCTAAGTCTACCACTGTTCCTTTGCTCAGACAATGGCGCCATCATCCATAAGACAGAAGCTTCTGCCACCTCCCTTAGGTCTTGGGCCATGTGGTCTAACCCTCGCCCAGCTTTCAGCTTCACCTCACACATGCGCTCTTCACTCCTCAGCCCTCCTTCAGGTATCAGCTCAAATACTACATCCTTGATATCCTGACCAAGCCAACTCCTTTCCTCGTAGGTTTTATAGTATCACCTCCCTTCAAAGCACGAGTCAGAGATGCACGTTTCCTTTTTGTGCGTATTTGATTAATGTCTGAATTCTTTACACCAGGTTGTTAGCTTCACAAACAAGGGGGGAAGGGACAATGTCTCTTTTTGTTCAAGTTGTAATTCTGTAGAGCTTAGAGGGCTTGACACTTACTAGGAACGTCTCATTAAACATCTGTTGGAAGGAAGGCAGGGAGGGAGGAAGGACGGAAAAAACCAACGAGAATATTTGTGCTTATCAAACTTTGCTTGGTATAGCAGATACCACCTAGATGGTGTCCATACAATTTCCATTTTCCTGCTGAGTGCATATCTTGACTACCTTTCCTGTCTCCTTGCAGCTGGGTGAAGCCATGTGACTGAGAATGGAAAAGGATGAAGACTGATGTGACATATGGCACCTCCAGGCCTGGCCCTTTACAACTTCCCACACAGTCCTTGCCCTCCTACCTCCCTCTCTTCTGGTGGCTGTTGGCCAGCTACCAAGGATCCACTGATGGACTCCAAGGGCCTGGGTGATGGGATCCCAAGCTGTTCTGCAAGTAACTGCACAGCCCCTGCACCAAGCCCCACTGGACTGTGAAGTGGACCAGAAAGAGACCCTTACTGTACTAGATTTCAGGTGGTTTGTTTAGCCGTGAGGCTACGCCAATTCATAGAGTTCAGAAGAGACAAGATAAAGCCGTTCTCACCCTCTGTCTGTGAATTTCCTTATGTAGACTATTTTGCTTTTCTCACTTGGAGAAAAGTTATGCTAAGTTTACAGCTCAGAAGGTAAATATGTTTCAATGTGAAATATACAACTGGTTAGCAATAACTGTACTTTCTGGTCAGGGCAACCTAAACAGAGAAATGTTAAAATCCTCTCTGCCAGATAAAGTTGGGTATTAAGGATAAAGACATCCTGTTTTCTTGCTGGTTCTTTTGTGTGTATGAGATGAGAACAACAACTCAGAAAGCAGCACTTCTAACAGAGCCATCTTGGGGAGAAGGGACCAGTTTAGAGGTGGTCTGCTTCTAATACTCAGGAGGGGTGGGTATGGGGAACACTGGGACGGAGCTGGACCCTAGCTGGGGGGTGAGGCACCTGTGTGCAAGTCTTACCAACCTTGCGACATCTGAATACGAATGAAGACGCCGAACTTGTTCAGAGAGTAGATCATAAAAGTTTTCATCACAGGAAAAAACAACTGTAACTACATTTGACCCCTGAACATGGGTTTTTGCATGGGTCCACTTATACATGGATCTTTTTTTTTTTTTCAGTATTACGTACTACAGTACTACACAATCCATGGTTGGTTGAATCTGCAGATGCAAAACCACAGACACAGAAGGCTGACTATAAGTTACAAGCTCATTTTTGACTTTGGGGAGGGTCAGTGCCCCTGACACCCACATCGTTCAAGGGTCAACCGTATATGAGATGATCGATGATAACTTATTGTGGCAGTCATCCTGCAAGATATACAGACATCAAGTCATCACTCAGTACACCTTAAACTGACACAAAGTTATATGCCAATTATATCTCAACAAAACTTGGGTTGGGGGTAGAAGCCACAGCATACTAGAGATGAGCCCAGATTCCAGAACCAGGCTGCTGGGCTTGAAGCCCAGAGCTACCACTAACTAGAAGAATGGCCTCAGACACATGACTTCACCTCTCTGTGCCTGTTTCCACATTTCTAAAACGTGGAAATGAGGATATAGAAGAAACTACTCATAGTGTCTTTATGGAGATAAAATGAGTTAGTATTTGTAAAGCACTTATCCCAGTAAGTGCTATGTGCGTGTGAGATTAAAAAAAAAAAAAAAAGACTGAGAGGCGGGGCAATGAATCTCAACTATGTACCATCTACTTATAATGGGTCCTAGAGTTTTTCTGGAAGAGAAACTAATACTTTTGAATCTCTCAAAGGCTTCTGAGTACCACAAAAGAACCAAGAGAGGGGGACTCCTCACTGACTGCTAGTTAGGAAGCATTTGGGGAGATGCTGACAGCCACCAGGCAGATAAACTATGCAAATGTTTAAAACTCTCACCGTCAAGTATTACCCAGCTATTGGGAAGCCTGAGCCATACCAGCTCCCTGAGAGCTGATACTGTCTCTTATTTTCCCCATGGTACCCCCAGTGCTGACTATTGCACCTCCACAGAGAAGATCTGTAACGAATATTTAACTGATTGGTTTTGTCTCTCTAATGACATCAAAACTTTCTATTTAGGACTATGATTATTTTAACGTGCCCACCTTATCTCTCTCTCAAGTCACTTGAATGCAGTGACTTCATACCTCATCTATCTTTTCATTCTCACTTAGCACAATGCCTGGTACATAATAGAGACTCAATATACAATGTGAAAGAATTAATGCATCGATAAAGCGATGGATCATCCATTGTCAACTCATTAATAGTCTTCCTCTGCCATCTGTGAAATTGTAAAATCTGAGTTTATAAAACTGAACGGCGAAGTACAAAATAATCACCGCTTTCTATGACACCAAGCTTGAGCCCTTTTATAAAGGGGATTGTGGCAATTCTAGCCACTTCTTTCTCCCTAGAGTTTTATGACCTTGAATGAAAACTTAATTTTAGCCAATTTACTAGAAGGCATACTAGTTCAAAAAAGAAGTCTATTTCCTCTTCTGAAGTTATGCCACACAGTACACAAGTCATGAATTCATGATACGTGAAAGTAGTGGCTACCATGTTGCTTTAGGTCTGTATCTGTAATACTTCCATGCCAAGTTCCTAAGCTTAAGCGCTAAAGAACAAGTTGTGAACAGATGATAGATAAAATCTTTATTATATGGACAAGCTTCTCATCTAGCTCCCTGGGTCATTATTAAGTAACTCCCCTTTTCTTTGGAGACAGTATAAAAATCTGTAAGACTCATCACTTGAATTCCAAAACAACATCGTTCACCAGCAAATATCACCCTAACTTTGGGGAAATCTAGGGGATCTTGCAAAATAAAATAAAGTACGTGATTCTGCAAAAGTATGGAAGAAAAGCAATTTTATTTCCAAAAAAGGAGTTGAAATGTTTTATTCAGAATGACAGACTATTTAATAAATATTTAATAAATGGAATAAGATATACTCAAGTGCTAATGATTCATAATGAAAATTGAGCACCAAAGGAAAAATTGGCTTTATATAGGCACTATTATTTTGTCCCCAATTTTTAAAATCTTTGTATTTTGAGAAAGAAAAGATGGTTTCTATTCTTCTCACAACACAGAAAATATGTCATTTTAACTTAGCAACATTTATATTCATCATGTAAAACATGCCAACAAGAGATGTGCTCTGCTGAGTAGATTCAATCCTGTTCTCAGCAAGTCCCCAAACATACCTCCCGCTGGGCAGGGACACACTGAACTGTAGGCTCTTTGTGTTCAGCCACTGAATGCATTTCCCACCCTCACGGGGAGTAGACTCCAGAATGTAACGGGAATCCACAAATCCTCAAGTATTTCTCAGAAGTGTACAAGGTTATTTATTTAATAGAGATTGATCTTCAGTGCAATTTAGCAAACACAAGCCATATCCACAAATAACTACAGTAAAAGACAAGACCTCATAAGTAATTACAAAAAGAAAAGGTGGTACAAACAAGGGAAATCACCTTTGAAGATCAGAGAAGGAAGCCACCGTGAAGGAATGGGCTTTGGAGGGTGGGTAGGGCTTATGTTAATATACCTTCTCTCCCACACGCAGTGGACCACTGCGGAAAGACCGATGGTGTAATAATGCTGGTAGAAATCATACGCGTCAAAATTGTGGATGTTCAACAGGATGGTGAATGAGACTGCTTCAATATGCCCCCAGCCAGGAGAAAACGTCACTGGCAACCATGTCCACCCTTGGAAGTGAGGTGTTAGAGACCTAAGCAGCGTTTGTAAAGGGAGTGTCTGAGAACCAGTTCTGACGTCCTGGTTTACTTCTCGCCTCTAGACCGTAAGAGACTAGAAAGGCTGAGAGGAGACAGTTGAAGATCAGAGGGGATCCTTTGGAGAGGTCACTATGCTCTGAGTTTCCCGACCCACCCACCCACCCCCAATGACCGGGAGAGCAGAACTGCCTTGCAGTCTGAAGCATCAGGGGCCGGGTGAGTCTCCATGCACGCGGCTGTGACTGTGGATGGAGGACGCAGGCAGGGAAAGAACCAAGCTGCATTGGCCGCTGCCCACAATCCCCTGTCCCACCTGCAGCAGAGCCCAGGTGTTTCTGCTGATTAGTTGTGGGCCACGGGGATGAAAAGACTCAGCCCAGAGCTACTGAAAATCCAGTGCAAGAGGGCTCCTGGAAGAAGCTGCAGGCCTCCGGTAGTCCCAGAGGAGAAGGACGGCAAAATGAGAGCCCAGCCCGGGGCATGGGAAGTGCAGTTGAACGTTTTCAAAGGGGACCCCCTAAATACTCCAAACAGAAGCAGCCCCGATCATCTGGAAAGCTTTTCAAAGAGAAGAACCTTTAAACTCCTCGTAAGCAGCCAGAGGGAGCCACTGCCAGATTTCATCAGGGGTGATGCCTCCTCTCCTTCCATGTGCGAGCTGGGAAGGGGAGGCTAGAGAAACTGGGAACCAAACCCGCACTCCCATCCATGCTGCAGGCTTCCACTCAGGCTGGAGCCGGAAGGAGGGAAGGGCTTTCACTTCCAGTGAAGCTCCAAGGTTTTAAATTATTACTGTATTTGAATGAACCTATTAATTTCCTAAATGGGAGTATTCCTGTGATAGAGAGTGACCCAAAAAAGTCATGGAGTTTGTCCTAATATTTTACCCAAGCAGCAAAGGAAATAGCACCTCAGAAAAGATTTCACTGGGCAAGTAGGGGCATTGAATAGAGTTGTTTCCGATTCATGATTCCTGCTCATTCAGATACTGGCCATACTCCATCGACAGATGAATGGATAAAGAAGATGTGGTACATATATACAACGGAATACTACTCAGCTATAAAAAGGAATGAGATAATGTCATTTGCAGCAACACAAATGCAACTGAGATTATCATACTAAGGGAAGTCAGAAAGACAAATAGCACACGATATCACTTATATGTAGAATCTAAAATATGACACAAATGAAGCTATCTACGAAACAGAAACAGACTCACAGACATAGAGGACAGACTGGTGATTGCCAAGGGGGAGGGGGTTGGGGGAGGGATGAAGTGGGAGGTTGGGGTTAGCAGATGTCAACTTTTATATAGAGAATGGATAAACAACAAGGTCCTAGTGTATAGCACAGGGAACTATATACAATGTCCTATGATAAACCATGATGGAAAAGATTTAAAAAGAATATATATATATATATATATATATATAAAACTCAATCACCTTGCTATACAGCAGAAACTATCACAACATTGTAAATCGACTATACTTCAGTAAAAGAAATAAACAAATTTCGGAAAACATACTGTACACACATGTAGCTTGGGCTACAGTAATCATAATTTATATTTTGGTTTTCTTTTAAGATAGAAAATACATAAAAATGACCACCTACCCTTGCGTGCCATTACACAGGTAAATCTTACAAAATATTATGTTAAGTGAAAGAAGCCAGATGCACGCATCTCTGTGAATACACTGAAAACCACTGCATTGTACATTTTCAATGGGTACATTGTGTGGTATGTGAGTCATATTTCAAAACAGCTGTTTGTAAAAGCTGGACATAAAAGAGGACAAACAATATATGAGTCTAAGTTCTAAAGCAAGAAAATTCCGTCTCGGGGGTGCTTAGTGACCAGGCATGGGGGATTGACTGGAAAGAGGCATTAGGAACATTTGGATGTGATGGAAAAGTTCTCTATCTGGGCTGCATATCAGACAGCCATATTTTAAATGTATTAATTTTTTTTAAAATTAAACTCATTAAAATTTAAATTTATTTGAAATTTTAATTAACTAAAAGTTCAATGCCTCAGCCACACTATCTCCCCTTCAAATGCTCAGCAGCAACTCATGGCTAGTGGCTACTGTATTGGAAAACACAGAATAGAACTTTTTTATCATTGCCGAAAGTGTAACTGGGCAGCAACATTGTATACCTTGATTCCACTGGCAGTTGTGTGGGTCTCATATGTCACAGCTCACCAAACTCAACGCTTAAAATGGGATATTTTAACATATATGTGTGTGTGTGTGTGTGTGTGTTAATTATACCATAATAAAGTTAACTTAAAGATACTTTTTGAGAGAAAATGACCCTGACAGAGTAACTATGAAGGGAAGTAGATGCAGTTACAGAAAGGATGTCTTTGAGAAAGGATGTCTTTGACAAGGTAGGGAAGGTCTTTTGAGAAGGCAGGAAGATTTGTGTAGGACATTTTGCAGGATACAGCAGACTGAAAATGACATCATTCCCTGAACAGAGGTGAGCGGGCAAGGAGGAGTCTGAGACCTAGAAGATGCCTTTGGAGAATACGCATATTCAGGGGAAATGTAGGTCCTGGAAGAGAGCTGCTGGACATACAGGTTCTGGAAAAGTGTCTTGAAGAAAAAATGAATCACTAGGCTGAGATCTGGGTGGTTTGAGAGCAACCTCCCTGGGGCCAGCAGAGAAAACCGAGTGCCTCAAGGGTTACAGAAAAAGTCATCGACACAGCCAGGGTCTGAAACATGGAACAAAAACACCTGTAGAAGTTGATCTGTTTGTCAAGCTAGTTTAACAGTACAGGCCTGATTCCTGGGAGCACAAGCATTCTGGATAGGGTTGGTGTTTTGAATAATTGTTTTGAACTCAAAAGCAGATGTCTGGGCAGGCATTGTTTGGAGGAGGTTGTGGCTCCAATGGATCCAGAAAAAAGACGGAAGTGAAAGGGTGCTGTGCCACCTATGACGTGGTCAGCATCCTGCAGAAAGAGTGATGAAAACCTACGTGAACTTCGGTGGTTTTCATGGAAAGCTTGCTGGTACTACAGGGCGTGGGGGTGGGGGGGCATTGGGCAGACAATATGGCGAGTGGATGATGCCACAACAAAAACTAACAGAAATAAATCAGATCCTACTCCCTATAGAGAATTTTGGGGGAAGGAATTTTGAGAAAATGAGCACCAGTGTCTTTTTCTTGAATACCCTTAGACCATTTTCACCTGCCTGGTAAACAGGCATTCATGGATGTATATCAAGATAATCACTCAAAAGAAAACTCATGCATTTATTAACTACAGTGGAAAGGGTCTTGTAAAACTTGTAGATACTTTGACGGCACATTGCAATCCTGTTGCCCTGAAGTGAAAACACCTGTCTAGTTATCACCTGCTACTTGTGAGGCCCACAGCTAAGGAACAAGCAAGGACTGGTGATTTTCTCTCTGGAGTGTTTGTGTGGTCTGTTCCTTCTCCTTCAATGACCACAGCCTTAGTTCTGACTCATCATTTGCAAGGTGGACATTTGCAAGGTGGTCAGTAGCCTCCAAGCTGACCTTCTTGCGTCCAATCCCACCCTCCTGGAATGCAGCTTCCAGATCACACCAGAGCAGCCTGTCTGAAGCATGATTCTGACCACACTTAAAGCTCTGTCCACTCTTTGACTCTCACCAGGTCCTCAACACACACACACACACCGCTGATTCACACCTCTTAGCTTTCACTCTTCCCATTGCTTCTGCCTGGACCACTCTTTCTACGTCTCATCCTGTGGTTAACTTTCCCTCATCTGTTAAACCTGAGCCCGGATATCATTTCCTGGGGAAGCCTTCCCTGAACCACTAGGCTGGCCAGGTACCCTTTTTCTTTGCTCCCATAGCTGCACTTAATGCAATATTAGCATGATCTGTTTAGGTCTGCTCTAAACTTCTTAAAGGAAAAATGTATTTTATCCATTAAAAAAAAAATTTATTTACTTATTTTTGGCTGCATCGGGTCTTCGTTGCTGCGCACAGCCTTCGCATTGTGGTGGCTTCTCTTGCTGTGGAGCACGGGCTCTAGGCACGTGGGCTTCAGTAGTTGTGGCTCTCTGGCTTCAGTAGCTGTGGCTTGCGGGCTCTAGAGCACAGACTCACTAGTTGTGGTGCACGGGCTTAGTTGCTCCGCGGCATGTGGGATCTTCCCAGGCCAGGGCTTGAACCCATGTCCGCTGCATTGGCAGGAGGATTCCTAACCACTGCGCCACCAGGGAAGCCCTGTATTTTATATATTTTGTACTTAGCACCTAAACTAGTGATGATCTAGATATAATTTAAAAATCTAAAAGTACAGTAATATTGTCAAAAATTATAATAAAAACAAGGTTGCCAAATTTAGCAAATAACTACGGGCCTCCCAGTTAAATTTGAGTATCAGATAAACAACAAATAAATATTTTGTATAAGTATGTCCCAAATAATGCATGGATATGCTTATACTGGAGAATATTACGTTTTAACTGAAATTCAAATACAACTGGGTGTTCTGTATTTTACATGGCAACTCTAAATAGAAATTTTCAGAGAACTGAAAACATTATTTTAGTGCTCTTTATTTAGGGTGAGCTTTTCAGAAGTATGAAGTACCCTAGGTTTCATAACATTCCATCTTCTTAAACCGATCAAAACCCATGCTCTAAATCCACATTTTTATTAAGTCTTTCAAAGGTAAAAATGTTAGAGCTGTATTTATAATCTCAGGGGAAAAGAATCCTCTCCTAAGTGTTTTTAATCTGAAAAATAAAGTACATCATTTATTATGTAGTTTAATTTTAAATTAAAATTCTCAATTTGATTATTTCAAAGAGCTACTCTGTGAATTCAATCTTCTACTGAATACAAACATCTGTGCTCTCAAACTAAGTTTAAAGTTTTGGAAACATTTATCAATGTCCCACAAGCTCTAAAACACATCCTTCGAAAAGAGATGAATTTAATAGAAAAAGTACTGGGCCAGGAGTTTGGAAGTCTCAGTTCAGGCTCACCTCGGTCATTAGCTTGAAATGTGAACTTGGGCATGGCACGTAACCCATTCTCTCCATCTATGAAATGAAGAGGGATTTGTAAATGATTCCAAAAGCCCCCTTCTCCAATTCTACCAGTCTATAACTGGAGGAAGCCAATGCCATGAGACCTGGTAGGAAGGAATGAGCACAGACTGTGAGTCCGCAGACCTGGGCTACTCCCGAGTCTGCTGGGAAACTTTCATATATAAAGTACACCTGCCCTCCAGGACTGGCAGGAAGTCTCCACGCACCCTAGTCCTGACATCACTGAGCTGCCATTCTCTCTTGGGCTCGTCGCACTTTTCAGATACGACGTCACCGAAAACAAGGGACCACTGGAAGCAGAGTCTGCATCAAGATGGCGGGTGCCCTCTTGGTGTGTTCCATGCAGGGGGAAACAGAGTCCCTTCTGCGTAACACGGCCTACTTTCTGATTTCAGATTTTTGGTTCAGCCACCTGCCCCTTTTAGAGACAGACTTCTGGAAGGAACCCCTACCCTCTGGGAAGGTACTTTGCCTACTTTCGCAATGAGGTAGGCCTCAGGAAAATCGCAATGTCAGAATACAACATCATAACCCCAGGGTTCTTCTGTGAAGGTCATTCTGTTACATCTCCCCTCTCTGAGCCTTGCTTTTCTCTATACATCTTAGCATGTATCTTCTAACAGCCATTATCCCTGCTTTGCCATTAGGATTTCAGCCTCAGCTGCAGGAAATCACTCAATGGTGTCTCGCCACCAAAACTGAGCATCTTACCTGGACCGTCTCTGACTAACATGTCCACCTTGACACCATTGAGCAGAATGTCGGACCAGGGCAGCTCTGTTCAGACACCGCAGGGAAGACCTAGCGAGCAGACTCGGAAAGGCGCCCAAAGTGGGTTGATTCTCTAAACACCACAGAGGCATATTTTATCACCCAACGTATTAAATGTCCACATGAGGCTATGTGAAGGCGGAATAAAATGCTATACAAATCACTGGTATATTCACCAGCATTTTACTGTGAAAACGCCATGTTCGAGGAGCCCGGAACACAGAGAGCATCTGTCCTCAAGATGAAAAGCATCGGAGGAAGAAGAAACTTTATGAACAAGCATCAAAAGAGAGGAAATGACCCCAGCCTTATTACTACTGTCTTTCCTCTTCGAGTGTGGATGTTACAAGCTAGCGGTGCAATTACTGGTCAGCCTACTGTAGGGATACAGTGAACACCCAGAGCAGAGGAAACAGGTGTCCTGTGAAGTAAGCACGTAGGAGGAAAACTTTTTTTTTTTTTTGCGGTACGCGGGCCTCTCACTGCTGTGGCCTCTCCCGTTGCAGAGCACAGGCTCCGGACACGCAGGCCCAGCGGCCATGGCTCACGGACCCAGCCGCTCCGCAGCATGTGGGATCTTCCCGGACCGGGGCACGAACCCGCGTCCCCTGCATCGGCAGGCGGACTCCCAACCACTGCGCCACCAGGGAAGCCCAGGAGGAAAACTTTTGCAGGACAATATTGGGCCCTGTATTAGTCTGGATCAAAAGGAACTGTTATCTGAATCTGACATTCCTTCCCCCCTCTAAATGAGCAGTTATTTACACATAAGGCACAGATACTGAGGTATAAATAAAACTATAGAAAACTTTAATAATGTACCTGGTCATCTCCAGACTTGGTGAGAGAAGGAGATGATCTCTTTCCCAAAAGGGCATAAAAGGTTATAGTTTGATGGTTCCTCAAAAAGTTAAACACAGAGTTACCATATGACCCAGCAATTCCACCACGAGGATTTCACCCCTAAAGAAGTGAAAACATGGATTCAAACAGATGCTTGTATGTGAAATGTTCCTTGCAGCATTATCCACAATAGCCAAAAGGTGGAAACAACCCAAGTGCCCATCAACTGATAAATGGATAAACAAAATGGGGTACAGACATGCAATGGAATACTATTCTGCTATAAAAAGGAATGAAATTCTGGTTCGTGCTACAATACGGATGAACCTTGAAAACATTATGCTCAGTGACATAAGCCACGTTCAAAAAGATAAGCATAGTACGATTTTACTTACATGAAATATCTAACATAGGCAGATTCATGAAGATAGAAAGTAGATTAGAGGTTACCAGGGGCTAGAGAGAGAGGGCAATAGGGAATTATTGCTTGATGGGTACAGAGTTTATGTTTGGAGTAATGTAGGGGTTTTAGAAACAGACAGTGGGATTACTTTTACAACATTGTGAATATAATTAATGCCACCGAATTGTACACTTAAGGTTACAATGGCAAATTTTATGTTTTATGTATTTTATCACAAGTTTTAAAACGGGGGGCCTCTTCTTTAATAATATGGGCCTGGCAAAGCGGGTTGGGCGTGGTTAAAACCTCAGCACTCCATGCGATTTAGTGACACAGGTGGAGAGCGAAGAGGGGCATTTGCGCCACCTACTGGCCGTTGGGATTAGAGAAATCAGGTCTTGATTTCTCGAGGGAAAATTCAGTAAGGAGGCGCCCTGACAGAGGAAGTGCAGTTATACCAGGGGGGTGGGAATCTCTGCAGATGCAACAGTGGCATGGTCCTGTGACCTCACCTTTCTCTTGGGTAGCACCCCTCAAGCCCTCACTCTAAGGGGATAGTTAAGTGAAACCCTGTCGCTTATGCTGAGCAGACACTCAAGGAGTATGCTAAACAGGCACAAGTCATCCCAAGAGACTTTAAAAAATTTATTGTTAAAATCCAACCTCACTCTCACATTGTAAACATAGCACCTGTGCCGAAATTAAAACTTGGTTGTTGTAATCAAGTTGCATCAGTCAGCTCTATATTTAAAACCCACAAGCATCAATTAATTTAGGGGGCACACCGGTGGCCAAAAGGAGAGTTTGTTGAAATGTGGCTTTTGTTTAGAGGGCCCAGATCCCAAAGTGGATTGTTAGAACTAGAGAGAAGGAAAATATAGAAGGGCTTGGACAAAAATTCATTGTGGATATTACGGAGCAGGGTTTTGGAAACGGGCTGGGTTTTGGTGATGAAGAAGACATCCACTTTCAGGCTCTGATCACTGCTTGGAATATTTTTTAAATGTTGACTTTGTCTTGCTTTTCATTTTGAATAACTTCTACCAAAGCCCCCCCCCCCCACCCAACAATTCTCCCTTTGATAACTTTTGACTATGGTTTAGAGCCATAGAAGCCTGGCTACTAAAAAGCCACAAGGAACTTTCTCTTTCTTGTTCGCTCTCTTTCTTATCTGTTGACCATCTACTACCTACAGAATTACTCTGTTTTCACCTGTGATTAGCAATATGAATTTTAACTGAGAAAGACTGCTCTAAACTTTGGGTGATTTGCCAAGAGATCCAGACCCTATATGCTATCCAAGTGAGTAGAAAATCTGCTTAAAATCCAAGATTAGGGGCAAGAGATAGAACATCTTTTTATAAGATTCTTATCTTTTGTATTTCACTTCTTTTTGAATTTAGTAACAGGTTATTTTACTCATTTCTAAGTCACAAAGCCTGAGCAAAACATTTTCCTTTCGCCTTTCCTTAATTTGCTTCATAAATATAATTTCTTTTTTTCCCCTCCTCATCTGTAATGGCTTTTGTACAGCTGTTGCAATAAGGGAAGTTTTTAAAATGCAAATAGGCAGTAGGTATATTGCACAAGCTAATAGAGAGAGCTTTGCCAAACATTAAAAAAAAAATCTCAATTAATCACACTGACTAACAGAATATAAAAAGCTTACCCTGGAGTGATCTTCAGTGACTTTAAAACCTGAAGACTTTGTTTCACCTCTCATACATAAGGAAAAACAGAATATATACTCTCCAAATCAGAACAGTATACGCTTTCCAAGGCATTTCACAACGGGGCACCACTGACACTGGGGAAGGGTGATTTTTATTGTGCAGGACAATTGTGTGTAGTGAAGGATGCTCACTACCTGTGACCTCCACGCACTAATGTCAACGGTATCACTCTGGTCACTGTGACAATCAAAACACCCCTAAATAATTCCTAAAGTCCTCTAGGGAGGTAGTATTAGTCCAGATGAAAACCAATCTGTGAAATTCTCCAAAGGTACATGTCCTAAATACCTCTGTAGGGCAAGAGGAGAACAGAAGAAGATAAACTTGAGTCTGAAAAACTTGTGGTCTATTTCCAGCTCAAGTATCTGCACATGACCTTTCCTTTATTACTGACCAAGTCGGTTTACAAAAGAGAGAGAGAAAAACAAACACGTCCACAGCTGCCTCTCAGTCAAAAAAAGAAAAAAATCTTAATACAATGTGGGGTAGAGCAAGACGAAATTCCTACTCTGCAGTAGCACTTCCCAACCTTTCTGTTTGCACAGCACACTCTAGTATTTTATCACCAGAACTTTTAGTAACCATAGCGACACACTGGCTCACAGTGTCTACGACAGCATCTGAGGTTGTCCCAATCTTCATACGGAGACCCTTCATGCTGAGTGACTATTGGAGGACAGCTGCTTTGACTGTATCTCTTACGTACCATCAAAGCATAGTTCTTGCATCTTCCAGGAAAAACACCTTCTCTTTGCCAGCGGCTTCATGTTGCCAAACATTTCCTCTCTTAACTCAGAGCAAGTTGGTCCTGCCTCTCCACTGCGTCTCATGACCCATTACGTCAGTGAGGATGCCATGCCGCAGGCATTCTAGTAAAGACATGAAGACCCACGATATACATTTTACACGATGATCCAAATTCGGCAGTATTCCCAGGAAAGGCTTATGGAATACTACAGTTCTAAAGCAGTTCTAAAGCGCCGGCCACGAAAAACTCTCCTACTTACTCTCCCTTTCATAAAATTTACCTCCAATGGTGGTTTTCAAGAACAACAAAGTTTGAAGTTCATACAAGCATATTAACACTAGCAAGTACATATTACTTCTTTGGCCATTTCTGATTTCCCCTAGGAATTTTACATTTTGAGAATATGTGCTAGAAGACCAGAGCTTTTCTACAATATGAGAAACTCAGAAGACAATACAGTGTGATTTAAGGATTTGGTCAAAAGCTTTGTATTAAGTCTCTCCTGTTGGTGATTTCATTATACTTAGGGGGACCACACATCCTGGCTTGCCCAGGAAAGTTCCATTCCCATCTGTTCTCTTGATGTAATTATTAATAGCACTCCCTTTCATCCTTCAAAGTTTGATCAATTATGTAGTCATCCTCATTATATTCAGAGTCACTGGGAGATAGATGACAATGTCACCAAAAAAAGGATCTAGAAAACTAATATTAGGGGAAAAAACAAGTCCTTTTTCAATGTCTGTTGGCTGTAACATAGTTTGAATAGTGACTATTCACTCTTGGAACATACAGTATATATTCAAAGGTAAAGATGGCCTCTATCTCTAGAATAAAAATAATCAAAAGGGGTATAGGAAGAGAATTCAGGTCAATCTCAATGACCATTATTGGGCATCTACTAAATTAATATGCTGGGCTGCAGGGAATGAGAAAAAAAAGCTATCATTCGTGTACTTGGGAACCTTAAATTCTGTCCATGCAATTTGGTGCAGTAGGTAGAAATTCAAGCAGAATTTTGATGTGCAGTGTGGTACAGTGGTTAGCTCTCCCACTTCCTAGTTGTGAACACTGGGAAAGTCACTGAATCACTTTGAAAATGAGTTTTATCAAAGGAAAAGTTAGATAATCCTCTCTCACAGGTTCATTGATTCTATTCCACAAGCCTTTCCTGACTGCCTCCTTCTTGCCAAGTATGAGGCAGTGACAGGGAGGAAAGAGACATCGGCACAGTGGTGGTGCATGGTAAGCAATGAAGTTTAAGGACATTATTAGTATTTCAGGTATTCAGTGTATTATTTCAATTACTGAACAGCACAAACAGATAACTCCTAACTAGGGGCTCTTAGGCCAACTAGGGATGGGAAAGACGTACAGTTCAGGGCTGAGCTCTGAGGAGAGGTAGAGCTGAACCTTGAAGGATGAGGAATAGTCAGTCATGTTAATAAGAGAGATGAAAGCTATCCAGGTAGACAGAACAAAAGAAGTAAAGATATGAGAAGGTGTCGTTTCATAGGGAGCTTGTGGAAATACCAGCAATGCGGTGATACATTTCAAAGTAGGTGAGTGACAGAAAGGGATGCTGGGGGGCTGCATGGAGGCCAAATGCTGGGGTCTTTGTATATCAAGCTGAGGACGCTGGCTTGCTCCTTTAGGCCAATGAGGAGCTACTAAAGGGTTTTTGTAGGTAAATGACACAGACAGGTTGTACACCACTATCTCTGGCAGTGTTGGAAAGACAGATTTGAGTTCAGAGGACAGTAACACAGGCAGGCAAAAGAGTTTGGAGGTTATTGGTGACACTGTAAAGTAAGCATTGGGAAGTCATATTGGAATATGCAGTGATTGTTTCCCCTCCCACATCTATTTTCAAGTCCTGTGGGTTTAAATTACAGATTCCTTGCAGCAGCTATGGCTATTAGCAAGTAGGAAAGGTTCTGCCTTTCATTTCACCTCTGGAAGCCACGCTTGTTCAACACCGTTCTGCATCACATGCCTTTCATCTTGGCCAAAGCCCTTGCTGAAATAAACAGCCAATCCCAGTGAGAGAGTCATACTCTGAATTTAAGTTTTTGTTCCTGAGGCAGGCTGTTGCCTTGGTTAAAATATATACAGTAGGCAGCTCATGAAAGATTAATGCAGTTAAGGGGGGCCCCTCCGGCATGCAAGGGAAGGACTGAGGGAAGTCAGCAAATGCCACAGAAAGGACCGGGTCTTGGCCATCACCTCAAATAGGCTCAGAGATAACGAAAGAGGAAGAAGAGGAAGTAGAACAATGAATGTGAGTTTCCAGAAAAGCAGGAGATATTAGGTTTGTTTAGTCTTTGCTACTAATCATATGTGACTATGAGAAAGCTCCTTTCTTTCCTGAGCCTTAGTTTTCCCATCTAAAATGGGTAGAGTACTAATCACCCTATCTTTCAGGTCTGTGGAGAGGAAAAAAATAGTGGACTCTCGTTGGACTAAAAACCAACCTTAGAGATTATACGGGGAAGTAAAAACACTTGAAAAAGCTAGAGGTGGTATGCAAATGTATACCAATTTTAAACTGATTTTCTTCCTCTTCAGTTGATTTGTATTTTTACCTTTGCAGCCCACCACATTCTCTCACCTTCTCCCTTGGTCTATTCTTGCTTCCTGCGGCCCGTAAAACTCTGGCTGTATCACTGATGCCTCAGTATCGATCATAACCTTAGTTCTCTCTCCTCCCATCTCCTTGCTTTAGCAGAAGTCTATGTTCCACCCCATTTGCTCCTGCAGCCGCTAACTCCAGTTGTAATTACCATCTTCCACTTTTCATAATTTAGTGACCTCTACAAAGCCTCCTGATGGTCTCTTTCTTGTCTCATAATGGTCTATCGCATTGTAACCATGAGTCAAAAGCCAGGATTTTGCCTTATAATTTTTTAAATCCCAATAACTTAGATTTTAGTTTGTAGGCAGGACACATAGTGCGTCATTCAACAAAGCCTTGATCAAAGTTTTGTTGAATCCCTTGGATGATCAACAGATTGTTTCTGTAGCTCCCCAAGGATGCTGAATGTAAGTGTGTTAATATGTAAGAGGTGCTTTCGGCTCTTTTAAGAATGAAACTATCTATCCAAGAGATTATTATTTCAGCTGAAAGGCCATCAAGCATCTTCCCACAATTACTGATTTATAGCTTTAGAAGCTTTTAGCAAAGCAGAAATCAGCATGCTTAATTAGGTCACCCAAGTTCTACATTTATGAAGTATAGAAGCCCGTATGTAAAGAACAGCTGATGGCAACAGATCCTATGAAAAACTGTAGGTATCATATAACCATATTAAGAGGGAGACCTTGGCTTGAGCAAAATCAAATTGACTGACACTCATAGAGGCTCAATTGTAGAGAACTTGGAGGCTCAGTTTTCTATTCTATGAAAGCTAGAGGGTTGAGTCTGATGCTCTGAGTTCCTGTTCAGCTCTGATGTTCTATGCAACCAGGCCGGCAAAATAAGTGATAAAGAATGTGCTACCATATGGAAAACTAACAGAACATTTGATGAAGGTAGTTCTGAGAATAACCCATGGACTCAGGACAATACTGACACCCAGCAATCCAAAGCAGGTAACCAAGTCAGCAAAACGTTACATCTAAATCAAGTAAGCAATCAGAGATTATCAAAGAAGATGGCAGTAAACATTTCTTTCCGGTACAAATTAACTCCCGAAATGTACTGAGAGACAGACACATTCTGACCCTCTGATGGGAAGTTCATACCCAGAATAAAGTGAACAATGAAGTGAGCTTTCCTGATTTTGTCGATGAACCAGAGAGATAAGAAAAACCACGTGGTGGTTCTTTTAGAAGCACCTTTGTGTCAGTAGGTCTCATGATGTAGAATGTAGGGTTTCAGAGCCCTCAGAAACCTCCCAAATTTAAACTTGGGAAGTGAAAGAAATGGCATAGCAGAATCAAGTCTGTGAAACGTCTTTCAAAAATAACATATTCAGTACGATACTGTTTTGATTGTAGGCACCATGGGCATTCTGTGATTTTAAAGAACAGCAAGGGCATGAAATTTTAATGACTTTAAAAGGGTTCACGGGTTCATAAAAAGAAAAAGGGTGGAAAAATACTCATGCATCCAATCTCCATGCTCAGAGAAGCCAAGTGACTTTCCCAAGGTCACCAGGTTAGTTGGTGGCTTAGATGTAGAGCCAGACTGGAACCCAGAGTTTCTGCAGGTACACAGACTACGTGAGCACCACCAAGTTCCTTCTGGAAGGAACACATCTACACCAGCAGTTAGACAACACGGAGCCTGGTGAGCATCCGAGGCCTCCACTCATCCGGGAACTCTCGTTTTGAAAAAAAAAAAAAGGGGACTTCCCTGGTGGCACAGTGGTTAAGAATCCACCTGCCAGCACAGGAGACACAGGTTTGAGCCCTGGTCTGGGAAGATCCCACATGCCGTAGAGCAACTAAGCCCGTGGGCCACAACTACTGAGCCTGCGCTCCAAAGCCCACGAGCCACAACTACTGAGCCCACGCACGGCAACTACTGAAGCCCACATGCTCTAGGGCCTGCGTGCCGCAACTACTGAGCCTGCGTGCTGCAACTACTGAAGCCTGCGCGCCTAGAGCCCGTGCTCTGCAACAAGAGAAGCCACTGCAATGAGAAGCCCACGCATTGCAATGAGGAGTAGCCCCTGCTCGCCACAGCTAGAGAAAGCCTGTGCACAGCAATGAAGACCCAATGCAGCCAACAAAATAAAAAAAATAATTTAAAAAAAATGGTTTTCTAAAAAAAAAAAATGGAGGCAGCCAGCATCTAGCACAGAAGACAGTCAGCAGTGCTATGTCCTACCCAAGTCAGAGCCCCCAGCAGCAGTAACCAGCTCCACCACTTCTCCCAACTGCTTCGTTTCCTCCAGTACCCAATTCTGAATGGCTAATTCAATTGCATTTTCATGCAGTGAGTCTAGGCGGTGAACTCGCGGCTGTTTATAAAGTCCCTCCAAAGCCTGTTTGGACCATCACTGAATTAAACAAGCATATCGAACAATCAAGTTCCAACAATGAGGCTGTCTGAAACACTCCCAAGCGTGAGGAGTGCAATTCTAGCAAATGCTAAGAATGTGCGGCCACTCCTAGACTCTGTGCTCAGCATTCCTTTCAAATATGGTTAGCTTCTGTAGACACAGCTCATCATTTTTCAGGGTGCTGTGCCTTCTTTAGTGGCTCAGGCCATAAGAAGCCACTGAGCTAAAGCACCCCCAAATAAGCTGCTCCCCGCAGTTTTCATGCCACTCACAGTTCACTTTCAAGGGATCTAATTGCTTCACCACTGTCCTGAGATGTTTCCAGGGGTGCCAGAGGTGTAAGAATGACACCACAACCCTGAACGTGGACTGAATGGCAAAACCACGCGACACTTGTGATAGCGACAGAGTAAAGGGACAAAGCAGTTGACTGAACAGTTAATAAATAGATTACTTATAATCCCCTACTGGGGAACTATTTAAAGAAAATAATATGGGAGACCCCTGTAAGTTAATGATCACTCAAGAAAACAGGTTTGCTTAACCACAAAACCAAGCAGGCTTGCTTCGCAACAAAACCATGTGACAGAAGGAAGAGACATGCCCCCAAACAATAAAATAATGGTGGAATGAGACCCATATCTTGCCCAGTGAGGTCAGTAAGTTAATGATTCCTAGGACATGCTCCTCTGCACACACTAAAAACAAAAATGTAAGGAAAAGGTGACATTATACTGAAACCTGAGATGATTTACAATATTTTAGTATATGTTACTTTTTGCTCATTTCCATTGTGCCATGGTAGTCCTAGCTTGACCATGTAGAGACAAGAAAAAACTCCCCCACCTGATGTGGAGGAGGGGCTGATGATGCAAGTGTGACGTCTACCCAAGAATGAGGAAGAAGGGGGTCTTCTCCCCCTCCCCATTCTTCCTTTGATTATACAACTGTAACCCACTAAGTTCTTGGGGTGGCACTCCCTTGCCTGCCTGCTTGTAAATCTCACAAGCGTCCTATGCTAATAAACTCTTTCCTTACCTGTTACTCTGCCTCTTGCTGAATCCTTTCTGCAACGAGACAGAAGAACCTATGCTCTACTAAGTCCCTAAACGCGTTCTATGGTTTCACTTGTTTCCAGAAACTCCAACGGCGTCGCAATCACATCCTAAGACTTCAAAAGAGCCTGGATCTGAGACACGTTCAGTTTCCCTGGATAAATCAGTACGATCCTCTCCCTAATAAGTTCAGTAAAAGAGCTGGGTGGTTTCCAACCTGGTTTCCACGGGTAGAGAATGGGCTATGGTATTTTAACAACTGCATCAACTTGTACCAAATATGCACAAAGGAGAAACTCTAACTGGCAGGTTTTCTCTGTTTGATAGAAAGAAGACATGTCTTAACTTGCCTTCCATGTTTTGAGAAAGGCAATTCAATTTCAATTACTACCCAATTCCCAGGAATAAGCACTTCTCTTTATGTTGAGACTTCTACATATTTTATTGAATAATATTACCAACGAATGCATTTGGCAACCCAAAAGTTCAGTATTAAATTCTGGCTGTAATTCCACTGCCAAATATTAATGTGATTATAGACCCCAGGGCCCCATCTTCAGATATGAAGTCATGTGGTTTTGAAGTTATGATCCTGAATCTCTGTAGCCCATCAGATCCAACTAACTGACAATTGTTGAGCCACTTGTAAACAACATAACTTGAGGAGCATTTATCTTTTTCTATTTCTTTTTCCAAGCAGAGTACCTACCTCTCTAAAAAGCTAGAGAACGTAAGAGGAGGTGAAAAATTTATGTAATGAGACGTTGAATAGGAGGGAAACACAAGGGAGAAAGAAAGTACAACCACTCCAAACAGAAAAGGGTAACCCACTCCAAACCCAGTGGACATCATTTTCTCTAGAAAATTCTTTATGCATCAGTATTTTATTTTTGGAGGAAAAAAACAAGAAGTGAATATAACCAAAGCAAGCATGATTTTTAAGCTTTTCAGTGAACATGCAGATGAAATGGAAGTGAACAGTCAAGGCTTTCTATGGTTTGGTGGAAGAGGCTTTGTCTGGGAGGAGAGTTCCCGGTTTGGGCCTTAGCTTTACTTGCAAGCGACAGAAAGTCACTTAGCCTCTCCCCAGTTCAGGTGCTTCCTCTATAAAAATAAAATTTCCTGCCCTACTTTAATCCCAGGAGCGCCAGAGGATCAAGTAAGGTAATAGATGCAAAATTGCTTTGAAAAACCAGAGCAGTATATGCAAATATGTTATTAATAGCATACATTATTCAATATTTCATCACTTTTGAGTTAAAATACGGGATGAGGTGAAAGTAAAAGAAAAAAACAAAAACATTACTTTGATCCTCATACTCTTTTTCTCAAGGGCAAAACAAAGTTTAGAAACTGCTGGTCCTACTTAACTGTGGTGCATGAGAGGATCTACTTATCCTGTGTGGTTCCAGAATTGCTTACGGACAAGTGATCAACAATCGTATGATGTGGTATTTTTGGAAATTTTACTTAAGCATCTTATCTCGTCCATCAGAGTACAATGTTCATTAGAGGAGCCATCATTTAAAGTTTTTCTGACTAGTGCATTTGACTAGCACCCTTGATTGGATCTGGAGTGGTCACTGCCTCGTAGCCTTGGAAGTCTGGAAAGTTTTGACACTTCCATAAGGCTGACTGCCAAGAAAATCAAGAAGGGAGATTGAGGTGTTTGGATACACAGAGTGCAAGGGAACACAAGCCCGAATTTACTGATCTGCAGTGTATAATATCTAGACTCAAAACAGTCCAAAGACAAAAAGCTGTCATTCCTCTAAAGATGCCTGAAGTGGACTGGGATAGGTAGTCCACAGGAAAGCAAGAGAGATGGGTAGCCCTCCGCTCACAGACTCCCAACTGACAGGTCTTTTCTCTGCTCAGATCTGCTCTGGCAGAAATGTGGAGATTATATATAGGATGACCTTATAATTTGTTGTTCCTAATTGGGACACTACTGAAAGGGAAAGGGTTTGCTCCCAATAATTACACCAAGGCAACGGATATGAACAGAGTTTGTCCCAGGCAATCCAGGAGTATAGTCATCTTAGTTACATGTATTATTACTGTTTTGTTATGGAATGGATATTTATGTCCCCATAAAACTCATTTATTGAAATCTAAACACCATTGTGATGGTATTTGGAGGTGGGATCTTTGGGAGGTAATTAGGTCATGAGGTTGGAGTCCTCATGAATGGGATTAGTGCCTTTGTAAGAAGGGCCAGAGAGCTAGATAGTTCTCTTTCTGCCATGTAAGGACACAGTGAGAAGTCAGAAGGCTGAAACCTGGAAGACAGGCCTCCCCAAAATGCAACACCTTGCTGGCACCCTGATATCAGGCTTCCAGCCTCCACAAGTATGAGAAATACATTTTTGTTTATAAGTCGCCCAGTCTCTGGTACTTCATATGACAGCCTGAATGAAGACATGTTTTTTTCCAGAGAATTTATTAGAATAGAATATAGTCAATCAGCTTGGGGGAAATGAGGGGAAAAAAATGAACTCCTGCTCCCTCATTTCCTGGAGAATCAGTTTTATAGAGTTTCAAAAGCATTTTTCATAAGTCAAAATCTTAACTTTGGAATCAAAGATTTGGAATTGAATTCTAACTCTACTACATCCTAGCTGGGTGACCTTAGGCTAAAGAAACAACCTCTCTGAGCCCTAGTATCCTCCTCTATAAATATAGGGAAAGAAATGTGTGCCTTATAGGTTCAATTATTAAATGAGCTAATGCTTATAGGGGATTTATCAAAGGGCCTAGAACATACCAAATGCTAAGTTACACCATTATGATCATTAAAATGTAAATTCTAGAACAATGTCTGGCACAAAAATGTCCCATGTCCAACCATATACTTCTCAATGATTCTTCACTTCCTGTGTCTTTGCCCTTCTGACTCATTCTTACCCATCTGCCTTTAGCCTGTTTTCCAAGCCACCTGGACCACAACCTGTCTCTATGTCATACTCCATCCTACGTATTCATGGATTGAAGGAAAAATTCAGAATGTTCAAAGAAGCTTAAAATACGCCTAGGGCTTCCCTGGTGGTGCAGTGGTTGAGAGTCCGCCTGCCGATGCAGGGGACACGGGTTCATGCCCTGGTCCGGGAAGATCCCACATGCCGCGGAGCGGCTGGACCCGTGAGCCATGGCCGCTGAACCTGCGCGTCCGGAGCCTGTGCTCCGCAACGGGAGAGGCCACAACAGTGAGAGGCCCGGGTACCGCAAAAACAAACAAACAACAACAACAAAAAAAAAACGTCTAAAGAGGTGATCAATAAACACTGCTCTGATGGCTATCTGCAAAGTAGATGTGACTGTCATCACAGCAAGGAGGCCTAACGTGTAGGGCTCCGGGCTGCCATCTTCACAAATGGAGAAATAATTCAGTGATTACTATTACGTATGAAACTGATTTTTCTTTCCTCAAATCAGATTTTCTCTAGTTTTATATGAGGGCCTTGAGAGTGAAGTGTCCTGACTGCCCAGAAATAAGACAGTCTGCGAGGTGTTTTGTATTTTCTTCGGGATAAACTTTCAGAAAGTCGACCCAAAGGTCTTCTCTGAGGGCATTAGGCTGACAGGATCTAATGTCCTATAACCGAGACTTCCTAGGCCCTGCTCTGATTCCAGGTGGCACTCAGAGCAGTACCCCTGCTAACGCTTGTAAAGCTAAGCACCTTCATTGCACTCTTCATTCAAAGACATCCATTTTCTTCCTTACTAACCCCAGGAAGTGACTAGACATAGAGGAATATGGCATCTCCCTTCTTAAAAAATGATGACAAAATAATAAAAATGGACAGCTTATAAAACATCTGAGCTGCATTTGAAAAAGCTGAACAAGCATGAGACCGAATACTGCAGTTCTTATATATTAAGGTGGGAGCCTGGGAGAGGCCCTGCATGAGGTCAGGAACAAAGTGTTGATCAGCATTATTCTAAGATCTCACGGTAATGAGGAGAGTACGGCAAGTTCTTGCCAAGTGAAATTACCCCAGTGTGGCTCCACCACCATTCTGAGAAAGTCACGTACAGAATGAACTATTACAGTTTCATAATTAAGTTGAAAACTTTGCCCCCGGGCCTTTCTTCCTGCATCAGGCCACGGCATCAAAAATCCTCTTCTTTTTCCAGCTTCGGCCAATAGTTGGCCATGGAGATGGAGCTTTCTTTGAGACAGTGTGATAATGACAACTGAAATGCCAATGCTCTTTAAAAAAAATTACCCCACTTGGAAGGCTGTGTGTATCTGGGGGCAGACAGTGTGTGGGAAATCTCTACATTCCACTCAATTTTGCTGTGAAACTAAAACTGCTCTAAAAAAAAATAATGAAATCTATCATAAATTTTTTTAAAAAATGCTCCATTTCAGGTGCTAATCACAGCCTAAATGGCTAGAAATTGTAGACAAAAATTAACATTAAAAAACGCAAACGAGGGGCTTCCCTGGTGGCTCAGTGGTTGAGAATCTGCCTGCCAATGCAGGGGACATGGGTTCGAGCCCTGGTCTGGGAAGATCCCACATGCCGTGGAGCAACTAGGCCCACGCACAACTACTGAGCCTGCACTCTAGAGCCCACATGCCACAACTACTGAGCCTGCACGCCTACAGCCCGTGCTCCACAATAAGAGAGGCCGCGACAGTGAGAGGCCCGCGCACCGCGATGAACAGTGGCCCCCGCTCGCCGCAACTAGAGAAAGCCCTTGCCCAGCCAAAAATAATAAATTAAAAAAAAAAACGCAAACGAGGAAGAGCACTGAAAAGGGAAACGTAAATAGCAGAAATGATCCTTAAGCAATCTGGGGGTGGGGGAGTGAGGGGGGTGGAAGGAGGGAGGTGCAGGGCAGAGATAGGATCAGGAAACAGGAAAAAGGCCTGAAATTACTTGATCATGCTTACCGACTGTTTTAGAAAAACATTCTTACTACATCACTGATACAATCCCCCAGAGTAATCCAGGTTCTTGATCTGTTTCCACATCCTGAGCACACATCAAATGCAGCTCAGATAAATATTGCTTTCCTTGTTGAATCCTGCCAGCAGGATTGGGATTGGCATGGGCTGCAGAGTAATTCTGTCTCTCTTACTATGCATTGTCCCAGCTGGTAAAACTTTCTAGACTTGATATGTATCCAACGGGTTTTGTAGAAATTCACAGCAAGTATCAGCTACATTTATTGCTCATTAACTCAAAAAAAAGTCAAATGTTTCATAAAAGTGAGGCAGAGACAGTGAACAAGCAAGTGATTTAAAAATATGTTTAAAGCTATGTACAGGGCTTCCCTGGTGGAGCAGTGGTTGGGAGTCCGCCTGCCGATACAGGGGACGCGGGTTCGTGCCCTGGTCCGGGAAGATCCCACATGCCGCGGAGCGGCTGGGCCCCTGAGCCATGGCCGCTGAGCCTGCGCGTCCGGAGCCTGTGCTCCACAGCGGGAGAGGCCACAACAGTGAGAGGCCCGCATACCGCAAAAAAAAAAAAAAAAAAAAAAAAAAAAGCTATGTACAATAAGGAAGGTTTTGGTTAAACATTCAAAATCTCTATGGAATATCAAAAAATACTTTTGTGATCTCTCTTATTTCTGATTAAATAATATGGCTTTACCTTGTGTATATTCATCCTGATTTCAACACAGTACGCAGGTATGTGGAAGAGCTTACAACTAGTTTTCAAGTTTATCTTTATGTGTGACTATCTCAGCCCACATTTGCAATATTTGGAAGCAATCTAGTCTAATTACTGTGCTATGGGGTTACTGGCGTGTGGCATGTAAATCCAATCACATGTTGAATATTGTACATGAACTCATATGTCAAGAATTGGGGTTTTTTAAAAAAAATAGCCAAAAAATTTGCAGTGTGAATCATTTTCCACCTTGTGTTTTATTTTTAAAATCTAATCCAGTTTATCACCGAATTAGGAGTCAACGTTCAGAAAACAGGCTTTTGTAGGTAGGGAGCCTCACATTCTTTAGCAGGCCCTGTTAGTGTACCAGAATGTTCACTTTGAATAGACTTTTTACCAGTCTATGGCTTTCCTGCACTGCCCCCCTGTGGAATATTTTGAGAAGACAGTTAGACTTGAAAGATTAACTTTATTAGGAATACCACAAAACCATGCCTCCCCAGAGCACTCAACTTTTTGTTATTTACTACTGTACGTGCATTTTTGTAGAAGCTCAGATCAAATTATTTCAGAATTTATATATCTACAAGGACTTTATACTACAGAATTTCTCACTGACCCCTCTCCAAATAACTACTCACTGACGTCCCACTTTTGATGAATGTAACAATTTCTGTTTCATGTGAATGGGAGTTCCTTTTAAGCATGTTCACTCTTTTTCTGAATAAGATTTTACATGTAAATCTCTGTGAAAATGTCCAATAGTAGTAACTGAGGGAGTTCATGAGGCAATGAGCTATAATAGTTAAATCTTACTGAAAAGATACTTGTGATCACCTGAATACTGCATCTATTCCTATGGTCCAACCTCATTTCTGAGAACTATGAAAGGGTTATTATAATAGTGATAACAGGAATAGCACAGGAAAAAGTGCTTTTCATCAGAGGTCATAATGTTTTGCCCAAGATTTTAATATATTTTTTTCTGGTATTATAAGACATTATAGAATTATGGGTTGATATTTGATTTTCATGTTGGTTATTGGAATGTTTGTTTTTGGAAGTCTGTATATAAATTTTCTTTTCCTGTTGGTTTGATATAAATGACGTCTTACATTAGAGATAACGATCCATCTATCAAAAAAATACATAATTAATGCCTGATAAACAAGTGTGTTTCTGTCTCCCTATTAATTTTTCTTACGTTCAAGCACATTCTCTTTCCTTATAAAATCTTTTCTCTGGATGAGTTCTAATCACCATAGAGGGCTTTCTCAAAAATCTTCCTCGGGGAAAAATTCTAGAATATGTAAAAAAAAATTCTTACAACTCAATAATTAAAAGATAAATAACCCAATTTTTTAAATGAGCAAAGAATATGAATGGACAGTTTTCCAAAGAATACAAATAGCAGACAAGTATATTAAAGATGCTCAGCATAATTAGCTGAGGCAAATGTAATCAAAACCACAATGAGATAGCACTTCACCCTGACTAGGATGGCTGTAATTAAAAAGTTTTACAAAACAAGTGTTGACAGGATGTGGAGAAAATGGAACCATCACACATGGCTGGCAGAAATGTAAAATGGTACAGTGCTTTGGAAAACAATTTGGCGGTTCCTAAAAAAAAATTAACAGAGTTACCACACGGCCCAGAAATTCCACCCCTAGGTATATTCCCAAAAGAATTAAAAACATACTTCCACATATGGAAAACAGTATGGAGGTTCCTCCAAAAACTAAAAATAGACTTGGCATATGATCCAGCAATTCCACTCCTGGGCATATATCCAGACAGAACTATAATTCCAAAAGATACATGCACCCTTACGTTCATAGCAGCACTACTTACAATAGCTAGGACATGCATGGAAGCAACCTAAATGTCTGTCGACCGATGAATGGATAAAGAAGATGTGCTACATACAAACAATGGAATACTACTCAGCCATATAAAAGATTGAAATAATGCCACTTGCAGCAACATGGATGCAACTAGAGATTAAGTGAAATTAAGTCAGAGAGAGAAACACAAACCCCATATGATATCACTTATATGTGGAATGTAAAGTATGGCACAAATGAACCTATCTACAAAACAGACTCACAGACATAAAGAACAGACTTGTGGTTGCCAAGGGAGAGAGGGGTGGAGGAGGGAAGGATTGGGAGTTTGGGGTTAGCAGATGCAAACTATTATATAGAGGATGGATAAACAACTAGGTCCTACTGTACAGCACAGGGAACTATATATTCAATATCCTGTGATAAACCATAATGGAAAAGAATATGAAAAAGAATATATATATGATTAACGGAGTCACTTTGATGTACAGCAGAAATTAACACAACGCTGTAAATCAACTATATTTAAATAACATTAAAAAATACTTCCACACCAAAATTTGTACACAAATGTTCATAGCATAATTATTCATAATAGCCAAGAAGTGGCAAAAAGTGAACCATCCATCAGCCAATGAATGGATAAACAGAATGTGATCTATTCATACAATGGAATATTCTTTGGCCATTAAAAAGAATAGAATACTGATACATGCTACAACATGGATGAACCAGCAAGATGTAAAAGCACAAATACTGTATGGTTCCATTTATATGACATAGGAAAGAAGGGAGGAAGTGGGGGTGACTGCTAACGGGCATGGGAATTTTTTTTGGAGTGATGAAGACGTTCTGGAATTAGATGATGGTGATGACTGCACAGCTTTGGAAATATACTACAGACCATTTGTCAAATGATTTGCAAATATATCTCCCCCTCTGTGGATCTTTCAACTTTCTTGATGGTGTCCCTTGAAGCACGTAAGTTTTTAATTTGGTAAGTCCAATCTATTTTTTTCCCCTTTTGATTGCTTCTGTTTTTGCTGTCATAACAATACGATCTATCTTAATCCACAAATCCTGTGGTGGATTTAAACAGAAACAGAACAAGAATAGACCTAAGCTTGGCACTACAGAGAGTGTGTTATCAAACAATGTCCGTCTCATCTTCATTCGGTCAGATGAAGACTGGGGTCAGAGTGTACCATTCTCATCAGTACCCTCTGCTCAGAGATTCCGTCCTTAGCACATGTTGTTCCTTCCTGTCACCCGGAACACTGTCCCTTGTCACAAAGGCTCTGTTTCACAGGGCTACAACCGACTTCAGAGTGTGTTTAGATGTATGTTTACACATCAAAAATTACCAATTACTATGTAAAACTGGTTGAAAGCAAAGGCAGTCTCCAGATGCATCACGCCGGGCAGACAGACCTAATCAGAGGAAGTTATCAATAGAGTCCACGAAGACTCAGTATTAGCCCAACAGCAGATGGGACGGGATTTCTGGGGGCCGTGTTTTAAGGAAGATAAAATATTGAAATATAACCAGTTGCTGGTGGACAGGAGAGTGAAGGGGCTGGCGATCACAGAAGACATTTCTTTGAAGAAAAGAGGCATGAAAGACATGAGGATTGTTCGTACTCAGCCAAAGGTTGCTATGTTGGAACCCTGCATTGGTGCAGAGACCAGAAGGGGCTCCCGAGGACAGAGGTTCCAGGGAGATCAACTCGGGATTCCATATAAAGAAAAGCTAGACTTCAAGCACAGTGCCTGGTACCGAGGAGGGGTTCAATTGCTATTACTGAATAAAAGAATGAGTGAACAGACTCAAGCTTCCCAGTTATGCAAATGGCTATCCACGGAATTCATGAATTCCTTGTCCCTGGAAATACTCAAGCAGAAGGAGATGGTGGAACAGAGAGATGAATGTATTACTCTCTTGACCCAGAACAAGTACTCATAACAGCTTCTGTGTTCAATCTCTTCATTCTCATTGTCCTGTCAGATGAAGAAACAGACTTAAAAGGATTAAGTATCTTGTCTGGGACTACCTCTCTCTCTGCAAAGTGAGATTTGATTCATGTTTGTCTCCAGAATGCCTCTCTTTTCCTTGACCCACATTGTTGTGAGTTAGTACCGAAGTTCTTACAAACTCCAAGATTCTGTGCTTCTATCAAAATTTTGACCATTATTATACAACAGAAAGGCACTATTTACTAATTTTTCCCTATGGAGGACCTGAGTTGTCTACTAAAACTGAGAGGAGGCTGGACACTCCCTAAGGGACATTCACTCTGAGCCCTGGATGGGATCACTGCGCGTGCTTCTCTGTTCCCAATTCCTAGATCGACTAGTGCCTTCCGAACATACCTAGCTCACAAGTAACTCTCCATATACCAGGTTGTTCTCCTCCAAAGTTGCACACAAGCCTGTGGGTCTGAGGAGTGAGGCTGGGATGGGTGAGAGGACAGGCATCAAAAACCCAGGATTCGGGCTTCCCTGGTGGCGCAGTGGTTGAGAGTCCGCCTGCCGATGCAGGGGACACAGGTTCGTGCCCCGGTCCGGGAAGATCCCACATGCCGCGGAGCGGCTGGGCCCGTGAGCCATGGCCGCTGAGCCTGCGCGTCCGGAGCCTGTGCTCCGCAACGGGAGAGGCCACAACAGTGAGAGGCCCGCATACCGCAAAAAAAACAAAAAACAAAAAACAAAAACAAAAACCCAGTACTCTGCTTCCTGAGATAACAGCTCTGCAACCCTGCCTGCTACCAGGTCTCCATTGAAAGAAGGGAAAATGAAGCTCCTACTGAAATTTATTCCCGCAATTTCCCCCTCCTCTGCTGTATCCCTTTCAGCATCTACCTAGTTCCAGACATTCCAACCTCTGGCACTCTATTTCTTGAGTTAAAGCAGTAAAAAGCCTAGTTTCCAATTCAAGGACGGGGAGGAATCAGGCAAACGTGAAGGTATAAGCCACCTTCAGCCACCGATGACCTCATAATGATCAGTCTGACTGGTCATTAGATTAAGGGGAAAAAGTGCATTCTAAGAGAAGAAGACTGAGTCTGCGCCTGGTACAATACCTGCGTATAGTCCCTGAGCAGCCAGCAATCACTGTGCAAGGAAGGAGCTGGGAGAGAATAGGGACTCTGCTCTCTGTAATTCACCACAAGGGAAAACGCATCAGAGCTGTGGGGTCTTTCCCCTCATCACATTTTGCTTCTGTTCCCCCAAGAGCTCGTGAGTTGGTCCTTGGCTGCTGGGAGTGAGCGAGCCACAGCTATAAAGGCATGGAAAATTCCTCTGGCCGTTCCACAGAACGAGCATATGTTCCCCAAGCCCCGAATCAGGTGAGCAGAGTCTGTCGTGCCCTCAGAAAGTCTCAGGATCTCCAGGACATGGGAGCCCCTGTGATTCTCGTGTTCAGATGACTGTTTTTCTTCTAACACCATCCTCAAACACAAACCAACCAATTCAACCAGAGAAACAAAGATCTATTCCAAAGCTGGAGGATACGTTGGTGTTGTTAAAATTACTGATGACACATTACTAAGAGCTTTTCAAGCCTAATTTTGATATGCCCTGACTCTTAGACCCTGGCCACCGAATGGGCCTGACTCCACTGTAAATAAGATTCAGTGTGGTGGTTTAGTGTAGCTACTTCTACAAACTGCTAGGGAAGGGAAAATTTTATTTATCAAACATGCTATCAGCTTGGTGCTTTGTGACCGCCTGGAGGGGTGCCACAGGGAGGGTGGGAGGGAGGGAGACGCAAGAGGGAAGAGATACGGGAACATATGTATATATATAACTGATTCATTTTGTTGTAAAGCAGAAACTAACACACCATTGTAAAGCAATTATACTCCAATAAAAAAAATTAAAAAAAATGCTACATTAAACAGAGTCCTATAGGAGAGATTGGCATACAAGTTCTTTAAACATCACACAATAGACCTTGTTTGAGAACTTCTGTTTGGGGTTGGGAAACTCTGGAACCAGGTACCACAGTGGGTATTAAATACTAAACCCTTGGGAGCCTCAGGGATGCATCCAATCCTGGGTAAGAACAAACTCTAGACAGAGGAGGCAGTACTCAGGGGGAAGAACTAAGCCCTGGCTCTGACTCTGACTCTGACCATAACTTGCTGTGCAGTCTTGGGCAAGACATCTCACCTTTCTGGGCTTTAGTCCCCTTCTCCATGAAACAAGAACATTGGTTCCAGGAACCTCTGAAGTCCCTGCAGCTCTGACAATTCACAATTGTACTGGAAGGTTTTCCTAAATTCCCACCCACCTCGACATCTTCCTTCTAGGAGCTGAAAAACCTGTGTGAAAACCTAAACAATTTGTAGCAAATTCCATTTCACGGGGAAAAAAAATTAGTTAATTAACACATTCCGTACACTGAGTTTTTCGATCTGTACAAAGTACATTTCAATATGTCCTTCCCCGCTGAGTGCCCCCCAGCAACCGTCCATGTCACACAGAACACTCAAGCTGCTAGTAGGTATTCACAACCTTGGATGCTCCAACAATTTATGCAAAAACAAAACAAAACAAACAAAAAAAATGGGGGCTTCCCTGTTGGCGCAGTGCTTGAGAGTCCGCTTGCCGATGCAGGGGACACGGGTTCGTCCGGGAAGATCCCACGTGCCGCGGAGCGGCTGGGCCCGTGAGCCATGGCCGCTGAGCCTGCGCGTCCGGAGCCTGTGCTCCGCAACGGGAGGGGCCACAGCAGTGAGAGGCCCGCGTACCGCAAAAAAAAACCCAACGGGGTGAGCGTGGGAGAAAGAGAGCATAACAACCGAAATCATGTTCATCTGCCTGTCCTCGGTGACATGTGGAGTGTTTCAAAATACAGGCTTGAGACTAGCTGCCCCCAGTCCCCTGGGGGTGTGGGCCGTCTGGGATGCAGGCATTCCTGAGATGCTCACCAGAAGACCCACCAGCTGAGGATCCCCAGGACCGCGTAACAGAAATTGCTCCCTGAGTGATTCCTCTGCAGTTTGAGAGTTTCCAATGTGGAGAGACTTATGTGGCAGGAAGTACATCAGTTTTATCCAAAAGCCTAAATAAAAGGAGGAGGTCCAGTGCGTGAGTCCACAGACCACCTCAACGCCTTGAACTGACATTTGAGGCACTGTATACGGAAAACTAAAAAGAGGTGGTTTTCCATAAACCCATCTTCAAATGACATGGAGCCTGACGAGCTTGTGGGACCTTCGAGTGGCTCTCAGGAGACACGTCTGAGCCAGCAATATTGATTCAAGGGTTACTGCTTACAGGCAGGAGGATGGCAGCAAAGGGACAGGGGAAGAAACAGAAGGTAGGAAAGTGTGTAGAAAGATATCCACCAAAGCATTAACCATGGTCATGTCTGGGTAGTAACATGGATTGTGGGTGATTTCTACTTTCTTTGTAATACCATTCCTCTTGTGTTGTTTGGATTTGCTTTTCAATGCACTTTCCTACTTTTACAACCATTAATCAAAATATCATTCCATGTCTGATATAATAGAGAGTAGAAAATTGTTATAAATAGCCTGAGAACAAATCTCTTAAGAATTGAAAATCTAAAGAAAAATCTAAGTAAAATGTTACGTTTCTTACTATGTAGTAAATTAATATAATATACAATGACACCCCTAATTCACGTTATCAAAAGCTATAAATTTTCCTTTGGCTCTTTTGCTAATAAGTAAAATTTCTCCAGCTTAATTTCTGCTTCCTAAATTTAGCATTTTCCTCTCAGAAATGCTGTATGCAGGTCCTACACATACACAACAGCAATTGCATGAGAAGAATTCCTACAAAAATCTGTTCAGTGCTTAAATAACTTACTCAGGTTTAGAAAATGTTTATATCCAACATAATAAATAATAAAATTAAATATAGTTTTATATTTATAGTAAGTACAATAAGATCTCTATTAATTCTTACCTATTTGTGTTCATTTGCTGTTTACAACGCTTCCCCCTAGTATCCAACTGAAGGAAAGGCATAGAGGTGGGGAAACAAAGGACTTGATTAGAACACAAAGTGTGTGTGTGTGTGTGAGCATGCGTGAATGCAGGGGAGGTGGGTAAGGATGGATCATTCTTGTCTTATGACCTAGATGAAATGCTTAGCTTTCTCTGCCCTGTATCTGATTCCTTACTAGGTCCCTGAGACAACGATGAAAGGGAAAAAAGATTCTGCACAAGCCTTGCAAAACTAGCAAACCACAAATTTCCAAAATTTCCCTATCACGTCTTTCAATGCTCACTCCGAACCTTATCTTGATTCCAGGATCCCCATTCCCTCTCACCCAATTTACTTCAAATTCAAACATTATTCCTCCTGGGAATTGCACTGAAGAGTAGATTAAAAATAAAAGCCTTTGAAATCTCAAGGAGAGTGCCGGACTGTGACACCAACAGAGGCTTGGGGGCAATCAAAGCACGCTGTGGATCTTGGTCTAGTATCATCACAAAGCCCTGCTCCACTCCACATTCTTTCCGCCCTTCAAAGCTTGTCTGAGCTGTGCACTGCTTCCTTCATTCTTTCAGCAGACAAATCTGACCCCCTGGCAGGTACCAGGCAAGATGGCAGCCAGTGTTTGGGGGACCCACGTGCATCTCAGAAGTACTCAGATCAGTACACAGCCCTATATATTTTCCTGAGGTGTCTTAAGCCCTTGAATTCGCTTTCATTTAACCGGGGGCCACCCCACTGCTGCTTAGACACTGACATTAAGCATGAAAATGTTAGCTTTTCACTTAAAAAATGAGAGAAGATACAGATCTACCTCAAAAGTCAACAATGATGTTTCTGAGGAATGAGACGGAACGGTTTACTTTCTTCTTTGGGTTTCTTTATTGCTTCTACCTCCACCTTATATCCATTTACTGTGCATCACTAGTACTGAAATTCTGGCAAAGTGATATAGTATCAGAACTGAAATATTTAACCCCAGCTCAAAAACAAAACTGAATGTTACTAAAGTTAAAAATTGTGAAAGAATTCCAAATCAACCTCCAAGATTTTACATTTAAACCCGTTCACATGACATACTGCTTCTCAAAAAAAAAATCTAGTATTATGAAAGTAAAGGCTTAATAAAGGAATGAAGAGAGAGACTAGACAGGGAGTGGCTATTAACACTTAAAAACACAGAGTGAAGGCTTTCCACACACCCATTTTTCCATATTTCAATCTCTGTTGATTTCAGCCATAAATCATGTTTCATCTGAAACACAGGGTTTTTTATTTTTTGGTCCAGGATTTAGAATTTTAACCCAATCTCATTTTGTTGCTAATATATAATTTGTCACTAGAGGGAGCAGTTGTTCTTTTCTTTTTAAGTTTTTAAATGGCTAAGAAAAACATTCTTATTTTTGTTCTTTAATATGCTCAACATATATTTAAGTACTGAAATGTGAATAGGTCGTAAAGGTCATGGATGGCCATGTGGTATCTGGAGGACCTTCTAATTTTCTGTGTTGCTTTGGTTACAATTTTGTAGCACCTCCAGCTGAATCCAGCACAATCTTGATGCTGATAAATTAAATCTCTGACACATTCATTTTTGCATTTCCATCATTTTGAAAACGAATCCCTTCTGCCAGCATCACAATTATATAGCTGTAAAAGTACAAGTTACAAGCAAAAGTCACTGTTCTGAGAGCCAATTTTATTCTTTAATGAACTTGATTTTGAAGCAATTCTGAAGCCCAAATTAATGCAATGTTCCAGGTCACAAGAAGAAAATCATTTGAAATTCCGTGTTTAGGAAAAAGAGAAAACATGATTACGGGCACACACTGGGATCACAATAAATACTTATTAAGCTGCCAACACTGATTTAAAAGACAATTTCAGGGGTCCAGGGTTAGTCCGCCTCTAGTCTATTCCCCTCCATCTTCCATCTTATTGTAAAATGAGAAGTGAAGTTCAGATGTAAATACCATTCCTGGTTTCACAAACCTCACGATCACATACAGGTTTCCCATACCACCGGCAAACAAGATTTCCTGAGTAACTGTAATAAGAGCTTCAAACAAGAATTTCTGGATAACTCCCAATCAGAATAGTAACCTAAACAATGCGCCATAGTTCTCCAGCTTTTCAGCCCATCCAGGTTCATCAGAGAATTTTTTGAAGGAGCTGGTGCCGGGTTATATCTTGTCTCCCAGGACTGTCATGAGAACGTCAATCAATGACAAAAAACCAGACACTGACGGTAGACAAAGGCTCTCTCATATGATCATGGACCATGAAGGAAAGCATGCAAATCCAGAGAGCTAGAGTGTTTTCTCCCTGCCCAGTGCAACCTCTGACATTTATATCAACATTTGTCTCCATTAACGCTGTTTTTAAAATTATAACCCATGAGTTCAAAGAACCAGGAGGAAGGGAAAGCAGAGGCGATCTCTGGCCTGCTATCAACACCCAGTGCCTGGGTGCTTTGATGCCTTGGTACTTTTGACAATGGCCAGCCACTTGGAATTTGAAACCATGAAGGGTTTTGTGCTTCTCATGGAGAGGTATATTTTAAAGAGCAATTTTTCTTGCCTGCAGTGAAGGATAACACTCCCACGAAGCAAATATCTCATCCACCAGAACAAAATGCACCCATCCAGGGCCAACAGGGTTTGAGAAAATTGCATCTCAGGGCATGTTCCATAATCCCTTGGGAACTGATTCATCTCCAAGGCTTAAGCAGCTTGACTTGGGATCAATTAATATGAATTCTGGGTAGCATCTGATAGGCTCGGCGTGCTCGCCTATCCTCTTCATCTCTTAATTCCTAAAATTAGCATAAATTAGTATGAGTTTTCATTTTAGAGATGGATTAGAGATTTAGAGAGTTTTGGGCGACTTCTTTGGGTTCAGAATAACATTCAGACGTTTGGATTCTGAAGGAAAGCCAGAATGACATACGAAACAAAGTATTTTATTGCCCCTTCTCTCTCAACTTGTTTGTTCCAGCGTTTCTATACAGCCAAGGGCAAATAACACGCACAAGCTATTGAGCCTGACACTGTTTTGTTTTGTTTTGTTTCAAATAGCAATGCCATTGGTTGTTTTAAAAGCAGTTCCCACTTCAAAGGTTAATTTGGGGTTGTATCTATGGGAAAGAGACCAGGATACTGCAAGGTATTTTGATATTATTCAGACCAATTAAGCCTTATGCCAAACTACCACACCCAATGAAAATACCTTTGGAAAAAATAATATGGCATCCAAGAGGTATGTGGAAGTAGAGTGCCACTGGAGATTAATTTACTTGACCATTTACTCGTTCCGTTTGATCCTGAGATCAGCCTGTGTCTTGGGTATGAGAAATGCTCCGGAAGCCGGAAGTGTCTGCTTAAAATACGAACCTTCACGGGTTAGCAAGGGTAACAGGAAAGAAATTCCACAAGTGACAGGAAATATCAGTGGAGTGTGAGAACGGGCAGTTTCCCAGGGCCACCAGCTTTGCCAAGTGCCACGTAACCACATCACAGGCGCCAGTGCACCGTCACACATACTTCGGGGAAAAGGAGACGTGTGTTTAAGGAAGACCAGAGGGCTCCCCGCAGGGAAGAGAAAACCACCAGGAACATGAGGCATTTCACTTTGAAGCACTGTGAAAACGTCACAGCCTGTGTGTGACAAGCGGGGAATCAGGACAAAGGGAGGGTGGGGATTAAGTATCATCACTGAATGTGGTGAGAAGTATGGTGATGGTTCAGGAAAAAGGCAAAAGTAGGAGCATTTCCATTGCTGCTCCAGAGGGTAATTCTCCCCAAGGAAACACACTTCAGGAAGGATACTAAATTCACTATTTTCCCCTGTTGAACAAGAAGGAGAGGGACCTTTGCTGTTCCAGTAAAAGCATCTCAGTACTTGTCACCTATATTAACTGAAACAAATGATGTCCACTACGAAACAGATGCAGCCGGGAATCCCCAATTCATTGTGAGACTAGGTGTTCCCTGTGTCACAGATTTCCACATTTAATGACCCCAAATGACAGTCACTTAGTCCTGACCTTGATTTAAAACTAGGCTCATGGGGCTTCCCTGCTGGCGCAGTGTTTAAGAATCTGCCTGCCAATGCAGGGGACACGGGTTCGAGTCCTGGTCCGGGAAGATCCCACATGCCGCAGAGCAACTAAGCCCATGTGCCACAACTACTGAGCCTGTGCTCTAGAGCCCACGAGCCACAACTACTGAGCCTGCGTGCCGCAACTACTGAGCCCATGTGCCACAACTACTGAAGCCCACACGCCTAGAGCCCATGCTCTGCAACAAGAGGAGCCACCACAGTGAGAAGCCCACGCACCACAATGAAGAGTAGCCTCCGCTCGCCGCAACTAGAGAAAGCCTGCACGCAGCAACGAAGACCCAATGCAGCCAAAAAACGAAACAAAAAAACACAAAAAACTAGGATCATGCCATTCAGCTTATTCCTGTGGATGAAATGAGGACTTAGAGAGTGCATGGTGAAATGTGAGGACCTTCCATGGTGGGGAAAGGGCTGGGCTAGCAGTCAGAAGACCCAGATTATGTGACCCTGTATAAATGATTTAACCTCGCTGGGTCACTTCCTTTAAAAATTAGGGGGTGACACTAGATGATTTTAAGAATCTTTACCATCTATGGTTTCTTTCTTTTTAGAGGAATGGTCTTAATATATATAGGGACCCTTGAAGTTAACAGTGTTCTGTAAATGAAGGAGCAGCAGACGGGCACCCCCCGCCAGATGAAACTCCCCCTGACATCACTTACAAAGCCCTTTCATTCCCAGCATAGGAGTTTAGCTAGGACTCAGTCCCAAGCACCTGGGAAATCCAGAGAAGAAATGGCAGGAAACACATCCTGCAGCATCCTGCCACTGTTCAGAGACCACCATAAATGCCACAGCCTAGGCACAAACGTCTAGGCTCAGTGTCTGCAAAATTGGGGAGATTCATGATGTTTCTAGGGGTTGACAATCAGAGAAACTTAAGAGCACTGAAAAAAAATCTGAAATAATTACATGAAACTACAGCACCCCGGAGAAACATAAAATGTCATCATAACACTTTTGGAATTTATTTCTTCATTAGAAAGGCAGGAAAACTAGGGCTCCCACAACTTTCTTTCCTTTTGACTCCGACTGGAGCGTACGAGAGCTCCCCTGGCATAGAAACAGAAAAGCAGGGAGGCTGATTCATTTACTGACATTTATTGGTACTCCATTTTCTGTTTTCCAAAAGATTAGAACTATTTATACAAATCATACATCTTCTTCCCTTACTATGGGCCTCTTGTGATAACCTGGTGGGGATAGAATGGCTAACCCTTAGTTACCGGCTTTGTGTATCTTCTCTACTCAGCTGTTTGAAAGTGATGACTCATCCCCATGACCTCAACCTGCTAGTTGTGGACAGCTGTGGTATTCTAGCAGGGCCAATGCTGTGCTTACTGGAAGCAGCTTCCTGCCCTAGAGGAAGCGAGGAATCGATTACTAATTCCTTTGAAATATCTTCTTTTCAGCTGTGGCTCCCCTCAACTGAGCATACGCTCAGTTCTAACTATTGTAACGTATTCACAGATTATTCAGAGATAACATTTTGGCCAGTGGCCCAACCTTCTTCCATGATTCCCTGGTTGCCTGACCTTTTCACAAGATGCCAATCTGACTGAAGCACTGACCTTTATCCCTTTATCCACAACAAAATGCCTAGTCTCAAAGGGTCAGTGAAATGCCCAAAAGGCAGATTTCAGAGGAAGCCAGGGACATGTGAAAGAGTCTCTGAATTGTCATGTCTTAGCCCTACATGAAAGGTAGATCTCTTTGGATATATGAAGGCTAGTATATAATGCAACAGTCAGGGTACTGCTCCAGGTCCTAGGAAACAGCAGTCTATGCTCCTATAGAAACATAATAGAGCCACATATGTTTTTTCAATTTTCTAGTAGCCACAATAAAAAGGTAAAAGCTACTATATTTTATTTAACCCAATATATATATTACTATTTTACCATTTCAGTATTTGCATTCATTTTCTTCACACTATCTTTGAAATCCAGTATGTGTCTTACACATCTCAATTCAGATTAGCCACATTTCAAGGGCTCCATTGCCACAATGTAGCTAGCGGCTACTCTACTGAATGGCGGAGGTCTGGGATAGGACATTTCATCTTATTCAAGAAAACTTTAATGTATTTAAGAATTTTGGTTTGTTCGTAGCAGCCCTATTTACAATAGCCCAGACACGGAAACAACCAAAATGTCCATCGACAGATGAATGGATAAAGAAGATGTGGTATGTATGTGTGTGTATACGTATATAGACACAATGGAATATTAACTCAGCCATAAAAAACAATGAAATAATGCCATTTGAAGCAACATGGATACAACTAGAGATTATCATACTAAGTGAAGTGAGGCAGAGAAAGACAAATATTATATGATACCACTTATGAGTGGAACTAAAATACAACACAAATGAACATATCTATGAAACAACAACCGACTCACAGAGTACAGATTTGTGGTTGCCAAGGGGGCGGGGGGTGGGGGAAGATTGGGAATTTGGGATTAGCAGATGCAAACTATTACATATATGATGGATAAATAACAAGGTCCTACTGAATAGCACAGGGAACTATAATACATTCAATATCCTGTGATAAAACATAATGGAAAAGAATATGAAAAAGAATATATATATGTATATCTGAATCACTTTGCTGTACAGCAGAAATTAACACAACATTGTAAATCTATTTCGATGAAATTAAAAAGAATAAACAAACAAACAAAAAGAACTTCGGCTATGGAGTCAGACTATGGGCTCAACTACTAGCTTGGTGACCTTGGGCAAACCACTCACCTTTTGTTTGCTTGTTTTGTTTTTTCTATACTGCAGGTTCTTATTACTCATCCATTTTATACACATCAGTCCCAATCGCCCAATTCATCACACCACCATCCCCACCTCACCGCAGTTTTCCCCCATTGGTGTCCATATGTTTGTTCTCTACATCTGTGTCTCAACTTCTGCCCTGCAAACCGGTTCATCTGTACCATTTTTCTAGGTTCCACATACATGCGTTAATATATGATATTTGTTTTTCTCTTTCTGACTTACTTCACTCTGTATGACGGTCTCTAGATCCATCCATGTCTCAACAAATGACTCAATTTCGTTCCTTTTTATGGCTGGGTAATATTCCATTGTATACATGTACCACAACTTCTTTATCCATTCGTCTGTCAATGGGCATTTAGGTTGCTTCCATGACCTGGCTATTGTAAATAGTGCTGCAATGAACTCTGGGGTGCATGTGTCTTTTTTTTCGTTGTTTGTTTGTTTTTTGCGGTACGCGGGCCTCTCACTGTTGTGGCCTCTCCCGTTGCGGAGCACAGGCTCCGGACACGCAGGCTCAGCGGCCATGGCTCATGGGCCCAGCCGCTCTGTGGCATGTGGGATCTTCCCGGACCAGGGCACGAACCCGTGTCCCCTGCATCAGCAGGCGGACTCTCAACCACTGCGCCACCAGTGAAGCTCGCATGTCTCTTTTTGAATTATGATTTTCTCTGGGTATATGCCCAGTAGTGGGATGCTGGGTCATAGGGTAATTCTATTCTCAGTTTTTTAAGGAACCTCCATACTGTTCTCCATAGTGGCTGTATCCATTTACATTCCCACCAACAGTGCAAGAGGGTTCCCTTTTCTCCACACCCTCTCCAGCATTTGTTGTTTGTAGATTTTCTGATGATGCCCATTCTAACTGGTGTGAGGTGATACCTCATTGTAGATTTGATTTGCATTTCTCTAATAATTAGTGATGTTGAGCAGCTTTTCATGTGATTCTTGGCCATCTGTATGTCTTCTTTGGAGAAATGTCTATTTAGGTCTTCTGCCCATTTTTGGATTGGGTTGTTTGTTTCTTTAATATTGAGCTGCATAAGCTGTTTATATATTTTGGAGATTAATCCTTTGTCCATTGATTCTTTTGCAAATATTTTCTCCCATTCTGAGGGTTGTCGTTTCATCTTGTTTATGGTATCCTTTGCTGTGCAAAAGCTTCTAAGTTTCATTAGGTCCCATTTGTTTATTTTTTATTTTATTTCCATTACTCTAGGAGGTGGATCAAAAAATATCTTGCTGTAATTTATGTCAAAGAGTGTTCTTCCTATGTTCTCCTCTAAGAGTTTTATAGTGTCTGGTCTTACATTTAGGTTTCAAATCCATTTTGAGTTTATTTTTGTGTATGGTGTTAGGGAGTGTTCTAATTTCATTCTTTTACATGTACCCGTCCAGATTTCCCAGCACCACTTATTGAAGAGACTGTCTTTTCTCCATTGTATATCTTTGCTTCCTTTGTCATAGATTAGTTGCCCATGGGTGCGTGGGTTTATCTCTGGGCTTTCTATCTTGTTCCATTGATCTATGTTTCTGTTTTTCTGCCAGTACCATATTGTCTTGATTACTGTAGCTTTGTAGTATAGTCTGAAGTCAGGGAGTCTGATTCCTCCAGCTCCGTTTTTTCCCCTCAAGGCTGCTTTGGCTATTCAGGGTCTTTTGTGTCTCCATACAAATTTTAACATGATTTGTTCTAGTTTCATAAAAAATGCCATTGGTAATTTGATAGGGATTGCATTGAATCTGTTGATTGCTTTGGGTAGTAGAGTCATTTTCACAATATTGATTCTTCCAATCCAAGAACATGGTATATCTCTCCATCTGTTGGTATCATCTTTAATTTCTTATAGTTTTCTGCATGCAGGTCTTTTGTCTCCCTACGTAGGTTTATTCCTAGGTATTTTATTCTTTTTGTTGCAATCGTAAATGGGAGTGTTTCCTTAATTTCTCTTTCAGATTTTTCATCATTAGTGTATAGGAATGCAAGAGATTTCTGTGCATTAATTCTATATCCTGCAACTTTACCAAATTCATTGACCAGCTCTAGTAGTTTTCTGGTGGCATTTTTAGGATTCTCTATGTATACTATCATGTCATCTTCAAACAGTGATAGTTTTACTTCTTCTTTTCCAATTTGTATTCCTTTTATCTCTTTTTCTTCAGTGATTTCCGTGGCTAGGAATTCCAAAACTATGTTGAATAATAGTGGTGAGAGTGGACATCCTTGTCTCATTCCTGATCTTAGAGGAAATGCTTTCAGTTTTTCACCATTGAGAATGATGTTTGCTGTGGGTTTGTCATATATGGCCTTTATTATGTTGAGGTAGGTTCCCTCTATGCCCACTTTCTGGAGAGTTTTTATCATAAATGGGTGTTGAATTTTGTCAAAAGCTTTTTCTGCATCTATTGAGATGATCGTATGGTTTTTATTCTTCAATTTGTTAATATGGTGTATGACACTGATTGATTTGTGTATGTTGAAGAATCCTTGCATCCCTGGGATAAATCCCACTTCATCGTGGTGTATGATCCTTTTAATGTGTTGTTGGATTCTGTTTGCTAGTATTTTGTTGAGGATTTTTGCATCTATATTCATCAGTGATACTGGTCTGTAATTTTCTTTTTTTGTAGTATCTTTGTCTGGTTTTGGTATCAGGGTGATGGTGGCCTCATAGAATGAGTTTGGGAGTGTTCCTTCCTCTGCAATTTTTTGGAAGAGTTTGAGAAGGATGGGTGTTAGCTCTTCTCTAAATGTTTGATAGAATTCACCTGTGAAGTCATCTGGTCCTGGACTTTTGTTTGTTGGAAAATTTTTAATCACAGTTTCAATATCATTACTTGTGATTGGTCTGTTCGTAGTTTCTGTTTCTTCCTGGTTCAGTCTAAGAATTTGTCCATTTCTTCCAGGTTGTCCATTTTATTGGCATAGAGCTGCCTGTAGTAGTCTCTCAGGATGCTTTGTATTTCTGTGGTGTCTGCTGTAACTTCTTTTTCATTTCTAATTTTATTGATTTGAGTCCTCTCCCTCTTTGTCTTGATGAGTCTGGCTAATGGTTTATCCATTTTCTTTATCTTCTCAAAGAACCAGCTGTTTGTTTTATTGATCTTTGCTGTTCTTTTCTTTGTTTATATTTCATTTATTTCTGCTCTGGTCTTTATGATTTCTTTCCTTCTGCTAACTGGGGGTTTTGTTCTTTTTTCTCTAGTTCTTTTAGGTGTAACATTAGATTGTTTACTTGAGGTTTTTCTTGTTTCTTGAGGTAGGCTTGTATAGCTATCAACTTCCCTCTTAGAACTGCTTTTGCTGCATCCCGTAGGTTTTGGATAGTCGTGTTTTCATTGTCATTTCTCTCTAGGTATTTTTTGATTTCCTCTTTGATTTCTTCAGTGATCTCTTAGTTATTTAGTAACGTATTGTTTAGCCTCCACGTGTTTGTGTTTTTACGTTTTTTCCCCTGTAATTGATTTCTAATCTCATAGCATTGTGGTCAGAAAAGATGCTTGATATGATTTCAATTTTCTTAAATTTACTGAGGCTTGATTTGTGACCCAAGATGTGATCTATCCTGGAGAATGTTCCGTGCGCACTTGAGAAGAAAGTGTAGTCTGCTGTTTTTGGATGGAATGTCCTATAAGTATCAATTAAATCTATCTGGTCTATTGTGTCATTTAAAGCTTCTGTTTCCATATTAATTTTCTGTCTGGATGATCTATCCATTGGTGTAAGTGATGTGTTCAAGTCCCCCACTATTATTGTGTTATGGTCGATTTCGTCTTTTATAGCTGTTAGCAGTTGCCTTATGTATTGAGGTGCTCCTATGTTGGGTGCATATATATTTATAATTGTTATATCTTCTTCTTGGATTGATCCCTTGATCATTACGTAGTGTCCTTCCTTGTCTCTGGTAACATTCTTTATTTCAAAGTCTATTCTATCTGATATGAGTACAGCTACTCCAGCTTTCGATTTCCATTTGCATGGAACATCTTTTTCCATCCCTTCACTTTCAGTCCGTATGTGTCCCTAGGTCTGAAGTAGATCTCTTGTAGACAGAATATACATGGGTTTCGTTTTTGTATCCATTCAGCGAGTCTGTGTCTTTTGGTTGGAGCATTTAATCCATTCATGTTTAAGGTAATTATCGATATGTATGTTCCTGTGACCATTTTCTTAATTGTTTTGGGTTTGTTTTTGTACGTCCTTTTCTTCTCTTGTGTTTCCCACTTAGAGAAGTTCCTTTAACATTTGTTGTAGAGCTGGTTTGGTGGTGCTGAATTCTCTTAGCTTTTGCTTGTCTGTAAAGCTTTTGATTTGTCCATCGAATCTGAATCAGATCCTTGCTGGGTAGAGTAATCTTGGTTGTAGGTTCTTCCCTTTCATCACTTGAAGTATATCATGCCACTCCCTTCTTGCTTGTAGAGTTTCTGCTGAGAAATCAGCTGTTAACCTTATGGGAGTTCCCTTGTATGTTAATTTTCTTTTTTCCCTTGCTGCTTTCAATAAATTTTCTTTGTCTTTAATTTTTGCCAATTTGATTACTATGTGTCTCAGTGCGTTTCTCCTTGGGTTTATGCTGTATGTGACTTGCTGTGCTTCCTGGACTTGGGTGGCTATTTCCTTTCCCATGTTAGGGAAGTTTTTGACTATAATCTCTTCAAATATTTTCTTGGGTGCTTTCTCTCTCTATTCTCCTTCTGGGACCCCTATAATGTGAATGTTGTTGCATTTAATGTTGTCCCAGAGGTCTCTGAGACTGTCCTCTATTCCTTTCATTCTTTTTTCTTTAGTCTGTTCCACAGCAGTGAATTCCACCATTCTGTCTTCCAGGTCACTTATCCGTTCTTCTGCCTCAGTTATTCTGCTATTGATTCCTCCTAGTGTAGTCTTCGTTTCAGTTATTGTATTGTTCACCTCTGTTTGTTTTTTAATTCTTCTAGGTCTTTGTTAAACATTTCTTGCATCTTCTCGATCTTTGCCTCCATTCTTTTTCCGAGGTCCTGGATCATCTTCACTATCATTATTCTGAATTCTTTTTCTGGAAGGTTGCCTATCTCCACTTCATTTAGTTGTTTTTCTGGGGTTTTATCTTGTTCCTTCATGTGGTATATAGCCCTCTGCCTTTTCATCTTTTCTATCTTTCTGTGAATGTGGTTTTTGTTCCACAGGCTGCAGGATTGTAGTTCTTCTTCCTACTCACCTTTTTAAGTTTCAGTTATCGTCTGTCAAATGGGTCTAGTAATAGTACTGTACACAGCTGCTGTCACAGAGAGAGGGCTCTATAAATGTTATATTCTTCATACCTGCATCCTACTTAATTGAATAAACATATAATATATTGAGCATTTTGTATGTACCAGGTGCTATATTAGTCTGCTTGGGCTACTATAACAAAATACTACCGACTGGGTGGCTTCAACAACAGACATTTATTTCTCACAGCTATAGAGGTTGAGAAGTCCAAGATCAAGGTGCCAGCCAATTAGGTTTCTGGTGAGGGCTCTCTTCCTGGCTTATAGATGGCTGCCTTCTTGATGTGTCCTCACATACAGAGAAAACAAACTCACCCTCTGGTATCTCTTCTTATAAGGACACTAATACTATTATTATCAGGGTCCCATGCATATGACCTCATTTAACTATAGTTCCTCCTTGTAGCCCCTATCTCCAAACACAGCCACCTTGGGGGTTAAGCCTTCAACATATGGATTAGGAGGTGGGAGGGACACCAGCAAGTCCATAGCAAGTGCTATGGGATACAAGACAGCCCTACAGAACAAAGAATACTCCTTTGGCCTCAAGGAACTCTATCAGAAATGATGGCTATTTACAATAAGAATAGCATATAATGTTTAATATGCTAAAATAGAGATAAAAACAAAGTGGTATGGAGGTGCAGAGGAGGGAAAAATTCAGGGGTGTGCTGGGAGAAAAAAAGGGAGAGAGACAAAGAAGGAAAAAGAGAAGGAGGGAGGGAGGAAGGGAAGGAGGGAGGAAGGAGAAAGGGCAGGAGGGAGGGGCTTTCATTTGTACAGACTGCCCATTTCCATGATGTAAATACTCCCTGCATGGCTAATTTTAAGCTGCCGATGTGTCACTGAATATTTAACAATCAGCATTCAGCTCTGATCGGTGTGAGATAGTTCCAGCACACTCCTGGAAAAATTTCAACTTAGGGGAAGAAGAGTTGGTCAAAAGTGGGGTATCAGCCCAGGCTTGAAAGATAAGTAGGAGAGGAAAGAGAGCTCATAGTAAGGTGGAAGAATACATGGGAAAAGCCAGGAGGATGAAAATACATGATGAATTCAAAATACAAGTCATCTCTTTGGGCTGGACTAAATACCTTAGGGAATACAACAGGAAATGAACCCAGCAAGATAGCTTAGGATCAGATGATAACAGAAATGGATTACAAGAACAGTGAGAGGCCTTCTTCCATAAAAAGAGGAACTTACAAAGGCCTCCAAGTTGGAGAAGACAAAGATACAACATAGCACTTGAGCTTTCACAAAACGCATGTGCCTTAGCGCACGTTTTCCTTACACGGACCCATGCAGTAGGCTGAGCAGAGAGCACCATGCCTGCAGTGGGTTGAATACAACAAAAGTATGTCCACTTGGACTTTCAGAAGGTAACCTCATTTGGAATAAGGGTCTTTGCAGACGTAATTAAGGTAAGGCGCTCAAGAAGAGATCATCCTGGATTAGGGCAGACCTTGAATCTGATGTCCTTGTAAGAGACAGAAAAGGAGAGACAGGGAGATACACAGAGGGAAAGGCCATGTGACAACGGAGACAGAGATTAGAATGATGTAGCTGTGAGCCAAGGCGCACCAAGGAGGGCCAACCACCACCAGAAGCTGGGGGAGAGGATTCGAATGGATTCTCCCTCAGAGCCTCCACAAGGAGCCAACCTGGCCTCCACTTTTTTTTTTCTTTTTGTGGGATCTTCCCGGACCGGGGCATGAACCCGTGTCCCCTGCATAAGCAGGTGGACTCTCAACCACTGCGCCACCAGGGAAGCCCCTGGCCTCCACTTTTATTGAGGACTTCTTACCTCCAGAAGTGCAAGAGAATCCATTTTTGTTGTTTAAGCCACCCAGTTTGTGGTCATTTGTTACGGTGGCTTTAGGAAACTCCTAAAACCTCTAAAAAGATAAGCATTAAATAAAGGCTTCAGAGAGGTGAAATTATCTGTTTAAAACCATTGGTCTAGAACTTGGTGAGGCTGGAACTGAAACCAAGTCTCTTGGCAGTTGGGCCGGTGCTCTATCTAGTATTCCACACGGCCTTGCCTTTCCAAGAACAGGAGCTGCACGAGGCTGCCTCAGGATGGGAAAAAGCAAGACGTAACCTTCACTTCCCACCAAGAATATGGAATCATGGTTTTTAACCTGTCTTTTCCTTATAGCCCCGATTATTGCCTGTACCATGATCGTGTGTGTGAGCTCCCAGACCAGGGCAGGCTGCTGGTCCCTGGGCAGGGTGAGTTGGCCTCATGGTAGTGCTGGGCCTCTGGGCAGCTCCAGAGGCAGCCGTCTCTGGGCTGTTTGCTCTCATGATTCACAGCCTGCTGGTGTGTGTGGCGCCAACCTTTGGCCTGGCCCGAGAGAGAAAAGTCACTTAAGGAACTGAGTGATTTTTGCCATCACTGAAGGATCTGACAAGTGTATCCCAGGGGCTTCTGCCATCTTCTAGGACACCGGAAGCCCTGTAGCAAGGTCACATCTAAAACCAGAGAGGAATCTCACCAGCACATGGGTGTCAGGCACTCTCCATGACCTGCTCCGTAAATTCTGAAGTGCTTTGCCTTCTAAGGGAAAAAAACAAACCCAGAATACCACATTCCTGCAAACTCGCTGAAAATGTTACTTTTAAACTTATAGAAACCTTGATCATCCTGGGGGGTAAGAGAGGTGACATCCATCCCGTAGAAGAGAGCATGGTACAAAGCAGCAGAGTGGATTGATCACCCGGGGAACACTTTAAGCCACTTCCTTTGCCAGGGACAAACCTCAAGGAACTGTTGCTCTGCCCTCCACGCTGCCAGGAATGTGCCCCCATTATCTCAGTGTGACCACCATTGCTACAGGTACCCTCAGCACCAACAGTTCTTCTCTTAGCAACGAGCATGGTCGATCTGGGATGAAAATCTGGCAGGATCCAGACAGGCGGCTCGCCATCAAGACCAACAGCTGTCTTGCTCTTCCAAAGAGATCTTTGATGAGCAATGGAAGTAACACCAGGAGCCCAGAGTTTCTTCTCACTGTGGATGAGACTCTCCTACAGACATCTGTATTCTGATAAAGGTGCTAACCAGAAGGGTGACCTCACAGAGAGAAATGCAGGAACGGCAGAGCCAGCCCAAAAGAGTGAAGCCATGGCCAGAGTCCCAGGCAGTATTCTCTGCTGGATCTTCCAAAAGGAAGAAAAATCACCTACTATACTCTTTTAGTATTCTTGATACTCTATACCTGGTGAAACAAAGACAGACCTTAGAGAATATTCTTTTGGCCAGCAATGTCTTAAAAGTCTCAAGAGGGGGGCAAGCCCTTGTAAGGAGCCTGCGTAACATCTCCAAGGAGTAATGAATGCCAAACACAGTCCACAAAGTGAGTCTTCTCATCTTAAATCCTTCAGAACTTTGTAAAGCTGCCTAGAAATTCCAGCTTCATCCAATTATGAGGCTTTGTATTTTTTCAATGAGGTTTCCAAAGACTATACTTCTGATCTAAATTGTATACAGGTTGCCTGTAGAATTTGGCAAGCAGCTCTGCTCACCACTATACTGCACTGCCTATAGAACTTGGATGTCTCTTCTCATTTAATTTCTCCTTTTATAGCTCTGTTGGGAAGATTTATTGTTTTGTGACTATTGGAAAGTTTCACGTAAGCTGAATTCAAAGAATTCAGGTGTTAGCAGCTTTTGGAGAAGGATGTCATCACATATACCTGGACACAGACCATCCTGGACACACTTCTGTGGTACCCAGGGAACTGCTGACCATGTTGGTAAGATGTCTGCTCTGTTTCACACAGCAGCAAGGGGGCTGAAAGAAACTCTGCAAGTCCAATTTGTTGTTTGCTTCAAAGAAAACTAAATATATGGAAATTATCTCTAAGGGAAGCAGCACAGTGAGTGGCTGAAGAACTTAGCTTTTAAAAACATGAAGACTTGAATTTGAATCTTCACTGCAGCATTTCCTAGCTGTGAAAACTTGGGTAACTTGCTTAACCTCTGAGCTAGTTTACTCTCGTATAAAGTATCAAGGATAATATGCAATCTGCAAACTGGTTGGGAATTTTGAAGGTACGCAACCCTGGCACAATGCCCAACTAGGCATTCTCTCTCCCTCTTTCACAGCTCTGTCCCCAGATGCTTTCTGGAAAATAAAATCCCATGACCTACTTCCATAATCCATTCCAATTCCTTCAAGTTAAGAACTCTTTGTTTAATTAAATACATTTTCCAGTCATTTGAATTGTTCTCATGGTGTTCTGTTCTCAAAGGAAATTAAAATATGTCTCAGGTTTATCTCTCCCTGTGTGCAGCTATCAAATTCTCTGTGTCTTAGAGACTTCAAAGCTAAACAGTAAATGACCTTGGGATTTGGACGGGATCTAGAAGACACACAAGAGAAAGAATGGTTTAACAACGGTTTGAGAAAGTTAAACTCCGCTTGACATTTTTCCTTGTTTTCCCCTTTATTCCAACTGAAGATGGAACTTTTGTGACACTAGAACCCAAGCAACAAGAAACAGCCAAAGAAAATATAGCTAAGTGGGAACTTCCCGGGTTGTGATTACTTCTGAAGTTGTTGTGATATCCTCATTTTTCAAATCTTTTGTCTAAATATTAGCAATCATCCTGGATGCTCCCATTAGCACTGATTTCTGAGAATCTGCTTACTGTGGGTAACCAGACACTGAAAACAAGTGGAAAATAAATTTTACAGCCAGACTGAAAAGGACTGGTTTACAGGTTTCTCATCATTTAACAATGAATCAAACAGCTGGCATGTTTTCTTTGTTATATGCAAATTAGGTCTTTTAAAAATCATTTTTATCCACCACTCTTCTGAAAGGGTGGATATCAATGCACAAGGAACTGAATGCTTCCTTTGCATTTTGTTCCATCTACATAATCATACACGTGGTGGGAATTCTGACGACTCAGCTGTCATGCTGCTTCAGAGAAGGACACTCTCAAGGACCACAGCTTCTGATAACATCGTTAACGGTACGTGAAAATGTATTGTTTTATATATGCTGGAAAGTGAGGGGGGGGAAAAAGCACAACCCACGGAAAGTCAGCAGAGGGAAAGTACAATCTAGAGTGCCACTTTTCCTTCTCTTTTCCTACCCACAGATTGCCCTCCAGCTTTTTCCTTCAGTTTCCATTAGTAGCCGCCCAGCCATGTGTCTTGTGGCTTCGGAGCCCCATGAAATGGTAACCTCAACACTGATAAGGACAGGAAGAGCGCTTCCTTTCCAACAGGGAAGAAGGCCAGGGAGGTCAGTTTACAGGATGCCCCCTGCCAAAGAGAAGCCCCATTCAAAGCTCTAGGAGGAAAATAGGCCACCCTTGGCTCCGCCTGAAGTAGGACAACCTGGGATGATGTTTTTACTACAGACACAAAACGTTCCTCTGTTCGACCTGCCTCTACTTGAAAATCAAGGATAAAACAATCTCTCTCCCTACCTGAAGTCGTTGTAGTTCACAAATAAGCTTTTTGGGCCTGAATCACTTATTGAATGAGTTACTACCAAGAAAATTCTCATGGGAAGACAGTAAAAGCTTATACAGCATGCTCTCCTCTGTTTTTTTTTTAAATCACCCAAAACAAGTTGAACAAGTGGGAAAAATAAGAACACATTCTTAAATTTGAAAAAGTTGTCAATTATTGTGAAAACTGCATTTCTCCATCGTAATATGCAGCAATAAGTACCATTCTTTAGTGTGCTGTGTCCAAACATCTGTTTTGTTGTTGTTAAAATGTTTTTAAAGCAAGGTAACCATTCCCAAAATCTTAAGAAACCTTTAATGCACAGAACAGATAAAAGATGTTTTAAGCATGAAAAGTTTTAGAAAATCTCATTTTACTACTAAATTTACTCACTATATAAGGTTAATTAGGGAGAATAATGAAGCTGCTTTGATTTACTTTCCAAATTTCAAACTGAGCATTATAGATAATATTACTTGTTTCAGCATTCACATTACGTCTGTTTTCTTTTGGGTTGCCCAGTACTCAAAAATGCCTAATTAATACAGAATCATTATGGAACCACTATTAGTAACTATTAATAACTAATAAAGAATAGTTTTTAATTTTTTACCCTGCTGTTCAATTAAACAGAGATGATGTTACAAGCTTTATCCCGAGTATATGCAAAATATTTCGACCAGGCCACAAAAGTTAATACACTAGAGGGCTTCCGTGTGCCAACATCTTTTATTTCATTATAGTTTTTAAATGGTTTATAACTAGTCACTTTAAAACTATTATCTTTATTGCTTGATAAACACAGTTTAAAATTTATTTCGCCTATAAATAGAAATCATTTGTCCATATCACACTCAAAAATTACTTTAATACAAGAGTTAACTCTGTATAACTTTAATTATGTGCCTGTCTCCTCATTATAGATCGTAATTTCCTACATTCGAGGCACTATGATCCCATCAACAGGCTGAGCTCTGACACCCCTCTTTGCCTTCATAGGCGATGTCAACTCAGTCCTGGCTGCTGGTCTGAAGATAAATCCTTCCTAGGTCTTAATGGTGTCAATCCTCTTTCCACTCTAACTTCCTTTAAGAGTCACTCCTCTTGGGAGACACGATAATATGGGTAAAAACATCGGCAATGAGATTCTTAAACAGTACCCTCCTCAATCTATCCAAACAAGTCCTTTTTGGCCCAAGGCGAATCTATCTTAAGAGCGGCCCAGGCAGGGAATGCTTGGTTTTCATAGCTGGTTTTGCTCAGCCTGTCATCTTTTTTTTTGTTTTTCCTGTACGCGGGCCTCTAACCGCTGTGGCCTCTCCCGTTGCGGAGCACAGGCTCCGGACGCGCAGGCTCTGCGGCCATGGCTCACGGGCCCAGCCGCTCCGCGGCATGTGGGATCCTCCCGGACCGGGGCACGAACCCGTGTCGCCTGCATCGGCAGGCGAACTCTCAACCACTGCGCCACCAGGGAAGCCCAGCATGTCATCTTTTTAAAATGTCATGCGTGCCACATAATTTGGAGGTCCACCTATAGTAAAAAGCCACAATCAATTATCCCCAAATCAGCGGAGGATCCCTGCCAGGGGTTCCTTCCGTAAGCACACTCTTCTTCCCTGCCTCTGACCAGGGAAATAACATGCCCGTGAGAGCTGGCCAAAAATCCAGTTAGGAGCCAGGCCACCAGTGCCCCTTTTGGATACACAAAAATAGCTCACCTTCCCAGGAGACTGTAATTTACTTCCTTGGGGGTGAATCACTTTATTTCCTACCACTAGCCAAAAAGACCCACGGACCTTTAGTTTCTACACTTTGCATTACAAAAATAATACGGCTGTTGATACCCTGAGTAAAAAAAAATTATACGCTAATCAATATATTTTTTCCAAACTACCTACCTTCTAGCCTGATGGCACAGAGAAAGGAAATACACCCTTTCCAGCATTTCTCCCATATTCCGGATGTCTCCCAACACTGCTCACCTAACCAAACTAAGCAGGGATCAATACGGTAACAATATGGTAACACGAGACCAAAACCGAACATTGTGATTTCGTTTACATGTGTGTCTCCTCACCATGTATCCTGACTTCCTACATTTGAGGCACTGGGATCATGAACAGGATGACCCTCTCGCAGGTGCTGGACCACCTTTGACCTTCATCGACCAACATTAATTCAGACTTAGCTGCTGGTCTTGCTTTGATCCCTACCCAAGTTTCTCCAAAACTCAAGTCTTGCCTTGTGAGAGTCAACTCAGGGATTGACATATGACTCCTGCACCCCCATTTCCAAAACTCGGTCTCTGCTTCCTGCTGTCAGGTTCCTAATGT